>NC_086255.1:20586000-21203000 GCF_021018805.1 Prinia subflava | reverse complement strand
ACAGACAAAAATTCTTTTGTTAGACTAAATGAAACAGAATTTGAAACATATTCAATTACATTATCTCTTTCCTCATAATGTGCTTCCAGTTTACACAGAACTGGGAAAATCTCTAATATGCTCTGATTTACATGTGACTAAAGGATGTGTTCCTCCAGTACTGTTTCACAACAACCTTTTTTCATTCTGACAAAAACTTGCATCGTGTCAATTATGCTGCTTATGCTTGCAAGAACGCCATGTCAATGCAATGAATTAAATGCTGCAAGGCAAAAATCCATAAATATTTGTAATGAAGCAGAACTGCACAGAAAAGTATCAGGGAAAATAAAAATTGTTTTCAAAACTTCAGCAATAATCACTGCATGAAAACCTTTCAGCCTTCCCTGTCAAAAGATCTAAGACTTTTTTGCACACATAAGGCACCAGTAACAATTTCCACTCTTCAGTCACCAAAACACAACAAATTTCTAGAGGCTGCTCCTCATAGTTTTGTGCTTCCCCTGATACAAACACAGCTCAAACACGAGCTTGGTAGCAATCCCCTCTCACTGTTTCATGAGCTGCTGCTTTCTGGGCTCCCCCATCCTCCTGCACATTGAATACCCCGGTAGCACCCTGGGAACAAATCCAGTAATGCCACAGCTCCTGTTCTCTCTCCCCTCTTCCACTCTGCTGGATGTCATCTGTCCTTGATGAGTTATCTACAAATTTATGGGGGATTCTACACACTTGCTCAAAAGATTAGCGTCTTACTGACTTCTTGAAAGCCCTTAATGAAAATGGAAATTACTGGCAGGAACAAGATCACAAAGGCTGAACTTTTTAACAGTTTAGCTCATCTTTTAAAACTCTCTAGGCAGTTAAGTTCTCCATGGTGCAAGTGCACTTGCTCAAAGGGAACACTTATCCTTTATTAAACTTGTTGTCAATGACTAGAATTTGACCTTTGCCATTGTGTCTCTTCTTTGCCTGAAGTGAAACATTTTCTTTAAAAAAATGAACACCTACTGCATAAGTCACAACAGTGGTTTAATACCCTTTTAAAAGAGATGCTGGTCTTTTCATTCCACTTCAGAGTTTCCCTGGACCATCTTCAGCAAGCTGACAGCAGGAAGACAAAAAAATACAGTACCAATGCTGTTCCCTTTCAATTTCCTTGCTCACTCACAGACCAAAATATTCCTCATCCAGAGCTGGGGTTTTTTTAATATCAAGATATGTTAAGCTTTGTAGCAAGAACTGGATTTCAGCAAATGCATGTGGCTGCATATCTATGCCAGCTGACCATCATGCTGTCTACTAAATGCGAGAATGGACAAAGTAATTACTGTGTTGTAATTACACATTGAGTTTAAGATGTAAAACTAAATATAAAGTAGGAAGAATAGCTTAATTTATTTTCCCCTAAAACTAAATCTCTGCATCTAACTGATCTGCATTCCCATCTTAGCAGAAGGATTTACTAGACTCCTATTACTATTTTGCAGAGGCATCTTCTAGAACATATGAAACCTTCTAGAGCACATGAAACTTTGAAAACAGAGAAAAGACAGCCTATATTTTAACCACCACATTACTCTTTTGTTTAGAAAGAAAATTTCTTACCTATCTAGAAATATGTCTGGCAGGGGTGGGTATGTTTGCATGTCAGGTACTCGCTCGTGCACTATCACCATAACAAAGGATGTAAAGCCAAACACTATGAAGACATACACACAACTTAAAACTGTCTTCCAGTACTCTGGGTCCAGTCTTCGTGTGGCGTGTTTGTTTTTTCCATTTGCATATTGATACTGATCACCATTCAAGTCACTAATTGGTCCATCACAGTCCCGAGGCACCTCACCATTACAAAACCAGTCTGCCCCCTGCAGCGAGCCAGCCAGGCACACCGTGCCAGCGTGGCCCTCACTGGTGTAGCCCAGCTCCTCCAGGACGTCGATGTGCTGCTTCTGCAGCTTGCGAATGGACAACATCAGCCTCTTGATATCTCCCAAGATCTTGATTTCCAGAGGAGGGGATCGCAAGTCATACTCGGTAAGTGTCAGCAGGGTAATTCCATCCAGCCTGTGCCTGTTGCACAGCAGATCCACATATTCACAGAAGCCCTCCTCCTTCAGCCACTTGGCCACGTTCTTGGTGGTCCAACGCCGAATGCAGAGCTGGCTGCTGCCCGCCATCCTGCCCCGCTATCCACGCCGACCTGCTGCACAGCCCAGAGAGACAACACACAGTGTAACAGACTACGACATGCCAGGCTCTGCTCTGCAATTTCAGATGCTTCATTAGCCCAAGACATTTTACATAACAGACAGCTAAAAAACAGACCTAATTTCTATGGTAAAAAAAAAAAACCTCAAGAAAAATTAAATTAGGATTATCTCATTTGCTCCTAAATAGAAATCTAAAGTTTCCAAGAAGCAGAATATTTCCTAGATCTATCCAGTATACTGTTCGAATTTTGGTATTAATAAATAAATAAATCCCACTCTGTTAATTACGTTAGGCAATGAAAATCAAATACTACTCTTTAAACACCTGCTTAATCATTAGACTTTTCTACAGTTTGCAGTTCATCAACTACACAAGGAACTACAGGCAGCAAACACAAAACTGAATTAAAGCTGAAATAACACATTTCAATAAAGTCCAATATATCCCACTGCTTTAAAATACATACTGAAGCTTTGATGACATGACATTCCCCCACTCCTTCTAAGTAAACCTAAGCCTAGATATCTGCAACAGTATGACGTGAAGTGTCTTATGTGTGTGTTGACAGCACAACCATCCTATCTTTGTTTGAACTCAGTAATTAGGATAGATACTTACTGAATTGTGAATCCTTTAAAATACTCAGCTTTCAAAAATAACATGACTAGAAATGAAGCATTGGCTTAAGCTTCAAAGCATTTTTAAAATTGATGTGCTAGTAGATAACATAGTAACACACTAAAACCAGAAGAGATGTATTCTCTTCATACAGATTTCTCAATAATTGTGTTTCTGACTCTAGAATATTGCCTGAAAGAAGGAGAGACAGCTCAGCAACATTTTAGTCACATGGTGGTGACAAGTCACCAGAACAACAACCAGGAAAAAAGTTAACCACAGGACATTATGTGGAACGCATGATGAAACTCTGAAAGGCTACCAGTGAAGTAAAAGTACTAAAACATTTATGCAATATTGAAGACCTACAGCAGTAGGGATTGGATTTGTGCATAATTTATACTTGGTGGCTCATGTACAGCTACCATCTAAGAAACAGCTACAATTTCACAGCTCTTTTGTACTTGAAAAAAACAGTCTAATTAACTAAAATGCTTCAATCATGCCAACCAAATCTCAGAAAATACAAGGCAGTACAATACACTACTGCCACATACATCATTCAAGGCTTTCAGAATGAAAGCAAGGAAACAGAGCATTTAATCTATTATTTAACTTCTGTCTATAGTAAACTGGTACTCAAACCCATCATGAATATTCAGCACAGTTCCGCATCTTTTTCAGGGGCACAGCTCTTCCAAAAACAGAACTTCTTTCATTCTTGCTTCTTTTTTTCAAGAGGTACAGCACCTCTTAATATAATTATTGGATGCAACTTTTTCTTCTGGCTTTCATCTAACAGAACCACAAACTATTTTACACTGTATCAGAGAAGTTTCAATCTGTCAAATGAGATTTCCCAGCAGTGCAAAAGTAATATTTTAGAAGAAAAGTGAGCACACAAATCACACTTATCCTTCTAAAATAATTAAGGGCATGATACTTCTGAAGACATTCTCTCAGGAATTGATTGTGTATTAACCACATGTATTTAAATCATTGCTAAAATTTCTCAATACCTCATATACAGTCAATAAGTATACAAGCTTTAATACTTTGATAGATAAATAAATAAAAAAAACCCTAATAGAATACTATTTATACTATAGGCTTTCTTCTCCATATAAAAGGGTATTTTCTCATTTTTATGCTATCTTACTATTTTTGAAGCGTAGCTCAAAAATAACTGTAATAATTATTTTGGTCACAGCTAATAAAATAAATGATGACATTTTATTTTCAACTAATCATCAGTTAATTGACCTTTTTTGCACTACATATTTTTACTTTACTCCAGGGTTGCTGTTTAATCCCTGGTGGCAGTAAGAGTCATTTAGTCACCCACTCCCAGTCACTGCCCCCAGCCCCCTGCAGTGGGATGGAGGGGAGAACTGTAAAAAGGTAAACCTAAGGGGTTGAGATAGGAACAGTTTAATAATGGTAATAAAGTAAAATACAGTGATAATAACAGAGGAAATAACAAATAGAGAGAAGAACAACAGCCAAGAAAGACAAGTGATGCACAGTACAACTGCTCAGCACTGCTCACCTTTGCCCAGACAGTTCCCCAGCAGTGGTTGCCCCTCCTGGCCAACCTCCCCCCTCCATTTACACATCAAGCAGGGCATTCCATGGCATGGAATATTCCTTTGGCCAGGATCAGATCAGCTGTCCTGGCTGTGTCATTACCAGCTTCTTCTGCCCCTCCTCGCTGGCAGAGCAGGGGAAACCAAAAACTTCTTGACTTAGGGTCAGCACCACTAAACAACAACTAAAACATGTCTGTATTATCAACACTGCTCTTATACTAAATCCAAAATACCCAGTAAAAATAAACAAACTGGAGTTGCTTAT
This sequence comes from Prinia subflava, assembly GCF_021018805.1. Lineage (NCBI taxonomy): Eukaryota > Metazoa > Chordata > Aves > Passeriformes > Cisticolidae > Prinia > Prinia subflava. The sequence goes on along the minus strand of NC_086255.1, from coordinate 21,198,311 downwards.
CTAAACTTCCAGCTTTCTTTACTCAGAAATACAAATGAAATACTGAAAAAAAAGTTAATCATAGTGAGTTTTATAACACAGTAATCATCATAAGTTTTCTAAAAGCAGTGAATGTAAACTCACCACCACAAATAAATCAACTTACTGATATTGTCTTCTAGCCAAAGCAACTTCTGAGGAAAAAGGCAGGAAACTGTCCCTAACCTAAGAGAATTCTATTCCTTTGTCACAAGTCAAGTAGCCTAACAGCAGCCTAGTCTTTCTTCATCTGGCATTGCCAGAATAAAAATCAACCCTTACCAAATGTGCAATAAAAGTAACCTTACAACACTGAATGAGCACACCCATCAAAGGTCACTATGGGCTGGACCTGGGAGAAAGTCTACATTAACCTCAAGATGCAACTGATAGGACCTGCTCTGTTTTTAAATACTGTCAACAAGACACCTAACCAACTGGAAAAGACAAAGAAATTACCACAAAATACAAATTTTAAACATTACACAGAGCAGGTAGCTAATTTCATCTCAACAGCAACAGTTAAACTCATTTTTTAATGTCAAAGCAAGTTCTTAAACCCTGAAACTGCCTTCCCTTTCAGACTACTCAACTGGTGACACTTTTGTGGCTTAAAGGGTAAAAGACACTTTCCCTAATAATTGTAACACCTGGAATACAGTACAGATCCCTGTGTGCAACTGCCCCTGCTCATTTTTGAAGCTGAAGAATGCTGCATAACTTTTACCCCACCAGACTGCTACGTAAGAATAATGCAGCAGAGCCCAAGTCCCCTAGATAACTGCTCCTGTCTTCTGACAGGAAACAGCTCTGGTAACTAGTTTGCCTTCCATGTTACTAGTTTTATCACTGAAACCAAATAATGGGTAACATTATTTAATGATGAATAACACACATGAGTAACACAAAGCAACACTTACTTAAGCGTCAGAGGGCAAAATATACTTTTTACCTGACATCAGCAATGTCTGTAGCCGGTTAGTTGATTATTTTCCTGGTACTGTGACTTGGCAAGCTTGTCAACACTATGTATTGTGTGTCCCTTTTTCTTGCACCACCTTTTTCTTTCAATCAGCTGAACACAACGCATATGAACTGCATATAGTATTTACATTTTAAAAAGAAAAACATTACTTTGTGAGCCATAAACATTCCTACAATTTGGCTGTGGCATTTTAAGAAATCAGATGCCTCTGAGAGGCTGAGTATATCCTAGCTGATAGCAAAATTTCCTAGATGTATATATAGAGAAAATTAACCTCTCTCAACATGATTGTCCATGATTCTATCATGTTCTGTCTACTGAATCACTGCCAGTCAATCATTAATTCTCTAACTTTCCCAGCTTACAGACTTTGAGACAGCATACTGAGGTAAATATATGGGAAGCTGAATCTGCTTGTCACTACTCTAGCCAAAGAAAAGCCAGTCATAGCTGAAGAGTTAAACCTAGTTAGGTCTGCAGCAGTTAGCAGAGTGCTGACTGGTTTTGTTTATTCCAGAAACACATGCAAAATCTCTACTAGCACCATTATTCCTTTACCACCTGCCCTCAAGTACTTGAGAGAGCCTTGCCCCTAGATTTTTTCCCCCTACATTCAATTCCCACCATCCTTGAGAGGCATTTTAGGAAGGATGCAGGAGAACTACCAGATCTCAAGTGATTTAACCTACATTTCTGCGAGAGGGTTTCAAGCTGCAGTTTGAATACAGGCCATTCCAACCCCACCCCTCCCTCACTGGGTCTGCTGGCTTTTGAGCACATCCCACACCTCAGGGGAGAGGCTGTTCCTGCAAAGGCTGCTCCTTCGCCCATGTGGGCAAGGCCCATGTTAGTGGCCTTGGCTCCCCAGCACAAAAAAGCTACACAAAAACATGTGCTGAGCCAGCCTGCAATAATAAAGCTACTGTCACACTCCAACTTAGCAATGCTGTGCTGGAAAAAGAACACACAGCACTGCCTTGTTATGCAGCACAAGGCGCAGCTACTCTGCTGACTCTGACTTACATGAGAAGCTTGTCACCTGTTCTTCCTGGAAACTCTAAATTCTTCAGTGCTTATTTAAAGCAAATAGCACCAAAGATTTCACTGCCATATAGCATACAGTGACTTAGTCCTTACCTTCTAAATGCCACCAGATATATATATATAATACAGTAGGTATCTTGTAAGCGGGACAAAAAGAGCCCATGCAAAAACAATACATGATTTTTCAAGAGTTTTTAAATACAATGGCTACCATACTACATATAAATCTGATCAAACACAGCACAATGCCCACCATGAGACAAAAATGGTATTTTCCTGAAGCAAGAACACAATCATTTCAAATGAATAAATATTGCTGTAAAACTCACATGCAGTTTTAATTAGTGACTTTGGTATTGTGAGATAATCAGCAGTAGCTTAATTGTACTCAAAGGTCTTAGTGCTATGCATGAAAGTAAGATAAGAAATCTCAAAGTAACACTACTTTAGTCTTAGGCTTTAAGCCATCAAGGAAGGTGAGCTTTTTGAGAATTATTTATTGAAGTGAAGCTTGTGGATCAAATATTAGCTCTAAATTCTTAGCAGAGTCTTTCTGTTGAGACACCTCCATGCAAGACTGAGAGCAGCTACTACAGAAAATCCTGAAAGTTAAACGTGTTTGTCTTGAGAACCACCAAGTACAGTTACATATTGCATCAAAATAAACAGAATACACACTGCTCCCTGACTCTTACACCTCATTAAGCCAAACAGGTTGTATTATACTCAAGTAAACTCTAAGAGCAGCTCAACTCCTAATCTACTAACAGCTAACAAAACAAATTTTTATCCTACTGCCATAATTCAAGGCACACACAAGTGATTTTTAAACAACGGATTAAGTACTCCACCACTTATCTTAGGATGTCACACAGTATTTCATTACTATTTGACTAAGTTCTTGAACATTTCACATGCTAAATATCAGGTGTTGAGTATTTTTCATCAAGTTTCAAGTAGTGTATCCCTCCTGTAACAGAATGTTGGCTGTTTTTTATCCCTATACAATTTAGGAGCAACAACTCCAGTTTCTTTCTCCCCTTTTTTTTTCCCACACCCTTATCTTACAATGGAAATAAGGGGAAGACAGGAACAAATTCTCCATCCAAATGAATACCAGAACAATATCTGAAGTGAAGAACAGTATCTGAAGTGAAACTGTGTTTAATTTTATTCTCCACAACCATTTACAATCTGATCTTTCTGGTCTAGTGAAAATCTAATAGCCTTTCTCATTTTAGATGTATTAAAGTAAATAAGAAATAAAGAACTTCTAAAAGGTATGTGATTATCAAACACACACTGTAATATGGTTAGTGGATCTCAAACAGCTAAGGGGGGTGCAAAAGCAAGCTCTGTACAAAGAAAAGCAATACTAAACAACCCAAAAGATCACAATTCCTAGGCCAACCTGTATCGTAATAGTACCCTACTAAGATAAACCCCCAAGCAGCCAGTGAGAAGAATATCACATAGAAGAGCAAACAAGACAATTTAAAATTCTTATACTTTACAAATCTACAGAACATTTCCTTCACATCTAAGCAGTATTTACACAACAGAAACTTAGAAAACTTCCCCAAATCCCTTCACTTGGTATAAAAATCACACGAATCCTGTGGGTTAGTTCTACCTTTCTTCTACATCACAGAACGCAAAAAGAGAAAAAGACACAGGCGTTTGCTTACCTCTGATATCCAGCAAGAGGCACCCCCTTACCACACAGGAGGGGCACTCAAATGCCAGGAAATGTCTTCTGAGCTCTTGCCACTCCAGAGCACAGCATGATCAGCTGCTCTGTGGAGGTGGCACAGACACCGTGTCCAGCTGCACGAGGGAGCTCTGTGGGGACAGAGCAGACCTTAGCCAAGCGGAATCTTCCACCAAGTCATCTCACAGCACAGAATGAGTGCTGCGAAGCCTCAAATACAAAACCATGAGACCACTTCTACTTATTACAAACATTAACTTAACACTACCTCTCATTTCCCTCTTCCATTAACTTAGAGAGCTGGGAAAACCTACCTTTTAAGTGTTGGGGGTTTATTAAATAGCAATCAGCAATGATTAAGTGAATGGTCCAAGGCCACATAATGCATCAGTAATACAGACTAAAGAGACTGAGTGGGTAACAGTTCCACTAGTTTGAACTTCCTTACGCTCAGGCCCTAAACCTGCACAAACCCTCTCCCCCACAGGCAGACCCCACCACTTAACCCTGAAACTCAAAGAGCACACATGCAAACCAGGAGCAGCACTGTTCCGTGTTAATAATCAAATCCTACACACTCAACAGCATTTTTATTCAAAACTGAACATTTGTCCTCAGAAAACATATCGATTTACTGAAAAAAGTAATAAGGATATCTCTTTGGATCCAGTACAACTGTTTGGTTGTCTGACTGTAAGACTAACACAAAGCATCTTTTCAGGAACGATGTGTTTGCTGTGGAGGCTGACGCAGGAACCAGAGCCGGGTCCCGTCTGCCCCAGGCCCCACAACAAACCGCACAGTGCCCGCAGGCCCCGACCCCCGGGGCCGGCCCGTCCCCGCTCGGTGCCGGTCCCACACCGTGACCCGCCTCTGCTAACGAGGCTGCCAAAGTTCAGCCCGAAGGCGGCACAGCCGGGCGCAGGGGCTGGCCCTTCCAGCCCGGACACGCTCGGCGGGGATGTGCCGGCCCGGGCGGGCGCGCTGATCGCGGCGGAGCGGATTTAGCGCGGACACGCAGCACAGCAGGCTCGTCTCCCCCGGCAGGCGAAGCTGCTCTCCTCCCGCACCGCCTCTGCGGCGAAGCAGCCCCTTCCCCCAGACCCGCCCGCACCCCGGGGCTCACCCCGCCGCGGGGGCAGCCACGGGGACCCGGCGGGCTCCCACCTGCGGGCGGCCCCGCGGGAAGGAAGGGTCCCCGGCAAGGGTCCCCGGGCAGGGCCTCCCGGCAAGGGCCCCACGGCTCGCCCCGCCTCACCTGCCGCCGAGCGGCCGTGCCGCCGCGCCGGCTCCGGGCGCTGCGGCAGCGGCTGCTGCCCGCGCTCCCTCCGCCTCTGCCCGTGCCTCTCCTCGGCGGCGGCGGCGGCCACCGCCACCCCCCATCCCCCGTCCGGAAGCGGCGGCGGCAGCGGCGGCGGAAGGGGCGGGACGGGGCCGGAGGACGGGGCCGCTGCCAGGAGCGGCTCAGCTGTGCCGGGGCTTGGGGGCCGTGGGTGGGCAGGTAACCCGCCCTCCCGCTCAAAGCGTATACCAGTCAAAGTAACAGAGGGAACCCACAGGACCGCGCACTGTCAGGCCTCACAGCAGGCAGCCACTACAAAACATTTCGGTTGCACCACCATTCCTTACTGATGTCTGTATAAAGAGAATAAAACTGGCTGTCAGCACTTGGCTCACGGCAGCAGTCATTTACGCACGGGGATCCAAGGCACGGTGTGAACAGCACAGGACTTAGGAAAGCTTCGGCTAACTTCGGGAACTCCGGGAACTCCATAACCTACAGATAATACAGATGGAGGGGATAGGAGGAGACAGACAAATTAGAACCAAATTGCTCCAGAAATAAATTTATTTTGGATACCAACTGTCTGGGGTATCAGCCCAGCCCTTTGCAACAGTTTGAGGAACTGAGAAGTCAGAGTTTGTTTTGTTGATGATGCAATTACTATGAGATCCGAGAGAAGCCTAACTTGTAGCTTCCGTTGAAATAAAAGGGGGTGCCGGTGCAGTTCCATGAAGTTAATGACACTGCCTTTTCAGAGAAAGTGGGCTTGAGATATTTGCAATAAATAAATAAAAAAAGTTTAAATTGCAGATCTTATATGCTGCTGTTGTGAAACATGGAAATTTTGCATTTCAAAACTGTTCAAATCTAAGTCGAATTGTCGAGTCATCAAGCAATCCTATGCAAACATGCACTCTTGTACTATCTCGGTTGTAATGGACTGTATCTATTCAAAAGAGAAACCGTGAAGAACATCTCTCAGAAGCCTTGAGAACATCTGCTCCTTTCCACAAGCCTTGATACTGGTTCAAAGATGCTTCTCTCTCTCTATGCAGTCTGTTCTGTCCTGCTTTTGTTTTTTACACGAAATGATCTGTAGTTTCCCAAAATGAGTTGCTGAAGTTGGAGGGCGTGTTTCACTTTCTTTGCCGGTTTAGCAGCATCTGCAAACAATGTAGGAATTAGGTGCCATTTCAGTCCTCACATTGTTCCCCTTCTTTGCCTTTAAGGCACTAGATAAAACACTGCCCAATCTGAATTCATCAGTGATAAACCATAGAACGCGTCCATACACATCTGAAAAAATCAAATGGACCTTGTCTTCCTGTTTATAATGGATCATTTAATAAAGCTGGTTGAAAGTTGAGGTGATTTTGCTTACTCCAGGTCCACATATTTATATTCAAAAAACCCTGGCATTTATCGGACAAGGAAAACAAAATTACAGGAGAGCAAGGCAACTAAGTTAAACAAGATTTTGTGCTTCTCTATTATGTGCATTCTCTACTGTTTTTGACATGAATTCTTCACCAACTGCCAGTCAATCACAACTTTTTGCACACTTCCAAGTCGGTACAATTTACAATACATGGCTGCATTTACTTGTATCTCAACAACTGGTTTAAACTAAAAATGTAAAAATAAGCACAAAATAAAATTAAAAATTGCTGCAAAAACAACTGTAGCAGGCTACAGAGCTGTCTCATCATGGAATAGGTCACTGTGACAGTCTTAAGCACGTGTCCTCAAGCTAACTCACGTTTTGGGGCCTCATTCTTTCCATGGGAGGTACCAGGAAACTGCTGCTTTGTTCAGAGTGCTATGGCTTTGTTGTTTTATTTTACATATAAACATGCACTAGGGTCTACCAGCTCACCAGATTCCAAGAGAGAAACAAAAATGTAAGCAGAAGTTTCCTAACTCTGTTTCCCTACACTGTAGCAAAACCAGCAATCCACCTAAAAAATTACATTTCAAATTCAGTCTCCAGACTTTAAAAGTCTGGGTTGGGAAGTGAGCTGTATTTAGACATGTATGTTAATCCAGGACTATCTGAAGTTTACAGGTCCTAGGGTGTGTTGTTCCAGCAACAGTTTTCCATGCAGGGAACCCCTGGCCAAGAGCTGCATCCAGAGCAGAGGTAAAGAAGACAGACAGAGACAAATACAGTGGAGAGCACCCTGGGGCTGGCTGTGGCAGCTGCGGGGCTGGTTTGCAGAAGTGATTTGCCCAGTGGCAGGACAAGGAGTAATGGCCACAAGCAGAGACACAAGACTTCCACCTCAAAGTGAGGGAGAGCTTCTAAAGAAGTTGGGGTTGAAGAGCACTGGAATAGGCTCAGGGAGAGCATGGAGTCTCCTCTGGAGACATTCCAAACACACCTGAATGGTTCCTGTGTCACCTGCTCTGGGTACCCCTGCCTTGGCAGGGAGGTTGGACTGGATGATCTGCAGACATCCCTTCCAACCCTAAGGCATCTCTGATTCTGTGAAGTTCAGCACTGGTAAAAGGCTTGATGGTCAGTTTCTTTCTCAAGTTTCTTTCTCACTGCTAATGGCATTTTTCTGCTCTAATTTCATCAAGCAAATATTTTGAAAATTACTAAAAAAGCTTGCACAGAACAGTAATAGAGCATAATTTAAAACTTGTAACACTTAGATATGTAATAGCTGCTTAGTTATTGCATTTCAAAACTGAAAGCTTCTCCTTGCTACCATTTGATATTATTTAAAAGGGTGAGTTATCGAAATAGTTGGTGCTTTATTTAACAGAAATTTCCAATAAACCTCATTCCGTCACTTTGAGTTATGTCACTTCATGCCATGTGACATGAAGGCATTGATGTAAGTTTGACAGGCAGTGCCAGTGCTGACATGTCAAGTTTGAGAATTTATGACAAATTATATGCTACAGATATTTTTAAAACAACTGTGGATTGCCAAGGAAAAAAAGTATTTAAAATGTGTAATAACACTGATGCATCTGTAGATTGAAAACAATTTATTCAGTTCACATAGTTATATTGATTTAATGTTCAGGCTGATACTTAATGCAATAAAAGAAAGGAAATTTTTATTGAAAATTCCCAACTTGCTCAAGTTACAATATATTACAGAGCAAAGGAAAATGAGATGTGGTTAATGTAATGGGCTTTTTTAAAAAACATTGTCATTGAGTAATACTGTTAGCATTTTAATAATTTGAAATAATCTATCTCAAATGTTAAGGCCCTACACAGAAAAAAAAAGGGCCTCAGCTGAACAGAGAATTATATGCTTATGAAAATTCTTATTCAGCAAAGAATACAACATGGGAAAGGGGGTATCTTTCACTAGAAGTGCTAATTGATTTAAATCATGTTTTTTTTCTTTTTCTGGGTTCGGGGTGGGGTTTTTGGTAATCTCATTTTTCTATAGATCAAGTCCTGCCTTATAATTTCTCCACAATCTCTGTACTTCATTTGAAGCATACTTAGGTCAGTCATGTGTGAACTTTCAAGCATCTGTTTCATCTTCAAATGTCTTAATTCTGTAATGGAAGAATAAGAGATTGAATGCCTAAGGACTAATCAAATTATTGAACCATAATAATTTTTTAAGACAGAAAACAAGCTTATTAGAAGAGGACAAAAAGGAAAAAAGAAAAAGAATAAACTCCATGTGTCCACCAGACAAAAATGTTCCACGTGTTAAAAATACATTGTTGTAGAGCACCAGAAACCCTTATGTCACTTACTCACTTAGCATTGCCCAAAATGTACCAGAGTTCAAATACTTCTATTCTTCCTCAGTAGTTACCATCCCACAACTCAAATCCTGAAAACAGGCGAATGAGTGAAATGAGAAGAACCCTTTTTCAGCTGGAGATGCTGTATCTATAAAATTCTATCTAATTGAACTGTCACACTGTAACATTTTCACTCTAAAAGCTGCCTTCTTTCAGGATGTGTGAAAGGAACCTGATTTTGACTCTTTTTTTCAGTAGAAAGATGGCATGGCATCAGTTAGAACTGGTATGAGTATTTTCTTTTCAACTGCTGCACATTTTCCTGGCAATGCCATGCCATGTGCTATTAGAGCACTCCATGGCAATTTATTTACACTGTTGCTACCTAATACATTATTAGCCAGAGATTGTTTGATTTAGATTATTGCACCAAGTACTACCTTCTAAGCAATCACAAAGGCATAGTCTGGTTAGAATGCCTTCTGTTGCATGTTCCAAGATTAAATATGCTTTCATTTCAGCTAAACAGCAGCTATTTAATGTTCATATATAATTGCACACAAATGTTTGGTTTAGAGCTGCCCTCAATTCAAACAACCAGGAGAACCTCCAAATGCTTGGAATCTCAAAAAGTGCTAAACTTGCCTTTATTCAGTGTGGCCATATATCAGCCTGTTGCTATCTACACCATTTCTTAGTAGATATTAAATGGGCCAGAAAAGAAGCACAGAAATAGAGAGGGAAATCCTGAAAGCCAGATTTCCTTCCTGTCTGTTTCAAAGCAGCTCCTGGCTAAGCAAGGTCAGTGGCACAGCTTTACCGAAGCCACATTTGCAGACCAGTATATGTTTATAAGATGCTAGGTGTGGACTGGCAGTTTTGAAGTTGATGGATGTATGCATACAAATGTTCAAGGCACACAGGACTTGGGGATTATTTTTCTGCGGTTCGTTTTTTTCTGTTTGTCACTTTTCATACCAAGATGAATTCTTAGTCATTGCAATTGGTGGAGAGGCCAATAAAAGTTTTACAGCTGAAAAGGGCTAGACTTAAACATGAGTTTCACCTTTTCCAAAGAACTTGATTAGCAACAAATGGGGTGGGGTTACATTTATAAAAAAACTGATAGTAAAGCCTCACCTTGAGTCTCCACCCAGGAACCTGAGAAAAGTAAACTAAATTGAACAACTTAACCTGCTCAGTCAGTTAATTTTCCTGATTCATGGGTACACATCAATCAGCTTAAAGTGCACTAGTTTACCAAAACAACAACAATAAACCCAAGAACAAAACAGAAAAACAAGGTCATGTATTAAGGGCATATACATAGAGCTCGAACTATCACTTCAGCCATTTTCCCAGTACTCTCCTCTGCTGGGTCTGGCCAGCTGGTTGCCTCACCCATATTAGAGCCTGGCTGCCTGTCCCACTACCTCTCTAAATAAGCACTGCAGCACTTTTACTTGCAGTTTCCCTCATTGTACCTTTTAGGTCAGAACATGTATGGCAGTGGGAAGTAACAAGTCTCTTTGTATACTGAAAGATTTTAAACAGTTTCTTCCCTAAATACCACAGAATATAAGTAATTTCTACTTCATGAAATATTCTATACAAAGTCACTTTTCTCTTGTTGCATATGACTTTCATCCTCTGATGCTGGAAATTATTGCATTGTATTATGATGCTCTCTCACTGAGTACTCCTATGCCCAGTTAATTAGTCCAGACTTTAATACCCAGCTTGGAATGTCCATGATATGTCTCTTGATAAAATAAAGCAAATTTATCGTAGTTTATCAATGCACATGGAATAAAGGTGGCTCAGACCTGACCAAGCATTCCTTCTATTCATGACCTTTATTTCTACAGGGGAAACTCTCAGCAGCAAGCTTCTCCTTTTGGCTCACGTTCTCTCCTAGACTGCCAGGCTTACAGAGGAAAAGCATCACCATTTCATTTGTTCTGCCTTGTAGCTCCACCACTGACACTTTTGCAGGCCCCTGCTAGGAATCATGCAGAAGCACAGGCACTGCTGTACTTGAGAAGACCCACTAATACTACACTTTGATATCGTGGGTCTCCAATTTATGGTTTGCCAGACCTTCCTGTATAAACTAACTCAATGGCTTACAAGTTTCACCTGACAACCACTATGCTCCTGGCTTCTGTTACCTTTTCAACAGAGGGAGGTGTCATGCAATATGTGGCAGGTGTACTGCATTAACCCAGTGAAAGACTGCAATAGAAAATATTAAAAATATAAAGTACAGCTATGTCAGATAATTTCACTTGGTGAAAAAACAAGTAGCTTCAAGAAATAAATTTCCCTTGATTATCAGTGACAGTAAGGCATCATCACTACTTGGTGTTAAACCTCCTGGTGACTGTGTTGGTAGGACCTGCTGGTGCATTTCTGACCCTTCCACTGCTATGTTTAAGCACCTCAGACTAAATGATGGACAATTGTTACTGGGACAGGTTGCTGCTTTTCCTTTATCAGGCTTTAATTGGTAGTGATGAATGCCCAGATCTCGCTGACTGCCACAGCTGTGTCGCAGACACGGCTGGGGACAGTCACAGCCAGTGCTAGTGCGTGTCCTGCGGGCAGGGGGCTGTGCCTGACGTCCCCGGCACCCAGGCTGCCGTGTGCCAGAACAGTGCGGCTCTGGAGACGAGCCCAGAGAAGCAGCCTGGAGCCAGTGCGGGTCCAGCAATGCCCGCTTTGGGACCTGCACCTGTTTCGCGCGGCTGCGCCGGCCGGGCAGGGCAGAGGCCAGCGGCCAGCCCGGGGAGCAGCCTGGCTGCCCGGCACCGAGCGGGGCTGGCAGCGCCCCAGGGCCGCTCCTCCGGCCCGCGGGAGCCGCGTCTCCCCGGGACTCGGCATGTCTGGGGCAGAGGACCCTGAAGGCGCTGGGACGTGCCCGGAGGATGTCCCCTCCCTCAAGGAAATCGAGCAGCTCCTGAACAGCGGGCGGCCCTCTTGCAATCACGTTGATGAAGTGTGGCCTAATCTCTTCTTAGGGGACCTGTAAGTACAGCTTCGTGGACACGCCTCTGCCATGCCTTCTGTTAGTGTGCCTCATGGGTGCGGCTTTAGACAGCTCATAGTTTTGCTAATTGCTGGCATTTACACACTGCAGACAGCACGATTTCCGAGATACAATTGTGACTAAGCTGGTATTCCCTTCTCGATTAGCCCTTAGAAGCAGTGCATGGGCTGATGCTCCAAGAGTGGTTTGGGAGATGCAATCTCAGTGCTTCTGCTCTGCGAATATCACTGCACCCATCTTGATTTGTCTTTGTCTTCTCCTTAGGGTAACAGCACACAATAGATTTGTTTTATGGAAGATGGGCGTGACCCATGTTTTAAATGCTGCCCATGGCACAGCATACAGCCACGGAGGCCAGGACTTTTATGGAGCAACCATTGATTATTATGGTGTACCAGCCCATGACATGCCAAGCTTTGATATCAGCCAGTTCTTCTTCTCTGCTGCACAATTTATCCACAGTGCCTTGAACACGCCAGGAGGTATGAAAATATTGTTGGTTACATTTTGATGTGAGTCAGCAGCCGCACATAACAGGTCAGCTCCACAAGCTCAGTGGTGGACAGATCACTACATGGTGTCCTGCCAGGTGCTGCTCACCTGCACGGTGGGTGACAGGAGAAGGGAGGGCTGTGGATGTGAATGTAGCTCTTGACTACGTCCCAAAAAGCTGATGTGACAAAACACATGAGAGACAGAGGGGAGGGATTGTTTGGAAGGTAAGGCTCACTCAAAAAGGGAGAAGCAAAAACATGTATTTAAAGTGGACACTCTCTTTTGAGACCATTTTATACCAACTGTATTTGCAAGAAGAAGCAAATGAAAAGACAAATGTCCTGATTTCTGCCATCACCAACTGTATGAAGAGGTTCATACATTGCAGATGAGTTTCTTGTGTGAACAGGCCCTGCAAGGCTGTGCCTCCAAGAAGATTTACTTTTAGCCAAGGAGATTTACAGTGATTTCCACACAAAACTGAGCTTCTTGGCAGTGGTGCAACAAAATACAAATTAACCTCTTTTACATAAAAGACCATTTCTTAGCATGAGTAAACTGGCATTAATGGAGCTGTCTCTGTATCACAAGTTCTGACTTCAAAATAGAATTACAGTTGCATCAAATTGCCTTATTATGCAATAGTACTAGGCCAGTCATTTTTCTTGGTGGCTAATGTGTCTGTGCCATCCATTCAGGCCGGATCTTAGCATTCTTCCTTGCATAAGCAAGCCTACTGAAAGTAATAGGTCCTCTTTTCCTCATGGTCAAAACAGAACCGCTTCATTATTCTAAGAGGGTTTTCTTTGATTTACCAGTGTTTCTGAGATCAAGTTGGGGTCTCATGGCATTTTTCATACAAGTAAGTGTAACAATGGCAAATTAGACTTAATTGTTAGCAGTTCATGTGATCTATCAGAAGAGTAAGAAAAATATTTAAATTGAACTTCATCCATGGTACTGCTTCTCTTAATGGTTGTAATTTTTTTTTTATTACCAGCCAAAATATTGGTACATTGTGCAGTTGGAGTAAGCAGATCAGCTTCTCTAGTCCTAGCATATCTCATGATAAATCACCACCTCCCATTAGTTGAAGCCATCAAGACAGTGAAGGAGCATCGATGGATCTCACCCAATCGTGGTTTCCTGAAGCACCTGCGAAACCTGGATGTTCAGCTACGGCAAAGGAAGGACTGCTGAACAGGCAACCCCATCTGCATTCACTTTACTGAGCTTCACCCTTCAGAGCCATTGTGCATATAGGACTTCCCACCATCAGTGCACATTACAAAATTAAAATGATGCATCAAAATAAAAGGCCAACAGAATGGTAAATGGATTAATTCTGATAGCGCAGTCCCTCCAAAACAGCACAGCCAACAGCAGCACTGTAACTGCTGCATGGGGTGGAACTGCTGTGCCTCAGTGGTGCTACTGGCTGAATCCACTGAAGTGGTTAAGACAGACCAAGTTTGTCCCTGGTTTCTGCTCATGCCAGAGGCAAGTTCAATATTTGCATCTAGCTGTAAAGGATGTTTGAGTCCCCTTTACCTGGGAGTGTAACATAATCGTCTTTCTCAGTCTGGTTACAGTTTTCACATGCATGTTCTCCTAGGGAAGATTTTGTGTTTCAGGCCTGATGATGTGACAAGGGAAGCTTCTTGGAAGCCCAGGCACTCCTACAGAAACCTTCCTCTTTTCCTCATCTGCTAAATATTATGGTGTTATAGAAAGCTGTGACAGCCACAAGACCCACACCATCAGAATAAATGTTTGTAGTGCTGCTGCAGCCTGGGTCAGCAAACCCCATGAGTCTTTTCTTCTTAAATATGTTTTCAAAAAGATAATGTATGTCATGTAGTATATTAAGGACATTAAAAAGAAAATGTCAGGTCTTCAAAGCATTTTGTAAGTTGGACTCATCAGTTTGCTTGCACTCCAAATTATCCCAAATCAGTTCTGTGTCAGTGGCTTTGGATAACCCGTGGTTTAATATCAGGTAGAAACTTAGTTTACATCAGTGGCTTGGCCTAATTGATACAAATTAGTTTTAAGCTGTTTAGAGGATGTCACTTTTCCTGTCAGGAGTTAATCAGTAGTTAAACCAATGTGACTTTTAATACAGCAATAGCTCTTGAAATTCATGCTACCACTCTGCCTGAAAATTAGCTTGTTACCTTCTGGTGAACCATGAAGTGATAATCAAATTTGGTTTTGCCCTTTGCTGCTGGTGGGATTTATTGATTAGTTGACCTTATAAAGATTCCCTGCCAGATTAAATAAATACATTTCTGCTTGCTTGTTTGCATTTCAAGCATCACTTCTGATCATTTTATTCTCTGCTGGAAAAGACTTGCAAGGTTATTAGAAGACTAACAAAATGGTGACTTGTGAGTAGAACCTCTTTCCTTCTAGACCGTATTTCCTTCTTCATCCTTGGAGAGGTTGTCATCTTGGAGAGAAATCCCTCCCTATTTCACTGTACACAAGTGTTTTGCAAAATAAGCATATTTAAGATCCTTTCAGACATCAGTTTGACTGCTGAGATTTTCTCTTGCGAAAGAAGTGCGCTGATGAGAGAAAGGTGAGACGAATGAAAGGATCAAATAGGAAATCACATTTAAAACCCAACAGTACTAGGACAATCTTTATACCTCACAAAGAAGCAGAGCGGTGGAGGAGGAGCTTTGTTTGCTTTGAAGTTCTCCATTAAAATTAAGAGGGATTTATATGAGTTAGTATTTCGTTATAATTTATACTTTGTTCACATTACAGCAGGTTTTAGTCTGGAAATCTTTTGAAGACATGGCATTGAAAAATCTGAAATTCATGTGAGTGAAATAATGCATCTTAATGGCTTTAGGCTGGGCAAAATTAGACACATGTGAGCAAGATTAATGGAATCCCCCCATCAGGATAATGTTTTGCATGTCTCTGAGCATCTGTCCTACAAAGCCACAGCTGTGAAAGCTGTTCCTGTTGTAAATTAGTAGCTGCTCTTGAACATACTGCTCATCCTGGGAGAGCATTGTTTCACCGGGGCAGAGAAGGGAAGAGCACAGAGTGAAGCTGACTCAGTAGGGCATCCATGCCACCAGTGGCATGGTAGTGATCTTGTAAGCACAACTTAGCTCAGTGAAGGGAATGAATTAGGTAGAAACTTTTTTCAAGGGCATTGTCAAATCGCAGAAGTGGTTTTAATCTGTGGAGTCAGTGTTGCTTATATTTCCTGCCTGTCTGTATTGCTTTTTTATATACAGATTTACTTTGAGGGCACATTTGTGCAGGGAAAAAGATTCCAGTCAACATAAACAAAAGCAGAAGAATAGTCCTGTTACTCCTTAAAACAGAAAGCATTGTCTTCTGCAATGTACTAAGAGGAAAAGGGACCTCCTCACCTGTCACTTACACAATCCATAATTCATGGTGTGACATGACATTTCCACTGTCAGCATAAAAACTTGTAAACTTGTATTTTGAATGTTGGTTTGGCAAGTTAGACAAAGGAACCAAAATGAAGGGAAAATACTGCCCCCCCCAGTGGCACTTCATTCAGAAAACGCACATTTGTCAAGAGGGTCTACACAACCTGGAAGAAGGTGCAAGAAAACTGTCCCAGCTACAGCTCTGCCAGACTTAAATCTGCTTAAAGCAATCACAAAACCAGTGTCACGTGAAAGGACCCATGTAGAGTTCCAGTGAAAATTTCTCTTAATTTTATTTTCCAGTACAAGAACTGAGGGCATCAGATGCAGCCAGTAGAAATCAGGTCTGAAACAAGAGGAGGGGTTTACGTGAGCTGTGTAACAGCGTACCACAGGATGCTGCAGAGTAAAGGCCTACAGACATTCAAGGGGCAACTGGAAAAGTTTGAGGGACAGAAATGCATTCAGGGTTACCAAATACTTAGAAACTCCATCCAGATCAGCGAGCTCATAAACTGCAACTAGCTGGAAGCTGGGAGAGTGTTATTATTATTATATACACAAGTATAGTTCATGCTTGTCTGTTCATATATTCTATAGGCATCACTTTCAGCCATAGTCAGGCACAGGACAGCGGGCTTGGTGAACCTTGGGTGAGGCCCAGGACAGGCGTTCTCATGGTGTTTATTTTGAACTCACCCTCAAGCTGTGCTGTCCCCTCTTTCCTGGTAGCTTATTATTAGAACTGGATCACATGAGGCACTTGGGACTGCGTCTGGGTTGCACTGACATTTCTTTCACAGGGAAAGCTCTGTGCTGGCAGGAACAGCACCACAGCTTATGTGAGGACGGGAGTTGCATTTTTTTGCATAAGATTCGCTTACAGCAGAACGCTCATTTTTCTGGCTGTTCCCCATTGCATCGGGGACATAGTGCTGAGCTAATCCAGGGAGGCGTCAAGGCGCGAGCTGTATTTAGAGTCAGCCACCTGCTTGGGAACATCAAGCGGCAGAAAGAGCCTGCTTCAGCAAAAACCTCCCCTGTGCATTCCACAGCAGCGGCTTCCAGCAGGCCTCCCTCCTCTGCCTGACTCTGCGTGAGGCCTCCAAGGGGGTCAGCACCTGAAGACAGACCCTGTCAGCCCAGGAATGCTCTGAGCCTGGCAGTCCCTCTGCCCAGGAGCTGCCAGATATTTGGGACAGCTGCAAGGTGGAATTAAATCACGTGGCTGAAGAGTGGCCTAATCTCTACATAGGCAATATGTAAGTGTTATTTGAGGCTGAGCTGTTCTGAAGGGCTGGGGAATACAGTACTCATTAATATGTGCTGTCCAACTTGATTTAGTTAGCATTGGTAAACTCCATTGCCTTAAAATAGACTTAAGATTAGCACAGAAGAAAGTAAAAGGACTATCCATTAAGGAAAGAACCTACTGCACAGAAAAACGATTAAAAAGAGAATTAGACTCTCTTTATTGCTTTGTATTATTTTATAATTGTGCAACATACAGATTTTATAAATGCTGCAGCATTTACCATACAAAGCACAAAACAGACTCATGATCCTGAGCAGCCTTAAAATTGAATAACTGGGGTTTTTTACTTTTTTTGGTGTAATTTTAACTGGAATGGAAATTTTCACATTAAAAAGTATTCTGATTTTGGCTGTTTATATGACAACTTGTTTTGCAGTAGAAATTTCTGATAAATCTATGGATATTCTGAATGACAGCAGACTTCACTATTTCTGAAAACTCTGCAGATGGGTATTTCACTCTGAAGCATAGAGAAAGCATGCAATCATCTGCACTCAACATGCCTAGTGCCCAATGTTATGCCAAAACAAGGGGTTTTTTCACCATCATCAGGTTGCAAACTTGTTGAAATATCTAGAAATTACAATAATTCCTACAGGAGAGAAGCAAGGGGAACTGATAACCCTGCTGATTGCCTGCTGATTACAGCTAAAGTGGCCGTTCTTTTAGCTATGAAACATCAAAGCCAAAAAACGAGCTAGGTGACATTGGGGAAATAATCTGCATTTACAAAACTGGGTTTTCCAAGTTGCTGCCTGCTTCCTGATGTCCCTGCACCTGCAGGCAGGAGGTGGCAGGCAGCAGGAGGCCCTGGGCACACCCAGCACCATGGGGCCCTGTCACAGCCTGGCTGTGCCAAGGCAGAAGCCACAACAACGTGCGGTGCTTTGCTGGACTCCTGCCTTGGCCAGGAGAGTCTGAAACCGACCCTTGCCTTTCAGGTTAAACCTTGTAACTACACTCGGAGATTGACTCCTTTACTCATTAGAACCATGTGCAGAAGTAAGGATTTGTAGAACTGAGCCTGACAGGTAGTACAGGCAAAGATTCAAGACAAAAAGTCACGGAAATTGTGTTCTTGTAACAGCAACATTTGATTTTAGACAGCCTTTTAAGTGCAGTTTTAAGACCTCCTTTTAATGCTTGTGAGTATACATGTCCCAAACTACTCTTGGATGTTTCTTTCAATCACATTCTGTCTTGTAGGGGGAAAATGGTAGGGAATAAAATGAAAAAAAAATAGATAACAACAGTGTGGATGTGTAGTAAGGAAAAGATGAACTTTGAGAACATTCAGCTAACAGACATAAAAATGTAAACAGGTTTCTTGGTTAATGCAGCAGCTGATCACTAATAGCAGCTTAAATATGAGTTACTGACTGCAAACAGTGAAACTGGAAGTTGATCAAGTACTACAGCTGGAATTTTCTTTATTGTGCCAACATCAATAACACAAAGAGGAACAACACCTGAGAACAAGGTCTGATGGACTCTTCAGGAGATAAGAAATGGGGAATAGACAGAGTATGTGCATTTAGGGCCCAACCCAGTATTCAGTGAAGTTAATAAACAGTGGATGTTTCTGTTACTGAGCAAACCCATGCCAGCATCAGGACTTGTGCCAGAGCTAAAATAACCCAGAACAGTACCATATATTGTCACTGCTTGTTTCCGTGGAACCAGTCATGTGCAGTTTCTGAGCAGCTACTTAGAAATCAAAGATCAATCTAGAATTAATGCTGTATCTTATAAGAAATATTTCTCCTTATGCCTTTATCAGAAATCTGATGTTCAGCATCTTTAAACAAGTTAAATATATCATAAAATAAAGTAGGGATGGCTGACTTAACATGATGACTTTCATCCTGGAGGACTTTGAAGTTGTCAACAAACTGATTATTAAATATTTGTCTGGCTATCAGCCCTTGCTGATATACAAGGCCAAGGCCAAGACCCTTTGGGTTTAAAGGTACAGTGCTTTCTGAAGTGCTACATAATAAGCAGCTGAGGGAACAATATGTAAAATATCCTGCAGAAGTCAAACTTCATGCTGATCTTAAGCAGGCAGGTTTATTTATTGGAGTTTAACCAGATTAGCAAGGCTAATATCACTTCAGCAAAGAAACATTGTACAGTTACAGGCTGAGGCAAAATGGTTACAAACTATGCTAAAACCTCAGTGTGTTCAACATACATATTTCAAATCCAGTTATAAAAGGAGCTGAGCTACCTCCTGAGTGAATTTTTGTAGGTTGTTTCAGCCAGCAGTCCTCAATGTGACTGTAGTAAACTGAAGTCAGTAAAACTTGTTAAATGTATTTCTTTTCAGAAGTGAAATAACTGGGAATTCTGCATTTCCAGATATGTTATGAGTGTATTCAGAAATCACAACCTTTTACCATTCTTCTACTACCTTATGTTTTCTTACACCTCTCAAAGGGGAAAAAATGTCTCAGAGTGTGATGGGCACTGGGCTCTACAGACAGGAATACCTTACAAGGCAACAAGATAACTTGAGCTACTTGTAATCATGAGCTTTCATAGAAAACACAATCGACTTTGACCTTGTTGCACATTTCTATACATTCTGTGTGCGTGAACAAGGGCAAATGGCGAGTCCCTGTCCCAATGGTAAACTGCTCCTCTTACACAGCACTCACATTAAGCAATCACAAATTACTTTAGCAGCATTAACTAAATGTCACTCAACCACTTGGGTAAGCCTAATTATGCACTTACAGACATTGTCTTCACTGGCACGTGGGAAAACAGCAGGATCCTGAGAGATTAGGAGTGACCAGTAAAACCACATCCACATCAGTGGCAAGGATCACGCATGGTGTACTGGTAATCATCAGAGTGTGTCTTCTGCAGCAGGAGAGAAAAAAGGAAAACAATTATAAAAGGGAAGATAGTTTCAAGCTCTCAGTCAGAAATCACCAATTTTTTTTTTTAAATTTTTCTCTCTTGATTTGTCAGCACACACAACAAAAATAACTAAAAATAGTTACTTTCTAGTTTGAGAAACAGCCAAAAGCTGCAAAGAGCTATTGCAGAGACATGCCATTTGGCCATTTACAAAGCCTAACACCATGTGTTTTCCTCTGGTTTTGGACTCAGATCTCTAGTAACAAAAAGCAGTTCTTGATTTATGAAAGGGCTGTATGTAATACCCTGGAGGCTACTTTATCTCAGCTGCTGTAAATTGGATCTCTCAGAGATGAGATGAGATGAGATGCGAATGAGGCAGAAGTACAAACTTACGTAATCTGTGACCATGGCACAGCCTGGAACAACATTGCGTGTATTCCTTTCTGTTTTGAAAGGAAATATCTTTATTTGCTGTATTCTTAGAAAAAGCAGATCTGCTTCCTTTATTCTGGCTTACCTTATGACATTCTGCCCCTTTCCTCTAGGCAATGCTATCCAAAGAGTTACCCAGTCATGACCAATTTCATCAAGCTGCAGGATTTACATACTGAACTAAGATACAGTATACACCTATGTAAACTCTAAACTCTTATGAAATGAAAAGAACACAAAGCCACAGGGAGAAATGTCAGACAAACAATCTGAAGATGAGATAAAGATGTACATGACCTAAAGCTTTGGCATCAAATCTATTTTTTCCTCTCTGTTTAGAGTATAGAATGTTACTAAATTTTGCACGCTCCTGTCATTCCTCAATCGAGTTGGTTAAATGAAAGCAGCAAGTATGGTAGGTATTCCTCTGGGATACATTCCTAATTTGCTGACCATTCTGCTCATCAAAACTCTGAAAACTAAACTCCAAGAGAAAATAGGCCTCTGTTTAAAATTAAAGCTCTGAAGTATCTCCCTGGACACAAAAAAGATGCTAACCTGTTTTGCTGATTGGGATCAGCAAATGAAAAGGGGAAAATATTGCCCAACCTGTACAAGAAGTCACCCAAATGGGAGACAGTTTTCTCACACTGGTGACAGTAGATGCTCAATGACTGAGGACTTTCCAGAGGTAACTTCTTCCTGCCATGTCCTCAGCCTAGCTGTGTCTCAGCTTTATGGGCGTGAGAATTACTGCAAATGTAATAAATTTTCAACCAAAAATTAGACATTTCTCTCATGCTCAAAATTTCCTGTTCCCACCAAAATTCTTATTACTTGAACATTGCTGTGCCTCTAGCACTAGTGAACATGGGAAGAGACAAGTTGTTTAATTTTAATGGAATATTTCATTAAGGAGCTGCTCTTTAAAGCCTATTCTGCTCAAAAAGCAGGTTTCTCCCAGTACTCTGTCTTTTGTCAATGTCTCGCCAAGGAGAGGGGACTGTAAAGAAAAAAATGTGAAACTTTTTTTGAACTGCTGAAATGACTACCCAAATTGGCAAGCTAAGCTAGATCACCCCAGGGTAGTTCTAATCTTAGAGCATTTGTTTGGGAAATAAATTGTAGTTTTAGACTGAAGTCCCAAACATGCAGAGGTAAAACACCTGGGGGAAGGTTGCTGGTAGCAGTTCAGCATCTCAGCAGAATTCCATAGCATTTGCCCAGAGTTCACTTGCCACATGCATGCATTTCTGGAGAAGATAATGCAGTGCTGTGTCAGAACATCAAAGCTGAGCCACACTAGTCCTTGTGGAAACTCCCACCCCAAACCAGCAGTGTAACCCAGGGTTGAATTTGCCCTCCTATTTCCAAAAAGAGACGTCTGCCAAGGACGGTGTGGCCTAAGAGGCACACATTGCTGGCAGGTTCTCAAGTGTCAAAATAGAACCGGCCCTGCAGCCACATAGATCCTATGCTTTGCAGGCAACACACAGACAAGGAAAACAATCAAGTTGTCGGGTGGAAAAAGCGGCTTCCCAGGATGGCTCTGACCCTGGTGTGATTGTGACCAATCCACACTGGCAAGTACCGTCTTTCCACGTGTGTTTCGCCTCCCGCAGGCTGCCTGCGGACAGCAGCTCAGGCAGGCTGATGCATGCTTGTTATTGCCGACGTAAATATCTCTGTCTTGTGCTATTGTGGCACAAAGCAGCTGGACCATTTGAAAATCATTTAAAAAGCACTATAAAATTAGGGCTCCAGTGCTCTTATTTTATGGCTTTCACGAGCAGCCATTGCCTAGAGAGAAATTATCCTCTTTATTTTCAAGGCTAAAGGTTCTTTTAACATCCATCAAAATCAAAGTGCACCCTTGGTAACACGTTGAGCTGTTACTTATTTAGTACAGACTCTTTACCTTCTGCATAATATCACATTTGAGATCTCAGTTCTTCATATACAACTCATTTCATTGTGTCTGCTGTTGTTTTCACCAAGTGAATTTGCATAGTTTCAAGCAAGGCTGGATGATGCCCTGAAACGTATTCTTTCCATAACTCCTTTATATTTTATTTTTTTAGATTTTTTAGAACAATAGCCTGAAGTGTTTTTGTTTCTGATCCTTCTATAAAAATGGGCAATTACCTCTTTGGCAATGGATTTGCACAGACTAATTAAGCACTGTAAGTGAAAGATTTCCAAGGAAATAATACTTAGGTGCATAACCTGATAGATACACTTTGAAACATTTCTTCCCCGTCTATATATAAAAAAACCCTGTCTTTGATAATTTTTTTTTCATTCTTGTTTTCACAGACAGCTTTTTTACCAAACTGAGGAAAAGGGTAAGTGAGCCAAAGCAGCAATGACAAAATGCAAACAGTACAAAGGGAAAGCCATTCTTTTTAGCAAAAAAAAAAAAAAGAAAAAGAAGCACACCTGTATCAACCATACCTACAGCTCAGATCTGAAGGGCTGAGGAAGAGACACTGCATGAAAGCATCCCTCAGCCACAAAGGTGGCAAGTGGGGAATAGTAAGGCCCTGTACATGCTCTGTGTTGCAGCTTAAGAAAACTACTCTGTGCCCCTCTGTTTTTTAACCTGCCTAACATTTCTGTAAGACCCTGGTCACCTTATTATCCAGACATCAAATACAGACTGAAGATAAACATTTACAAAGTCATAACCTTAGCTCTGTTCTCATGGTTCCCTCTTTGGCCAGGATTTTGTCTTTATGTTCTCTGGGGACAGCAGGCTCATTGCTGTACCAAAAGGGTTGAGGGTGAGAAAGAAAGATCAATGGATAGCTGAGGAGCAGGCTGGATGGGTGAGGAGCGGGCTGGATGGGTGGCGAGGAAGGCTGGATGGGTGAGGAGGAAGGCTGGGTGGGTGAGGAACAGGCTGGATGGGTGAGGAACAGGCTGGATGGGTGAGGAGCAGGCTGGGTGGGTGAGGAGCAGGCTGGGTGGGTGAGGAGCAGGCTGGATGGGTGAGGAGCAGGCTGGGTGGGTGAGGAGCAGGCTGGGTGGGTGAGGAGCAGGCTGGATGGGTGAGGAGCAGGCTGGGTGGATGAGGAGCAGGCTGGGTGGGTGGCGAGGAAGGCTGGATGGTTAAGGAGGAAGGCTGGGTGGGTGAGGAACAGGCTGGATGGGTAAGGAGGAAGGCTGGGTGGGTGAGGAACAGGCTGGATGGGTAAGGAGGAAGGCTGGGTGGGTGAGGAACAGGCTGGATGGGTAAGGAGGAAGGCTGGGTGGGTGAGGAGCAGGCTGGTGCAGTAGGAGGCTCTGGGGAAGCCACTGCCACGGGGCAGCACAGCTGCCATGACCATGAGCTTTGTCCTCTCTCCGGATAAACTGCAAAGGCTGCTGATGGACGTCCTTGGTGTCTCAGTGAGGGAAGGCCAGGCAGTCAGGTCAGGCTAGGCTAAGCCAGGCTAGGCCCGGCCAGGCCAGGCTAGGCCAGGCTGGCTCAGGCCAGGCTAGGCCAGGCCCGGCCAGGCCAGGCCGGGGAGCAGTGGTGTGGCAGGGCCGGGAGCAGGGCTGGGACCCACCAGGACCAGCACAGTGATGCCATTCAGAATTTACTTCTACCACGTGATGAGCTCCTGGTAATTGCCATTGACACACAATAATCTTTGTGAGTTTTCCACAGCTTTCTTTTATCTGTTAGAAGAATGCAGGGGAACCACCACACTGGCTGCTGAGGAGGAATGCCTTTGGATAACTCAAAGCCCTCAGCCAGTTTGCTTATACTTTCCAAACCAATTTCTGTTCTTATAGAGGGTTTTTTTCCTTTAAAAAAAGTATTTGAAGTGGAAGCAGTTGGGGAGAGAGCATGAACAGCACAGAGTCCCCCATCCCGGCCCTCTTCCAAAGAGCAGCTCCTGTGACACCCATTGCACTGCAGGGTGAGTTTTCCAGGAGAACAGGTAGGAGTGGCACAGATTAGACCCCCCTGCCCAGCCCAGCACCCCAGTGCAGCAGCCTGTGAGCACCCAGGGGTGCCCTCCTGCCCGCTGCTGCCCTCGGGTCTCCCGCTGTTCCCCAAAGCCAGAGCAGTGTCCCCTAGATTGGCTCTTTTCCTACTATGGCTGGAGGAACAGAGAATGGGAAGAGAACCATATTTGGATAAAGGCAGTATAAAAGACTAAAACAATCCCCCTGCTTTTTACTTTAGGGGAGTGCATTATGTCTTGGACTGGTTTGTACAACAGATTTTGCCAGCAGAAAAAAACAGACCTAACTGCCCGGTGTACAGGAAAGAAATGAGCACTGTCACAGGCTTTTCTCACAAAGGAAACCTGCATTAGAAAGGATATGGTGTAGCTCTTTTGATGTATACACCCAGGCCAATACCAATCCAACGAATTCAGTCCATTTCACATTTTTCTTCCATCCAAGGTGTACAGTTTCTTGTAAGTTCTCCCTTTAAATGACGACCTGGAGTGTATTCCGTCCTGCGATGCCCGTCGCTGTGTATTTTTAAATCCCGCAACATTGTTTTTTCCTGCCATCTTGTGGCAGCAGGAAAAATCACAGCGTTTCAATAGCAGCAGCGCTGCCCGCTGGCCTAAGACCAGGGTTGTCAGTAAAACAGTCTAATCCATAATTAGGTTAGTTGGCATCGTTGCAAAAAATACAGCCCCTCTTGCATATTTAAGAGCTTGGCTAATTCTTCCAGCTCCACTAGTTGATCTTGTAGTGGGGGTTCTCTGGTTATCCCAGAGCAAAGTGTTTGTTTTGTAGACCTTGTGTTTTCTGCTGTCTGTAGAGAGCAAAGGAGAGTTGCATAACAGGTGAGACTTTATCATGTTACGACAAGACTTCAGCAAACGAACACTAAATATTTTGAAAAGGCTCCTTTTTGCCAGTGTTGCTGTCAGGTCTTCATAGCTCCTTAACAAAGCCATCTTTGTTTCCTATCAACCCATAGGAAGATCTTGTCTGACAGGCACATAAAGCTTTTCCTTTCACTGCAACCACTATTGATGTCTGGTCTCTCAATCCAAACACCACAAAACCTGCCCAAACATCCTGCATTATTTGCTTAATTCTTTAAACCAAACCATTTTCATTATTTAAAATGCATAATGTTAAAAATGCATATAATATTTATATAAGACTGAATGTAGGTTCCTGGGGTTTTTTCCACTTTTCCTACAATTGCACAGAGGATTTTTGAAAATGAATACTTTTGATCTCAACTCTCCTGCCACAATAGCTCTTCCCACACAGTTGAGGTAAAAATATTAAAATTATATATGATAATTTTTAAAAAAATCGAAAAGAAAAAAATCCCAGTATTTTCCCTTAAAATAAATGCAAAATTCAGAGCCAGTAACAAAAACTAGTCACTACTTACTAAGAAAATTTCCAGTCTGAAAAGAGAGTATAAATGAAAAGCTCTTCAAAGCTTTGCTCATTTTCAGTAGGACCCACAAAAATGACTGCTTGGGATGCCAGGCACTGGAAAGAAAGGATGTCAGTGCTATTTATAGCTCACCGGTGGCTCCCATTGCCATTGTACCTGAGAATGTCTCAGTTGCTTTTGGAAAATGAACTGTTGTGTTTGCAATCTGTTTCCAAACTCTGAGCTGTAAAACACCTGCAGCAGGCACAACCTCCAGCAAGGACAGGCTCCTTCCTTCTACTTGTGCCCAAGTCTCCCTCTTGGGAGTCCTGAGGCTGCTGCTCTGCTGGATGCTCTGCCCCCCTCCATCAGCCCACCTACCAGCCTTGCCATCCACACACAGTCCACATCAAGCCACAGCACAAAACACAATCAGAAAAACAACAGCACAAAACCTGGCCAGATAAAGTGAAAATAATCTCCAAAAACTTGCTGGCGCAAAACAACCCTTGCTTCTGCCCTGCCTGGCCAACTGCAAGGCTTGCATAGCCTCAGTCTCAGGAGTGGGACAGCACCGTGCTGGCTGCTTCTCACAGAGACATTGCAGCAGGGCCAGGCAGGTAAACTCCTTCCCAGTGACCTTGGGACTGGGCATTCCATGCAGCAGCAGCATGTCCCCACTGCCCTCATCCTTCACAGCCTGGAGAGGCAGCTGCATACCCTTCTTTGTCCACAGCCCCTGAGGAGGCAGTTCCTAATTTACTCTGATTTACCTGGCACCCTGATACCAGGGAGGTGCAACAGGAGAACCACTCACAGTTTTATTTCTTCAAATTTAAGGTAAGAAATTAGGAGCAAATACTCATCAGCCACATAATCAAAATTTTCAAGAGACAGGAAATCCCAGTTCTGTGTCTTAATATCTCCTTTTGGTTATTCTCATGTGTTCATCAGTGATCAATTCCTTTGTGACCTACAATCACTTTTCGTAAAAGATGACTTAATCAAAATCAAATAATGATTTAAAGTCAGCAGTTGAAAAGAAAATCTAAAGAAAAAACATTCCGTTCTGCCCCAAGAGTGCTGAGAATGTTGCCGGAAAGCTCTATGATATGCCTGAAAAACTCAAGTGCCAAAATAGATCTTCCTCTGCAGAGTTTTGAAGTTTTCTCTTGATTCCGTAGCAAAGAATTTGTACAGCTTTGTCAACCTTAGAAAAAGGTGCCTTTTTTGTATGTACTCTTCAAGAAAGGCAAAGCAAGAAGAGCACTTCAGTGCTTATGTTAAAAGGACAGGGAGAGACAGCTCAAAGCAACTCCTGCCAAACGACTGAGGAATATCAAAACCCCTTTCTCATGCCTTCAAATATTCTGAAATCTTGCAAACTTGACAGCATTGTCAATTTTGTATTGAAAGCAGCAGTCAGATAAAAATCATTTGAGCAGTAAATCAAGGAGAAGAAAAAACCCCTTTAATCGACAGTCACACAAATCCATACTGCCTGCAGAAATGCAAGTGCTTTGGAGCCCCTTTTAACAGCAATATATTAACATGCTTGTTTGTCTTTCCTGAAGCTTGCAAGACATTATTTCCCTGCATTCCTCTCTCAGTCTGGCCTCTTTGACACCATTTTTATCAGAACTGCCCACAACTTACACCTATCCACAGCCTGTGACACCAATGAAGTCTTGGCACAGCACTGGCTGTGACAGCACTCACTGAACTGTTATCAATATCAAGGTCATTTTGTTTTTCTTGCTCTCACTGCAGCTGCAGCTTCTCTGCCCTCAGGGCATGAGCTGCCCAAGAAAGCTTTCTGTCTAAGCTCCTCAGAAGCCACAGCCTCTCTGCTCCATTACTGGCGTTATATAAGATTAGAGTGAAGTTTCTACTATTAGAAGCAGTTAGCTGCATGGTGATTGTGTGCTCCCCTGATTACAGTATATAGCACAGTTATGGCTGCTGGCAGCAGGACTTTGGACAATTCTAATTCAGGGGGAAGCATGAGTGCAGTTAAGATGCATTAAAAAAATCAGTAGTTTTGGGGGGCTTGAATTCCTAGCTCTGATACCCTGGATGGGAATGCCTTAGAGGAGAAATAAAGGGGAAAGCATCATGCTAGGCTCGACAGATATCCAGAGACAGTCAGAAATTGTGCTAGGAGCCTGTGGAGGGCAGCGCTGTCTTGCTGGGGATGGTTCATTCCACAGCTCAGAGATGCCAGCTGCTAAGGTAATACTTCTTTTTTTATCTCCTTTGAATCTGAAAGCTGCAGATGTAAAAGCTGGCGTCATGCCACAGCCATGACCTGGCACTGCCAGCAGGACTCCCCATTTTTGTGCCTCCATTTCTACACCATCCTTTCCTGCAGCCTTAGTCATGTGTGTGGGCAAGTTCTTCTTCCTAGGCTGCATGACTCAAAGAGGAGGGTTGGGGGAGGTGGGAGGGGGGCAACACTAAAGTTTTCCCCCCTTGGAATGACATGAGTTTTGGGAAAATATGTGCAGATCTATTACATTGCAGAGAAGACGAAACACTCTCCAGGATCACACTTCTCTAAGGGGGCACCCTCTCCCCAAAAACTAGCAAGGCCCAGGTGAAGCTCACCCCACTGAGCTCAGCAAGCTGTGCCCTCCGAGGGGCCTGCCTTGTCCAAGGACAACAGTGGCTGGAATGGGGCTGCTCGGAGGCCTCGCTGGGGCTCCCGCCTCACTCAGGGGTCCCTCGGAGCTGAGATGCTTGGGCTCCACCTGCACCTGGCCATGCACCCCCTTGTCTTCCCATTTCACCTGGGACCTGCCTCACCACCAGGAGCTCTCCTGGCTATCCAAACCCTGCCTGAGGCAGATTACTGCCCTTCGATCACTCCCTATCCTGGAATGGCCCTGTGCATTTCTGCCATCCCCAGGTGGATGCAGCTCCTGTGGGGCAGCAGCCCCTCCAGCACCATGGGCAGCCCTGCGCAGGAACCGGAGGGCTCACAGAGGAAGGAGCCTTGAGCTTTCCAGCCCAGCTCAGGCTCCTTGCAAGCAGAAGTTGGTACCTTCCAGCTCCGTCTGGAGAAGTGAGAGGGCCCCATCATAAATGTACAGGGCCGGATGTGAATGGAGATGTCAGGAGGGAGACCAAGCGGTGAAGAGGTGTGAAGACTCAGATTTTCTCCCACCCTGTAAAACACGGCTGCCAGTGTAGGGTGAGGGGCATCTGCAATCTGAGCTGGGCTGGGCTGGGCTGAAGGGGGGAAGCCGTGGAGGAGGCTTGGAGGGCTGCTCCTGCTCTTTCCTGACACTGCGGTTAAAAGGCGGGCTGTGTTTTCCAGAGCCTTCGATCTGGCATCTTTCCCAGGTAGTAAATTCTCTTAAAAACTGAAGCAAACAGAGCTTTAATTGTACATTCTGCTTTTCTCTTCACTCCAAAATAATGGCAATAGCATTTATACACTGCTGCATTGAACATGTACTCGCACTGAGGCGTAGGGACAGATTCTGCTTTCCATTATTCAGGGGCACTGCCTCTTGTGAGGCAGATCAGAGTTTGAACAGTGAGCTGGAGCAATGAACTTCTACTATTCCCTGCTGTTTGACTGTGGGCAAAATAAAAGGCCATAATATATGATGCAGTCAGCCAAGAAAGCAATATTGCTCTGCCATGTGCACAGTCTACACCAAGACAAGTCCAGGATCTCATTTCTAAATTCCCATAGGTACCTCATTTAAACCATCAGCCATAACCTGCTTCTCATTTTCAATACCGCTTGGTATTAGAGCTGCAGTGAACTGCTGGTGAGAGATTCTAATTCCTGCAAACAAGCCCCCGTAGGCTTGCAAGGAAAACAGAGAGTTCCCCTCTTGGTTGCCTGCTAGGTTCCCATCTGGCTGTTTTAACTTTGCTATTGCTTTTAAATGTGCCTGTTTCTGCACACGAAGCTTTCAGCTCTACCTCAAGAGACTCCTGGGTTCTCTTAGCATCACATTCTGACCAAAGTGCAGAGACACAGACTGGGTCTTCTTAACAAAAACAAAGATCATATTTCACATTACAGTATCTAAAAGATTAATTCCACTAACATGATCACTTCCTTGTGAAACACACTTCTTTCCATCTGGAATTTTCCATCAGGAGGACAAAGAGCCATAGTGTTACACACTACCTGAGAGAAAAGAGCAAGGAGTGTAAAACATGAGTGCAGAGATTCTTGCTAAGAGAAAAGAGAAGGAAAAAAACAGAGTAGACAGCATTTTCAAATGCATCAATAGGCTGCTTCTTATTTTTTTCCCTTTAACAAGAATTATGTTCTGACCCCATACTTTGGAATTTTGAACCATTTAGTTGGCCAGGTTTCTGATACAGGGAATTTAGGATATTTTGCTGCAGGACCTTTCTGTATCGTGCTATTGTTAGGAAGTGTTTGTGCTATTGTAGTAACCACAGGCCCTGCTGTGCCTGAGGCTCTCAATAATCTCATGTAAGGACTTCTTACTGAAAGACACCTGTCCCCATTTGGGCTATCAGCATAACCACAGACAGAGCTGTGCCAGCCAGGAAGGTGCTAGCAAAAGGGAAAGAGGAAAGATGACTGGAGTCCAACTAATGCCCTGTCCGACTCCTCTTGGGACTCCAGACATTCATTTAATCTCTCTACAGCTCAGTTCTTTAATGAACACTTTAATGTTTGTAAATACTTTATGCAATGCAGGAGAACAAATTCCAAAACAAAGTAACTGAATAGAAAAATGGAAATGGTATATCTTTCTTCTGAAATAACAAAATTAACTATTTCATATCTACAACATTGGAGTGTTTGCATTTTTACCCCCAAAACTTTGCTGAGTTTTTTGCACTGGAATCTGCAAATGCAACACAAATCTGTTAAATGCTTTAGCCAACTCAGGTCTCTGGGGTTTTGTGTGGGGTTTCTTTTTCTGGTTTGGTGATTTTTTTTTTCCCAGAGATGTTCAATAGAAAATGGCAATTGTTTCCACCATAGAGAAAGAAAGGAAAAAAGCCCTCCAAACCAACAAACCAAAAACCAAACCAAAATACTTTGCAGACTGTAGCATTCAAGTGGCTGGACAATGTTGGGGAGATACAAAGCTCCACTAGGTTTTTGTGGACAAGGTTCTGGCATGACTGGGTCCCCCAGGAGCTGCACCCAGCTGCGTGCAAACAGCAGGGAGACACCCACAGCTTTTCCTGGGTGCTCCCTGCAGCCAGGCCATGCCACCCACAGCCACTTCCAGCCCAGACCTCCAGGGCAACCACTGGGGAAACTCAGGCTCCACAGCCCAGACAGGGATCCAAGCTGGGCCTGGCCATTTGGGGTGTACCCCAGTGCCCCAAGTGTTTGGGAAATTATGCAGAATGACAAGACAGTTTTAAAGATTGTGTGCTACCTTGTATTTTGCGGATTGCTATTAAAATCTCTGTCCAGCCTCAAAAGTCTCCCATAGGTTGAACTTTCTTGTTTCTGTTGTTTTAAGCAGAAAAAAATAGGAGAGAAAGGTAGAAAGAAAGAAAGAAGCTTATGAGATGGCTATAGTTTAAAAGAAAAGTAATCCTATCCAACTTGCGTGGTCTAATCTCCACAGAAAATGTTAGTGACATTGTAAGACAGAAATTTTTCCCTCAGGTACAGGGATTCCTGCCCTCCTGCTGTCAGTGACTATTCCAACTAGAGCAGCTTCTGGGAGCCACCCAGAGGGAGAAGCTTAGAGAAACGTCATCAGTGGCAGCACTTTTGCTACCTCTGCAATGTCTTAAAGTAGAAGGTGGGGGAAACCTTCATCAAAATCCCTGGCCTTCAATTTAAAAATTCATATTGCTCTTCTCATTAGTCCAATCATCTGCTATAGCTATTTCCAAGCTTGCCCTGAAGGCCCTGCAGAGCAATCCAATTTCAAAGCCAGTGCAGGCAGGAGCAGTGTCCTTGGGAGGAGTCGTGCTTGTGTTGACACAAGAAGCACACACATTAGGCATGTGGATAAAACAATGTTGGCACACTTTTTGGAAAGAGGATTTCTCTATGAAAGGGAGCTCTGTTACTAAGCCCTTCCCTGGCTGCAAAGGCCAGAGTCACCTGTGAAGTGTCACTAGCATCAAAATGATTCAGTTCTGGGAGAACTTCCTCAAAGTCAGGTCTTGAACAAGAGGCCACACAATCTAATTCTCTTTGCTCTTCATCTCCACTACTGTAACTAACTGAGAGGCTACAATAGAAGTTTAAAGCAGCAGGGTCTAGGAGAAGTGGTAGTTAGGTACCCATCTGCTCCACAACTTCAGCCCTTAAGCATTTGCAGCAACACAGAGTCAGCCAAACTCCTCGAAAATGAGCCTGTGGTCTTATGAATCTCCTGATGTAGAAGCTGTATTCTCTTATTCTTGATTTTCTTTTAGTGCTTCAGCTTAACGTTCTGTGTCGGTGAAAGTACAAACAGGTCATCATGAAGATGCTGGCGTAGCTCTTGAGCACAGTGCATGACTTTCACAAGCCAGTAAAACTTGTAGGGCAATGCACATTTTCTGTTTCTGTGCTATTCTTCATGCTAATCTGGGCTAGGATTGCACAATGTACTCCTTTACCAAAGCTCTTGATCTGCCCTAAAAAATTCGTAGGCTTTTATCTCTATATTTCTCTCTACTTCCCTGCAGTTCTTTTCCTCCATCATTAGAAGTAAAACCAGTCATTTTTTTTCCTATGTCTCCCATCATTTTTATTGTGCTTTTCATATCTTGCTTATTAAGTAGTTACCCTAGGGAGACCTCTTTCTTATTGGAACATACAAAAAGCTATAACTGCACTTAACATTTGTGGGGAGGAGGAGGGAGGAAGGGGCAAAGGAAGCAAATTTAGACTGAGGTCACAGAAATATATGTGTATGTTCAGTAATATACCTCACATCAACTCCACTTCTTTTTCTGTAAGTAAAATATATATTCTCCCTTGCTTCCTGCTTATTCCTCAAATCAGCTTACACAGTTAGAAATAACATACATAGACAAATTTGTTGTTTTAGGAGCAACATCCATATAGCTGCTGCTGCTGTGGGGCAGGGGACAGACCAGGTGACTTCTGAAGGTCCCATCTGCACTTGTTTTCTAAAATTCCTGAGAAAATAAACCCAAACTTTAGATTTAGGCATACAGGTGTTAGAGTGTAAGCTGATGCCATATTAGAATAAACATCCTTTACTCTACTTTGGTAAGAGTTCTACTGTGCATTCCACATTGATTATGACTCCAGTAAGAACAAGCAACCAAATAAAGCTCATGAATATTTTCAGGGGGCAAGAACAGCAATTAAGGATAATGAGATCCAGGCAGGAGAAATGATCCTAAAGTCTCAGAGAAGGGGCTGCTTGGATATCTTGCTCTTGCCTGAGCTTTGCTTCCAGCTGAACCATCTGGCCTGGGCTTGCTGGTTCTGAACTAGCAAACAGCATTGCAAAAGGGTTGCCCATGTTCCACAGCATGATCTGTGAGGGTGCACAGGTCTGTGATCTCACAGACCCGTGAGGGAGCCCTAGATGGGATTCTCAACAGGACAACAATGCCAGAACTCTTAGCTCTATAATTTCAAAAATGCTCTTTTTTCTCACATCCTGGGTAAGTACCCTGCCCCTCAGACAAGAGAAATGGTCCCTCTTTGGAGGGAAGTAGCTATCACATTATTTATACAAAGTGGAACAGCTCCCAGAGGAGAGATTGACACACACAGGCGTAAGAATACCAGTATAGCTAAGTGTCCAGGGATCTTCAACTGAAAGAGAACAAAGTAGTTCAAATCCTCTCAATTTCTCTTTCTATGCATACAGACATATATATATATGTTTATATATGCATGTAAAAATCCTTTCCTATATATACATGTATGTACGTGTGTTTAAATACATCACTATAAATGAAATAAAATTGTATGTACACAGTGTCTGTGTGTACACATACACCATAGAGATGGCTCTCACATACACATCCTAAGATTTTCACCTTGGCCCTAGAAGCTTTGTAAGTGTAAGTCAGTTTAACGATGCATTCAAAAACTTCCAGTTTTAACTAATCAGAATCGACTGTACACAAATACTCTGGTAGCTCTTCCACAAAAAGAGAAATGATACCTGTGCCTACAAGGTTCATCCAGTCTGCATTCAGGTGGTGCAGATGCTCTTTACCAACAGTGTTACTTGACAAGAAATTAAATCACATTATCTTATGCTGCTTTCTCAGGGGAGAAATTACATGCCTGTGGAGTCCTACCCCTGAGTCAGTCCTGCTCTCTAGATGCTTTTAGAAACACCTGCAGGCCCTGCTGCACACACTAGTTCTAATAATGTAATCCTATTTGGAGGGTAATGAACAGGTCTACTTTCTAGGGAATAGTATTTCTGCATGAAAATTTCCTTTCAATTCATTTCAGAAAAGCTGTCTCTGAAAGAGCCTGAGTGCATGCAAGATGCTTCACACCAGAGACCGTTCATCTCACACTAGCAGCACCTCCTATGAAACTCCAGCACTAGCAGATCTCCAGCAGCTCCTGTGGCTCAGAGGAGGTTCTGAAAATCATGTGGACCAAGTCTGGCCAAATATCTACCTGGGAGATGCGTAAGAGCACATGGTCCTATTGTTAGGCTGTAATCACTCCCTGGGAAGAGGAAAGGATGTGGTACACTGGGAAGCAGCTTTTGGGTCTTCAGGAAAGTTTTTGTGATACAAGCTTCCAAAACTGATGATGTAAAGACCTTGGATGTCAAGAAAAACATGACATGCAAAATGGTGATTTACTCATAGCATGTCTGGCTTGTTTTTTTATATTCTTTGAGCCACCTTAGATTTGGCAAGGTAAAAATTATTTGTATTCTAGACTAAAGCACTCAAAGAACCTATGCCAGATTGATGTCAATTCTGAGATGCATTATGTGGCCTGGAAACTCTGCTCTAAGGCAGCAGACAGGAGGCTAGTAGCCCTAATCCTCAAATAGGGGTAGCAGGATGAAGACCCAGAAGGATGAAGACCCAGATGAATTGTACAATAGTCACATCTTGACATTGCAAATCCAAGCTCTCTTTCAAAGATGATAAAACAGAAAATATCAAACAGGAATTTTCATCTAAATACCTTATTCTTGTGACCAATAATATTTATTGCTATTTCCTTTCAATTGGATTACTGCAGATTACCTAGATCATTAGCTCATTTTCCCCAGCTCCTCCTCCTCCTGAATGTATCAGTTAATGTTCAGAATTTTGTAGAATGCCTTTAGTCCTAGTTTATGGTGGGAAGTGGGGTTCACCTAGCTGGTGAACACAGTTCATCCACTTCATGTCCAAACCAGGAACAAGGTGTTGCTGCATTTGTGCGAGTTCTCACTCTTGAGACCAGGCACCCTATCAATGAGAGATTAGCTCTAAAAGTTCCTAAACAAATATTTAAGGAAATCTTGACCACTTCATACAGTAAGCCATGTTCCCAGGGATTAACTGCTGGGAGGCATTTGCTTAACTGACAGTATCCCACTGGCAAGTCTGTGCTCCTGCTGCTTTCCACATCTCTATATCACATTTTTCACACACAGAGCACTATGTTCTTCTTGAAATTTGCTCCTCTCTAAGCAGGATGCAGTTCCTGCATCTTCTGTAGTGGGAGCAGGCACTAACTTTAAACCATGCTATTTTTGCAGAAGGTTAGGAACGTTGCCAATGTGCCCTTCATGTCTTTTAACAGGTGGGCTGCTAGGAGCAAAACTATACTTCAAGGCCTCAACATTACTCATATCCTTAATGCAGCAGATGGACTATATAACGGCAACACAGGAGCCACATATTATGCAGATCTGCAAATAGAGTACTATGGAGTGGAAGCATTTGATGATCCTTCCTTCAATTTAAGTATCTTCTTCTATGATGCTGCCAATTTCATACGCAAGGCCTTAAACTCTTCAGGAGGTAAGAGAGAAGCAAAGATAAGCTTTGGGAGGAAATTTCAACACAAGCCAAATGACTTTTCATTGCAGTAACAGGCACCAACAGAGCTCAGAATCAGCATATGGTTCAAGGCAGTACATGCAGAACCACTGAGCAGAGGATGGAGAAGGGTGCCTATGCCATGTGCTGCAGGGAAGGTGGCTGTGCCAGGTCCCCAGGAGCTGCAGAAGACTGGCTTCCCCCAGCTCAGCATGGTGGAAGGAAGGGCAAGCTCTAGGACCAGAGTGTAGAGGGAAGGGCAGATGCTGCCCCGTGGGCCCATCCTGTAGGAATCAGTGGGATCTGTGTGCTTCCACACGTCCCTCCCACCCCTCACGCACTGACAGGGCTCCAGCTGGGGATCCTGCCCTGCATGCTGCTCCTGCCCCCTCTGGGAGCAGAGGAGCTTCAGTGCTGCCTCAAATGCTTCACACACTCAAGTACTTCACAGAATTGGAGCTTTATTCAGCCTGTCTATTAAGCTAGAGAAGCAGCAGAAGTTAATGAACTAAGTCAAAAACTACGAGCCTGACCTGCAGGCTGCTGAATTTTTGTCAGCAGAATTTGGATTATGGCCTAGTTATCATAATTTCCATTTGTTCCAGAGTTTGCTTTGACTCTGGCTGGCTGCAGGATCTGCTGCTTTCACTGGAGTGCTTTATTAAATCCTCAGTTATAGCTCACACTGGGCTGCTGAGATACAGTAAATTACAACTCCATTTTTACAGGCAGACTATCCCACAGAGTTTGTGGGACTTGCCAGTGATCACAGTCAGGGCTGGGCCAAATTTCTCTGCCAAAACTTGTTATTTTCCACAGAAAACTATACTAACAAGTTTAGTCACAGAAAGCTTCTCCTTCCACAGAAAATTTCAGCTATTTCAATCTTAGGCCTAAATTAGATGCAGGAGGTCAGTATAAAATACTACCTTGCCTGAGAGGTGATCTCTCTGAAAGCACGAAGATCCACTAATTATCACCATTGCTTTCTTAACTTGTTTCTACTAATTTTTTTTCTCCTCCTTTTGTCTTTTCCACTTTAGAAATGCAAAAGCACACTCACCTTGCTGTGCCTTTTTGTTTGTGCAGGTAAGGTGCTCGTTCATTGTGCCATGGGAGTGAGCCGCTCTGCAACTTTAGTGCTTGCCTTTTTAATGATCCATGAAAACATGACACTTGTGGATGCTCTGAAGACAGTGGGTGCTCAAAGAAACATCTGCCCGAATTTTGGGTTCCTCAACCAGCTCCGGGACTTGGACATTAAACTGAATGAAGAGAGGAGAAGAGCCAGAGCATCTGCTACCACAGGCCCGTAAGACACAATTGCAGAAAGAAAGACGACAAAACCTTGAGTTGCTCATATAGATGAACTCTTATAAATTAAAGACACGAGCTTATGAGACACCAGGACGCATGTTATTAATAAAAACAGATTTTGCTTGATCTTTCCATTTTGCAAAGCCTTCCTAGATTTATATTTGTGATTGGTTGTATACTGTATCCTTCACTCTCCACCTTAAAACACTGCTGTCTGCTAGTTTAAAAGAAAAAAAAAAAAAGAGAGAGAGAGAGAGAAAGAGATCAGGTTCCACTTCAGAAATAGCTGTGTTTCAGCAACTAGTGAAGCTCATATCACTTTATGAAGTGTTAGGCTATTTGAGGTGAAAGATGCCATATTATTTATGCTACAGTAATGCTTAGAAGTTTTCTTATGAACCCACCCCCCACCTCTTCACTCCCTGTATCTCAGAGGGTTTGTATTTTGAGACTTGAATCTGGCACTGGTTAGTTTTTGCTTTTACAATTGGTGGAGCTCCTGAGTTGGGGTAAAGAGGCTGTTTAAAGGCAGAGCAGCTGGGAAACCACATAAACCACTCTAAGAAATTATTCCACGTATCTCTTTAGGCTTTTCCTTTTGGCTGTTCATCAGAGCTTTTATCCTCCATGAAAATACATTTTCTTGAGAGGGCATTCAAATATTGTTCATCTTCCATACTAAAAATCATCCAGGAAATGCTGCAGAAAATGCTTCTAAAGAGGAAGGTGGGTTCCCAGCTAAGACTGGTGCAGGAAAATATTTGAAAAAGTTCAATGAATCCCGAATTTGTCTGGCAGTTCAAAATTACAAAACTTGGGATTTTCCTCCTCCTCAAAAAAAAAGTTATTAACATTGCAACATCATATTCTGTGGCATTTGCTTTTGTGAGGTGGACTGAAGTGAAAACTGAAGACACACAGGAATGGCAAGGGAGGTGCTGACAGGCATCAAGCTTTCATCTTTGTGTCTCTGGGCCACCATAAGAGCACTCAATAGCTACTGTCATCTGATGGATCAGTGCTGCCTGGAAACTATGTGAAGCACATCTGGCTTCTGGTTCCCAGCGGACAAGCATTTGCAGCACAAAGCCAGCTCCAAGGCCAGCTGGGGATGGCACTTTGTATTCCTAGTACTAAACTCGGGAATGCAGAGGCATGAATACTCCCCACTATGTGAACTGGCTACTCAAAGACAGCACAGCAACAAGGGAAAACATTCCTTGCCATTTCCACTATTGTCTACAAGGTTAATTTCTGCCTCCAGGACAGACAACTCAGCACCTTTAGACCTTTAGTCTGGCCCACAGAGCAGATGTAGATATCACCTCAGAGCACAAAGCAGAGTATTTGGCACTGAAGACCTGACCATCATACCAAGGATGTCTCCAGGGGTTTTATTTGGATTGACCCTTGTAGATGGACATCCCTGAGCAGCAGTAAAGCAGTACAGGAACACTTCTTTGCTTTAGTTCCCTGCGTAAGGAAACCTCTCCATGGGCTCTAGGGCTGCTCTGCAAAGGCAACAAAACCTCTGCAAGTAGGAATAGCCAAATTAAAAGTATGCTTCAGACTCGAAAACTTAATGTATGTTTCCATCACCAATTAAATCTAACAAACTTACAGAACAAGTCAGGGAAAACTCCACAGTGGATCTGTCTATAGAGATGCCCCCAGCCTCAAGCAGATCCACATTTTCTTATCCTTCCCTCTCTAGGAAGCAGGAACGAGGCCAGCGAGCCATTTTCGGGCTGGAGCAAAGGGCAGAGCTGAGGATTCGGTGGGGGCACTCGAACACGCGCACATCAAAATCACAGGATACAAACGTACTGTGCTTTTAAAACACTGATTGGTACAAATGGAAATTTGCAGCTTACTCTGATGGTAAAAATACTGCAAACACAGCAAAGTAGCACACAGAATGCAACTTGTCAGGTTGCAATGTCTCGCGTGCGGTTTTTCTCCCAAAGGTGCACTCTACATCCCATCCCATCCTCCGCATCCCATCCCGTCCCACGCCGGGCGCTGCCCTCCGCCCGCGGCCCCGGCTGCCGCCGCCAGGTGGCGCGGTGGGCCCGGCGCGGGCGGCGCCCCGGCCGCTCGGGAGGGTCCCACAGGGTCCCGGCGGGGCCGCGCAGAGCGGCGGGCGCTGCCCCCCGGCCCCGAGCCCCGCCTTGGCCGCTTTGTTCCGAATTCGGGTCAAACCCCGGGGGAACCGGGGCAGAGGATGCGAGGGCTGTGCTGGGCAACGCGCCCGTCCTGTCCCGCCGCGGGCGGCCCGCGCCGCCTGGCAGGCTGGGGCACAGCAGGGACGGACCCGGCCGCCCCCCACACGGGCTAAGCCCAGCCGTCCCCTCACGGCTCGCAGCTGGCCTGAGCCGCGGCTGCCCCGCCAGGAGCGGCCGTGGCACCCCCCGCTGGCGGGGCAGCCCTCAGGCTCCGGGTGGCGGCACCGCCCGCGCCCCCGGGCGGCCACAGCCGCTGGCACCGCCTGGGCACCGGCCTCGTCCGCAGCTCAGCCCCCGCAGCTGCCTCAGCCCGGCTGCTGCAGGTCCAAAGAGGGTAAGGAAGTACGGGTTATAATTAACAGACTTAAAAATAGGCTTTGAATAAACTGAACACCCGGAGAGGACAGAAATTTGTTGTGCAGCTGGCACGTTAGGAGGAAAGTGAGGGGTATTATTCAAACAAAGGTAATCCAAGACACCGCAGCGCGGGAGCTTCGACTACCAGGCAAGTACCTTTCAGCTTGTTTACGAACCAGCCCCAGTGAGGTCAGAGCCTGCCCCGGGCAGTGCCAGCCCCGCGGCAGCGCCAGGCCGGGGCAGCGGCCGGGCCCTGGTGCTCAGGAGCCCCAAGGTGTGTGAAATTCGAGTTCGCTTTGCTGCTGCACTTACAGGCTGAGGATCTCTCCCTGAAAAAAAAAAAAAAAAGCTTAACGAAACGAACCCATTTTATTTAAATACCAATCTGGCTTGTATTTGAATTTCTTACCTATCTATCTTAAAGATAACAGCCAGGAAATACACGATGTGGGTTTCCTTCCTCTCAGCTGATGTTCACAGTCGCTCCTGGGGAGGGAGAGACTGTCCAGTCAGTTACACTGGAGAAAATGTGAAACAGACTATGAATAAAATGCTGTGCAGTTCAAAAACAAAACCTGGGAGAAACAAAATGAAAGAGTAAGAAGTTTGAGAGGAGGTGGGGGTGTTTTTTTTTCTTTTTTTTTCTTTTAAACACTAACTCTTTATAGTTGAGGGCATTTATGGATTATTTATAACTAGGATCAAATTTTCAGACAGAAATGGGATTTTTAATATCAGCAGTCTTCCTCAGAAAATTTTTATTGAGGAAATATGCTTGCATGGCTGTGGAAGCCATTGTGATGATTGGAGTAAAAGAGTACAGAAGGAGAAGACCGGGTTAAATTAATTCCTGCTAAATACCTACCAGCAGACTGGCTGTCTGTATGGGGAGCTGGAGACAGAATTGTACCAGGGTAAAAAGGATAGTGTGTCTATTTATAGTGCTGCCTTCAACACCATAGGAATTCAAAGGAAAACTCCAACTCAGCACACAGTCTTCTCATCATCTTCTTCTGTCAAGATTAAATGCGGCCTGAGATAATTTCCCCACAAATCCTTTTTAGTAAGGATATGTTCCTTTGTGCAACAAGGAACTACCATGGTACAAATCACTCCAGAGGCCAAGTTCCTCCTCACCCAGACAAATGTCACCACTTTCCTTTTGGTAGTCAGATGAAGAGGAGAAAGAGGCCCTTACAAGCCTCAGCACTTGAGCAGGAAAGACCAAAAACGTTTCACCTGCCATGCATCCTTGCTCCCCATACTGTTCTCTGCCCTTCTCACACCAGGTGCTTGGGGCACCTGCAAACAAAAGGGTAAGGGTAGCTCCAGCACAGTCCCAATGCCAGGCAGCAAAGAGAGGAATATGACTACTGGCACACAGCCATGGTCATTCAAGGTGTCACTTGAGATGCGGCCCTTACCCTGCGTGCCCCTCTTGCCACTGCAGAACCATCCATCTCTGGGAAGGAATGGGCTCCAGCAGGTGTGTGGGGCACCTTTTTATCAGTAGAATTTATCTCTAATGCTGAGAGTACAAATGAAGGCAGCTTTGGAAAGGGTATTAGCAAAAACCTGACTGACACTCCAAAAAAAGGGATACACTCCTGGAGTTCCTTAGCTCCACTCTTCTTTTAGCATCATGGTGCCTCAGATCTTTCCTTCTCATCTTCCACCTTCCAGTTTCTTTTTAATAAGAGCTGCTTTTTCATTCTTCACAAAGCACTACCTACTCTGTCTCAGTGCTCCTCTTTTGTAATTCTGTTACCAAGCTGTCTGCTAGGTAGGGAGCAGAAGGTGCAGGACTTGGTGCTGCCTTTGAGGTACAGGTAATTATTATGTGCATCTGTTATTGTGGTTGCTGCCTCAACAGGTGGAAAACATGCTGTTCTCTGATAGATTTGCAGCACTCCATGCTCCTGCCTTGTCTTTTCTCTAAAGCCAGTCGTGTGGTGTTCCGAAAATAATAAACACAGCCTCACTGCTGCCACAAAACCCCCTGGTAAATATATTTTTATGGGAATGAAGTATTAAAGGATTTGAACACTTACTCACTGAAAGCAAAATATGAGCAGTAAGGTTGGGTAAAGATTCAAAGGCTGGTTTGCTTCCTTTCCCTGGGGCACATCAAGGCTGTACTGTTTGCACTTCAGAGATGGATAGTGGGGAATTACTTAAACCAAAATGATGGAAACAATTCAGACTATAATAATATAGCACGAGAGTTTCTCATATTACATCTATTCCCCATACTGCTGGCTATACTCTGCCTTCAGATTCACGTGCACAACTCTCACTGGAATCTGGAGGAACTGTGTTTGAAGCCAAAATGCATTTCATTGTCTTTCTGAAGTCTTTCTGCAGCTTAGTGGCTAAATTCTGAGCTCAAGAGCTGGGAACAAAGCTTGTCTATACATTTCCCAGTGTCTGTCTCTGTGAGATTCCCATCTGTTGTGTTTTATTTTGAATTTCATCTTCCTACTTTCCTAAAAACACAAAGCAGAAACACACATTTCCTCTGCCCTGGAGTGCACGAGTCACCTAATTTCCCAGCAGGTTCTCTCAACAACATACAGTGGATCCAAGTTTGTCTAAAAATGCTACAAGCCCTTTGTGGAGAAGAAAGGGAGGAGACCAGAAATGTGGGCCAAGTTTCTGAGTGTTGTGAAAAGCCCCTGCCCCCCAAAGGGACTCAATTTCCTGTTTCCTCTCTCCCAAAAATGTCACCTGGGTTTGGGTTTTGCTAAGAGAAATATATATTACTCGAGTCCAGGCTCTAAGTCTTTGGTTTGTACTTCCTGCTGACACTGCAGAGACTACAAGAACCGTGAGAGCTGAGTCTGACTTTGGGGCTTCACATTTGCAATAGCAGAGCAAATTAAATGGAGAGGCATGTTAAGTGAGTTGGGAGATTGTTGTTGACCAACAAATCTTCATTAAGTTCCCACACCAAGCTGTGCCGCGCCTCTAATGAAACTGATTGTTTCTCCTTCTACATTTCAACTATTTCACCACCACCTTTGAGAGAAATTCAGACTTGCTTCCAGTTTAATTAGAAATAAAACAATATTAATCCATCCTGCTCCATACATGCACCCAGTTTGGAGCTGTTGGTGCATCTTTCAAACAGGCCAAGTTTCACTCTGTTCCTCACCTGTTATTTACTGCCTCAGTTTTTGCTACTTCTTTTATTTAGTGCGAGTGACTCATGGAGACTTTGTTCACTGGTTCATGGTAACTTTCTGGATCACTGGTTTACATCACCATTATTGCTTTGCATCACCAGATGTCTCAGCTCAGGAGTTGCCAGCATGAACCCCAAGAGTTCATATGACTTGCACCTCCCAAAAGCTAAGCCTGTGCCCAGAATAACAAGCTTTCACAGGATTAAAGCGAGGTCCTGTTCTGATGATATTTGTGACTGAGGCTACCACAACTGGGGCCTCTGAGAGCCTTCCCTGTAGACCATTAGAGATATTATGGATCCACAGGGATAACTCAGGTGCCAAGTTACTCTGCTGTATGGGCTTTAAAAACACTCTGTCCAGTTTAGGACAGAGAGGTTTAAGGGAAAAGTACAAAGTAAACATGAGGAAATACTCAGCAGTACTGAGAATGACACAGTCTGAACAGAGCAGGATCCTCTGCTCGAGACTGTGCCATGAGGGAAGAAACAGTTACTGTCTCTTTTCAGTATAACATAAGAAACAAAATGTACGTGCAAATACAGTATAAATGGGGAAGTTGGCTTTCAGTATTATTCTTTGATAGATACCATTTATGGTGGCCAAACTATTTGTTGGCCGTGGAGCTTGGCTATATCCCATACCATGTTGTCCTCAGAGCCACATAGCACTCAAAAAATTTAGATGGCCCTCAACGTTTTCCATATAGAAAAGAAAGCATCAATTTTTTGGGTTTATGCAGTAGCACCCCAGCACACAAACTTAGGGGTTCCCAGCACTTGGGCACTGCAGCCTCCCCTTCAAAAAGTTTCCTGTTTTGTCCCAGGTTGCACTGACGAGTGCAACCACAACAGCTGCCTTCTAATGGGATTTAAGGGGTTTTTTTATTAGAAGTTACCTGTTTTCTATGGTATAGAAAAAAAATGTTCTGTTTTTGTATT
The DNA here is from genome assembly GCF_021018805.1 of Prinia subflava. NCBI lineage: Eukaryota > Metazoa > Chordata > Aves > Passeriformes > Cisticolidae > Prinia > Prinia subflava. The sequence continues at coordinate 21,154,626 of NC_086255.1, read as the reverse complement.
GGGTGATCTATGACATTTGCGGGTACATATTTTTAACTGCTCGTTTGTTTTAGAAAAATGGTAAGCAACCTGGAGGACAAATGATCAGAAATACCTATAATCCCAAGAGCTAACACAATTGCTGGGAAATTTTGGACCTCAAATCAGCTCTGCTACAGAATATGATGAATTGCTACTTTTTTCCCCTCCACAGACATAGTAGAAATATTTTACAATGAGAAGAAAGCAATTTGCTTAGCTGACTTAGGATTTCATCTCCTTCCCTTGCATCTCTTAGACTATAGACATATCAGCAAGCAAGCCTCAGCTGTGCTCAGTCTCACTCTGACCTCTGTACTAACTTGATTTACTGGTTTTAGTTCCCAAATAGTATATTACGTTATAACTCAAAGGATCTGATTAGGACTAGGCAGTATTTTAATGATTTATGAGGGGCATGTGGGACTGCATGGGTAGCATACACATTGTGTCACTGCTGTAGGAGGAATCTGCATTGATCATCCCGGCATGCTCCAAGACAAGAGCGTGTCAAATTCCTGTAAGCCTGAGTTCACAAACTTGATCTGACAGGTGGCCAAGCTTGCACTGGGACTGACCATAGTTCTCATGGTGGGAATAAAACAAACCAGCTGGATTGCTTCTAGCCATTGCATTAGGAGAGGATTTCCATTCCTTTCTGTTGTTCTGTTTCTATCTTGCAGTGCTTAAGAAGGTGTTTATCCTTCCCAGTTTTGTAGCCAGAAACCTGGGCCACAGGAACTTGAAATCAGCTCTGTCTGTGGTTTATCCTTCTGCCAGAAGACACTGGTGTGAAATACAGGCTACTGGAACTAACCTTCCAGACCTCTCCATGTCCTGCCATGGCTATCAAATTGCTAGCAAGTCTCAGATCAGAGAGTCTGGGGTGTGAGAAAGATAAAGAAACAATTAGAACAGTTGTTTTAAAGCCATAATGTCACTGCATTTAGTAAGAGATCATACTATCTTTTTTTTTTTTTTAATAACTGTAAAAAAAGGACTTTGCAAGCACAGAAAGAAGGATATCAGAAGCACAGTGATAAAAGGGTTTCTTGTCCTTGGTTTGATGTGTTCTGAATTTTCTTTTAAGCACTGAGGCCAACATCTGCCAAGGCATTCCTAAAATCCTTGTCCCCAACAGCATGGAAGTCCAACCCTAATGGTTACTCACCTCCTACTGTAAGCTGCCTTTTGCTCACTAGTGGTGAGTAAAAGCTTCTGATCCACATTAAAACCAAGGGCAACTCTCTACTCAGGTCCAGCTATCCCTACCAGTGCTTGGCAGCACTCTGCCCCTTGGCTGCCTCCCAGCTCAGACTTGTGGAGAGATGTAGGAAAATCATAAAGCTTCCCTTTACCATCTCCGCCTGTGCGGTGGGAACAGCACTGTTCCTCACAGGATCAGTCTAATAACATGTATGAACGGCATTCCAGTGCCCAAGAAACACCATGGAATCTTGGCTGCCTGCCTCCTGCTGTTTCCCATCTTACTTCCTAGCAGGTTACTCAACCCTCTGCTATGCCAGTGTAGGGGATAAGTGTCTGCTGTCTCCTCTAAGCTGGGTAGCATAGAGCTGTCTTTGTGGTGCTGGTAGAGACCACAGGACAAGAACAAAGAGCAGTGAAACTTCTATTGCCCTCAAACAGAAGAGACACTGGAAAACAAAAAGAAAAAAGAAGCAATATATTGTTTTTAAGATAGAAGAACATACCAGAGCTAGTCACAGGGGAGAAGGGCTTTGCATTGTGCCATCCTTTTGGTTAGATCCTTGGGGCAGAAACCATTCATTTGTAACGGGATTCTTTGAATTCTGAAGCCTGATGTTTTCAGTTCTGGGCTGGAGGACAGTGCTGTATTAGTTATTGTTAACAGCAGCCTCATTCACCTTCAGATGTGGGCTGCTAAACTCTCTTGGGCCACAGGATGCTGACCTAAGGGACTGCATTCCAACGGGTTTTTGTGCAAGGCGCAGCTTGGCCTCTAAACCTTGCCAAAGCAAGAAATAAACATGACTTCAGGTCATTTAGAAAGTGACCTGGGAAAATTAGATGAGGCTAGATTAAGACTATGCAACATGGAGTAAATCTGAAGAATAAAACCACGGCTGAGAGACTGGAAACAACACCCAAGTGACACTTTCTCCTTTGAGCAAGCTCGATGCAGCACGCCCAGCAACCCACCTGGCTTTCTCATGTTGTGCTCAGTTGGACATGTGCTGTCCAACACTGCTTCCGTAGCAGACTGTATATGGAAGAGTGCAGGACTTGGGCTGTGTGGTAGCCACACTTTCAGCCCAAACAGCCATGGAGATGGAGCAGAGAATGTGCTTGTGCTACAGCATGAGCAGGCTCTGTCTCCCACACAGTGACAGTGTGAGGTGACGTGCATCCCAAAGGTGAGCCTCCAGGCCACCAGGTCTGCATCAGAGAACAGACTCAGCACATTTCAGGCCATCTGTGAATAAATCCAAGCTTGTACCTCTCCCCAGGGTCATGCTGTACTAGCATCATCCAGTAACGGGAGCAAAACACCCTCCCTGCAACTGCAGACTACAAATACTGGTAAAGCATTGCTAAAAGCCATGAAAAAGCAGCTAGGATTTATGTTGTTCAGGCAGGGTGAGGGCTTTGGAGTAGTTGTACCAAAAAACCAGTGTCAGCCAGACAACCCAGCTGGTTCCGACTGGCAGCTCCAAGAGAAAATCAAAGTGGCACATGTTGCTCCTGATTTAGAGCAACCTGCATCAACTTGCCAGCCTGTCTTTCAGAAATGTTTCATCCTTCAACTTTTCAGAAAGCTTCTGAGGGCACTTCTAGGAAGAAAAACTGAGTTAACCAATTCAGATAATACCAGTTTTCACCCCCAACATGTTATTGCTGGAGGCAAGAGAGATACAGTGATGTAACAATTCTTGAGCCCAGAAGAAGAGCCAGCCTTAACACAGAACTGAATTTTAGGTAAGCTTGTCTTCAAGTGCTAGCACAGTGATATCAGGAGTGTCTCATAGCATGTCTAAGAAATGTTTAGTGCTATAATGCTATAGATTGGGATTTTTGTTTTCTCAAGAAGTAGTGTCAGTACTGAATGGGGGAAGAAGTTAGAGACTGTCAGAACTGACAGTGAAGTCTGATGGCTAAAGTCCATTGCAGGAGAGGACACCAGCAATAATATTTGACGTAGGAGCAGTAGTCTGGCCAGGAGCTGGAGAGACTGTCAAATGTGGGCATGGTGCTGCAGTCATAAATAGCATGGAGATGCATTTTGGACCATCTACTGTCTTTGGGTCATATGAAGTGTGTCTGCTAGCCTACCAGATGCGGCTGGCTTAAGGGTGTAAGGATGCACTTGGCAGCTGAGAGAAGAGGTGCCGTGGGCTCCAGAGGGCCTAGTTTTGCAGCTGAACTGTGCTCACAGCCAAAAGCCACATCTTTGCTGGGCCTAGGGCTGGAAGGGAACTTGATTTGCTTGCCAAGAGCCGAGTTCAGGTCCTTAGAGCTCTACAGTGCTCTTGCTCCAGCTGGTGACTTCATGAACACCTAGTGCTGGGAGGAACACAGCTCCCTGTACAGCCTTAAACTCTCGATTTCCCTGCATATGCAATGACATCATTGCCACCTGAGGGCCCAAACGCTGGTCTTGGCAGGTAAAAGCCATTTGGATCACCTTACATTCGGGTCCTTGCTCTAGATACATATTTATGTAATGATTGTTGGACGGCTGTAATTAAATGACTGTAAAGCACTACCTAAAATGCACCAGTAATAAATTCTTACTAGCTGATTCTATAACAAGCAGTCACACACACACAAAAAAAAATTGTAACATGCAGATTGTTAACAGTGTCTGGGCCTGTTTAGTGCTCAGCTTTAAATAGTTACAATGCACACTGTTAAAAGGGTGTGTAAAATTTGTAACTAGTAAATAAAAAGTCCAATTCAGAAACAAAATATACCCAAGCTTCAGTAGTAAAGAAGCCACAGAAGAGCTCAGGGTGGATAAACTACCTATCTCTGCAATCCTTGTGGTGGTGCTACCCATCAGCCATGGTTTCTGTGAAGCATACTCCAAGTACATTCCTCTGCCTGGCACAGATTCTGCCCATGACTCATAAACATGGTTAGGATCCCACTTATATTACAAATATGTGGCTAGGTAAAGCAACCCATGGTTTTGTATTTTGTGAGGAAAGAATGGGTCAGGGAAAATTAATTTTGCTGCTCCTATTTTTCACTTCTCATATCCACTCAAAGCTGCTGTGTGGGCAGTAACTCAAAAAGGTTGGTTTCCCATGGCTAAAGAATAAAATAAACATACATTCAAGACCCATAAGGGTTAGCAAAATCAGCAGATGGCCAGGTTTTGCACACTTGGTACTACATTGCTGCACATCAGAGGATGGCTGAGTGTGTCTAGCCACTGCAGGAGCTGCACACATGGTTGGTAAACAGAAATGTACTAACCAGCTGATGACAAGAGAATATTTTATATTACAGTCACAGAAAAAAACCTCAGAGGCCACCCTGCCTTGGGGCCTGAATGCTAATGTACATCCTGAAACAGTCAAGGCCATTAGGTTTGAGAACTGCAGCCTGGCCCACTGACTTGCTATGAAAAAATTAGACATTTTTGAGGCTTCTGAGGCCTGGCAATCCATAACATCAGTGGAAACTGTGGTAAATTCAGCATGTTTGAGAACCAGGATGGGTTGAATTATTTCTTCCTTACATTTGAGTAGTGCTTTGTATCAAAAATGTAGCAGCTGATTTCCCTTGATGGCACACAGAGAAAATTTTGGACAGTGGGGAAGCATCCTAAAGTTAGGACAAAAAATGTTCACCAGTGCAATACAGAGAGGAAAAAAAATCAAATGTTTTTGCTTTGTGCTGCTCAAAGCTGTCCAATACAGAGACTTAGTCTGCTTCTCAACATAGGCCTTGTGTGATCTGTGGAGAGCAAGTCCACCTAATGGATTTTGCCAAGTCCCACCAGGTGGGTGCCTTGCCCTAAGTGCAGAGCTGGGTTACACTTGTGGGTCTGGAAGCCTCTACTAAATTTGGAAATGCTGTTCAGATCACATCCTGTAGCTGGAGATTTTCTTACAAACAGTTGGCTACTCAAATACCTTGTGCATAGACACTGCCTCTGTCTCAGCTTTCAAGGCCAGCCAGCCCTAACTCGGTCACTGCTGTGTTTGATTCATACCATCTATATCTCGTAGTGCTCCTAGCAACTGATAAATTATGACTCCAGTGAGACTATTGGGTTAAATGCTAAGGAAGAAAGAATGATGACAGTAATACTTGTCATTTGTGTGGCGAGGTAGCAACACAAAACCCTCTCTCAAACGTATGTTATCTTGGAGGAACCTTTCCTGGGGATAGGCTTTCTGAGAAATGTTTATGGCTTCTGAATACGTGATAGGCATGAACTTGACACGACCTACTTGGCCAAGCCCTGAGCTTCAGCCTCGTCTTTTACCACCACAAATCAGTCCATTTGAAGTATAGCCAGGATGGCAAGGGATGGCAAGGTTATAGCACATAGGAGCTTGAGAAAGCACAGGATGGAGGCTACTTTCTTCTCAGGATTTAAAGACTCAGAAATATCTTTACTAACGTCATAAGAAAATAGCTAAGTTCTACCCATACAGAAAAGCCACATAGGCTCTGGGGTGGTTAAAATATTTGACATTTGATTGAAATGAGCACATTGACATCTTTATAGTATATGCAGATCCCTCCTTTATCTTGGCATTGGAAAACGCAAGTTAAAGCAGAAGTTGTAAAGGCTTTCTTCTAAATATTCTAGACACAAGAGTTGTTTTTTCCTCCTGACTTACCACAGCATCATACTGCAGCATTTTCTGCTGCTTCCTCTCAGCCTTCATACCATCCTCCTAACTTGATCTCATATCAAGGTAATGTCAAGTTTTCAAATTACACTGACTTTTCATTTTGTTGTTTAATTAAATATCGTGGAATTGTTTCCAAGGACTGAGATACCTGTAAAAAAACTAAAGTGTCTAAGGGCCCTCTCCCCAGCATGGCACTGAATAGCACCAATTACGTTACAGATACTGTAGTCACTGAATTAACTGAAACCCAACCAAAGCATCCACAGTATATGCAGTCTGTAGGGGCATTCCCTGCTGGGCAGAGGGGAATCCTAAGCAGTCATGAAGGAGATACTGTCTGGGACCTCTCACAGGACTACTTTCCTTTCTTCCTGGAGTAGCTGATACATGAGGAACCATTGACCTGGCTGCTCTTGTCACCCAACTGCAGCAAAGCCACTAACTCATCAGTCCAGGGAGGTGGCTACAGGTGCAAGCAGAGATGGTGGCACAAACAGCCTGTGTCATACTCTGGGTCACTCTGCATCATCAGAATGACCTGCTTGGAATAGACCTCTGATTGCTATCCTCCTGCTAGTTGTAATTACGGAAATTCTGTTGCATAGAACAGGTACAATTACAGTTGCAGTACCAGCCAATTCAAAATTAATATAAATATAATGGCAAAATTTCTCATATGTGATTGAATAATTATCATAATACAACTCCAGTAGAGCAAAGATTAAGAATGTTTCATGTCATTATCATTCAGAAACTAGCATTTTAAAATTGTATCATTCCTACAACACACATCTCAGAAACAGATGCACTACAAAAAATCAGTATAGAAGAGTTGAGCTGAGAATCATTAAAAACATTTTTTAAATCAACAGTGATCACATTATTACCTATAATAATTTTCCTTTCACACTAATTTTTTAATCTGTCCATGTTCCTTATAAAACATTACATAAAATTTTAACCATAGCATTATTTTCCTTAAACATATGCATTTCTGTAACAACACTTGCATGTATAAATCTAGTGAGTTAAGATGTTAGACTGATGCCAGAACTGAGTTGTCATTATTCAGAAAAAAAAATTATCTTGTTTTTCTGTCTGTAAATTTTCTATGGAAAGCTATTCTTTTTTTCAGTGCACTCGTTATTCAACATATTAGTTGAATAGTCCTACTGAGGCCTCTCTGCTTTTGAATAATTTGCAGCCTGTTAGTTGCAGTTATTTCACATTTGAAATATGAACTCTAGTGCTTCCTTTTTATTGGATGTAGAGTTTACACAAACTGATGCTATTCTCCAGTTAAAAAAAATGTGACCATAATGAAGGTAAAGTTTTATACATACCATCAGCAATTCACATCTGTGTTTCAACAGGAGAAAAGTCCTTATCTAGAACACAATATCCATGTGAGCACAAGCTGAAAGCCATCTTTTCTGATAATTCTGAAGAAGCAGTCCCATCTTATAAAGACTTTTATTCTACAGCTTTAAATATCCATGTAGCACACAATACCTCCTTTTGGCCAGCATATGCAGTTATGTTCCCTTCTAGAAACAATTCTAACACAACAAAGCAAAACAGTCTTTGAAGGAGCATTTTTCCGTAAGTGCACTAAATGTTACAGTTACCTGCCCAGCTCCTGTGGGGCTTAGGAAAGCAAAGCTGACCACAGCCTTCAGTCCTCTGAGGTAGTAGGAAAATCAAAGTGTTTATACAGTGGAGGGGGCAAGAGAAAGGGATAACAGGCAGTACTGAATAAGAAAGAAACAGAACAGTTTAAAGCAACTTTACAGGGAGTGAGAAGTGCCCTAGAGTGGCCATTAGCCCCATTAGCCACACTGCAAGGAATTAGGTACATCAAAAAAGGGGAACATTTGCTGCAGATACTATGAATTGGGAAGGATCAGGGGAGGCTGTTATTCTTGAACGTACTTAATGAACTGGGAGATGGCCTGGTGGTCATGGCACAGGAAATCCAAGTCCCATTTCTGCTGCTAATCTCCTGTGTGGGACCAGAGAAGTGTCCAAGATACCAGCAGGAGCCAGGCAGAGCTGGCACAGCACTTGGGGTGGCCAGTGTCAAAACAGCAGTCAAAATCAATGGGAAATGCCTGTTCCTGTAGGGAATTCCTCCATGCCTCCTATTGCACAAAGCTATCCAAAATGGGCAAGAACATCTGCTTTTGTTTTCACAGTAAAAGCTGACACTGGAGGAGATACATACATTTGGGAGGGGAGCACATACCACAGTGGAGCTCTTTGTAATGCTCTTGTAACAATACAAGATCATTCTGGGAACATCACTTGGTGAAAACTTACTCTATCCAAGAGGCCAGAGCTGCCAGGAAGGTGGCAGGAGAAAGTGTACTGAAGTGACAGAGGGCTTCTCTTGGCAGCTGGGTGGCAAGGCAGATCACTCCACGTGCCTGGCAGAAGGGTGACTTGTAGGGAACATTCTGTGCCGTAACACTTCCCTCCTTCTTTTATATGGATATTTCGGGAATTAATTCCTCCATTTGCCCTTCAGAAAAGCTCTGTATTAATATGAGGGTGCAGTGACCTCCCACAGCAAGCTAGCCTTCAGATCCTCTTGCTTGGTCTTTGTGCATGCAAAATAAAATTACACCAAACCGTGAACTTAGGGCTAGAGAAAATACCTGGGTGGGAAACTAGGAGAACATTTCACCACAGTTGGTGTTTGAAAAGAAGCAGTCAATGAAGGTGCTTGAACTTCAATACAACCTGTTTGTTAACAATAGGTATGTTCAGCAGAAAGATGCAAGATTTCAGGTTTGCTGTCCTGGACTGTTGTACCCCAAACCACCCCTCAAATCACTTATGTAGGAGACATGCTTCAGGCAGTGCCAGAGCAAGACTTTGACTCACTGACTACAACTGCACCCATATCCTAGCCAGGTGCTTCTGTTTTAAGGCTCATAAGTTGACAGACTTCCTACTATATCTGTAATGCAGATGTTTGCCTCATTTTTAGAACATACAAAAAAAAAAAAAAAGTTTAATATTTTCTTAGAACAGAGCTCTGATAAAAATGTAATTTCTATTCCCCTCTAAAAAATCCTCCCAACAGTTCAAATCTACAGCTAACACTGTAAAGGAACCACTATTTCAAAAGAAATGTACCATATGGAAACAGAGTAATTCCAGAGATAAAGTGATGCCTAAAAAAAGTTTTTCTCCTTGTAACTGAACTTGCTTCAAGATTAGAAATGGGATAGTTCTTGGAGGGAGCAGAGAGGAGAGGAATGCAAATTAAAACAACTAATTAAAAAAATTAGTCAGTGCTCATATAAATGACAGCTGGAATCACTGTAACTCATCCAGATTTTTCTAACATGAATATTTGTCATGAGGACAACTAGTATGTCCAGTAAATACCATTGGAAAGAACCAAACTACTCCTTACAGAGTTTTCTCCATTGAAGTTGACAGCTAATAGCTAACTAGTGAATAAGATTTTGCATTCAGTGAATATGATTCTGTTCACTCCAGATCAGTTTGTTGAGCAAATTAGAAGACAAATCATATTAAGTATATATAAGGAAGCCCTAATTACCTGGTTAAAGGAAAACCTCAGCATACCATGGTAATATACCTTGTTTCTATGCTCTTTGGGTAGATACACTTACACAAGATATTTTCCACAGCATTGCCTCTTCCACAAGGTGAGAGGAAGAAAGGGGCCTGTCAGAAATAGTTCTGGCTGGTGGTGAATGTCTGCTCTCCCCTTCCAGGATGGCCTGGGACTCCTTGTGCAGCCAGGACTTACGGCGGCCGAGGATAAGAAGTGCCTCAAGCCGGCTGCCCGGCAGTGGGAGCAGCGCTGGGACACCATCCCTGGAGGAGCTGCGGCGCCTGCTCTGCACACGCACACACCCCACAGAGCACGTGGATGAAGTCTGGCCAAACCTTTATGTGGGAGACCTGTAAGAGTCAGGAAGGGCTGAAGGTTATTGCAACTCTTCCCCCAAATCTTCCACTCTTTGTTTAAAAGCAGAGAGCTAGGCACTAATTTGGGGACCTCTCACAAAGGTGTAAGTGTTGAACAAGACTGAACTCTGCATAGAGAAAATGCATCCTAACTGACCTCAAAGAATATCCCCCATCTCCTGGTTTCTCGTCCTGCATTAGTGCAGGAGTCACACACTGCCACAGCCCACTGGAGCTGTGGCATTGGTACTTCAGGCAGTCATGCCAAAGCTGCATAAAAAGGATCAAGGTCATTTTCTCCTCACTTTGCCAGATGGCATCAGTTGTCTGAACTGATGAATACTCAGCAGAGATGACTTGGTGAGAAAGTCCTTGAAATCAGAAAACCCTTAGCTTGTGCAGAAATATCTCCACCACCGCCTTTCATCACTTGAGAACCATCTAAACATATGTTTGGGAAAAAAATGAGGGAAATCTAAGAGTTTGTTCCTTAACAAGTCACTTCTGTCTCAAAGCATTTAATAGACACTTTGAACCTGATGAACTTGTCAAATAAATAGCCAGTACCACTTCCTGCTGTTGTAACAAACTCACCATCAGCAGCATGTTCTTCCCTGCGTAGCAGTGCAGCAGGCAAATATAATTCCCCATCTTTCTTCCAGGTACGTCGCTCGTGACAAGGCACAGCTGAGCCGCATGGGCATCTCCCACGTTGTGAACGCCGCTGCCGGGAGATTTCGCATCAACACTGGGCCCAAGTTCTACAGTGACTTGCCTGTGGATTACTATGGAGTAGAGGCAGAGGACAACCCGAACTTCGATCTTAGCGTTCACTTCTATCCAGTTGCTCATTACATCAGAGCAGCACTGAATTCCCCAAGAGGTAACTAGACCATCTGTGCATGTTGCATATCTTCTGCATAGTAGACAAGCAGGGCAAGTTATCAAATATTATTTGACATAAACCAACCCACCTGCATGTGTGTAAGAATGGAAATGCCCAAAGTAGCATCTGAGCTGCCTCCTGAACTCCTAGTGGTAGTTCTCCTGTTTTCCTAAAACAGGGAAGGGTGTGCTGATTCAACTGTAATGCTACTATCTGCGCAAGTCCTACAAACACACAGGGGAAGAACTTGCTAGAAAGCAATTCTATAGAAGGGAGATCAAGCAACACCACTGGCTAGGAATAATGTCATGCTGTTGCTAGAAAAAGTATAACTTTGAAATAGGAAGACAACCCACAAAATCCTCAGAATCACTAAATACATGCCAGATACACCACCAGAGGCTTGGGGCCAATGGGAGATCATTATTACTAAGGACAAGCCTTCACAAAAGCAAGTAATCATTGTGCCACAAAACTGTACAGATACTACTTAAACGTAAGTGATTTAATAAGAGAACAGTTGTAACTCAGTAAACTGTTTTGCTTGCATCCTGGTGAGCTTTAATTGCAATCAGGGTCCTAAAGTACTAACTATCCAGCTTAAATGTATGCATTAGTAGATCTGATCCACACCATACTAGCCAGGAAGGGGAAGCACAGTAACTGCAAATAATGTACCTTCATGCTAGGTACCTGTGTGTTTCTTGCTCTTTGGAGGGCTTGTTCTGTTAGAAAATATTTGCCTTTGTGCAACTTAGGGCTGCATTTAGGGAATTTGGATTTTCACCCATTTTTATTACAGCATATGCTATTTACAATTGAAGTAATTATTGGCAGTGCTCCAGAGAAAGGTAAGATCCAAAATCTATTCATATGTGTGTAAAAGCAAAGTTCCAAATCAATTGACAAAAGACAGAAAACAGCAGATGAATTGTAGAAGCCACAATAGCAAACAAAAGTAGTGCTTTGCAAAATGCATGCTGAAATACCAAGTTATGAATGCAGAATAAGTTACAGCTCAAGGCATATTTATCCCTACTCCCAGGCTTTTAATATTGCTTTACTGAACTCCATATGGAAGCAGAGTTCTGGGAATGGAGACAAGGTGAAATTTAATCATACACTGTCCAGCTGTTGCTGACATTCATCATTTTGAGGAAAGCGCAACAGTTTAGAAAATATATAAACAAGATGTTCTGGAAGCATAATTCCCTGAGATAGAGAAATTTAGCAGCTAAATACCCATGACCTGTGCAGGGATGAGACAGGAATTGTTACTGACATCATTTAGAAGAAGAAAAAAAGTAGTGTTTATTATAAGCAGTGAAATTGAACAACAGCAAAAACATACCAGGTGACAAGAGGGCTGTCCATATTAAATACAGGATGTAACAAGGTACTGCTGTTTGATTAAGTCATTTAAGACTGCTGCTTAACTATTACAAGCAAATTCAACATTTTTTTTTTCTTTAATGGAAATATATTATCCTTTTTACCTAAGAGGACAAGTCAAAGTCAAGACTGTATGAGGCATGAACATATTTAAAACTAAGAATCAAGTACTCATTAGAATTGGGTAAGAACTCGTATTTCCATCCTGCTTGAAAAAAAAAATCGGATGCTTTACACAAGTCCGGAAAACAGCAAAGTCAGAATAGTCAGTCAGTCAGCTGAATAGAATATTTTCTTTGGTGATGTAAGGAGTTTGTTTTTAAGGCAGTTACTTAAAACTCAGGTGCCAAAGTGTAAGCAAAAGGAAGCAAAAGGGTGTGCACTTACTTGTTTCTACTTGGGAGCTGTCCCTGTCACAGTTGTCAATGGCCACAGCCTGACTTCCTTCATTGTCTTTGTTGCAAAAGTTAGAAAATACATATTGCACTACTGTTGCAGCCATGCCACATAAGCATTATTTTATGGTCCCTACTTCCTTGTCTGCCTTTCCGTCAGCACAGCCTGTTTATTTGCCCATATAACAGAGCTGTTTGGGAAGGCTCAGACAAGAGTGAGCAGATGCACAATCTGTCCCCTTCCCTACAAGGAAAAACATGGAGTTGGGAAAGTACTTGCCTTGTTCCTTATGCTCCAGCTCAAAGGACAACACCTTGAATATCAATCTTGACACTTTGCATGGCCACCTGTGCAATTTGCATTTCTCTGGAGTGCAGCTAAACCTAAAGTAAATCAGCAGGGTTTTGTAAAGTCTAACAGAAAGAGGAAGGAAAGAGAACTTGATGAAAACATGTCATGAAAACTATTAAACTAACGCTGTGCTGAGAGAAAGATTCCCAAGTAGAGAGCTTTGCCTTTTATTGACCTCTGAACATGTTTAAAACAGGCAGGTTAAAATCACCCATTAGAATCTTGAAATGGCAAAAAATCATTTCCCTTCCTCCACTTCAGTGGAGTAAATGAAAAGCTAGGCTCCCTCTCTTGTCACCTTCTTATTGGTGGGAGTTATGAAAGCTGCTTAACTTTGGAGAAGAAGATCCTCTTGCTTGATTCTACCGTAGGTGCATCACATACATCAGTCTGACCTCCCACTCTGCAGCAGATGACAGCTCTTACCTGCTCTGACTTGCCACTATTTAAAGCTCTCTGTAGGCTTCTTGCTATTCTCAGCTGTGATGAAACAGATACTGGATTCATCAAGAACTAGGCAGTGGATTGTGCACCTGGCTAAAACCTAACAGGAGATGAGAAAATCGTGGAAGGAGCCCCTAGGGCCCATTAGCCCAGCTGAGCTCTCCTGCTGAGCAGAATAATTCTGCTGGATCCAATGGAGTGAGTGAGTGAGGGCAGCTGGCACATTGACTATGGGTGACAGATCTGGAGCCTCATGTTAAGCCAAATGGAATCCATCCTGCAAGAAATCAAGGGCTAGTTTAGGACATTCAGCTCATTTAATGACGATTAGAAAAAGGACAATAAGTTATTATGTGTTTTAATGACTGATCTTGTTCAACAACATTGAATTTCCCAACTTGAATTTGGCCAACAAAGTTGAATGTGCAAACTTTATCCCTGGTGCAAACCCTTTGATGTTAGTAGAGTTACAGCAGGCATGAGCTGGATAGAATATCCGTAATCCGCTGTTAAAAACCAAGTGTTATTGTTCTGCACAAATCCCAGACAGATGACAGTTATTGTCTGCCTCTGCAAAAAGTAGCTCGAGATGTGTGGTGCAAAATTTCAAATAAGGATTGCAAGATTTAATAATGCCAGAAGCTAAGTGCCCCTACTTCTCCTCAGTTAATCCTGTTATTCCTAAGGGATCCTGTTTCATGCTCAGAGAGAAGGTTGCATCACGGTCCTCTAACGTGAGACCAGTCCAGCTGCTCTTTGCACTGTATGTTAAACCAAATGGGGGTGAGGAAGGCAGTGTTGGAGATGGCAGCTCATCTGTGGTACAGGAGATGTGGTTATAACCTCTTGCCTGCCACACAACAGGAGAACACACAAGTGCCTCTGTGAACGCTGCTTTCTGTGGCTGTGCTCCAGCAGCCACAGAGGAATCCGAGCCCGAGTGCTGGGACACCTCAGCTGCGCCCCGCGAGGGCTGACGGAATGCCTGGAATCGCCCACCGCAGTCAGACTGGAGCAGACTGCTTCAGGCACTGGTCACATGCAGGATGTCACCTGCGGTTCACAGTGTCACTGCACCCATTTGCAGCCACTGCTAAGAGACCAGGGTCTGACCCTGTAAACACAACCAAATAGCAACACAGCTTTTGTTTCTTTACTCAAGTTTAGCATTCCATTTGTTTGCTAAAAATAATCACACAGTAAATTAAAATCTGCTTTCATTAGAGCGATTTTACATTAATTAAATCATTTCACATGACTGATTTATCTGCAACAAACAAGTCATTTTATTGTCATTGTTAAATGTACCAGCATTTATCATAGCCTTTGTTTCACTATGCACAGAGGCTAACAATGTTGGAATACATATTGCACTTTTGAAAGAGATAATATACCTGCATCCTCATGGGAGCAAGTGATTAGAGAACCATGCAGATTAGGACCAAGGTCAGTACTTGGGGCTTGTCCAGGTTTTTGCTGAGACACCTTCTAAAGCACTTTGCTGATACAGGAGAACTCTTCTGAAGTGCAGATAAGCCAGAGAAACAAGGAAGAAAATTCAATGTATTCTTTCTGGACACAGTCTTCTCTCAGAGACAGATGCAAAAAAGTAGAGAGCCAGCCTGTACTAGCAGGAGCCTGGCAATTGCTCTGCTTTCCATGCCTCCAACAAAAACACAACAGGCAATATTTAACAGCAGCATTTATACCTGTGCTCAGCTCAGTCTTCAGTTCAAGACTGTTGGTGGGGCAGAGCATTTTCAAAAGTAGCAGTCCTCATACATTGAAAGGACTCAAACAAGTTTACAAAATTAGATTCAAAACATCGTCTCCTGTCCCCCATACAGTTTATGCAGAAATTTAGACTTAATTTCAAAACGTATAGCAATGCAAAATAAAATCTAACATCAAGGCCATTTCCTTCTGTTTTTTTCTTATTTGTTTTTCTCCCTTATGATGCAGTCCAGACCATAAATTTTTTTTCTTTTAGTTGTAGAGTGCTGGTGGCTCAGAAGTTTTCAGACAAAAAAACCCAAAACCAACCAACCCCCACCAAACAAAAACCCAAAAAGAGTGGTTCTGATTCCAAGAAAAAATTTCAGAACAGTTTGTTCCTTGGCTTCTGTTATTTGGGGCGCACATTTGGGTGACTTTCTGGATTTCCAATTCCTGCCACCCCATTGCAGTTAGGCCTCCTGCAAACTACTGAAGCAAAGATTTTTCAAAAATCTTTTGACCTAGCCCTATTTGCAGTATTTTTCAAGGTGAAATTGTGCTTCTCATTCCTTTATGCTCCTCTGAAGATCTCACACCAATATTTGTATCCCAAATCTGGGGAAGATAATACAGCATACATACCCTACAAGGTTGGTGGGAAGGCTAATGGAAGTGCAGCACATTGAAAAAGTCTGATGGAAATTCAAATTAGCATTATCTTTTAGCAGGGGTACAAAACATTTCTCCATCTGCCCATTAAAAGCAAGACTTCACTTCCAAAAATTTAATGAAGTTAATGGAATTGACAGATAGATGCAATTTAACTTGAATAAGGGCATCAGTATCTCAGTAAATTCCACAAAACTGTATCTGAATGAGAAAACAGAAACAGAAATTCTGCAAATCTGGCCTTACATTGGAAAACCTCTTCCTTCCCCTGAAAGGTTTTGATGCCTGGTCCAAGTCTGCTGTCACCAGAGCTGTTTTTGTCACTTCCTTGGAGACTATATTTGTCCCTTTATTTCTACTGAGGACATGTCTATCTTTAGGGCTGTGCTCGGATTTCTCATGCCAGGATAATGAGAGGTGGCTGTGTCACATACATTGAGGAAATCAACACTTCTCTCAAGCTGCTGGCCAGAGCAGGTTTTCACAACACATGCTCACCCTCTCCAAGCATGTGGCTATGCCATCATCATTAGTCAGAACTAGAATGGTTGCTAAATAAATTCTGTGTCATAAACAAAATGGGATTTAAGATCAAAAACTGTGCACAAAGGACCCAGAATTAACACCTGGGGGGATGGGGGCAATCAGTCTGAGGTTTTTTGTCTGGATCTAGGCTAATCATCCAACAAGGATATTCTTGTCTTGCTCCCTAGTAATAGAGAGATTAAAATGCTGTAAGCACAAACAAAACAAGGAACTCGCCCTGAAAACCTGTCTGTTCTTTCTACCCCTCCTTACATTTTGCAGAGAAGCAGCATCTGAGATAGTCTATTCCATCTCCAAAGGAAACATGTAATATGGGATTGTCATCGCTGATTTTTCATCTTTTCAGGATATAAATTGTACTGCCACTAAATTGCACTTTGTACAATTATACAATGAAGGAACAAGAGACCACATATGTGACAGTCTAAAAAAAATTTTTAAAAGGTAGAAAATACTTTGTTTCAAACTTGTGAAGAACTGTTTGGAAATTTCCATGCTAAAAAGACATTTTCTTCAACTGCCTTAATGGGAGGCTGCCCATTAGGTGGCCAGAAGTTCATATCTGCTTCTAATCACTTGTTACTCTAATAATGCTGAGTTGCTGGGCCACAGTCTCTGTGAGAAAAATAGATCTGACTGTAGCAAAGGACAAGAGAGCTTGCAAATGTTCAGGCATGGTTATAATTGAGTAGAACAGTTATACAGCAATTGAGTTTCACCCTCAATTAAAAATTTCTCATTGATCTTAGCATTTTTGTGAAAGTCGAAGTGTTTTACAATCTATACAAGATGCAAATTTTCAGATTCCAGAATGAGCTCTTTGTTTACATCTAGAGGGAAAGGATCACAAACCTGAATTCTTCCATCTGAGAGCAAAATTTTCCTTTAATTAAAAAACTAACTTTAATTTTAAATAAGATCATTAAAAAATACATCTCCTTCCAATGGGTGAAAGTCACACATTAGAAACCTAGGAGGCAGTTACAATACAGAATTGAGCTTCTTAGGCTGCTTTCATTCGTGATCACAGCAGGAACACCAAAAGCAGAGCAGAGGGAAGGAGGGAGTTGCACTGCTGGATCCCTGGAAGGCTCACTTGTGGCAACAGGGGAAGGACTCATGATGTTACTCTTAATGAACTCCTAACGAAGATGCACACCTTGCACTGAAATCACTGGAAAACTAAAAAGATTTCATAAATTGTCTTCCTACTGGTCACTTAATAAACAGGGGAAAATAGAGGCATTAGGGAAGGACAGTGATTAGTATGGGGTAGGCTATAGAAAGAAACATGCCTAAGAGAGCGGGTGCAAATGCCATATACGAACATCTGTTCTTAACGATAATGCCCATTTTCTTCACACGCTTCCAAAGAAGCCTGGACAGCAGTCAGCACCCTCAGAAAGCACTACTGCCCTAAGCAAAGAAGAAATTAGAGTTTGTGGAAAACTAGGAGTGTTGCTGTGAGCCATCCTGAGCATCGCACTCCTGAAATCCCAGGTTTCCAAGCCCTCTGGTAGTAAGTAACCTGCCAAGGCATTTCCCACAGCATGGCCTTCAAGCATGAACTCTTGAAACTTTGCCAACAAGTACATCACTCCCAAAACCACACATGAGCAAGCAGGAACACAATGGATGGCCGGCTGGATAGGAGGGATAAAGGTGTGCTGTCAGACTGACAGCTACGCTCAAACAAGTGACCATGGATCCTGGAACACAATTATGAATTTTCTGTCCCCAGCCAGTAAAAACCCCATGTTCCCCAACCAGTGGAACCACACCAGGGCTGCTTTGCAGGGCTGCACGCACCTGCTTGCCCATCTCCAGAACCAGCTTCCATCTCTGTTCCAGCACAATAACCCCCACCATGAGGCCTGCTAGCATAATTGCAAATCTCTCTCCTTTTTCCAGGCAAAGTACTGGTTCACTGTGCAATGGGAATCAGTCGGTCTGCAACTCTTGTCCTGGCTTTCTTAATGATCTGTGAAGGTATGTCCCTCACCGCCGCCATTCAGACTGTGCGCTCCCACAGAGGCATCTGCCCCAACTCCGGCTTCCTCCAGCAGCTTCGGGAGTTGGACCTCCAGTTAGGAAGGGGCACAGGCAGAGGAGCAGAGGCCTGCTAGTGCCAAGAAGCTTTGTCTCCTGGCACCAGCCCAAGAGATGCCACCCTCACTGAAGAGTGCAGGGATGCTGCCAGGACTGCTCTGGAGCTGCACTGAGAAACTCTGGGGAAAGGCTGAGCATAAGCAAACTGTTAGGCATGGTATTTTTTGCATAAGCACACTAATTGGTAAGAAAATGAAATAAAGAAGGATTCAAACTGGCAATTTTGCTCACGTGGGCCTGTTTATTTAACTACCTGTTGGGCAGGGCATAGGGAGCAGTTGGGCTTTCATGTAGAATTAAAAGGCAGCACAGTCAACTTGAAAAAATGCTTTTTACTTGCTTATAATTGCATTTATTTGGCAAGAGGGAAAATGACTAAACTAGTAAAATAAAAAGAAGGCATCAAGCTTTTAAGCAAATCTTTAACATTTCACATCCAGCTGGCTTAGGGTGAGACTGCAGGTTTTGCAAGCTGACATGGTCCTTTGGTCTGACGTGGTGTCACTAGTCAGGATCCAATTCAGACCATGGGCTCCCTCTATTACAAGCCATGGAGGCTCTTGCTGGATCTTCATAAATTCTTTTTGCTTCAAATCTATGGCAAATACTCAGAACTTAAGGACCATGAAATCCTCAGGAGCCAGCTCTGGAGCTCTGAAGCGGATGCTGCACCTTGGGGCCCAGCTGTTGACAGCCTCTCTGCTGGTCGGAGAGAGGAAGGTGTCCCCTTGCACACATGGAGCAAGGAGCATGCCCAGGGCACACTGCCCACTGGCACACTGCAGGGCAAGGCAGTGCCAGACAGAAATGTCCTCCTCTTAGCTTGCAACTCAACACTCAAAATCACATTCACCAAATTTCCTCGTTTTAATGGAAAGTCAGAACCTAGTGTCGTCATGTCAGAACAAAAATGAGCAATGCCTCTAACAAATCCAAAGCAGCAGCTCTGCATTTCAATTACTCTTTTACGCCCAATTGGCCACATTTAATCTTGTGAAGAACTCAAAGCAGATATTTGCTTCAGTGCAATTACTGCCACATACAGAACATTGGCAAATGCAAACAATATAGAATTTCCACTTGACGGCAGATTAATTTGGTGTGATGTTTTCCCTCGAGAAGTTTTAAAGGCTCTCAGTTCTGAAAGTACCCTGCAGTTTGTATTTATAGCACCATGGATGTTGAATAGAAAGAGGGAAGCATATACTTCTGAACTGAAGTTTCTTTTACCTCCATACATTAAAAATATTAACTGAGCATAGCACACCTTTGCTGCATTTCTCATAATGCAATATGGAAACATGATTTCCCTGCAGAGTCTATAGAAGAATTCAGGTGGTGTTTCCACTTTCATAAACATATTAAGTAAAGCATAGCAATGCTGCAGACTAATTTCCTGTCAGGGAACAGAGGCACAGGTCTTCCCTCCAGAAAGGGTCCCATCCTTTGAGACTGGAGTAAGCAGTAAGAAGCGAGGTCATAGCTAATGATGGAAAAAATCAGTGAGGTTATAGTTTTCACAGGCCCCTTATTGCTTGCCACAGCAAGGAGATTAGATTTCAGTAAGCATGGTGACTGAACCACTCCTGGCACTTGGGTCTCTCTCTCTCCTCCCACCTTGGTCTGTCTGGGGATTCTTTTTTATTGCAGACCATGCTGAAGCTGTTTTGTGAGTGGTATTTTCAGTTGCCTTCCTAACCACTCCCTTCAAGCCTCTGTAATTTGACCCATGCCAAGCCCTACATTAAAGCACAAGGGGTGTATGAAACACAACAGTCCAAAATCTCCATGCATTGAGCCCATCAGGACAGGTCATAATTTCCAGTGAGCTGCACATCTGGAAACATACGTGGTTGCAGGGCAGAACTTAAAGTGAACAACTTGTGAGATTGACTGAACCTAAAGTTACCCCAGCTGAGGCCTGTTGGCCCTTGTGTGACTATTTTAGCCAGCCAGGGCAGTCCATGGATTTCCCTGCCTTCCATGACTTGCAGCTGGGATCAATACATGTGTCTGGAGCTGCAGCATGCCAGGTAAGCTAGGGCACTGGCAGAGCAGGTCTTCTGGCTCTTGTCACCATTACAGGTGTACAGTAGAAGCTTCCTCTTTGACATGGGAAAAAGCCCGACTAAACAATAAAAACAAGAGCTCAAAAAGACCCAAAGAGAATAATCCAACTCAGGACAAAAAAAAATCCTTTTCTAGAAGTGCCTGAGCTATTCTGAGTGCTTTGCATTGCTGTGAAGTACAGACAGTGAGAGGCAGGTCCCCCATCTCCTTCCAGGTTTTCCACCCTTCAGGAGACAATGTTCCTGAGCCCACCATTAGTTCCCCTCTCTGCAAGGGCTGCAGCAGCTTAGAGGTGGCCTGGCAGGGGCAGGCTCCATATTGATGACAATTAATTAAGTCCTAACCTCTGAGCTACATATCCTGCCCACTGAGGCTTATTGCTCCTGTGCTTAGTAAAACAAAAACCTCTTATAATTGCAGCTGAAATCAAGGCAGAATGAAAACAATATTGAGGGTGGTTCCAGATAAATCTTGTGGTATAATTTCAAGATCCAGAGTTATATACCACCAGCTCAGCCTGAGAAATGAGGAATAACTTCTTTCCCCCGCAGCCACCCTTGCTAACATGAGGTGTTTAGTCCTGGCTGCAGCTATCCATTTCAGTGCTGCCGAGTCAGCTGAAAGGAGCCCCACTCAGCCCTGCAGGTTTGGCGCCTCTGTGGCACATAGGCAGTGCCCTGGTTAAACATTTCCTGTCCAAGCCACATCAGTGAGGCCACAGGCAGGGTGGAAGCAGTTGGAACAGCAGAGATGTTAATGGGCAGAGTGGCAGTGACACCACTACCATTTCCATGAACACCCTTACCTGGTGCAGAGCAAATGCTTAGTTTATTTATGAATACCTGTCCATTCTGTCCTGTTGAAGGAGGACTCTTGAGCACCGTGGTGGAGCTGGTATATCTCCCTGACAAAAACCCTGCCAGGAAGGATGAGTGCCTTAGCCCCTTTTTGCAGACAAGACACCTGAAATTTGCCTGAGCTGCCGCAGGATGTTTGGGGAAAAGCACAAGAGGATTGCTCTCCAACCTCCAAAACTGGCACAAAAACATGAGAGGAGTTTTCTCACGTTATCTTGCCTTCACTAAATTTTCCTCTCCAACTTTCAGCAGTGATACAGAGAGTATTGCCATGGGCATGTCTGCACAGTGTTATTTATCCTTTGGATTTGCGCTTAGTGTTTTATTTGTAAAAGGAAAATGAGACCATAAATCTGCTGTGCAAGGAGCCAAGGGAAAAGAGGACAGAGATTTTCAACAAGTTTCATGCAAAGAGATGATGCCAAGGACAGGTTTCCTATGGAAAGAAATGCCAGCCAGGATATTGTTCAGATACTCACCATGTGTAGTGGCAACAGCTGAGAGTGTCAGCCTTTCTCTCGCAGGTGCGCTGATTCATTCCTGCTTGCACCGGTAGCTTTGGAGTTGCTGCAGCAAGGATGGCTCTCCTGTGGGAACATCTTCATCCATAGCTTTTGCTTCTAGCACACACCAGGCCACTCTTTGGGTACAGCATCCTAAATAACCCCACATGCCTGTAAACAAGGGTGGAGGGAAGCAGTCTCGGGCATACCCTGGTTCTGCATTACACTGCCCTGTTCAAAGTTAGCCCATGGCTCTGATTCCGTTTTAACCTGGGCACTGCCCACCAAGCCCAGGCACCATTCTCCTGCATAGCCCTGATGCCTAGACCAGATCTGCCCAGCTCCTGACAGCCCCACCAGAATTGCAGAGTACTGTCAAGCCTAGTTGCCAGACTTGATCCTCCTCCCATTGTCTTTTGTCCTGTATTTTTCTGATAACAAGGCTGTGTGTTGCTGTGAAAAGGGGCTTCAAAACAGCTTGTGCTTTGCAAATTTACTTCGTAGTCTAAGGTTCAAACAGTATGTGCAGCTCCTGAAGCCAAGTCAAACAGGAATCTAGTGCCTATGGGATTTTCAACATTTAAGTTTTCTTTAGGCTACAATTATTTTGCTTAGAAATGAGACCCTTGATCTGTTGCAGGAGGCTGCAGTTTAATAAAGTCAAACAGTTTGCTCTTTGCAATGTACTATTTGCAGTGCAAGTATCATTGAGTTACACTGCTCCCCCTCACCACTGCCTCCTGGAACCTCGACTGTTTATATACAGAAAGCACTCTCAGGAAGCACTCCTAAAAATACCCAGCAATGTTAGCTGAGGATCTGGCTCTGTCTCTCCTCCGCTTGCTTCTGCCTCCATAACATCTTTCCATCATCTTGATGCTCAACAACCCCAGCTGTTCAAGCAAACTTTTCCCTGCCTCATTCTCTAAAAAATTATCCTTTTTCTTCCTCCTCTGCCAGTAGCTATTCTCCACCCTGCCATAGAGCAGTTTCTGTAATGTTGCCATATCATGTCTTATCTAGAGTTTTCTCATTTGATTACTAAATTAAAGTGAAGTCCATGACAGCTTCCCCAAATCTTTGAGTTCTGCCCATGTTTCAGACAGTAAGGTGGCAGCAAGTAAGGAAGATAACAGTACCTGAAAAAGAATAACATCTTTTAGTTTACTCTGTAAAGGGGGCATCTGAATACTGCAAAACAAGATGCGGTATTCTCCACTGCAGGAGACCACTCTCAGGGAAGTTACTCTGAAGGCAAAGGCATCTCCCAATGGAAATACCATTGCAAATAAAAATATTTTCACAATAGTACAAATAGAAAATCTGCATAAGCAAGTCCAGCCAGCTGATAAAAACATCCATTCTTAAACATCAAATTCAAAAGCAAGACTGGGATTCTGCTCACACTTCTGATCTGTGAGTTGCTCAAGATGCGGGCAGAGCCTGCCCTCACACAAAATGTTACTTGTCAAGGAATGGGGTCCTCTGATTGCTGCAGACTGGTCCTGCTTGTTGCCAGTCATCTTCATGACCACTAAGATCTTCTGACACATGAAGCAGATATCCAGCACAGACCAAGTTCATAGCAGCACGAAGGATATTTGATGCTTCTGTCTGTCCACACATCAGCCACTGAGTTGAATGTTTCCCTTCTGTAGGTGTTCAGCAGACAGACAGTAAAAATGAAAGCTCAATAATTCTGCTGTTGTAGTAGATAAGATCTAGTGTGGTTATTCCCAGTGTAAAAAACTTCTGACAGCTGCTGTTCTACAAACCCCTTCTTTAGGAAAACAAAGCGTCTAATTCCTCCTAATTCAATAACAACTATAATTCATCAATTCATCTAATATTAAATATTAAAAAATGAAATATTCACAACCATTTACAATCAAAATGATCCATAAAAGCCCTTAAGATTGCTTTTGGAAGATCAACAGCTCTTCAACAAAAATTCCCAAGAAGCACAGAACTGTAAGAAGTGAGACACTGAAAATTTTTGCATCAACATCATTTAGGTTGCTTACAATGAATAAATAAATAAATCAGTTCTTTGCAAAATCCCCACCCAGCATTGGAAAACCCTCAGCCAGTGAAGAGTAAGCAAGGAATTATTTGCTCAGCTCTGGTGACAATTGGCTGTTACTAGAGTTATTCTGACACATTGTTTTCAAGAACATCTGTTTCCACTCCGACTCCTTTAACTTTCAGATGTGAAAAACAAAAGCTCATTTTCAAGCCACATCTCCCATCTCCAGTTGGCAACAGTTGCATGATTATGAAGTTATTGTTGTGCTGGATGATCTGTTTGTCAGTTTATATTTTTCTATCATATCTATTTTTAGCTATTCATTAGTATTTCTTGGAACCTCTCCTATAAATCTTAAACATTTATAGCACATCTCGACAATTCATCAAATGGAGCCAACCTCCAAGGAAAGGAAACCCAAACCACTTCCCCTGCTCAGCTGAATGAGATTCAGATCCTTGTCTTTTAAACTTGAAACTCAACATTTTCCCATCTGCTCTTTATACACAACAGCCCTTTTGCTCTGCATCAGTATTTTTTTCTCCATTCATAACTTTTTACTTCCCTCCAGAGGTTTCCTGATGCTTTTAGTCTGCTGGACTCATAGAAAACTTGGATTTTGGAGGGTTTCTCCCCCCACACTCCATTGAAGGGGAAAAATAATCATTCAGCAATGAATGGCCACTTTTCATTGCTCATTCACAAGAGAGACACAGCAGGATCCCAGGGCTGGACTCAGACAATTTTCTTTGCTATTCTCACTAAAGGGAAAAACATTTTATCAGAGACTATTCAAACTAAGAATATTTGGAGGATTAAATTTACTTTTTGTTCTATTCATTGCCTTGCATTTCCAGTCCTCTGTGTGTGTATGTGCAACTATCAAAAAGTTGCACAATTTTTGTGGCTATGGCCATGCTTGGAGGTAGCAGTACATGTGACTTGGCTAGGTCACCCATGCAGAGAACATTTCTAAAGGGTTCAATCTATCATGGCCAACAAGATGATTTAAAGAAATAATAACCAGATGATGTTCCCTGGCCAAGGGTTTTGCAGAAGGAAAATCTGCACTGATGAAGACCCAGCCTCTTCAGGCAGGCAGGACTTGGCTGCAGGGGGAGGCTACAGCCCAGCTCCTGGATCCCAGGACCAAACACCATCACAGGCCAGGGGAGACTGCTCCCCTCCCTCCTCAGTTGTCCTAGGGAAGTCCCAGCCTTGCACACCCTGCTCAGGTGAAGGCTGAGAGCAGATTTTTCACATGCAACTGCTAAGTGACTGCGTGTAATTAGCTGATACCTGACTAGAATATACAACTGATTAAAAATCAGTGACCGTCTTTTTAATTTCCTACATATTTGAATTAATCAAATGAGACATAATATAACAAGAAATGAAAATTGTACCAAGGAAAACAGTTCTGACATGTTACTCCCAGAGTGCTTTTAATTTAAACAGCTCACGTGATCAGGCCGAATAGCAGGATGTGGCTCTTCAGGGCGGTAGGGAGCGCTTGGGAGAAGTCAGCAACACAAAAGAGCATTTAGATTTAAAACCAAAATTGTTTTCTGTCAATTCACACATTCTTCAGTTCACCTGATGTCTTTTCCTACTGTCAATTTTTTGGAAGAAGAAAAATAGTTTATACTCAGTTCTACCTGCATGTGGTTACATGCTGGTTTTATAATCACTATCAACCTCCAGCAAGCCCTCCAAGTTTCTAATCCAGCCTGCTTTACCAGCAGGCGTATGTCAACTTCACAGCATCTCTGCTATCCCACTTCCTTTTGGTCAGATGTCAAGTACCAATGCCATAGCAAAATGACTGGTCTAGCCATCCAAAAGCATTTTAACAGACAGATACTAATACATGTTTCTCAGGTTCATCATCCAGCCATCCTAATGCTCAGAAATGCTTGCCTGCCAATAAAGGTACTGGTCTGCTAAAAAGAAAGAAAGAAAGAAATTTTGGGGTACTTGGAAAAAAAATCCCAAAAAATCTACATATTCCAGTAATTTTCCCATGCAATATATTGGCAGAGCACTTCTGGAACTCTGTGATTATACTGGCAGAAAATTGCACCACAGAATATCAACTTACAATGTAGAACTTGTATTTTGAAAAGAAAAAGGCAAACTGTGCAGGCAGAATGATTCAGAGATAAGAGATTACAGCAGCAAACCCAAGCAAGTCAAAGAAAGCACCATCATATCAGCATCCCCTTCCCACTCAAATCACTCTTTCTGTGAAAAGAAGTATGCCAAATCCTTTTAATTCTTTCAAATTAAAACAACAAGATTAAACTGAAGATTGACACAAACTACAAGGTTCAAATCCTTTCCAGATTTCCCTTAGCACTAGCCATTTACAGCTCTGGCTTCTTAAAAATTTATTATGGTAATAGCAGCCTTGGATCCAGAGTCTCAGCTAGACTCAGACACATGCAAATGATCCCTGTATCTACCTAAGCAGAACTGAATTTCTGCCAGCTCCAGATGTTTAGAACTCTTGTATCACACACATATATACTCTTTCCCATTGTGAGAATGTTTTTATAAAGCAGAGGATTTTATTATTTGTCTTAAAGTTCATTGTTTTCATTATTTTCTTGACAAGGGCAATAAACTTAGATTCCTCCTCCTCTTCCCTGTCAAGGAAAGCTGAGATTCTCTGGTAGATTTAGGAGTATGTACCATGTTACAAGTCACAGAAAAAAAGGCTACAAGAGTCGAGTCCTGCCACCTGGCACACCATGTCCTAGGGCTAAAGCAGCTGGGAGCACATGCTGTTTCATTGACTTGGCTATGCCTCATAATGAGCAGTGCCAGGGAAGGATGTATACATACATATATATTACAGCATCATCAACATCCATGACATTGAGACATTTGAGAAATCTTTTTGTTTACCAGCGCCTCCAGTCTCTACTCTGTCAGCTCTGGGAAGGAGCAATCCTCTGTGAGCCGTCGGTCACACTAAGTTCCCTACTCAAACCAAGATGATTCCCACCAGAAAATGGAAATTTGACCAGGCCCTGTGTTATCACATCCAAACTGATGGAACAAATCTGTGTTTCAGTTTGAAGGGGATTGTTTCCTAACAGAGCCATAGCCGATCAATTATTTTTTTTTAAACATGTGGAAAGACTGTACAATAATACGATTTATTCAAGGCTTTAGTCTTCCGAAGGCAGATTTAGCTACATTAGCCCATAAGATGGATGAATTGCCCAATTTTGGAGCTATCCTTTTAGCAGTGTTGTTTATACACACTCTCATGAGTGTGCGGCTGCAAAAGCAGAAAGTTTCATGTCACTAAAAGGTAAAGGTTGTAAGATGAACCACTGCATAGTCCAAAGGAACTCATCTGTAACAATGAAAACATCGTTATTTGGTTTAGTAATTAATGGTATAAATATTCCATAGCATCAGAAAACATAACTCAGAAAACACTTGCAATCACAGTTCACACTAGCAAGATGCAAGAGCTTGGCCCCCAACACCACGGAGACCATGAGCTCAGAGCAGGGGCAGGACCCAGTGTGTGCTGAGCCATCCCTCCGTGTCTGCCTCGAGAGCCTCCTCAGGTGCTCCTGCTCACCCCAACAGCCCTCAGCACAGAAACAACAGTCACACAAATGAAGCAGGAGCAAGAGAGAGGCAGGAGAAGGGGGCAGGGCATAGTGGGGACCACAGGACCCCTGAGTCACTCCCGTGAGTCACAGCTCATCTTCTCCAAAGGAGGCTGAATTCCCACCAGAGCACTGGTGGGAGATACTTTGCCCAGATTGTTTTTTACAAACATTAATAGAGACTTGATGTTTTCACTGTGCTGTCATGGCTGCCCAAAGGATTTAGAGTTCAGGCTGAAAACTTTCAGTAATTTCTGCCACAGCAGCATAGCAGGGCTCTGGAGACACTGATGGTATTTATAGCAGCCTGAAAATTGTACCTCTTCTCACCAGCTGAACCAGTTCCCTGAGCTGACTGCTACAGCTAATTGAGAGAAGACTGTCATGTACCATCAGCTAAATTTACTGCTGGTCCTCATGACTGGGTTGTGCTGACTGCATTGTGACCAGCAGTGTCTAAAGGGAGGTCATCTTCATTTTTACATTTTCTCTCTAAGAACAAGAGTTCCTTCTGTATCTGCACTGCTAGGTTTCTATTTATAGGCTTGAACCCTGTGATGTAATCTTCCTTTTTGTTTCCAAGGATACAATATTTGATGTACTCTACTTTCAAGTTTTTCTTCCTTTAGGTTTTCTCCCCCTCCACCTGCTGTCTTCCTCTCACTTTTAAGAGACAAGTCAATAGGTAAAACCTGTATTTATCTCTGGCATGCCATGTAGTTATCTTTCTCTAAAACCAGGCTTATTCATAGCACTAAACATTTCAAGACATTTCAAAAATACGCTTAGCAATAATTTTATGCACTGTTTATACATATTACTTTTCTGATAGCAAATGAGCTCTAATTGCATTAGGCAGCAACCCCTGTTGACAGCTCAAATTTTTCAAAAACTTAGGGTCTGCGTCTCAGCCCCAAATCCTCTTTTCCTGCAAAGATTTTTTAAAATCGTCTCACTGACCATCCAGCCAGTTTTCCCACAGTTTTACTTCTTAAGTAAGTGTTTCTGGTGACCCCTGGCACTCTCTTTCTGGCAGCAAAGCATCTCCTGATGCCTCTTTCCATGCTCCTTTCTACCACTGGGTTGTGTTCTCAGGTCTGTGATGGCTTGGAGGTCATTTTCATGCATGTGAAAATCCTCTACATTAATGTTTTTTAAAATAATTGGTTGTCACTTCACTGTCTGTAAGAAAGGAAAATGCAGGGGACTGAATCCATAATTTACAGTGAAATACGCATTTGTAACAGATGGAATAAGGTGTGTTGAATGGATACTTGCACAAATGCAGGTGCTTTGGTGTCTTACTGGAAAAGCAGTAGGTCAAGCTAATAGCTTGCCTCAAAATTTTCAGCGTGTGTTTATGGGTTGAAAATGTGAGAGAGACTGGCTGTTTTAACAAGAATCTATTTTAACATGGCAGAAAAATTAAGAGCAGCAATGCTTATAAATGTAGTTGATTAATTCTGACTGGGAAACCTACTCTCATTTTTATTACTACTGCCTTGTACCTCCATAATATAAAAACAATAAATGAGCTGGACTGGTGATACGCTGCTCAAGGCACAACAAAGTAACAGACAAGATTTTTTTTAAGGACCACCCACTTCAGAACATAGAAGAAGAGGTAAAATTGTAACCTAAAGAAGATGATGTGGACCACGAACACTCAATAAGAACTGGTGTGGTGAAGGGGAGAAAAGGTGTTAAAACCTGATAGAAAAAGAGTCAACAAACCATGCAAATTTTATGCTGTCAAGGAAATTATCAAAGTAATCATGGAAATGATGTGTAGTCAGCATCTTGCATTTTGGGTCATGTTGTAGACTAATACCCATCACTTCCTGCATCAGTTCCAAGGAAAGCCAGGCTCTGTTTAAAGGTATGTGATCTTGATTCAGAGGCAACAGGTCCTTCCACAACATCTCTGACTTGGCCACAGAAAAGGATGTGCAGTGGGAAGACTTACATGATCTAGACCTCTGTCAGCATCTCTGGATTCTTTTCAAAAATTCATCACAGTCTTTCCTCAAATCCCAAAAATAAGGGTTTCTCACGCTCTGCAATCCTACTAGAAGCTGTTCCAGGAAGCCACTTGTCTTCTCCTTCCACCTCCAAAACTTTTATCATTTTTTCCCAGAAGACCACAGTTGTTATCAAGCTTCCCTTTCTCCTAATCTGGCCATGACTTAACAACTTCCCAATGCTGTCTCCTTCCTGGTGGTTACTCAGGCTCAAGAACCCTAGCAAAAATCACACTTGACAGGCATTTGACATGGGAAAAGTAGCAGGCTTCAGGTGTTTGTCACTAAGTTTTGAATATTTCTGGTAGCTGAAATGCAGAGCACATTTTATGGTCTGGCAATGTATTGCTTTAGAGATTGTGGCTCTGTAAAAAAAAGAGCTTTATGAAGTTTGTTTGCTTCTCAAAGACAATCCTTGGCACTGGACAGGTCCAGTTGGGTCTCAGTAAATCAAAAGCTTATTTGATGTCAGCGAAACTAAGATGCAACTGCTGTTTTGCTCCAGGTTGTCAGAAAGCTTTTCAGTAATCACTTTCAGTCAGAATAGATGCTCAATTGTTCTTTCCTGCTGCAAGGGAGAAAAAACAGCAGCTTGCTCTTCCTCAGTAATTCCCTCATATTTCATTTTTAATCTCTTAAGCAAATTACAAGTGAAGACCTTTGATGTATGCGCCAAACTCATTCATTTCTCAGTACTTGCTGGACTAGAGAGGATCTTGCGTTCTTATGCATGTGGATGATGATAACAACTTCAAAGCCCCCAGGCATGTGTTTGCTCTCCCCAATTTCCTTTCTGAGTATGCATTTCAGGGGCCAACACCAGTTAAGAACCATAAGCAGCTGTACACTTGTATGCCATCTATTAAGGCAGCCTTGCTATCTGTCTCATAATGTAACAACCTTATTTCTGCTTTGCAGATCTACTCAGTCTGGATTTTGCATTTTTCCTGAAATAGAGTACCTAATTTCCAGTGTTTATGGTGTTCTCAGCTTAAAATAGTCTGGAACCTGATCAAACTCAGAGCAAAAAGTCATTAAAAGTCACTTGCCCTGAGGTAGTTTGGAGCATTCCAGGTGGATTGTGAGGCCTTGTTTTGCTGTTGTGGGGTTTTATGCCATGAAGTGCAGCTGATTACTTCTAGAAGGACAGTAGGTCACAGCCATATGGTACCACAGGACCAGATGTTCCAAGTACAGCAGACCAGCTGTACCTGAGCAGTGGCTGGGTAAACTTCCCCCAAGCTTGCTACGGAAGAATGAAGGGGGACATACTTCAAACCAGTTAGTGTTATAGTTGTCATCATTATTTAGTCTGTCCAATTCATTACTAGAACACTAGGAGGCAAAGACCACAGAAGAGTTAAAGAGAATATAATGTAGTCACATAAATAAGAAAAACCACCATCAGAGACAATTTACATTGGAAGAAAATAAATAGTTTTGGAAAAGATGTAAAACTTCAGGCTTTCAGCCAAGCTTTATCTAAGGAGGTGGAGTGGGAAGAGTAAACAGATTTTCTCCAGGGCAGAAAATTCATCCCGTAAGTGGAGAGCACAGATTTCATGTAGTTTCCTTTAATGGGTTTGTTCCTGACCGTACTCAGTGGAACAGACACCAGACCACTGGCATCAGCACAGCAACTCTGGTGTTTCCCCATTCGCCCTGCCAGCAAGCCAGAAGCCTGTACCAAGTAGACTGCAAAGACCAATCCAGTTTCTATCTCCCAGCTCTATTTAAGTCTAGATTTGGCACTCCATATACCATGAGATTACTCTGACCTGAAACCTGCTCTCAGCATGTCTGGACAATTTTTCTGATCAGAGTTACATACCAAGTATCTGCTATTTTTGTTTCTTTTTTAAGTGTTCTATGCTTAGGAAATAGGTTGGGCCACACAATTCTGGAACATCTGTGACAATATGTTATTAATGATACAGAGAAATAGAAGAAAAAGAGCTTCTTATCCCCAGGAATAGCAAGAGTAGAAACAGACCGGCAGTTTCCCAATTCTCTTGTCAAGAGAATTAGGTGCAATTCTGTGAGTGTTACTGTGGTAAATTAGGGACAACACCCCCTTGATTTTTGGCAATGCCATTTTCTTTAGAGGTCAGTTGAAACACTGACCAATTGAAGATGCCCCATTTTGGGGCCCAAGGAGCACATCAGGGAGCCCTTCACAGCACAGAAAGAGATACTCACTGGGCACTCTCTCTCCATAGGATTCCTCTGGTCGGTGCTCTCCTTGCAGGTCTTCCTCTTAGCACTGACTGAGCAACAGGAGAGTCAGCAGTCTGGGGCCCCAGGCTCTCCCTGTTCCCAGCATTCTTCAGTAAGGGGAGGTTACAACAAAGACTTCATCCATATTTTCCACATTACTATGCCTTGGGATCTATACTCCAACACAAATCTCCCAGAACATTTTTCTGCTGACAGTGAGAGAAAAAACAGAACAGTGAACAAAATGCCTTTCAGAGCCCTGGCCCCAGCCTCACCCCACAAACCCAGGGAGCCTTGTTCAGGACTGGGGTCCTTCCTTCCTAACCCCCAGGGAACTTGCTTTGTCCCTGTCTCACATGCTCTCTTGCAAACATAGCCACTAGACTGGGCTATTAGCCCTGTCACAGACATAGCAAGAGATGCACTGGCCAGTAAATTTGACTCCTATCAAGTCAAATCCAAATTACCCTCTTGACAGTACTGCCTAAGAAGCTCATAAAACAGTGTGTCTACTTGTTATATGACTTGGACAAACAACATCAACCTTTATCTACAAGAACATGTGCGTATTGGGTAAGAAAAATAAAGCCACAAACCATAAAAAAGTAACATATCAGAAGTCTATAATTGCTGATGGGCCTTTCAGTTCCTCCTATTTTCCAACTTTTAGAAATGCTCCTTAATGCATCTTCAGCCACTGAAACCCTTTCTCTGTGAAGCAAAGCTGCCCCTTTGATTTGATTTGCAAAATGGCCTCACAAGTCACCATAATTCTGATTGCCCTGCTGATAGCAGCAACACAACCGACGTCTGGCTGAAATGAAATAATGAACACAACAGACAGCGCGCTTATTAAAGAATCAAATAAACCTCTGAATACATCCATCAAAAATAAGCATACAACCAATATTTTCTGGCAGTCTGTAGCTGAGAGATGAAGAGAGGTGCACAAACCCAGGTTCAAAAAGTAGGTTACTTAGGGCAGCAATTGTCATTTTTGTTTTATAGGTCTGCAATGCCTGTCTCAGCAGAGCCCCAACCCTGATGGGGGCCATTAAGCAATACTTCAATATAAAGAGAAATTAAACAAGTAACGCCCAGCGAGATACTCCTGCATGCAAGGTATTGTCAGACAAGTTTTATGTAGTGCTATATAAACTCCAGTTGACTTCAGCAAGAATCAAGGGCATACAGCATTTCGTGAGGAGGGTGCAGTCATTTAAAGCATTTCTCTCTATCTGTAGTAATCAAAACAAGTTATAGCCAGGCTACAACTATATGTCTAGTTTGAAGACTGCTTGTCTGTGTGAGACAGAACCATCTGGATTTACTTTACAGTTAACTTTAAAAAATATATATAAGGTTTCTTAACTTTTGCCAAACAACTGGAAACATAATGGTTTCTGCATGCTGTTAGGATCTCAGTACAGCTGCAAATGTCCATTAGGACAATCTTTTATAATTATATACTTATTCTTCCCATGAAATTGTTAAAAACCCAGCTTTTCCAAATAAGAGCATATTTTGTAGCAAAGAGGAAATCTTCCAGGTTGGAATGGGGGAGGGATGTCTTCTAAAGCAGAACTTTACTCAAAGCTTTTTCTTTAAATTAACATAAAATTTTCAAGTCTCGGTGTGTCAGATTTTTCCAACTGTACCTCTAGTGTGCTCCGGCCAGAAATCTGCCATTTCTTTCCCTTTTTCTTTCCTTTGTGGAAGAAGCTCATTCCTTCTTTCAAGGGAAAATAAAAAACAGCTTTTTTTTTTTACCTTTTCCCACCCTCCCTGTAGATGGGACTTTAGTCCTCATCCTTCCCACAGTTCCATACTCTTGTTCAACAGAAAGTGTCAGTGGCACCTGGTGCCAGTGGGTGACTGCCCTGGGGAGCTGATCCCCGACAGCAGGGATCTGCACACAGAACACAAGCAGGCTGGATGCAGGCAAGGCTCCAGGAATGGGGGGTGATCAGTGTGTTCAAAACACCACCATCTGTTGGCCAAGGTTTTCAGAAATTACCAATAACATGGCACACATCAGTTTTTAGGAGTCAGAGGTGACAATTCAACTTTCCAGAAGGCAGGTGCTTAACCTTTTCCAAAATAAGAGCCCTCCTGCTGTGTTTCCTATGTGTTGAGGCTCAAAGTGCTCCAAGTCATTGGCCACTCTCAAAACATCTCAGCAGCTAGGATTTTTTAGTTAACAAAAACAAAACTAATGGAAACACAAACAACTCGTCCCAAAAATTGAATACAATCCTGTGCAATGTGCTCTAGGATGACCCTGCCTGAGCAGGGAGGTTAGATCAGATTATCCATTAATCTTACCCATTCTGTGACTTTTCCAGGAGGTGAGTGACCTTCTGCACATGTTCTCAGGACCCTACAGAGAGAAGGGAACAAGGGCTCATATTGTTTTGACAGCCATTCAGACAGAAAGAGACTTCTTTTTCAGATGCCTGCCTTAAAAATTACAATACCACAAAACATTGTAAGGCTATTGATCTCATGAGAAAGATAACCTTGGTCAGAGACAAGCAACAGACCACTGCCCATCCTTGGGGCACACAGACCTCACAGAGCAGCCTCTCTCACCAGCACTGCCAGTCTGCTAGATCATCTTACCCATGTTACCCATAGAGGGCCACCTGCAGGGATAAAGACAAAGCAACTGCTGCTAGTTTCTGTTATATGGGGTCTGTATCTCCTCCTCCACAAACTTTCTCCATGATCAGTATGGAATTAATTTGCACAACAACCTTACAAGATATCTTAGAAGGCACAGCAGGTTTCTAGCATCCAAGCTCTTTCTCATTTTAAGAGTGACTATCTGAATAATTGGCAGGGAGGAGCTTGGCTGCTCTGTAATGCAGAAACTTGGCTAGAGTGATGCTGTTAAGCATGAAGCAGCAGCAGATCCAATGCCCAGAACTTGAACTGAAACTGTTTGTTATTACTTCACGTTTGTACTACAGCATTAGCCACAGGCCATGACCAAGTCTGGCCCTGGTCCTTCTGGGATGAACTTTTATCTTTTAAACAGACAGGGGATGACAAAAGGAATTTAATGCAAAATTAAAAATAACTGACAGAGTCGGGAATTTGTATCCCACTGAAAGTTAATGGCAGCTACTGTAGGACTTGGGTTCCTTGGAAAAAAATGGTCAGGCAACCTGAATGTTTGGTAGGGCACAGGCATTTGCAGTCACAGAAGACCATTTCTATTCCTGCAAGAAATGAAAAAAAGTTCCACAAGAGTTTTCCATGAATAGCTGGCTACTTTTTGCGGGCACTGGTGTGACAGTAGAGAGCACTGTGAGGCAGAAAGATAGACAAGCAGTGCACGCAGGTCTGCTCAGAAAGATCACTCCCATAATGGTCAACTGCACAGAAGAAAAAGGGCCCAGAGACCAAAGGGTTACTTCCAGTATCCTACACTTGCCCTGACTGATATCTTTGCCTCTTTTTCCCACTCTCAGACAGAAGGCAAAAGATCTGAAGAATTTCCTTTAAGAAATACAAATACTCACGTAACAGCTGGATCTTAGGTCATCGCAAGCCTATGTCCAACAGCACCAAAGTCTCCTAATGCTGTGGTGTGAGTCACAGCTCTGAGGCAGGGTTTGCTGCAGAACAATGCTCAGGCAGAGGATGTTGTGTACCAGCTGCTCCTGTGTGATCCCTGAGCCCTTCTGCCCTGTGGCCATGGAGGGCACCACTCACAGCAGACAAAGTACTGGAGTGGAAGTGGTGTGGCTCTGACACCAGGGAACCCAGCTTTGATCTCTGATGAACCTGGCTGTGACTTACCAGAGAAAGTTTTAGACTTTCTCCAGCAGGAAGTCATGGAGCTCTTTAGGGAAGTAGAGAAGGTTGGAGGGTGCACCTCTGCCTCTTTTTGGTGAGCTGTGCTCATGTCACCAGAACCGAGCCATGCTGAGCACTACGTCGCTCTCTCAGCAAAGAAAGGCATTTCATAAGTTAGACGGGTACTGAAAGTGTTGGCACTGGAGAAAACCAAAAAGTGAGGGAAGATGGTTTTCTGGCGGTGCACATGCCAGAGAAAAGGACCTTGTCAGGATGCCACCTCTCCCATTACCCATTGTTGTGCCAGTGCTAAATCACTTGTGCACAGCATGACAGGAAACAGCAGTGCAATGCTCCTCACTCACATGTGGCAGTAAACATAGCATCGGCCTTGACAAGGGGACAACATCAAAGATGATGTTTGTTACATTATAGCTAACATGCAGGGATCTTGTTATCTTAGTCATACCAAGACTAGGTAACTAAACTGCCAGGTTTAATGTTTCAGGTCACATCAGGGAATAGTTTTAGCAGCAGATGTAAAGATCGTCATTTGGAGTGGGTAGCACTCAAGGTCAGAGTCAGCAAATCCTCCTCTAAAAATAGACTCTAGTTGCAAAGTTCGTAAGGTTTCTTTTGTCGTTCTGCAGCACTTCACAGGACCCAGTTACCTACAGCACCCACCTAAGCTTACAGGTAAGGCTAAGCAATATACATTTTCTGCTGTACTTCTGCTCCTTTTTCCTTCCTTTTGTAACCTGGTTTAGTAAAGCAGGGAGAGGACTGAGAACTGGAAAACTTGCTGGGGTAACTATTAATTTCATTAGCTTGTTGCAGAGAAAAAAAATAATTATTACAGACTCAAAAAGGTTTTGAAAGTGTAATGTATAACTTTAGAAAACCAAATTTTTTGTGTTACAGAAATAACTAAATAAATTAGGAAATTAGGTGCCAAAAGTGTAATTTTCTTGGAGATAATTTCAATATAAAAGTTAGGGAATGAAAATGCAATTTTTAAAGATTTGTAACATCTGTCCCAGAATATTTTGCCTATTCTTCAATAATTGCTCCACCCTCCAGTCAAATCTAGCTTTTCCAATTGAATTAAAATTCTCTCAGATGATGCTGTGTTTTAAGTTTGTTTGGACACTCTAATAATATTTAATAAAATCTCAGCTTAATCTGTTTTCCATTAACCAGTCCAGTCAACAATAAAGACTGAGGGCAAAAAGAAATTTTTAAAAAGTCATATGTGGCTTAGAAATTCGTTGAAATAAGTGGTTAGTTTTGAAAATTCACAGCAGGAGGGTCTGGGAAATACTTGCACAGAGGCTACAACTATTCTGGTTTTAAGCTGTTTAAAGATGACTGAAATAGATTAACTATTTTATAGACCATGAAAGCTTTAAGCATAAGAATGCACGGCTAAAATAAAGGAACTGAAGTAAGTGAATTTTGGTGAAGACTTGTACAGGAATTGGGAACAGAGGATTGTACTTTTTGCTTAAGTATCATGCAAATCCAGTTTTGGAATTTGGTAAATTCTTTTAGGGGTCTTTTAGAGAAATATCTTTTGAAAGACTTCTCCATCACAAGAAGTATTTGTAAAAAATAATCTTTTTGGGCTAGTGGGAGGGGAAAAAAGAAAAAAAACCAACAACAAAGCAAGGCCAAGGAGCCCAAGGAGCCTTTGCAGCACCACGGCTCATTGCAGTACCCTGGGGTGCAACAAGTGTGAGGTTACAGGGGAAGTACACAGCTCTTCAGGCTGCTGCCAGCCTTCTGAGTCTGAGCAAAACAGCATGGAGGTGGCATATCAGGGAGCACCATTTTCAATTAATATCATTAAATCATCTGACAGAGCAAGATTTTGTCACTGCAGCTGACCAGCTCTCAGCTCAACTGATGTACTTTGAGTTACAAAAAGCTTAGAAACCAAAGCACTGTTTACCCTCCTCCCAAGTGCAAACACTGTGCTCCAGACATTTGCATTGGCTTCTGCAAGAAGTTTCCAGTTTATAAAACAGCCCTCTGCTTAGTCATACTCAAAAAGGGCAAGCACTTTTTCACCCTGAAGGGAGGTATGTGTCTGGCATGTGGGCTGGAAATGGAAGAACAGAACATTTCTTAAAAATTCAAGAACTTGCTGAGTAGATCCTCCCTCACTGTTTCTGAAGACTCTCAGTCATTAGATCTGATTTTTTTTCTGCCTTCAGCACTGAGCAAGTGCTTACTTGAAGACCGGTTACTAAATGAGATTCAAGTCCTCTGCACATTTTTTGGAAGTGTAGAAGTGGTATTCTCCATCCTTACCTCGTCTTGGGTCCTTCCCTCTTGTACACACTTGCTACAAACATTGTTTCTCCACCAAGTTCTTATCTAAGGTGGTTATTAAACTGAAAGAAGGCAGTAAATAAAAATAAAAGCATTAGTTTTGCAATCCTTTGTAAGACAAGAAGGTCTCAGTTGTTACTCCCTGAAAGACAGCAGTCCAACAACTTCAATGGTATTGAATTCTGCCTGATAAATAAAAACAGTCAAATTCTATCCAAGATGAGAAAAGAAAATGGGAGTACTTTCTTAGAGACAGGCACTTCATGCACAAAAATGATTTGGTAATCAAAATGCGGGGGTGTTTTTTTTCTCTTTTTTGTTCTTCTGCTGGATTTAATGTTCATGGCAGTACATTAACTACTTTAGGCTCCAGTTTTGAGGGTCAAACCACTAATTAATTTCAAGGACACTGTGTTTATCTCTTACTGCACTAAAGTGGGTATAAGGCCTAGTACATATGTCATTACTTTTGTAGACTCCTCATGAAAGGCTCAGTGCTGATAGGTAATTTGGCATCTTGGAAAAAACTTCTGATGATATCACAGTTCCACTCCTTTTTTCAGAGCTGACAACAGGTAGGAAGCAAAATCTGAAAGCATCAGAACAGGAATAAGATGAAAATCTGCCTCCACATTTACAGGCTGTATATTTAGGTGTTTGCTAAATGCTAAAAACTTTCACTTCCCAACTAAATCAGGTAAATTTGTGATTGCCTGGTATTTTCAGGGAGAAGTAGCTTTTAGACAGCTCTGAGTACAAAACCAAAGCTTGTACACATGTGCACACCAAAATAAATGTAATAAAGCCAGCACCAAAAGTACCAAGTGATCAATGTCATAGGAGCTGGGAGAACTTCCAAGAGCAGGACACATGGGTGGCAAAGAATTTAAACCATTCTTCTGTATAAATATGGACTGAAGTGGGCATTAAGGCAAGGAAGGCCTGTGCCCAGACAGAACAGCTAATACTTCTAAAGGAAAGAGTGAGGAAAACTGTCTTCTCTCCATTTTTCTTCCCACTTCTTATTTGTTTAGCCTCTCTCATTGTATATTTCTATCAATGCCACTGGGCTCTGACTTTGTTGAAGAACTGAAGTTTCAGGCACACAAATACAGCTATAAGTTGGCAGCCAAAGTACATATGATGGAGACAACAGCAGTGATGGAGGAACCCTCTGTGCCAGGGAGGGGTGCAGAAAAGGAAAGGATATATAGACCTTTGCACAGGACAAAGGCAAATGCAGTCCTTGTCTGTCTGGGCATGTCTGATTTTTTCTTTTTAAGTGTCTACAGCTGACTTGGATCTTAACTCCCAGGCATAAATCTTGCCAAATTGTTTGGCATCTTTATACACACCACTAGGGCTTGCACAGCACATTGAGCCAAAAATATTAAGAAACATAGTATTTTGTTATGTAGCTAATTACTTATAGCTTTCAGTCTCAAAGTACTCAGAAACTTTCATTACATGTGGAAAACCAGCATTAGAAATGTACACAGCACCACTGAGGCTCTGATGTTCACCTCTAGATAAAAAGCTCTGTTTTCCTCTGCCATTGGTGGGATTACCAAACTGTACAGCTCATGACTGACATTTCTAAAAGAATTAACCCACCCCTACAGGTTTTGTGGTGGGATTGGACATCCCTTCAGTTGAACAGATTTGAAAATGGGCTACTACATTCTATGACTTCATGGGGCATTATTGGAAATTTTGTGTTGAGTAGTTCAAGGGACTCCAAACATGGTGCAGAAGGCAAATCTTTCACTGCCATATTAGTGCTCCAGCTACACTGTGTTCATGCTCTGAATTAAACAGCAGATAGACTGGCAGATTTTTCTTTTTTTTCCATTGCACTTTCTTTCCCCCCCTCCCTGCTTTGTTAAAAATAAAATAAAAAAAAAAGCTAAAGAGCTGTATAAGAAATTCCATCTGGCAGCTGTAGAGTAGATAGTGAACATAAAGAAGAGATTCCTTTGCTGTGCCTAATGCATGCTGCTTATCCAAATTAGCCACACAATTACTTCCATCAATGCAAAACTAGTTTAATGTTTTTTTTTCTAGTGCACAGCACTTGAGAATGACTTAAAATGCAGTGTAATTTGCCACAGTGTATGTCCTGAAGTGGCTCACTAATGAAAAGAGGATTAACTCTCCATTATTCTGAATTACCATTTTGTGAAATCACTAACAATATTTTCATTTATGCACATACAACCCAAGGGGGACAAATATCCCAGCCATCCAAG
Organism: Prinia subflava; assembly: GCF_021018805.1. NCBI lineage: Eukaryota > Metazoa > Chordata > Aves > Passeriformes > Cisticolidae > Prinia > Prinia subflava. The sequence continues at coordinate 21,114,583 of NC_086255.1, read as the reverse complement.
CGATTAACAAATAAAATTTATTAGATAACATGCACTTTGGTCTTACTTATGAAGAGAAAGATGAGGGTATAAAAATGAAGATGACTGGATTTTGATGGTCCTTGTTCTGATCATACCCCTAAGTCCATGACGGCAGAACTGGGGGGCCCTGGCAGTTCGGTGTGGTGCTCACACGCTGGATTGAGCAGCAGAACCCGCGGGATGCCGGCCTCAGCAGGTGGAATCTGGCAGGCTCGAGCACCTGGAGGTCCCGCCGAGGTGTGCCCCCAACCCGGGTCTGAGCAGCCACCACAGGTGGCACAGAGAGGGGACAGGAAGGTCTCAGCAGCTCACACAGCCTGGCCTTGGCACGGGCCAGCAGAGCGACAGGGAAGCTGTGCTCTGGGCACAGGGAAAGGGTGGGATGAGCTGCAGACTGCCCTGCCTCACTGGGAGGAACTCTGGGCCCCAGATACAGGGCTCTGTTCCTCAGCATGCCCTGAACTTGGGCTCAGACCTTCCTGCTGGGGAGAACCCTCTGGGACAAGGGCAGCTCTACAGCCAGCTGACTTTTCATCCCTCCCCCATGAAATAAAAAGGCTGTCCTGAAGCAGTATTTCTAGGAGCAGGCAGGGTGCAGAGCTCTTTATGCAAAGGACATAAGGACAGTCCCTGTTCCAGAGAGCTTCCACACGACCCTGGGATTAGCTCAGTTGGTCAGAGGAAGGTGCTAATAATGCCAGGCTCACAATCTCCACGTGGGCCATTCACTTAGGATGATTCTTGTGGGTCCCTTCCAACTCAGGCTGTTCTGTGATCTAAGGTGGTGTGTCCCCAACACAGTGCAGTGCCATGAAGTGACTGCCAAGTTGGCACAGCACTGGTACATCATTCAGCCTGCACTAACTCATCCACAGCCCACAGGAAGCACCACAAGGGGCAGGAGCCTGCTCCAACAAGCCTGTGCAGAGGTAAGCCTGCAACCTGGCTGCCATCTGACTGCACTGGGTGAACGCTCTGCGAGAGGTGGTCTCCTCTCCACACAAGTCTGCCAAACAAGTCTGAGCTTTCCCTGCCTGGGCTTGTGCTAAACATTCATCCCTTATACCTGTAACAGCGTTAAGAACAGCCACTCCAAAAAAATCCCATCTACTTTTCACTTTTTATTTCAAGAAGGCTGGCCTAGGGAATAGTCTCCTGGAGCTCTGTTTGGTGTATGTAGAACAACTAATGCAAGATGAGATAAGACATCCTTAATTCCTGGGAAGATGCAAGCCCTTCTGCCCCCAACCAAATACTTCATGGCAATTATTTCCAGAGCTGAAGTAGCAAACCAGCCCTTTTCCCCCCTTTTGCCTCCTTCTAGTTAATCTCTGTTACATCTTATATAGTCTAGAGTGAAATATGAAATACATGTTTTACTGGAGGAATTTCAACTGATGCTTTCCTGTGATCTAATTCAATTTAAAAATCCACACAGCAGATAACATTGGCAAGGCATAAAAGAACATAGTGTACTTGAAAGTTCAGGGAGCATGTGGCTTCTCAGGACAGACAGAAACAAGGATTTCTCAGCAGTGGTCGAGCTTGCAGAGTGTTAACTAAGCTTCAAACTGTGCCGGTGTTCCAGTACTACAAATGATCATTTGCAGATGTAATTTCCCTGTTCTGAGGTGTAACAAATCAATGCACTGTGGCCACCAACTGTGATTACTGATTGCATTGCTTTCTCTTCTTCCCTTTCTTTCCTCCATCCCATGTTATGGAGCCATGAATAAAAGTAGTCAGTCCTTCAGCATCAAGGCAACAGGCTCTCAGTTAAGATAATTCCTTACTAGACAAATAGCAGTTCTTATCAATTTCTAGATAACAGCCTAATCACTCCCAAAGTCAGACTGTCTTAGATTTGTATCTCTGACAGACAAATATTATCTACATTGCTGAGTCTGCATGTAAAACTAGCATTATTCTGGCATGGGAAGGAAAAAGGCTCTCCTAGGGCATGACTACTGGGGCAGAGAGATGGGATTTGGGACTACACCTAGGCACGCAAGACAAGCCCAAGGTAAATTTGTTACAAGCTGGAATTCTCAGAGCTCTTTAAAAATCTCAGGAGAGGACCACTTAGCTAAACATCATCATCATGTTTTAAGAAGCTTGGCTGAAAGATAGATCCCCTTGCCAGTGAAAGCAAGCCAATTTTTGAACAAAGGTGTACACTTGCCAAACAAAAACTGACTCCACAATCTTACACAGCTTTGGAGTAGGAAAACAGGAATCATTTGGTTTTTTCAAGCTTTGTAGAGAAGGAGAACATGACAGGCACAAAAGAGCCCAAACTGAGCAAACAAACCCCATGGGTAAAGGGGGTGTCAGTGAAAAATGGACATCTTGCTTTCAGGAGAGCTCTACAATAGCCACATGAAGGCATTAGCCAAATTTTTAGAATTAAAAGGACACACATGTTCAGCAGCCAACAGAAAAAAAAATTGGGAGCAACTACAGGATTCATTGCCTGCAAGAAAGGTGGATTTTTGGCAGGCTCTACTGGCACACTTCATAAGATCAAGCCCAATTCTACATCTTGTTACAAGTCTCTTACAGAACCACAAGGTTCAATTTCTCCCTTCAAGGGAATAAGAGACATGAGCAACTACTACTTGAGACACCAGAGAGTCCAGTAGGAGAAATAAAAACAGAGCCCACTGGGAGATGGAGCAGACAGGGAATCTACAGCTGGCAACACTGGAAAAAGAAGAGTAGAAAAGAGTACAATGATACATGCAACAGTCACCTGAACAGACACATTTCATCTCCCCACGTTAATGAAAACCACAAAGGACAAGCCTTTAGGAGGGTCTTAGTTAATGATAAAAGACCCCAACAACTTGAATTTGCCTTCAGTTCCCCTAGGTGCTTTAAATCCGAAGGCTGTTAGACCTACCAAATTCTTACCAGTGGATTTTTCAGGAAACAAATTCCCAGCAGAGACTGAAGTTCAATAACAGCAAAACTTTGAGTTTTGTTTCAATTGCTGGTGAGCTCATCCAACATCATATTCCTCACCTCATTCTAAGAAGGCAGAAACCCGGGTGTGAGTCTGTGTTTGCCACAGAACAGGTTCATCTGTTCAAGCAATGCTCAATCACACCTGGTCAGTGCTGCCCCCAGGATCCCACAGCTGAGCAGGAGTCACTTGCTTTGTGCTTCTTTGGGTTAATGTTCTGTTTTGGTTGTATTCCAGTTTCTTGCACATCCTGGGAGCACTACTCTATGGACAAGATGACATCAGGAAGCTGGAATGCTGGGAAGAAAAATGCATATACAGCAGTCAAAGTAGATCCTGATGAGGACTATTGTACCCCAGGGGCATTTGAACTGGAGAGGCTCTTGTGGAAGGGATGCCCACAGTACACTCACGTCAATGAAGTCTGGCCCAACCTCTACATAGGAGATGAGTAAGTGTACCCAGAACCCCTGCATAGCAGATAAATGTACCTGGCACCTCTCCTCTACACAGGGGATGACTAAGCTCTGCTCTGTCGGTGCGCTGTGTTCGGAAAAGTGTTTGAAACCACTGACAGATGTCAGAGTTCCACAGGGCAGTCAGAGCCTGGCGTGGCCCTGACTGGTACTGCTGCTTCAGGAAAGAGCAGAGTAAGTGCAGCCAGCTCTGCTGTTAAAGACAGAGTGACAGCATTGGTTGTGACACCAGTGTAGGCTGCAGAGGTTGAAGCTCGTCATGAGCTATTTTTGAACGGAGCAATTTCTTATTTATCTCTGAGTGAAAGTCGTTCCACAGTTACAGAGCACGGCCTGGATGTGTTGGCCACACCTTAGGTTGATTAAGGCCTAAAATATAATTCTTGAAAAGTGACTGAAGAGACAGCTCACCCTGCAGTGATATTTCTGCATTTCCAAGCCTGTGCTTATGTACATAGAACACCCTGCATTTCCAAATTGCTCAAGAGATTAAAGCAAACAGAACCCTGAGGAAGGCAAAGCTGCAGAGATGTGTCTCACTGATCAGACCAAGTGTGATTTGGAAAAAAACCAAACCCACAAAACAGACTGAGTTCTGCTGAGCACAGGACTAAACTAGAAACAGCAGAGAAGACTGCTGCAGCAGGAGACATGTCATCAGAAAAACCCCCAGCCCAAGCTCTGAGCAGAGCAAGAGAGCTTTTCTTACCCTTTTGGCATTATTGATCCAGTTCCCATTTTCCTCTACACCCTGCACTAATATGACATTTATTTTTACATCATCACTGAAAGACACAAGTAGGAGCCCCAGTGGCTCCAAAGTTCTCCATAATTTTTTAAAAGGTTCTAAAATTCATCTGTTGCCAGCTTATAAAAGAGGAAAGATATACAGCTTTGAGAGTTACAAGACTCCTAATATCATCCACCAATTACTTCTGTGGCGCCAGAGGCAACAGAAAGACACAAGAGTTCTGGTCTTGAACCAAGCCAGGGCTCCCACTTTTAGAGACAGGGGTGGGAGAGAGTCTGTGCATGTGTGGTGTGGGATAAAAAATTAAGCCGTGGGAACAGCCCGTCCAAATGATTCAGGAACAAAAATAAAGGAGTTGAGTTCTTCTCTCCACATCCTGCCCTGCCCCTCCTGTTAGATATTTCTAACTCAAGATTCACCATAAAGAACAGCCTCTTCTGGCATTTATTTCCTACTTCCTTGTTTAGAATTATTCATCAGCAGAATTATTCTGAATGAAGCTGTTAGAATAATTTTCCTCTAATCTCGGTGATGAAGCTATAGCTCTGCTCACTGAGCAAAGGGATGTAACCAGACAAGAAGTCAGTCTCTCATCCCAGGACAGCAGTCACTGACTCTTTCCTGTAATCTTCCTGTAGCAGTGGCTTCTTACACCTTGTAATTTAATAAAAGCAAGGTGTGACTCTGAACACACCACACACTTGGCACTTCATACAAACTAACCAGAAGAACAGAAATACAAGCTTCTTGAGAGATACATGGAGCTGCACCCTGTCATGATGGGCAGTGTGTTTCTGCTGGAGACTGGTTTTAAGTCAGGAGAAAAACCAGTGGTGCTTCAAGGGAAAACAAGTCCCCCACCAGGACAAGACAAAAGAATGAAAAAACCAATGGAGAAGGAGAAACAAGTCAGGAGCAGGTTGGGGTGGGCAGGGAACAGAAATAAAACTTCACCAGAATATGTGACTCCCCAAAAGAGAACAACTATTGTCAGGTAGGCAAGAGCAAACTTGACATGGCAGAAAATCTGAGAGAACTGGTCTGCAGGCAAGATGCACACTTTCACTACCCAAACTAAAATTTGCTTAGAAATAGGCAAAGTTCACAGACCTTTATGTCTTTCCTAGAGCCAGCTCCATATTTTACTCCTGACCAACAGCTTACACCCTCAGTGTGGCAGGGTTTTGTATTGTTTTAAGATCTTGCCTTAGAACTGGTGGCCAAAGAGATGCCACAAGCCATGAACACATGTTGGGTGCGTTTGCATCTTTAGCCATGCTAAATTAAGGTTGATCTTGAAAGAATTTGGTGGAACTCATCAACAAAATCAAATGAACACTCACATGCAGAGTTTATCTTCAGAGCCTCCACATCTGTGCTTCATTCCTGCCTCCCGCATTTACAAGGTTAACAGGACTTGTGACTGCTTATGGAAATGCTAATTAATTACCCTGACTACGTAACCACATCTTCCTCCTAATGCAATACAGGCTATCAAGGAGCCCTGTGAGGCCACTCCATCCTTTTGTTATGAGGCTTCACTGCAGATGTTGCCCAGAGGCAATGAAATCTCTATGAGCCTGTCAGACCCAGAATAATCAAAGCCTCAAAATATAACATGCTGTGTTCAGCTCCAATTGAAATTTTCCCCCAGCAAGTTCCAAGGGCTTTTAAAGACCAGATACTGGAATTTGTATGACACAGCCCAGTGATAGGAATAAATCACTCTTAGCCAAGATTTTGATTCAGTTGCTACCAGGATTAGTGTTTCATGTATCCTCCTCATATTTAGAAGTCTTCTAAAGGGATAGAAAGTAGCCTTGTCTTTCTTTGTTTCAGTGACCACCTGGTTGCTTGCACAAACAGTTTTACTGGCAAATCCCAAACCTGCTTGGTTCACTGGGATCACCTGGAAAATCTCTGCCAGTTACTCATCTTGTATTTTCTTCCTGCAGCTCTTCAGTGATGGCCTTATTACCTGAGGTGATGTTTAGTCTTTCACATTTCTGAAGTTCAAAGAATATTTCAGCTGAAGAAAGGCCTGCCAATTTGTTTTCCTCTTAAACATTCACTAGATCTCATTAGGATTTAAGGTCTGATCACAATTTCAGGTCTTGCCATGTTTCAAACTATTCCCAGAAAAAAGAAGTCTCGTGAAATGTAAATGTTTACAAGTTAATATGAAAAATAATTTTCTGGGTATGCAGCTGAACTGAGCTCACAATTCACAAAAGCTATGGTCTGAACCTATGCTGTGCCATGGGCTTCAGAACTAATGCAAGTAAGGAAAATTAGTAACTCAAACCCACAATTTGGAGTGCATAATAAGTAAGATAAATAACTAAACACTAAATATACGCATAACTAAAACTCATTCCCTCCCCTTACCTTTCTGCAGAGAAGCAATACAGTAGGGCTTTTTCCAAGTAACTAAGTAAAAAGACAATTTACACTAAGCTAGAAGAAAACAGATGGGACTCACTTAGGCTGGAAAACAGCTACCTCCTACCGTTTAGCATTATGAACTCCTAGCATCTACACCAGTATTAATCATATAAAAATAGAAGCAAATGCAGATTTAGATTATAACAACATTCTTGAGGACGTAGTTTTACCTTGGGTAGAATGAGAACCTGCCAATTGTAACAGCAGTTTAACAATCCAGAAAATCAGATCTTTAACACTGAACAGTACACCTGAATGCTCCAGTGGTTTCCAAGACAAGTGACACTTCTCCATATCACATCTCTGTCTAACAGTGATTTCTAGCATTTGATGAGTGACTGAAGTCAAGACCAGGAACTGACTGACCACAGCACATGTACTTGGTGCCTTTGCTGTATAGAAAGGCAAAGTAGAGAACTGTTTCCTCTATCTAGGTTGTATCACTTACAAAAACTACATCCACCATTTCAGGCTAGAGGAAAACAAACTACTAAATCTTTCTATCCCATATCTTGATGATCCCGTTCAGTATTTTCAGTGGTACCTAAAAATTCTTTTAATTCACACTGAGCAGGAGGTACCCAGAGAAATGGAGCAACACCTCAGATGGAAAAGGGGATACAATGCTACACTCTCTCTAGACTCCCTCAGTGCTGGAGTTACCAGGGAAAATTGGGTCAGTATTATTGGAAATTCTCAACATTTCTCCTCAGGAGGGAGAACTGCCAGATTTTCTTAAGAAAGTGTCAATATTGCCTATATTCAGCAAGCTTCTTTCTGACACTGACCATCTGGTAAATTATCATCCTGCACTGAGCTTTCTTTTAGCGCTTAAGTAAATGGAAAAGTTCGAGAGAGACTACTCCTCTCCTAGTAACATGTTGCCTCAGATTTCCTGGTGTTTTGTCAATCTGGGTCACATCAATCTGTGGCTTTAACAGTCTATACTGAAACATGTTTGCATTGCACAACCTTTGCATGAAGTTGAAGAGACTTGGCTGTACTTAAAGTTGATAAGCACACCAGTCATCTGGTTGAGCAGTACCAGCTGTAAGGTGCTGACTTACCTGGAAAGGGAGTTGCTCTGCCCACGCCCTCCTGAGGTATTTTGGAGGATTATTTCCCTTCCTTTAGGTGTACTTATGTTTTACTCACAAGCTGCCATATCTTCTTTCTTAGCTGCTTTCAATATACTTAATACTGCATGTGAAGGTGCAGGCTGCAGTGCCTGCAAGTTCTTTTCCCATCTCTTCCAATTTCATTGATTTGGGCAACTTTCTAACAACAGCAGCTGGGACTAAAGCTCATTATGACAGTATTTTTGAAAAGAGAGAGGGGATTTGATACACTCAAGACAGCAACCTGAAAGAAAGCATTATTTTTGATGTTACAACTACTTACATTGTTTCTTCCAGAAGAACGCAGAGTTTTTTGCAGCACTTGCTATTAATCCTATGAAACTTAGCCATGAAACAGACAGCAGGCACAGTTAAAGTCTCAGGCAAGCCTTCTACTTGCCCTTGCACAACCCAAGAGAGGTAAATAGTCTTTTGGGAGCCATCTGAAAATGGATGACAGTTTTGTCTGGGTCAGTTTCCCCTTTTGGTGAGTCTGTTAGTATCAATATATCCATATATGAAAGTGATTTTAGCTTCAATTTTCACCATTGAGGTGAGATTCCCACATCAAAGTACTCCCCCTTGCCTCAGAACTTTAAAAACACGTTTATGAGTCCATCTGCCCTACAATAAATGCAGGGTCAGATGCAGCAAAGCACTGAGCTTTTGCTTAACATAGAGAAAAGGACTTCTGGGTATACTTAACTTTTAGCATAAGTTTATGTGCTCTGAACTGAAGAGCTGATGAGCTTCTACATGGGACTAATCAGCCCAGGTCATCTCTTACTAAACTGAATCACACTGAAATTTTCACTGTTATCTCCCAGTGCCACACTTGACCTTCCTTGCACAGGAACACATTCAAGGCAGACACTGGAGACCACAGCTGCACCACGTAAAAAAGAAATCAAGAGCTAATAATGCCACAGATGGGTGGAGGTCCACAAAATGAAAACAATTGCAAGAGTAGCCAAGTGCTTACAGCTTCACCTACACTGGCATTTGTAGCAAACTCCTCTTCACAATGGCTACTTAAAATTCAACCATAATCACAAAAGTTGAAGTATTAATAGCAATTTAATAGGAAACAGCAGCACCCAAAGAGGGGAAAAGAAGAATGTTGTTAGCTTGACTGTTACACTCTGATAGTGAGCCAACTGCAAGGGGAAAAAAACAATGCCTTTTCTAGTCAAAAGTGAATTAGGAATAGAGTTATAAATCCTCCAATAAGGTAATGATTCACATACCCCTGAACAATCCCATGCTATTAGTATCCTCAAACAATCAGATATTCGCAGATATCTACGCCTGATTTATTTCTCTCTTTCCTCTACAATACTGGTACCTCAGGCATGGTAAAAACTGCAAGGAAGGCCAAGAGCATTCCCTTCTCCTTGGGGTGTATTCAGAATTACCATGCATGATGAAACACAGCAAGCCCCACAGGCTCTGGTTACAGTGTACAGAGGGATGCTTTCACAAGAGCATCGACTCTGCAGATGAGCTGAGGGTGGAAGGCAAACCAGTGCTTCTCACAAAGCCAGAGCTCACTGCTGGCTACGGGCAGTCCAAGCAAACGTGTTGAGGGGCACATTTCCATTTGCAGGCACACAGGTCCCCCCGTGAGGCCTTACCAGGCTGTTTCTTGCTCTGTTAACTGGCAACCAAGCTGCTGCTCACACAGTGACCCCGAGTTGAACTGCCTACACTATGGCAGTGCCAGTCAGCACAGGCCATCTCTGCCTGGTAATGTTTATGATCAAACTACATAGTACTGGCTGACAGGAGGTAAAAAGCAAACAAACCTGAGCCAGTAAGACAAATGGTGGTCCAGCTGGGCTCTTGGCCTAGACTTTGGGGAAAGATTTTACAAAAAAAAAAAAAAAAGAGGAAAAGTTTTCAAAGAACAGTAGCGAAATCTGTTATGAAAATATAATTATCAAGTGTAAGACTGGGGGGATCAAAAGATGAAAGAACTAAAGTACTTTCTAATCTCCATGTTAGGTTTGAAACCAAGCACTCTAACTCTTGAAAAAGACTAAGTGTCACTTCTGCTTTCTTCAAAAGATGCAGATTCCAAAGCCCAAGGCAAGCACTTCTTGCAGTCCAGTGAACCCTATTTTCTATTACACAACAACTGTTTCTTCATATCTCCACACAACATTATATATTAGAAACCTTAGGAAAAGCTTTCCATAGATAAAATTCTCCAGGGTATCTGCTGTAAGAAAGGTGTCTGACATCCTCTTTACAGACTGTGGGCACCAGCTTGGCCTGCAGATGCAAAAGCCATGTAGCCACAGGACCTGTACTGACCCTGCTCCACTTCGGGCAAGTATTTTGGGTCTTGCTTCCACTAGCATGTTCTACAACACCTACACACAGTTTGAGTGACAGCTATTCCAGTGAAAAGTGAACAGATTTGAGTGCTCAGCACTGAGCATTCATTCTCTGGAAGTTTTTCAGATTAGCAATGTCAGTAGAAAAAATATGCATCCGTATTATAAAGAAACAATTCCACTGGGTAAGGTTCCGTTCAGTCCAAAGGTTATTGCCAAATCAGTTTGCATGTCAAGCACAATTAGAAAGTAGATAACATTTTAAAGTCAGCCTAGCCCAAGCATTGAGGAAAACAAAGCATAAATTCCTTGGTACACTTGTAATTTGGTGTTAAAAAAATAAAAGTTATTTCACAGAAGATGATTTAGTTACATCTGAGTGTTTATAATGAATTTTTGCAAGACCATTCAAGGTCGATATGGACTCGATGTCTCTGAGTCCATTGGCAGCCCAAGTTGGGAAACAAATGGAGCAAACAGAGTAACAATGTGCACATTCCCAACCTCCAACAGGTGAATGGAAAAACAACAGCTAATGCACCTGCAATGCAAAATAATTAAACTGATTAAATAAAAAGGAGGAGGATTAATTCCATCCTGGCCCTCAAATTCACAGAATGCAGCTACAGGCAAGACTGGGAGATAGAAGGGGAAGTTCACAGGAGCTTGGAGGCTGAGCTGACTGCTTATGCAAGTTACTGAAAGACAGAATCCCTTCCTTCTGAATACCCATTGGAAAACTGAGGACACCCAACGTTGCAAAATCACATCCTAGGAGACAGAACAAGACTGTGTGACTGTGCAGAAAAATGCATTATTTGCACCCACTGTGTCAAAAGGCAATCTCCAATCAATGGACAGGAAAATTTGATTTAATATAAAAACAAGTGTCAAATGTTAATGACTGTAACCTATTGTTTGACATTGCCCTTGCTCAGAACAACTTCATAATTTAATTCTAGTGCTATTTATTAGCCTGACAGTGCTTGCAGAAGCTAAAGTGTGATAGTACCTACAGTCCATCCAAAACTTTGGTTTTTTATTGACCCTCACTACTCTGCAGTCCTACTTCCTACTCAGAACGTAGGTCTCCACTTGGAAGGGTTCTCCTTGTGCACAGGTCTCCAACCTGAAGTTCTCAGTCTCATGTGGTTTGTAGGATACATCCTTTGGGCCAAGTCTGATGAATGAAAACCACATTTTCTCTATTCCAGCATCAGGGAGGCAAAACAAAGACTTAATTTGAAAGCAGAAGCTGTAGCTCACCTCAAGGACATCAACATGGAGAGCAGTAGTTATTCACTGCACCCTTACTCTTCCATCAGGACATTTAACCTGTTTTAAGTACTCTCCATTCTTTCAGTGTAGAACGAAGTGCCTTTGCTGGCAGGGTGTACATACAGACCATACACACCCGAAGGGAATCCTAAGGCACAAACCTCCTATAAGGAGGGAGAAGAAGAAAAGTCTTTGTTGGTCAATCGCTGCTATCGGAATACAAAGGGAAGGAGTGAGCATTATTTAATGCATCAGGTGAAGGCAGCAACTTAGAGCATTAGCAGCAGGATGCTGCTGCTTCTCTGTCCTCCAGTCTACTGAACTTACTAGGTAGGCATCACCACACTAAGAGAAGTTTTATTTACTTTTTACATGATCATATAGGGGATGTGCGACAGTACTTCATGGCAAAAATACCAGAACTGTCAAGACATTATCATTCCTGTCCAGAAAGGGACTTCTGCAGGGCAGTATCTACTCAGAACAGCCAGTGATCATGGGCTTAATTTAACTAAGAGCAAGCATAGGTAAAACCTTCAGTATCCATATCCCAGTTAAATGCTCTAATCATTAGGTTCCTGACTGCTCAGAGGGGGGATTTTGACTTAGAGTTTGGAAAGGAAGTCAACTTCAAGCTACTGTGGGCTGTCACCACTAGAATTATGAAACACAGCTGGTAGCCCCCATAATGTCCTGTGTGATAGCAGCTACATTTACACAGGAGTGTTCAGGAAACATTCATGGAGAGAGGTACCTTTGTTTGGAAAAAGCTTTCTTATATCATGCAGCAGTTATGTGAAAATACATTAACAGAATAAACGCTATGACATTTCTTCTTTTTGTTAAAAGGCTTTGTAGTTTTCCGAGGCACTAATGAAACTTGACAGCTTTTTCAGAACAAAACTTTGCCAAACTACAAGCTTTCTGTAATGGAAGAAAAAAAGTTTTCACATGCCTGGCCACAAACTCTACATTTTTTAGGAATTTCATCCTAAAGCAAGCACCTACAGAGGGTATTGAACATACAAATCTAAATCTACAAATCTTTCCTCCCCTCTCTGACTTCCCTTGTCCAAGGGAAGAGAGGACAAGAACAAATGGAACATTTGGCTTCCAGCTTCCTCTGAAGGCTAATATCCAGTTTCCTTATCTAGTTCTGTTTGCTTTAGACCTCTAGTTTGACCAAACAAGAAAGTAAAATAAGAGTTGTGATAGGTAGTTACATTCACACAAAGGTGGGATTTTAAATTTTTATTTATTTTTTATAGAAATAGAGAAAAACTCGGTAACTTCTTTTGGGGAAGAAGAGCTTCTTTTTGAATCCCAGATGATTTTACTATTCACATATTACTGACTCTTGTATTACATCTGCAGTATCATTTGATGGGACAGAAAGGGAAAAGAGCATTCATGGGTCCTATTTCAAGCTCTACCACTGATTTCCTTTTCTGAGTTTAGATAATTCCTTTTATTTCTTTCTGTATCTCAAGTTTGTTCTTGTACAAGACAGATTGAAGCCAGTATTGCCTATGTGCAAAGGTAACAGGAAAATAAATTCATATTAAACATGCTCTAAGGACCTGGGGGAGATAATCAGGAACTACAAAAAGAATGACAACTTCCAACTGAATAACACTATCTTAAGATCCTTAAATTGGTAAATGACGCATTGTTAAAGCATTATCAGTTTCACTAACATTTAGAACATACCAAATCAGAGGTTTTCTTAAGTTTTTTTCTAGTCTGGAAGAAGCTTCTTGACTCACCTGACAGCTCTTGTTTTACCAGAAAAACTGCGCTGGACCGCTACAGCCTGGAGAAGGCGGGGTTCACCCACATCCTCAACGCGGCGCACGGGCAGCGCAACGTGGACACAGGACCCGAGTACTACAGCAGCATGAGCGTGCAGTACCACGGGGTGGAGGCAGACGACCTCCCCACCTTCAACCTCAGCCAGTTCTTTTATTCGGCTTCCAAATTCATTGATAACGCACTTCAGGATGAAAGAAGTAAGGAGGGTGCTGAAAATGGTTCAAACCAGTGTAATATTTATCACATCTTATTAAAAGCATAGTTCCATGGCGTTTAACCTTGGGGGAATGAAACAAGGCCAATACAGTTTAAGAGAGACTATAAAACTAGTAGTAGGAAACCAGTTTAAGAGAAGGCAGTGATGTAATTAGGACCCTTCTCACTGATACCCACCAAGAGCCCCTTATCAAGCACTTTTGTTGAAGTTCTCATCACAGCTTATACAAGGGGTCCTGTCTGACAGAAAGTTTTTGTTGTTGTTTTGACTCCTTCAAAAACCACATCAGAGACAACTGGAAACTGCATAGGTGCCGTGAGTATGCTGCCTTTTCCTCCTTTTCCTAATTAGTCCCAATCAAGACAGGTTTAATGAATATTAGTTGCATAGTGGTGGGAGTAGAACACGAGTGGTCTCAGACATCCCATGCTGTCATTCCACAGCTTCATGCTCTGCAGCATTAGAGTCTCTCTATAAATACAGAAACCACCCTTCCTACCTGACCATCAGATCTACCCCAACCTATAACATTTATCTCTCTGCCATCTTCCAAGCAGCAGGGAACTGATACAGCTCTGACAGCAGTAATCTAGAAACATTTCATTAAAGTGTTTGTAATTTCTCAGCTTGATTACTACAATTCATTATTTGCTGATCTCCAGCAGTATTCTATCAGAAAGCTTTACACTGATGTGAGTGCTACAGCCTAGGCCTCACACTGACTTTTAATATTACTCCTACTCCTTCCCCCCACATACTTTTAAAAAAAATCTCAGCAGGATATTTTACCAGAAACCAGTTGAGAAACTTACAACTTTCCTGCTGACCTATACAAACCTTAATATCAGAGGGTCAGATATCAAATTTCTAGCCTTGTGTCAGCTTCTGTTCTCGGCTGTCTAGCTCAGCTGCAGGCAGTTACTACCTGACTTGCTTCCAATAGCCAGCCAGGTCTCTACAGCTTTACCCTTTCAGCAAGTACAGTCCACACAACAGTCCCTTCCCTTGCTCAGAAGAAAACCTTGAAAGCAGATCAGTTTTAGAAATCAAAGTCCTAATAGCAGGAGAAACTGCTTCAGGAGCTTACTTGCTTATGAAGAAAGATACCCAGCATTTCAAACAAGTGTGTCTGAAGCAGTGCCTTTGGAAAGGAGAGGATAACTAACACACACCGTGTCTAGCCATGGCTGGGGGCCAGAGGTCAGTGTCAGACTGGAGTAGCTGGAATAAGAAATGCAGACTCCCTCATTCCCACCACCCTCCTGCTCCCCTAAGACTTCAGTCTGCTGTGCTGAGGTAAAGAAACAAGCACAAGGGAAGCAGCAGGGGCAAGAAAAAAGCCTTGCTTCCCAATAAATATTGTAGGAGGAAGGGGTGAGATGGGGGGATATTAACCTTTTTGTTTCAAAACCACATCAAAGTCCAGGAAGTCTTGAGACAGTAGCAAGCACCAGCCCAGCACTCCAACACAAAACCAAACTGAGGAGCGACTGGGTGAACAAACAAAACAAACAAAAATCTGCACTCAAGTAGATGCTACAAACTGCAGTGATTTCTGTAGCTGTAGTAATTTCTGCCACATTCTCATGGCTTTTAAACAAGTTAGCTAGGATCTTTTCAGATGAAGACAAATAAAATAAAGAACTGCTGTAATACTCATGAAGAAAAAGAACAAGCTCTTAACTTTCTCATGAGGGCAAAGTAAAATGTATATATGTGCACCTTTTATCCCAGCCACAGATATGCATCAAGACACTATGCAAGGCCCAGGAAGACACTGAGGTTTAGAGCATGGCAATAACCTTCCAATACACATTTACAGAATAGAATGGCTCCAGAAGCCAGACTAAAGTGTGGACTGATGCCTCCTATGGAAGAAAAGACCAGAGGTACCTAGTGCTCTCCTCCAACAACATAAATGTATTATTTATGAATGCACATCTCGTGCAGAAAGGTGTTCTGCATTTCAAGTGCCAAACACAGAGGCTATTTTGCATGCACCTTCCTGACTGCCAAAGAACATCGAAATGCCTAAACAGGATTTTGTATGAAGCAGCCAAGCACTTATCTCCAGTGGTAATGACACGGGACTTCAGTGTGTGGTGAAAAATACTTCTGATCAGTAACACCTTTGAAATGCTTTGCTGCTTTGTACTAGAGCTGAGCAAATGCAGAGAGGGAAAGGTGGGGAAAAGAAAAAGCTTCAGCTTGTGGGACCAAAATCTGTGTTAATGAATTTGCTCTGGCTGTATCTGGGGTACAATCTTCAGCCAAATGATCAAATTAATTGAAGAGACGTCTTCAAATAATGATTTTTGCTGGGAAGATGCTCAAAAACATCATGAAACAAGTTGTGATTCCAATGAAGAAGGCCTTCTCTGAAACAGACCAGAAAGCTTGGCAATTTGGAAACTGTCAAAACAGTCCTAATTCTGATTTAAAATTCAAAATCATCATGATGGTGAAGAAACTCCCTGATCAGAACAGTATTTGCAGGGTTTAGGCATGGGCTGATAGACATAAGAGCAGTTATAAGAGTAAGATATAGAGGCAAACTCTAATGGGTCACAATTATGCATGCTGTCATTCAGCTGTGCATAAAGCTTTCCCCAAACATGCAATTCAGACCATTGAACAGCTTAAAATTTTTATCACTGAGGCCTGTATAACATGAAAGGGAGACATTATTTTAAGAAGTTTTTAGGTTTCCTACTAAGCTACAGATTTAATACTCATCCCTTGGAATTTTAGTTCCTCAGAATGTAGAATAGAGGGGAATGGCATTTACACTTCACATTGGAATGTCAGAGGAAAATACTCTAAAGACAGATTTTAAAAGAAAACAAAGTGGGAAGAAACATACGAGACAGATAGAAAGATTTGAGGCTTTTGACCAAGGATACCTCAACACTGATGGGTCCAACTGACTCTGGAAAAGGAGTGCTGCACCTAGACAAATTTAAAAGAAGCACAAACCCAAGTCAAGTGAACGAAGTATTTCAGAGATCTGTCACCACTCAGCAGACCTCTGTCTCTGTGCACTGCCATCGCATTTTCCAGCACACTTTGAAGATGTAAGTGGTCAGAATCCAAGACAGCAAGAGAAGATTCCCTTTTGTGGAATGAAGGTTCAGAGTGGTCCTTATATTGGAATGGAAGAGATCACAAAATAGTACAGAAGGGACACGGCTCTGCAGAACAGCGTCAGTGTTCTGCAGCTGGCTCTCGACTATTCACACACAGCAAAGCACAGACTTCCTTTTCTGCAAACCAGTGGACATTTCAGAAGATTGTACCACCATTTTTTGCCTTTGTTAACACAATACCAAACTTATTTTCTTCTAGATCTCCTGCATTTGCCACCCACACAAAGAAAAGCATTCCTTGTCCCATCATGTATTTTATCACCTCAACAGCAACAGATTTACAAGGTGGAAGCTCTAAAGAGAAGCACTGAAGGGCTAAACAAATGAGTGTTTTCATCCACTTCAAATATTTGCAGTAATAATAGAATGGATTATCATTTTCCAGGAGAGGAAGAGGCACTTTTAGTTATCAGAAGCACTGGAATTTTGCCAAGATGCCTCAAAGACTATCTGCTGGGATTAGGATGCAGACTGTAACCATTAATCCTTTAGTGTTGGCAGCTCCTGATGCTTCCATTATACAGCAGTGCTACTTGTGCCAAGGCATCCTCTTGTGCCTGGAAGCAAAGGAGTTAATCGGCAGGAGTCATGGCTTTGCACCCAGCACTTCTCACTAGGCATAGCTGACAGAGATAAACTATTATTGGCCCTGATAGCACGGCTTTTATTTTTTTCTCCTGTGGCAATTTTGCTTAGCAGGGTGTTAGAGAGTGTGCTCCAAATCTACTTCCTTCAGCAGTTCAACCTTTTGCGAGACCCCCTCGAGGGCTTTGAATCATTTTTGGAAATCTTTTGAAGTGTTTCAAAACCTGTCAATCAGACCTGAACCCACTTACTGTTCTCTTCCTCCACCTCCCCCAGATACTGCTAACACGGAAGGCTCCACTTTGACTTACAACCTTGTTACTATCCAAAGCCAAGGCTTTCTGCCTCTGGAAGCCCCAAGTTAAGCCAGTCAGTGTCACAGAGTTGAACTGTGGCATGTTTATTCAGAGGTGAAAACTGTTGGCAAAGACTCTGCACTCAGAGGACACGAGACGGGCTCCTACTGCAAGGAGATGATCATATTAGAACACTCAGATGATGGTGGTGGTAAAACATTACTTGCATTCAACACCAACAGGGCGCTAGCCAGAAATTTCTACAGAAGCTTTTCTATAATGTAAGAGATGGTTTCTTTCTATCCCATGGTGACATGCCTATGGCCTTTCTTATCCTCTCCCCTCAAAAATGGGCATAAAGTGATACAATCTAGATCTCAAAGGACATTATTGTCAGAATAATGACAAAAAAAGTCAAAAAACCACAATCAAATTTGGTTACTTTTTAGTAAAACGGAGAAAGGCACCCCCATGCACTCCATTTATGCTCATGGAAGGACAGTCTGAGCACACACCAAACCCTCCCACACCCTTGTGCTTTGGTCATTATTTCCAAACAGAGAAATACATACACATTGCTTATGAAGCATGTAAGACAAGGCTGCAGCAGGCCTTGCTATGATACTTAATGCAGCGCCCTGGCCTTCTCTGCAAACTTTGTTCACAAATAAAAAGGTATTTGGTGTAGGAATCAATGGATCATCCTGTACTGTAGATGGTGTTCAAGTGTAAGATTTACAGCCTCAGTTTTCCCTCACGTGAAAAGAGAGGCTTATTGAGTGCTGGTAAGGGCAGTCAAACATCAAACAGAGCAGAGGCATTACAGAAACCTCACAGTCAAGAGGAAAGGATTGCCCAGTGTCACCTCTGATGGTGTCCCTTGTTCCCACAGGCAAGGTGCTGGTTCACTGTGCCATGGGCCGCAGCCGCTCGGCCACGCTGGTCTTGGCTTACCTGATGATTTACAAGAACATGACAGTGGTGGATGCCATCGAGCAAGTGTCGAGGCACCGCTGCATCCTGCCAAACCGGGGCTTCTTGAAGCAGCTGAGAGAACTGGACATAGCGCTGGCGCTGCAGAGGAGGAACAGCAAGAACAGCCTAGCGCCGGCGGAGCAGCAGAACAGCGCCGCCATCTAGCACTGCCCCGGCACCGCTGTGCTACTGCAAAGAAACTCCGTGAAAGGAGGGAGGGAAGGTGCAGTTAATTACACGGTCACAAGGATCATTGGTTATGTGCTGGGAAAAAAAACCCAAAGTCCTTTCAAATACAATGTCAAGATGAGAAAGAAGGGAAACCAAATTTAAAAGTCATCATCTTAGGAAGTTCCAACCTTAGCAGAATTCTTTGTTACATCAACAAATAAGTTATTCTGTCTGCAAAACAAGGCCAAATATTTACAACACAAAAGCAAGCACAACTTCAAACTCTCTTCTAGCTGAGTACCCCCAAAATCCTGATCCTAACTCAAGCCCACAGCCTTTAAGGGAGTGCAGATAGGCACTCCTGAAGAAATCTTGCAGGAAAAGCACTGAATTTGTTTAGTCCAGAGTCCTGAAAGGTTTCACAGGACTTTGCCTTTTTGTGCTGTTTCCTGGCAATTCTATTTCTTTTTTTTTTCACAGTGATAATCCAGGGCAGCACAGCAGCTAGAGAGCCTCTACGTGAGGCTCAACTACACCATGAGAACTAGGAACAAAGCAACACCCTTGAGAAGGTCAGATGCATGAGCTACCATGTCCAGCTACCATGGACAACAATTCAAAGAGATATATAAACGTGACATTTTAGGACTTCCAGTTTTAAATTGCTTAATTTGTCCTAAATCCTTCAACTGCATGCATCATGTCCTTCACATTGTTATGATGAAGTTCAATGCTGAACTTGTAGAGCTCCAACAGCCCCATAACTAATGATGGATTATAACCAGTTCTAATGAGATTTTAGAAAAGGCAACAAACACCAATGAAGCTTTGAAAAAAATGCCTCTCAGTGACCTAACAGCAGAAGAAAGTTGCTGCAGTGCTTCCAGGCACCGTTCAGATTTATCACTACCAAATGTTTCCTCCCATCCCAGCTTTAGCCATCTTAGCAGGTCATTGTGCTCCCACATGGTTACATTTGTTAATAATTGCTTCTGTTGACAGTAGTGCTGCTGATACACTAATGGGGACACCAGACCGATTTTCTGCCTTAACTTATTCCACTTACCCCATTTGATATAAATTATCACTGTGTTTTGAAACAATGCGAGTTTTGCCAGCATATGATATTCTTAAAATGTACTTCAGAGGAGGATCACAATTAAGCCATGCTTACCTTTGCTGCATCTGCAAAAGGTGAGGTCCTCATCCTCCCTATCAGAATTTTACCTAATTGAATGTGTCAGGTAGGAGGTATTTGCTCAGTGCTGAGAGGAATGACCTGGCCATCAAGCACACAGAGTTCTCTTGGTCTTTACCAGCTGACAAAAGACTTGGCAACTTTGGTACAGTACAAACAGTGTAAGTCTGGATACTTGGAAAATAAAATACAGGGCAGAAATGTGCCGTTGAGAACCGCAAGGATATGCTACTAACCAGAGTTGAGCACAACTTTATATACTTCTTGTAAATGTTAACAGTGCTTCACAGGCTTGACACCTCTAGTGTGAAGGCTTCCCTGTTCCTTCACTTCCTTTTGGGGCCCAAAACCCAGGAAATCATTGATCTCCAAACAGTAACTGTAGCCAAGGCTGCAGACAACCATCATGCAACACTTTTGATTTATCGTTTGGAATTATCTGCATAATAAACAACTTATCTTTAAACTCTCAGAAAAGCAGATCACATTTAACATAAGTAAACTACTGCTAAAAAACAATTTAGATATCACAATGTGAACAAGATTCATGATAGCGCTACACAAACTCTGGGACTTTGTGCAAATCAAATATCCCCATACCTGTATTAGGAGGGGAAAAACCCACTGGAAAAGAAACCCAGAAACAACAGGGAACTCAAAGTAATTTGACATTTCAAAAATAAATAAGCACTCACAATGTGGGTTTAGAGTAAAAATATCTTTGGATGGGGTCCCTCAACTTTTCCACCTACTTCCACAGACCTTCGAATGCACCTTTTCACACCACCTGATTGTGTGCTGCAGTTTGATTCACACAGACACAGAACAGCTCCACCTGCCTTGCATGGCCCTGCTTTCCTTTACGTTGGCAGGGAAAGATGAATGTTTCTTACCATTTGCTTTACAGACAGTAATTCTGTACCAAATGATAAACTAAAAGATAACCAATATCTGTGAGGATTCCTCTTTGTCAAGCTACAGGTTGTCTTCTTTCTTTATCCTGCATGAGCTTGATGACTGCTGTAGCTGAAAGAGGATTTGTCATTGATTTACATGCATAATTGATCACCCTACAGCACTACAGAAAATTGCCATTCTTTCTATTTACCATGCTGATGTAAATGGAGTTTGTTTCCATCAACCACTCTGCCACGTGGACAAATTAAACAGCTTATAAAACTGAGAGACATCGACAGTGATCTAACATAGGAGATTAGTACCTTTAGCAGTTTTGTTTCTGCTTATATCAGAGATTTTTACAATGTTAGTAAAAAATTGGTTGCATTTTGCCCACTGCTAGGGGATAAGGCAAGCCTGAGTGCAACAACACTTACCACTCCTGTCTCTGATAAAGGGCTGAGTGCAGCTTCCTGGACTATTGGTGTTTGGCAGCTTCCAGATGAAGCATGTCCTGCTCCAAAGACAAGGATCTTTCTAGAATCAAGTCTTGCCTGAAGGACTCTGCTGGCACAGCTGGGCCGATTTAGCAGTTCTGAAGTAACATACTTTTCATTTACTGCCCAGCTTTTTCTGCCTACTGTTCTCCCAGAATTAATGAGACTTAATCAGAAAAGCAGAAGCTCTGCAACAAGTGACTTCCACAAAGTGAGGCAGCTCTTGCAAGCTGCTCATCAGCAGTCACAAGCGTCAGCAGCACCGACTCCAGCCACAAGCCAGGCCTGCAGGAAGCACGCGCTGAACAAGGCAGGCTGATTTCCTTCTGGCCCACCACCAGGGGCACACAGCATTCTGTAAGAGTGCATGGCCAAGGAAGCCTCCCACCTTTGACAAGAATCATCTGCAATTCTGTGAAGAGCTTTTTTGAAGACAGTAAAAGCAAGATCTCATTCCCCTCTGGGATGGTGCTAGAGCACACAGTCAAAGCTGACACTGCAAGGCATGCACAAGCACAGAACAGGTACATCTGGCAAGGAAAAGACAACCTTCCTATTTATCAGAAATTTTAGTGCAGCTCACAGCTAAACAGTTGTTATGGGAAAACATGTAAGATAGTCCCTTGTCCTCCTGAAAGGAATTAAATTCTGAATTAACAAAATTATATTGGAAACGTGCCTGTTGTGTGCGCATTATGCATCATTTCCCAACCAACTCTTAACCCATATATTATAAATACAGAATTTTAGCAATATGCTGGAATCAGGGTGCTCTGTTTCAGGTTAGCAAATATTTGCAATAGTAAGACGGTTTGATTTGCCTGTATGTTACAGGCTTCAAAACTTTAAAATAAACAGCAGCAGATAAAGACCCAGGTGCCTTTTTCACTCACTGTAAAAACACACAAATGAAAAATCACAAAACATCATGCTGCTTTGAGATGCAGTTATTTAACACAGATATGGTGCTAGCTAAACACACCTGAAGGCTGCACATAATTGTGCTGAGTTCCACTCTTTTTCCTAAGCATAAAAAAGATGAGTTACTTTGTGAAGATGAGAACAAAGTTTAAGTACTACAAATACTCTCTGCCTTCAATCAACGAATTTGACAATATAAGTGCATGAACCAAGATCTTTGTTGTATTCTTATGCTCTCCTTATCAGGTGTTCTGAACTCCTAAAACACAAGTTACTCCAGATTACCATGTGATCAGCAGTTTTAGCTCTCATTCAGATCCACTATTTTAGACGGCTGCTCCATTGTATTGAAACTGAACAGGTCGTGCACATCAATCTGTTGGATCAGTTTCTTGATTTGGCATCACCACACAGTAATGGTTTTATTTCAAGAAATACACATTTCTTGGACTTCCATATATATATATATATATGAATATTATCTTTAAAGCTGTTTTATATACCAGAACAGAGACAGAGTTTTCAGTCAAGATGGCCACTCCCTTCACCTTAGCTAGGAACCCTACTGCAGTGACAGTGGCAACATGCACATTAGAGCATTCTGAGAAGTTATTACAAGCGCTTTCTCTGGTGTAGGTTCACACATCCCACATCTGAATTTGTCCACTCTCGAGATCCACATTTAGACAGCCTTCTTGTCTTTAAGAGACCTTCAACTGCTAGATGAGAAGTGCTCATCTCTGTGTATGTTTGTGTGTGCCCACGTATGTGCATATACACAGAACCCAGAGAGTCAACGCAGAATTTGTATCATCGTGTCACCCAGAACAAAGACAGAGATTACAATTCTACCGTTAAAATACAGTTCAAACAGCATATCTGTTACTATCATATATCCTTTTATATATATTCACACTTTCTGTAGGAAAGAAGTTTCATACATTAAATATTGACAGCCTTGTAAGGTATTAAATACATATTTATTCAATATTTTATTAAGATTATTAAAAAAAATAATCTTAGGTACTCTTTATTTTCACAAGGTGTATGCAATTATGATGAGTAAGCTACACTTAAGCTCTAAACAGCCTAATCCAAACCCCACCAACTTGAATGGGCTTTAGATCAAGCATGTGAGAGCACCAAACACTGTTTCAGGAGGTAATTCCCATGCAACATCAAACTATGACAAGACACAAGAGGCTAAAAATGGCTCATCATAATTTATTTTATGTTAAAATGTACAGCTTGGGGGGGGGGTGTAGTTTTTTGCAGGTTTTATTTTTGTTGCTTAGGTGGGTCTTTTGTGGGTATTTTTTTAAGTGACTGACTAAAAAGATAACAGATAAATACAAGAGTGTCACTGGGTCCTATTTTTACATGTATCAAGCCTCTTCTGTTCGGCCCTTACAGTCACTCTGTACAGGTACAAAGGCTACAAAAAAGGAAGCAATATAAACAGACACAAATAACTTTTGCCTTTTTACATGCGATCTGTAAGCTTAGTTTGAGCTATTCACACGCTACTGCTCTATTTTTTCCCTTAAAAAATAACTCCAATATTTTATAAAGATAGAAAAATCTACAGATGGAATGAAAATGTAAAGTTAGAGGCATTTCCATAAAATAGCAACTTTACACCAAATTCACTACTTTTTTTTTAAATCCTGCCAAGTATTCGGACATATACGAAAATGTTTCAAAACTTGACAAATAAACACTGAGATGTTTTAATCAACAAAAAAAGTAAGTTTTTATAAAACAGAAAGCTGCCTTTTTTCCTACCCAGCCCCAAAGAAACTGGTCACAAAAATGGAAAAGAGTCTCAACTTTACACTAAACATACAGCAATAAAACCCTTTGAACTAACCAAAATGTGAATAGCTTTTGCAGCTTTTTTTATTATTTTTACAAGTTTTATAATTAACAAAAATATAGTTCTGGTTTTTTTACCCCTCAAACTAGGGTAACCTAATCAAGGCAAAAAAATTAAGAAATGGCTTACTGTTAAGCACAACACTTGTACAGTACTACAAAATGCACTGTCACTAACAAAGACATTAGCGGCATGCAGAAGTGTCACCTTCAGAAACAAAATAATACAATAAAAGAACTGCTAAAAGGCATTTACATGTGGGGAAAGGAGAGAGAAAAAGCTCATGATCCAGTACTGTCTGATAGTTTTGGAGTCTATTTATCCACATTTTTAATGGGAGCAGGCACATAAAATGGCTCTGAACCATCAGCTGCTGTGTAATTGCAGTTCATAGAAAGAGTTCTTCCTTTCCAGAGAACTTCAAGCTCAATGAAATAAACAAAAAATGGAAAACCACCTAATTCCCCCCGAAGATAAATCTCACAATGTTAAAAAAATAAACAAAAAACCCCAGAACAGAACAAAACCAAAAAAAAAAAAAAAAGAAAAAAAAAAAGAGAAAAGAAAAAAACAACAAAGCAAGAAATAAAGAAAAACTTGTATAAGGCTTTCTGCTGCATACAGCTTTTAAATGGTGCCAACAAATGTTTTTGCATTCACACCAATTGCTGGTTTTGAAATCGTACTCTCCAAAGGTATTTGTGCAGATCGACGCCATACGCGGTGTGGCAGCGTGTCTCTCCCGGGGCCTACCTTCGCATGTAGGATCCATTGAGAGACTGTTTGGACATGCCCGTGTTCATGTAGCCGTGGTGGCCCGCAGGGGTGTACATCATGTTACTGTGGGGCGCTGTCTGCATTGGCTGCTGTGCATATGGCTGAGTTCCCATCATTCCCATCTGCATCTGCATAGGGTACTGGGGGGTTTGATTCATATACCCATGATTACTGTGATAGCCACTGTTCATCATTGGCTGCGACATACTGTACCCATTCATAGCATTAAGGGTGTTCATATTCATGTTCACTGAATTGACATTGTAAGCGGGGGCTGGCATCAAATTGACGCTCATGTTCATGCCACGCTGCATTGTTAAGGTCCGTGCAGGCCCTTGCATGGCCACGGTCTGCGAAGCTCGCCCGTAAATTTGTGGCTGATGGGCTGCAGCGGCAGGTGGCAGAGGCGTGGATTTGGTTCTTACAGAGACATGACCTTTGCTGGCCATCTGAGTCTGCAGTCTTTGGGTGTGGGATATTCCAATATTCGATGAAGTCATGTTACGCTGCAAAAGGGGAGGTGGCAAGTTCATGGGAGGAGGAGTGAGGTTGGGGGGAGGGGTCATGGTAGCCTGTGCTTGGGGTCCTCCAGGAACAGCATGTGGAGACTGAGAAAGCTGAACAAGCCCCGTGTTACTTAAGGGGGCAGACAAAGAGGCACTGTTTGCATAGGAAGTTACAGCAGCGGAATGGCTGTAAGGCAAAGAATGATCCATAAGCGTATTCGTTAACTGCTGCAGTTTAGCAAGGCTGAAGGTGGCAGATGGCTGTGAGTAATGCCCTGCTCCGAATTCACTCTGCCCCATCCTTTCATACAACCCAATGTTGGCATTGCTAGTCTCGGGGATTTCAGTCAACTGCATAGGTGGTGTGAAATTGGCAGCCATGCTGCACTGGGATAACTGTTGGTTGCTGCTTGGAGGCCTTTCAACAACACAGCCTTGGGGAGATTTTACATTGCAAGTGGGAGGAGAATTGATGTTTGCTTGTTGCATCATACTGCAGCTTCCATTGATGTTAGACATCTGCTGGGTCACTGCACAGCTACTCTGTGTCAGGTTACTAGACGTAAGGCTGCTGTACGAGCAACTGTTTTGAGAAGAGTTGTTTCCACAGATACTGCTACCCATTGTAGAATCGTAACTGCTCGGGTTCTCATAGTTTTCTGTTGTGCTCTCAATACTTCCTAAGTCACTAAACCCACTATCCACAACTTGCTGCGAATGATCAGAAACTGAGGGAACATCCATCATTGGGCTGGTCTCCATGTTCTGTAGAGACGGCACAGAAATGGCACTTTGATCTGGGCTGATCTGAGCATAGCTGTTCTCTAAAGGAGCAACATTTGGACTATTAACAGAGCGAACTGACTGGCTGGGATGAGAGTGCACAGATGAAACTGGGCTGCTGTGGTCAGACTGCTGACAGTCGTCCATTGTGGTCATTTGGGGACTTTGGTCATTGTGGGCATAGTTCTGCAAACTTCTACAGGCCTCTTGAGTCTCTGCACAGTCCTGAAATGTATCTTCGTGCTCACTTGTTTCCTGGGTTAGGGACTGTACTGCCTGCACTGTCTCTGAGTCAATCTCCATGGTCTCAGTGCTCTCTCCCTTGAAATCGGAATGTAACTCTTCACCGGCTTTTTGGTCCTGGTTGTTGTCCGCATGATCATCATCAGATTCAGGCACCGGCTCCGAATCTGTGGCCAGTTCTTTCTGGTCGCTTTCACACTCGTCAGCTGCAAGGTCAACACCACAATCCATCAACTCCTCCTGATTTGAATTACCAGTCTGAACATTTACGTCTAAAAAAGATTGCTGAGTTTCCAGCATTTCTTTGAAAGCTTCTCCAGGCAATTCCTCTTTCTCCACTTCTGTTGAACCCATGTGACTATCATCTTCATCATCTGCATCGTGATCCTCATTGTGAGAAGGTTCTTCATCCTCCTCCTCCTCTTCCTCCTGATCATCCAAATGCACAGACTCCTCTTTCTGCACAAAAACTTCTTCTGCTTTATCTTTTTCTTGATCTTTTGAATTGATTCCATCTTCTTCTACACACCTTTCTTCTTCCCCAGCTTTCACAGTATCATTTTCTTGTTTTTCCAAGGGTTCGCTGGGTGGGTGCAGAGGTTCAGGTTCTGCTCCTTTCCCCTCCTCATCTGGTGGTGGCAATGCTTCAACAGGTTCTTTAACAGCTTCCTCTGTAACAGCAGGGACTGAACAGGGCTTGTCTTCAGCTACTTCCTTTTGTTCTTCCACCAGCACCTGATAGTCAGGCTCCATGGGAGTCTCAGGTGGAGTGTATAAATTAAGCTTAAAGCCAGGTTTTCTTTCTTTGCTTTGCCTCCATTTAGATGGGCCACGTTTAACTCCTTTGGGCCAACCCTGCTTACTCTTTAAAGGTTCAAGATTGTCTTTAGTGCTTTCTTCCAACACAGCTACATCCTCTGTATTATCTTTGGGAGGTAATAGAGACAAAAAAAAAAAAAGTCTTAGCTTGCAGACTAATCAATATTTTCCAACATAAACCTGAAAATTTCTAAACTCAAAATGTACTAAGGAAGGATGAAACAGGAGTTATAAACAGGTCTCAAAACACAGTAGAACAATGTAGTATCTACAGCTCAAAAACACTACACAGATATGTTATGGTTTGGTGGCCTTTTAACAGACACTACAGGAACCACCATTTATACATTAGAAGAATCCCAGAGATTTAAATGACGAGACATGGAAACTAGAGCGAATACTGTCCAAATATTTGATTTTCCACCTTTGGTTTTAGAACAGAAGTATGCCTTCACTTTATATAGACACTGATCTAACACACATTCACCTTTTTTGACAGTATTGACGTGAAAGTCTGGAGTTTCCCTTGTCAACCATTCTGGAGGACAAGCCACAACAAATATATAATCATACTTTCATACCAATACTGAAAAAAGGTGGTTCATTCTAGTACTTTCTCATGGGCAGCATATCATGACATGGCTCACAAGAGATAATGGAAGGCAAAAGATAATTAAAATTACACACAGAGTGCATCAGAACACTAAACTAATCCACTGAGTATAAAAAAAGGACCAAAACACATTCACCTCTTTAGTTTCTCCCCAGATATCACTTACATATACTCCAGAAAAAAAGGAGACTTCTCAAGATATAACATGCTGCACTTGGGAGTGTAATGGCTTCAGTGATACTTCTGTATTGTGATGACATAGTCCATGGGCAAGTACAAAACATCAGTCTAGTTAAAACAGTGCAAACCTGACCACTGGGACACAGTTGGAACTTGCTGCTATTAGTTAAAATAATTTCTCTTGAGAAACTGGGAAAAGCAATAATATTCTAATGTACCACATCACACAAGAGCTGTTTGAAATAGAAATCAGCCCATGATCCCTCAGTTGAGGATCACAAGGATGAAACTTCCCATGCAATCACAAAAATACTGAAGGAGTACCTACTGGCTTCTCAGAGAAAATACACAGACCTGCGAGTCTTGTCCTTCATTCTGGAATTAAAACTCATAAGCATAATTTGAGGGCCAGGAGGTCAAGGGAAGAGTGTACATTCAGAATAGCTCATTAGTAGCTTCACTATCTATCCATTAACTTTTCTGACAGGAAATATCCTTGAAATCAAACGAGAAAAGCAGCTTTGAGAGGAGACAAAACTGTGTCCTCGTGAGGGAAAAAACCCTGGATGCAGGTGCTGAGGATAAATTATGCCACAGAAGCACCAAACATTTCACTGACTTACCAACAATGCTGAATAGAATGATATTTGTGTAAATCAAATCTTACGTTTTGCTTGTGTCCTTTACCACTGATACAAAACCTATATTGGACAATATTCCAGTGATACCCTTTGCACTGCTGAGTATGAAATGCCCTGCTGTAGGGACATAGAAGACATTTTTGACAATATGACAAGAACTTCAATGCCTCAGACTAGAAAAGATTTGTTTTCTGAACAAATAAATACAAATGTTTTCTGAACAATAAAAAGCAAATAATTATGATAATAATGGCTAAATACATCTCATTAAAAATGTCCACATTTATGACAGAAATAAACACTTCTTTTGAAGGTAACCCAACAAAACTATTTTTGTGAAGATATAAGAACATTTTAAGTTTACCTGTACAATTTTCATCACTCCTGTAACAATGCATATCTTTCTCCTCCTTGTTCTGCTCTTCCTCCTCCTGTTTCTGTTGCCCAGCTTGATACTCAAAAGCTTTTCGAATCACAGGCTTCAAGTCATCATCTTCTCCCTCCATCTCGCAGGTGGGTTCCAGCTGTGGCATGGGACGCTCCTCATCTGAGTTATCAAATGGCTCATTCAACACCTCTGTTGTTTCAGAAATTGTCTCTGTTGTAACACTGCTATTTATCCTTCTGCGTTTGCGGCCCCTTTTCTTTTTCAGTATGAAAGGCCTCTGAAAAATAATACCAAAAATCAAACTCTTCCTACATTCCTGTTCCTTAACTGATTCTAGACATAAATTTCTGTAGAGTGAGTTTACAATAACCCATTTATTCATTCAGAGAAGCACCTTATGTGACATCAAATTCAAATGTAGACAGAATTTAAAAGTAAAATGTCTAAACAGTTTAAATAGGTATGTACACATTTATACAAACCTTTCTGTAAATGAAGACTAGAATTTGTAATATTGTAGTGTCTTTTACCTTCTTTTGTCAAATTATATTCAGAGCACTATTACATAAATTGTACTCACACATTTTTCCACTGTAGATTTTTAACTCCCCAACAACCTTCACAAGTATCAAAGCTTATTCTTCTACATTTCGAGTTTCTGCTATTTTTAGAAATAAGTATGTACACAGAAAAATAGCTAACATCAAAGAAGTGCACCTCAAGAATCCTACAGTTGGCCGCTATAAAAAAATTGTCCAAGGTTTTGTCTTCCTATTATTATATATTCTCAGAGATTTATGGTTACTTTAAAGTAAGCTCACTTAAAGTATGATCAAATGGACAATCCCATTTCCCAATTCTCAATACACAGACCTAAATACATAGGCTAAGGCGAGTGCTTTAAAATTTGGGGATTCTTAAGTTTACTAATTTAAGCAACTCAAAGAGCTGATTTTTCAAATAAATTAAGAATGTTGCAAACATGGCAGTAACTAGAATTCAACATTCAAATTAGAAGAATATGTGTAAAAAACCCCTTTTGTTTTAACTGCATTACCCTCGTAGGAGTTCCTGTATTGAGAAAAAACGCAACATAAAAAGACAAACCCCATAAGCTGGACTCCATCTTAATACAAAAAAAGAAAGAACCATTAGGATATTGAAACAATACCAATGCCAAACAGCAGAGGGCAATCTCTAATTTAAAAATTAACAGAAAATTATGATTTTTTTGTCATTAGTATTTTATAGTTCTGTGAAAAATCCAAAAGACAAAAAATTGGATGGAGTGCAGAAAAGAGAAGAGAGGAGTAGTTAAGTGTCCAAATAACACAAAGGATTCTGACAGTCTAATAAAGGTTGGCAAAAACACAGGATGTTATTTGATGATAACGATTTGATTGAAATCAGAGACAAATGACGTTGAAGCAACACACCTTTCTTTTTATGGCCAGGGACTGGGGCTTCGTCAGCCGGGGAGGCGAACTCTGCTGGTTCTCATCCCCGCCATCCTCCTCACTGCTTTCTTTAGATTGCTCTGTGGATTGCCCTCGCTCCCCCACCACTGCCACGCTTTCTGGAGACCGCAAATATTTATTTTTAGATTGTACTTTTGCAGGTGATTGCCTACTATTAGTTCTTGTGGAGAATATTTCTTGCTCTTCTTTTTCCCAGCAGCTAGCTTGTTCCATGAGACGCTCAGCCTGGAGGGTTGAGGTTAAAATAACAGGTCACTGAAACAGCATTTACTTAGCCATATCCTTTACATTCAGCTAAATGGTTAAAATAAGTCAACCCTGATTAGCATTGCTGGCTAACCCAGCAACAACATTTCAACTGAATCATCTAGTTGCTCCTTTACAAGAGTTAACAGATAACAAACCAAAGAAGATTGCATTTCATGGGATATTTAGCACTATTAATGATGCAGCGAATTGATTTAAGTCCTTTAGCACTACATTACATGCCCACTGACTGGATCACTTTGAGCAAGTTGAGAACACAAAGAATCGATTGACAGTGCAGCCCCTGAGCTCTGCACCAAATTTGATCTGATTACATGCTCTTTGACTACCTCAAGAGTGATAAATACAGCTCCACGACAAGTGATGCACATTTTAAGTTTTCATATGCATCCCCCCAAAGTTACCATGTGTTGCTGCACAGCTTCCAAAGATTCTGCATTACAATAGCAGTATGTAGTGGTCAAAGCTAAATCTGCTCTATTTAAGACAGCCTATGTTGAAGATTCATAGTTATGAAAGCCAAAGGAAGAGAAATCCAGAAGATCTTTGATATTACCTCCTTTTCTGCTTCCCTCTCTTCTTCAGAAACTGCAGCATTAGAAACCAACAAAGGAGTCCATCTCAAGCTTTCGGGATCAACTTCATTGATACGAGGATTTGCTTTCAGTTTCTCCATATGACTTGAAATCAGCTTTTCCCTTCTAATAATTACAAATCTACAATCAAATAAACAGTAATTTAATTTAGAAAGCGATCACCCAGAAGAGCCTTTCTGTAATTGACATCCTTTTGCAAAACAACCTGTGAAAAAAGACGGGTAAATGAAAGGATCCATCAAACTAAAAATACCAGCTGACACACGGTGATAACATCCTTACACTACTGACTGTTTACTGAGAGGAAGTGAGGAAACAACAGTTTATGAAGGGAAAGCTCAATATTAACCACCACTACTGAAACAGAGGGGAAAGTAAAGGTTTTAGTTGACTACTCTAAACCTAATTCAAGAGCTATAGTGTTGGCACTTAAATCACTGCCAGAACAAGTTCTAATTATAATATTACATGCAAACATAGATAGAAAACACTGTGGACCGTCAAGTCAAGAGTGAGAAAGTTGGAATGTTACAGCTGAAGATGTAAGTTAACGGGACAAGAAAGCAAATCAGAAGCACAGTGTTTCTAACAAAGCACACAAACGTACTTTAGTGCTGTGCTAATGAAGTACAAAATGACTTTCCAATTACTATGAAGTGGCATATCAAAAGCAGGTAAAGACTAATAAAAGACCACAGTATGAAAATATATTAGCACATATCCCATCAAATTTCCCTATAACAAAGAACTACACCATTCTAACCAACACGGATTAGCAAGAATTTCAAGTGCTGTAAAAACCAGGTTGGTGAAGTAATGACATTCTCTCAGTGAAAAACAAAGTTTATAAAAAGAAACCAGATCCAGAACCTTTTTCCCAAAATTGTGACAAACTTCTACTTCAGTACATGTAACAAAAATTTCCCTTAAAATATATTTGTCCTCAGGTTGTCCATAAAAAAGTACTCCAGAAAGGGTTTAAAGCAATGCCAGCACTCCTCTTACTACTCTCATACACCACCTTGTAAATCAATCTCCTTTTTGAAGACTTGCACTCTTACTGGTTCAAAAATTACTAGTTTTGAATACTAATGCTGGGACACATAAAAGTTACTAAGGCTGAACTTTTTTCTGATTCTAATTTTCTTTTTTTGGCAAGCCAGTGTTTGTAAGGCAGCTTCGCTTAATTATAAAGTTTCTATGACTGGAATATCCAGAAAGAATTAAGATCATCTTCAGAAACACAAATACCATTGGAAGTCATTTAAGACATTTTACGGAAAGAAATAGACCCAACAAGAACAACCCAGTGAAGTTCTAAAACACCCATCAAGAGCATGAAGAAAGAAGATATTCACAAAACAGGAACTCACCCTCTCAGTGCACTGACCTTCAGCATTGATCGTACCATTAAACAGAAACTTGTATTCCCAGTACCTTGAGCAGGAGCACTTCATGTAGAGCTGATCTGATCCCATGGTTTACATGAATTTAGCAATGATTGAAAGAGGAGGTGTGGAAAGAGAGACTGCCACCCACAAACACTACTTTTTCTCTCACTGGTATTCAAAGCAAAATATTTGCACAGCAAGAGCTGGTAACACTTAGGGAAGATCTTACTGAATGAAACAAAACTCTTAACTGAAAATGTTTTGAGCTGACCACATACTTCTAATAACCATTAACATGAAAGAGCATCCAAAA
Organism: Prinia subflava; assembly: GCF_021018805.1. NCBI lineage: Eukaryota > Metazoa > Chordata > Aves > Passeriformes > Cisticolidae > Prinia > Prinia subflava. The sequence goes on along the minus strand of NC_086255.1, from coordinate 21,081,604 downwards.
AATCCCCAGGAAGAAAAACTCTTTATGCAAGACCCATCCGTACTGACTTCTACAGTAAGATGGTTATCACTTATTTTAAAGTCAAACTTTTACACAGACATTTTTCACATGAACTGTTCTGTAAGTAGAGAATGTTTGTCTCAGTATTTAAATTTTTTTTTTTTTACAAGATTCACTGACCTATCTTCTCTTTTATCTATCATGCTGTGTTGCTGCAGGGTTGTGGCAATATCATGTGGACACATTCCCGTAGCTCGGCTCATTCCTTTGATGCTGATTTGTTTCTCATGGTGGCAGTTCAGGTATTCCAATATGACACTTTTCCAATAAGCCAAGTAGGAGAGACGACCCAGATCAGACAATGGCTTTTCAGGGGATCCTGCTTGACCCTCTCTTCTAGAAAGTAAATAACCTAGAATAAAAATAAACAGGATACCTTATGGAGATAATAAATCAAGGAATTTTAACTAGCCCACAAGAAAGTTGGAATTAATACAAAAGATCATCAGCATGACTGATTGAACTACCGGAACGTCTTACTGGAATTAAAGAAATCTTCTCTATAAAAGAAATGAGTTTTCATCATTACAGTCACATAGGAAAGATCAAACTCTTGAGAGTGATTCAGGTCTTATGTTATGAGAATCATACATCAACCAAAAACTCTTTTCTAATTGTAAGGCAAGGATGAGAAGAAAAAGCCAACATATTTCGGAACAGGTCCCATCATACACATTTTCCTTTAAGACTTCAACTCTGGTCTTCTGAGAAACTTTTACACCTGAGTTACATTGCTGAAGCCAAGAACTTTCTGAAGAATCTCAAGAGGAAGTACTATGGGTAATATCAGTTAAGTCATTTTCAAGAAGCCCCAAGTGACATAAGTTTTTGATTAAACAGCTAGAAGTTGTATTTTGTAACGTAATTCATAAGATGAATTACTCAGAGAATTAGTTAAGAGAAATAATTAAAAAATAATCTCCCTTAATTCACATTTAAGAACATTCACATAATTCCTCCTTGCAGTCTTCAAGACAGTAACTGATACACTATTACACAAAATAACTTCCTTTTACAGTCTATGTACGTTGTAAGCTCCTTTTAACTTTTCAGCTTTAAGAGGACTTTACAATTTAGAATAGAACACACCTGCTTGGAGATACCAGAAGATACCACCTGTAAAACTAATTCAGTATAGAGAAAAACCAACACAGTTAGTAACAGGTATCCTCTCACAGTATTTCATCCCTTCATGATGCATATTCTGCATTGTGCCTTTCCAAAAACTGCCAACACGCAGGCCTTTAACAACCGGGCTGACAAAACGCTTCCTCCGTCATAAGACATTACATTTATGAAATCATATTACTCAAAGGGATTTGAAGTCCACCAAAATATACAGTTCTTGTGCCTTCCAATATTCTTAAAATACTTCTTTTGCCCTCAAATTTTTCCCTTCTATTTTTCAAAGACTGATGTAAAACACATCTAGTACAGTCATGTACTACTAACCTCTTCACCAAGTTTCTCCTAATCCAATTAGGTATAAATTAAAAGCATATGATTAACGTCCAGGTTGAAGAAAAGGAGTGGCTGTTTCCTGATTTTGCTCTATTGTTTACCATACAAAAACCCCACACAGAGCTGTTTTTCTTAGATAAAAGCACAAAATACACATGTGTTTATTTACTCTGCCTGAAACATTGGTCTTCCATTTTTTGGACACAATACCAAAGGTACACAACAGAATTTAGAAAAAAACATGCATAGGTATGCATCATAGTCTAATCTCCAGTTTGCCTGAAGAAGTTTACATAGAAAAGCAGACATCCTACTATTTCACGTGATCACAACACACATACTGACATAAGTAGTGTGCCTTTCTATCTATGAGCATGATTTGTGATAAAATGCCAGAGCTTCAGGAACACATCCACATCTGCCTACTCCTCCAGAGAGAGCTACATGAAGCCTGCCTATACCTGCATGGTACCACTGGGAACTCAGCAAGCAAATTTATTTTGTTTTACAGAAGAAATACTACCATAAAAATTAGGGAAATGAAGGTATTTTAGCATTTAAAGTTGCAGCATATAAACTTTTTTTATAACTAGATGATACATTTTAGTACATCTTGGTCCTATATGCAACCACTGTTGACAGGAAACATCAAATGCCACATTCAACACCCCGGTGCATCCTGAATAGTTTGAAGGTAAAGAATTGTTGCTTTAATTCCAACTGCACAAAAGCAGATCTATAGTGTATAGCCTATGCTGCCTAATTTTAAGCAAAGCTTCACTTGTACCAAGAAAGAATTCTGGATCACCTTGTGTACAACATACAAACCTAAGTTTCATACTAAGATGTCATAGTAAAAAACCATGCAAAACTGAAGTAGGTAGCAGAAGTAGTGACAGAAGCCTCAACATGGAAGGAGAGGGAGAATAACCTTGAAAATAAATCCATGAGGAGAACTTTGAGTTCCTTCAAGTAACTTTACAGTTTACCCCACCAACGTCCCCTTCAGAAGTCTTGAGCACTAACAGAAAGTGTCTGTAGGGTATTTGTAAGACTCAGGTTTCATTCTTGCATTTTACTATACTTTAAAGTTTTGACAAAAACTCTTCCTTTACTTTCATTTTCCTCATAGATAAGGGGGCTGCACCTATAATTTCTTGGCAAACATATTATGAAGCTGAATAAAACACCACTATCCACACAAGAGCTTGGAATCATTACTTAGGCAATCCCAAGTACCTCTAGAGTTTTACTAAACTGGCTCACTGTACCTTTCCTGTGTCTGCAGATTTAGAGACTAGTTCTTAGTGGTCATTTTCACTCTACATTAAAGCAGTGAAATGTTACCTGCATGGCAATAACATCTGTCAGTATTCTTCCCCTACCCTTCTAGAATACAACCTACGCTTTTCCAAGATACTCACATTCTAGCGATCAAAAATATAAATCAGAGGTAACGGTCTTGGTTACATCTAGCAAGCACTGAATGGAAAGTGTATCTCAACAGACTCTGATTTGAATAACACCTATTAAATTAAACTTACCAAAGAGATGCCAAGAAATTGATCTAAGTTGCAGGTAAGTAAAAACACTGATCTTGGTAGCTCATGTATCTATCCTGAAGCATCTGAAATGAGCACAACACGGCCCTGTTAAACAGATACCTGCAGCCTCACCGTGTCTATCTTCACAATGGATAGCCTCCAAGTGGCAACCTGAAAGAACCTTCTTAAGGTATAATCCTGGATATCACATCATGAACAACAGGAACACTCACAGGACAAAACAGAGCTCTTCATCACCCATCCCCAAGAGTTAACCAGCCAGACTCTACGCTACACGACAAACTAAAACCACACAAAATATAAGACCTAATCAAGAGCAAAGAGTTGTCTATCTTATCTTCTGGGCATATGAGTGATGGTATCACAAAATTCAACAGCCAAAATATCATTAATGATTTTCATTTCTCACCTTATCTCTATCCTCCACAGAAAAGCAACATGCCAAGTGAGATTTACAGCCTTTGATTTCTGTCACACAAACCTCCCCAGAATCGCTAAGGTTTTGTCTTATCCAAGATTTGAAACAATTAGAAGAAATGCAATCTGAGAAAGGGAAAGTTCATGTAACATACATAAATTTATGCCTTCAACACAAATTAAGGAGATAATTAGGTATTAAAACATATATTTGAACAAACTGACTAGTAATTATCTAGTAATTTCAATCTACAGCATTACTAGTAACACCCCTGAAACAGCTACAGAATCCACAATACACTTATGTGAAAATTGTAACTTTAATACATCTGTGCCAGTCTCCAGAAACTTTCAGTTAGTTAACTACTGATTTTTTTGATGCTTGGTTCTCTATCTTCAAACAAGTTAAATAGCATGAGTTTAGAGGTCCAGGCTTGATAGCAGGACAGTGGTCAACAGAGAAAACCAAGGGACAAACTGAAACTGGTAACCACCACCTAAAACACATGCAAACAGAATTAGTCTGGCTTCATCCAAACAACTGGAACCAACCAGTTTAATGTCTACACTTTTTGGCATTTTTTAAGAGCTTGGTAAATTTGTTAAATATCACTTCCTTTTGCAAACAGTGCAGGGTCCATCTTTTCCTCCATTCACTGCATTTACTTGTGTGTTCACTAGGAGAAATGTATTGTCATGTCTGCTGTGAGGTGAAGAGACATCTCCCCAACTCTCTCCTGAGAATCTTCTAAAAATCAGGATCAGATCAGCCCCCTTTCACTCCTGTGGCATCAGAGCAGTTTTATGCACAATTCAAGTCACAAACTGCCAAGAGCAGCTATTTCATGAAGTCTCATATCTCCAAATGCCCACGACACATCCTTCTTTCCCTACCACACACATTTCTAATCATCACTACCTCAGTTTTATAATATTAAGCAAAAAATCGTAACACAGTTTTAAATTTAGCTTGAGACAGCTGAATTGAAGGTACACATCTGTTCTTTTGCTTTTAACTGGAGGCAAATGCAGGCTAGCCTTGAAAGGTGTAAGACGGTAGAGATGCAGACTGCACAGAGGCTAGTGAAATACAAAGCAGCAGCAAAGACATTAAACAACTGGTACACTGGGAAAGACCAAATGAACAATTAAAACTAACATAAGGAAGTCAAATGAAGTTTGAAGATTTTTTAGAGACACTCCTGCAATCTAAATAAAGCTCTTGATACATGCTTTATGTTCTACAGCAATGAACAAATCAGTTTACCATTTCATTTCAGAGCATAGTTAAGGTTGGAAGGGACCACTGGAGGTCATCCTGGCCATGCTCCCTGCTCCAGGGTCCCCCATGAGTACATTGCTCAGGATTGTGTCCTGACAGCTGAACACCTCCAGGACAGCCGACTCCACAACCTCTTCAGACAACCTGCTCCAGTGCTCAGCCCCCTTCACATCCATAACTTCTGATGTACAGTCAAAGAACAGACACCTGACAGAAATGTTCAGTTTCCTTGAGTGCAATTAACACTGACCACAATCATTATAAAGCCATTAGGCTTTCAGTAAGCTAAGGAATTAATCTTGATGCAAGCAAACCAAAAAAGCCAACTTGTGAATTGGAGATAAGTGTTTGAATTACACTTGTTTGTGTTCACACAGGACTGCAAGGTCACACTGTGGCTGTTACACACAGCAACAGCCAAACCACGGTATGCGTACTGCACAGGATTGAATGAAGACTTTGTGGTTTCCTATTCACCTCAGAAGCTAGGGAACTCAGCTAATATAAAAGCTTGAACAAGCATTTGTGATGCAATTATAATTACTATTTCTTCATTAAAACCACCTAGAACAGTCCTAGAATTGCTGCATTTTATTATTAAATACAAAGAATATTTTGTTTAGCTTAAGAGCAAACAATAGTCAGTCATTTAGCACCCACACTTTGGAAAATAAGTAATTGTTGCTGCGTAGCTTCTAAGAAGGTGAAATGGAAGATTATAGTTGGCTTGTAAGTGTATCACTCGTCCTTTTATGAAAGGATCACAGTATTTCTTGCCTTCTCCAGTGGGCAATAGAGTTGGACATTTTACTGAAAATTCCACATAGCCAGAGCATAATCCATCCAAAGCATCCTCAGGCAGCTTCAATGCAATATTCTCCAGAAGATGCCACCAGCTGAAACTTCAGTACAATCTCCTGTGTTCTATTAATGGTTTCCTGTTCTATTAACTCCCTTAAGGGAGTACCTGACACGGCAACCTCACCACCACCACCAGCAGTGACATATGCCACGGACACTGTGCTGATCTAACACAATTCCTCCATTCTCTGAACACCACTGCACGCAGACAGGCAGGTTCTTTGAGAACAGTGCCCAAAGAGAGGCACTTCACTCTTCTGAGGGCATTGTGTAAGATGTTCAACTATTGTTTTGAAACATCAGTGCACTGCATTGCAATGCAGGGCACTGTCTGCAGCAGAAACAGAATCAGCAAAAATGTAGCTGAAAAAATGGAAAACAGAGCACTGAATCGCATTCTGTGCCTGGACAACTACTTCAAAATTGCAGTTCCTCTCTGCTATGCTACTAGCAACACATCTATGTATTTGCTTTTCACTTATGGAAGCTAAAAACCAAAACAAACAGTCTTCAAAGTGGACCCCGAGGGTAAAGATTAATAAGTTCCACTTTTTAGTTAGAACAGATCTTGTCTGCTGCAAAAACTCTGGAAATAACAGTTTATACTGAAAATTTGAAAAGTATTTTATCTGAGAGCCTGTGATCAAGGAAACAGTTTTATGTGTCTTTTGTATCAATCACATTGTGCACTGGAGACAAACACAGTTCTGATCTCATTTAAGAAGTCATCTTCAATATCACTTTCTAGGAAATCAATCATATCAATCTCTCTGAACAAGAAAGTTACAAATAATAGTAAAGAATATCTGTTATATTCTTGTAATTGAGACAGAGCTCACTTCACAAAAGAAACAGCAAAAAGGCAGATATCTTTAAACTATAATGAGACCTATCAAAGTATTCCAGCCTTTATCTTGGATTAGCCTAGTTGTTCTGAAGAACAGAATTTTCCACTCAAATTTTGCAATTCAAATTCGTATCTTCACTTTTCTTAAAATATCTACAGATTAGATTGGCTTTTGCCTTAAAGAAAAGCTGCAAGCAAACAGTCTTTCTTTCAAAAACAGAACTACACTAATGGTAGTTTAATGCAGGAAAAGGAGAGCTTTGCTTCACTGCAAAAACTCATTACAGAGAAATGTTTACATCTTGTTTCATACCTCAACATTCACAGAATTATCAATAAACTTCACACACATAGCTCTTCAATAGGAGCAACTCTTACAGGAGAAGAACCATGCAGAAAATGCAATTTAGCAAAGGTCCCTAAACCAGAGTAACTCCTGAGTCTTACAGGAGTAACCCTACCAGTGGCTATTAACCTACTACTAGCCTTTGAGCAAGAGAGGACTTGGTCTTAAAAGCACAAGAAGCTGCTGTCTTGATGAAACCCTGCTGAACATAATAAAGATTTCCTTTTTGCTATCGTCTTCCATGTGTCCTAGTAAAACTACATGTGCATCCTCGAGGCACCTTCAAAGAGAAAAAATTCTGTTCTTCTGTATTGGGAATCTACTTCATTTATATGAAAGAAATTGAGTTTCCACCTCTTAAAGTACAAAGGATCAAAATTTTAGAGAAGTATTATTGCAAACCCCTTAATTTATTGCTTATATATTAAAATACACACAAAGCAAAGATTGTATTATCATATTTGAATAATCTTCCGATCATTTTTAAGCCCAGAAAATCAGACTGCATGCTTGTATATAATGACAGAGAATTAGTGTGAGGAATAGACCATATGAAGAAGCAAATTCAAATCTGTTCATCTGGCTTGCAACATGGAGTCTCTTTTGCCACTGTAATTTGTCTCACAGCAAAACAAAAAAGTGAATTTAAAAGGTTCCAAACTTGCTCAAGCCTAGCCTGCATAGAAAGACCATTTTAAAATCAGGTTTCAACTCACAAACCGGAATGACATAGCTTAGAATAAGCCGGGTTGTCAGTCATGAAACAGCTACAACCTACAGCGAGCCATGATGAGGTGAAGCATCAGCAGCTTCCCCTGGCCTGGAGACGTCATCTCTAGGTCTGCACTGGGATACAGCAGGGAGCTGTAAATGGCAATACAGACACTACAGACAGCAGAGAGACACTGTGCCATTCTGAGGGACAGCCCTGCTCTCCAACCGTGCACTAAGGGCGCTGCAATCAAATTCATTTGAACAGCTGCACAGAACTGCGGTCAATACAGAACTGCACTTCATCTTTCTGCTATACTGGCAATAGGAAAACACCACGGATCCTATAAACAGGCTTGAGAAAAGTTGCCACTGTTATGTACCATGTTATCAAGTCCACTTCAAAATGCACCTATGCAAGACAGTGCCTAACTGACAGCCTGCTGGCTGCACTTTACTTCCAAGCTTCCTGAAGCTTGCTTCCAAAGTTCTCCTATCATGAGGCAACGTAATGCTAACAACCAAGTTTCAGAAGATAGCAGATAGATAGACAGAATTTATACAGACCTATGTTATGTGACTTACACTAAGTCACATGCTCCATAACATTTGTGATACACAACCATTTATTTCACTCATTCATCTTCCTTGAGTTTCTTGAAGATGCAGGTAACATTGGTCTTCCTTCAGTTACTGAGGATGCTCCCAATTGTCCTGACTTCACAAAGACACTGGGGAGAGGTGTTGGAGTCACATCAGCCAGTTCCCCAGGGTGAATCTCACCATTTTACTTAGGTACTCTGTAACTATCTAGCAAAGATGGCATCTCACTCTGCTGCTGAAATTCAGTCACACCTAAGAACAGGTCCTGCCAAGAAAGTACCTCAGATCCCTTCAGAGATCCACACCAAGCCCCTTTGTTGTCACACCATGCTTATTGATCAGCAGGATCATGTTCTGCTTGCTCTCCCTTTGGCTGTCTGCACACTTCTAAGGCTCTCCACATTTTGTTACTTTCCACCTCCCTCAGTTTCAACTCCAACCAAGCTTTGGCTTAATATTGCTGCACATGTAAGCAATACCAGTTGTGTCTTGTAGACTTTGGTTTTGTTAAAGTCAGGCAGCCTAACAGGCTGCAGGCTTAGCAAGCTCACTGTTATGCCTGCTATTGTCACGAACATTAGAAATAAGTCATTTTTGCAGCCTAAGGAAACTGTCTCCAGAGATGGCCTGTGCTCCTCTGCCCTTCACAGCAAACCTCCTGGAGGACACCACTTAGCAGTTTTTTAAACAAGATAAAATTCTGGACCTCAGTCTGATAGTTACCCTCCTAATTTCTCTCAGGATCTGAAACCCTGCTAACTCCCAGCCACTACAGCCTGGGCTGCCAAATGCAAAGCATCTGCCCTAGCAGTTCCTTCCCAAATCTGTGTCTAAACAGTGTCCCAAGTATCCTGCCATCCTTGCAGAACAGTTTCAAATAGTCCTTGGGAAAAAAGGCCTTTCACTAGCAGGCATCACCCAGCTGCTTGGAAGGTTCATCCTCTTGCCTTTTGGATCAGGCTGTGTGTAACAAATGCCCAGCACAGCTGCTGCCCTGCCCTCTGATCCTGAAGCATACAGGCTTGACAGGCCTATGACCCATTCCACGGCAGAGTTTCATGCTTCCAAGTCATTCCTTTGTGTAGAGCACAACCTCCTGTCCTTGGCTTCCCTGCCCGTCCCTGAAGAGGCTGTGACACATCTATTGCAGCAGTCCCACTGCATATCTGTAACCCCGGCGAGGTTACAGCTCAAGGACAAAGTACAGTCTTCTAATTCCACCTGTTTGTCTACATAAGAAACTGGAATAATGGGATCTCAAATGCAATGCAAATGCAATGCAAGAGGGCCCCCTTCCCCTGCCCACTCAATCACATTCTCTACTGAAAATCCCATTCTCCAATAAGCCCCAGACCAGGATGGCTATTTATTCCCCTGGAAGAACTGTCCAAATTGATTTCTGATGTGCCAGTGTGGTCATTCCAACTGATGCCTGTGACACATCACCCTCACTTGTGTCAACTCCTAAAGGCTCTCTGACCTTCAGAACAAGTGATTCTGGGCCAACTGTTCCATTAAGTATAAGATTTGCGTGTGTTTGTCACTGGTGCCATCCACCTGTAGGTTACAAAGTTCAATCACCTTCTGAACTCGAGATCCATCAATATGTCCCCTCCCTCTATGCTATGCTCCAAAATGCTCAAAATGTTTTAGGTAACAAATTTGTTGTATTTCTCCTTAACCACTATCACACAGCTCTACAATGCAGCATCGTGTTCCATTTTCTGCTATTTAATCTAAATATTGCTTGGTACAGGAAACTAATACCAATATTTTATTGTATTTTACAGTGTACTGAGTTTACACCAAGGGTTATCACATTTGCATCTTTGTCTATTACAAAACAATGAAAAAAGCACTTAAAACAAGTATGGATCTCTCTATGAAGTGTTAAGACAGACAATCATAATGCACTTCACCAAGAAGTCAGCATATACTCCTATTAGGAAGAATTAATCTTGGAGAGCATTTCCCATGAACTTGTACCCAGACAAAGGTTGGGAAGGGTTCAAGATATCTGTGCTTTTATATCAATCTTCTAGATGCATTTCTGCCCATTTTAAACACTATTTCTCTATGAAATAGTATTATATCTAGCATGAATATGCCATATAAACAAATTAGAGCAACAATACCTGTAATTAAGAATTTGGATCATTTATTAATATTATTACAGTCATCATGTTGTTAAGCAGTCAGCAGTCAAGTTCCACTGATGTGGTTGATCTGCCAGTGGAGTTGACCAAGAACATCACCACTTGGCAAGAGCTGCTGGAGGGCAACAAAGTGGTAGGAACTGTGTACTACCATGTTCAAATGGAGTCAAATAGGAGCGGGTTTGTTGGATCACAAGAACAGATTTTAGCCTACTGATCTTTCTGAATTTTAGACTGAATGTAGCCTTCACATCAGAAGTCTTTAAAGAACTACATCCACACTAAATCTGCAAAATAAAGTAACACCATGTAGCCAAGTAACATTAACATTTTGGACTTCTGTCTGACTTATAAGGGTAACAACTTTTCGCCATGCACTGCATAACAAACCCGTCAATCTCAGGTTCTTATTTCACACATATCAATATTTACATACAATTCCTCACAGAGCAAAGGGAACTCAACTTTGTTGAAGTAACTCTTCTAAGAAAACATCTTCAAGGTACTTATGAAAAGATTCCAGATACACACTCCAAAGATGCCAACACACAGCTGAAAACCATGAGCAGACAGGAGTGTCAGAGCAAAATTCAACCACTGCTGGGAGCTGGAAACAGCTTAGAAATCTGCTTCTCAGAGACCCCTACTCTCACATCAGAGCTTTACAGAAGGTCCTATGCAATAGCTTGTGCTCAGAATATAACCCTTACATAATCAGCACTATTCAACTCTTATTTATATTTTGTTAATATTTGTGTCAGAAGAAAACAACACTCAGGAGAATCTATCCAGAACAAAAGAAGCAACCAGTGAGCTATTATGGTTGTATGTTTGGAGTTCTTCTCCGTCTCTTTAAAGGCTATCCCCCACAAATTAATTACCAGACTCAGGCAGATGGAATCATGCACTTTTCCATTAAAGTTTGTTTTGTTTGAAAGAAAACCAAGTAAAATAAATCCTTTAATATGGAAGGGAAGAACTTGTGAGTTTTCATGCAACGTTCTGTATCAAACCAAAGATCTGAAAGAACAGCAAGTACCAGCAACTGTTTTAATAACACGCCAGTAATCTAAAGTGAATAATTACTCAAACCAACATTTCAAGCTACCCTAAGAGCTAATGGTTTTTGTTGTACAAAACATCACATCTTTTGTTTTGATATTACATGAACAAGTTGAGAAGAGACAGGTTCAAAAAGGTAGATATTTTGATAGAAATATCAAACCAGCTGAGTATTGGACAGGACAGCTCAATACAGGTAGGTCAGCTCAGCACTGCAAGTTCAGAGGTATGACCATGAGTGGAAGGCAGAAATAGGTAAGGTGAAAGTGTGAGCTTATTAGGACTTACAATTCCTAAAACTGTAATTCATGTTACCATTTTTTCCACAACTGTTCTGTGTGCCTCTGAACTGTTCTTATCTGTGTCAGTGGGAAGAAGGTCAAAGATAGAGGACCTTAAATAGGTGTTAGTACCCTCTTTGAAAGCACTTTTGAAACAGCTTCAAAGGACCCCAATCCCAAGATCCACACAAACACTATTAAAAAAAAAAGACTAGCTGTAACTTGAGATGCTCAGATCAGTGAACAACCTGCTACATTCTCTTTCCTTTGTCAGAATAAAGAAAAGGTTCTTTCATGATGAACAGAGTAAGCCAAAGATTCTCTCATTATTGTTACAAGAAATAATGCCAGCTCTCATTCCTCTCCACATCCTCAAGTAAACCCAACACAGGAGGCCCAAACCTTTAGCTCCTTTATAGAAAGCTTCAGAGAAGAGGTTAGGGCTAAACAAATGCCCCTCATGAATAAAAGGAAAGGTAAAGATGACTGCATTACAGTCAGACCTACAAAAGGCACCTTTTGAGTGAATTAATTTGCTAACACTTACTTTACCTGTGCCAGTAAACCCCTTGAGTGGAGGTTCTGTGTATGAAGTGGACTACTTATAAGCAGAGTGAAAGCATAAGCAAGAGAAAGAGAACTCAAGTACCCTTAAAAGCAAGACTTGTATGTGCAGAGGACATCAGTCTTGAATACCAATTGGATGAATAAATTTGTCAGCAGGTTAAGTGGCTTAGAAGATCATTAACAGCTTTGTATTGTTCTTGGTTTTATAAGCAGTATCTTGAAGTTATTTAAATTTACATCTTAAAAACTATTCAGAAAATGACACCAAGAAGTAAATTGTTTATACTAAACTGCAACTGTTGAATGAACTCCCTTCAGGAACTGCCTTTACCTTCTGGTGTTCAATGCTGACAGCACACAAATGCTGAGTTGTAAATGTATCTCCTGTGCTCATTAGACATTACCTGCTAGCCTTCTTACAGGCTCTATGCATCTCTACAAGACCCAACTGACAAGACAGGAAGATGGACCTGGGAGACTTTGCCTAATGTAAGAGTACACTGAATATCCTCAGAATCCTTACATGGCACTGAGGCCAACCAGCACAGACAGATGGCATCCTTACCATTAAGCTCTAACTCTCAGCTGGAGTGTTAACCTGGCTGTTAACATAATCCTCCCAGACTGTGGATCAGGAAGATTGTTATCACACTTGGAAAGGGACAGATGCCCTGGGACAAAACTGTATCAGGGATGGTTTTAACAGTTCTAGAGCAGATAAAGTTCAAGAGCCCAAGAGCTTTTGCTATCATTATTTTATTTATACCTACAAAGGACAGTCTAGTAGTACTAAACATGGACAAAGTGAAAACGGGGAGTTGAATACTGAGAAGGCAAAAGGCACATCTAAGAAATCACTGCAAGTACTGAGTTTGCTCAGGTCAGTGGTCATGACACACATACTCCATAAGATACAAAAGATGCAAGCTGCATTTATCTGACAGGAGCAGCAAATGTCACTGCTGTTCATTTGCTCTGCTAAAGCGTGCTGTATGTATAACAGGGAATTAACCAAGTAAGATTTAGAAGAAAAAACCACCCCAACAGGCAAAGAAGGTTATTATTAAATTTGATGGTAATACCTGGTTAGTCAACACATACAGAAAGCTCACATTATCTACCAAGCATCAAACACAAATGTACCTATCACAGCACACTTAAAAAGCTAAGCCCAAGATACACTAATCTGCTAAATATCTACTGTGACTCAAAACTGCAGTAAACAAGAGAAAAATGAAATTTCTTTAAAGGAAGGTAGAACTGACTGATAAAAGTGCTGGCACTGGAAACAAGCCGTCCGTTCAGGAAGCCACAAGGTTCTCTCTGTGCCCTAACAACAGCGTGACAGGCCTTGGCCTTCCACTGCCTGGGCCACGTGCTTGGAGCTCTCACTGCTAGAGACCAAAGCAAGAAAGCCACAGAGTACCTCAGCCTTCTTCACTTACTGGGTAACCAGGTCCCCATTCCCTTCCACACAGGGCTCACATTTTCCCTATTTTCCCCCCTATCACCAATGTATTTATAGATTTTCTGGTTGCCCTCAATGTCCCCAGGCAGATTTAACTTTATCAAGGGTTTTGGCTCTCCTAACTTGAGCCCTACCAACTCAGACAATATCTGTTTTCCTCCCAGGCTACCTTACCTCTGTAAAAATTTTAATCATTAAAGATGCAATACTTAATTAAAATCTGTTTTTAATCACCAGTCTTCAGCAGATGGCTTTGCATGTTCACTAATGCCCTATAAATACAGTTTTGTCCAACAAATACTATCATTCTTACCATGTTTAGCCTTGCCTTTTCACTGATTTCAATGCTATCTGGAATAAAGATGCTCTTCAGTTAAAACAGCCTTAGCTTCTGTATCTGAAGTGACATGTCTGCTTTCTTTTGCAATTCTGATAAATGTACAGTGTCTTAAAGCTATATAAAAGTGATGCCAAGAAATCCCAAGAGGCTGATTTCTTGGAATAATCTTAAGTCAAGTAAGCTTGATTCAAAATCCATCTTCATTCTCCCCTCATCTAAATCTCAGCTTGACAGAATGCTCCTTATTAGTTATTTAGGAGAGGCCAAACTCAAGCCTTGGGGTCAGCAACATAATCAATCATCAAGAAAAGAAGAGAAAATAAGCAGCAGCAGTCAGGCTCCCTCACAAATTTACAGCTACCACGGAAAAGGGAACAGGGAACAAGGAAATTCAACCTTTCATTTGTTCACAGTGCATCTGTAAACACCACTACAAAACACCGAGGAGACTGGCAGTGTTCTGTACTGGGGTACACAAGTCAGTCAGTCAAGAGTAGAAAACCCCACAACACAATAATTCAACACAGGCCACAACATTTAACAAACCAAACAGGCCTGTTTTACACAGATCCTAAATCTTCATAGGTGTAGTTCAAGAATACACCTTTCCTATAAAGCCCATTAAAAAAACCAAACTCCTCTCCACCTTTGGTCTTGCATTTTCACCTTCCACTGTTTGCCACAGTCCCAGCAGTAACAAAACAATAATTTCAGGATTGTAATGTGAGAAAGGAAGTGCTGAAATGCTCTAAGTTAAAGTAAATTTTATCTTAAAAAAAACCAAACCCCACGGTCCCAACTTCATCCCCACCTCAGTTCCATTTACAGACCACAGCAAAGCAGGACTGTGAACAATTCAAAAAAAAGTGTGTTTATTCCTAGATTTATTCCTTCAATACTTGTTAGAGTAAACTGTAAGACATCTTAACACCAGATTTTGGAAAAGAACAGTGCAAGAGGTGTTTACTGAATGTAAACAATTCATAATTCCACAGAAAACCTAATGTTTTAAATGCTACTTGTACTTAATATTAATTTTTGATTAAAATACCTAAACATTAAAAAAAACCCATATGATTTTCTTAAAGCAGGTTTTCCAAAATATTACTTTCTGGCCAACAAATTATTTCTCATAAAGAGATTGAGACTATCACTGTTATATAAAGAGACACCACACAAGTAGGTCCAACCCCTTACAGCCTCCTGCAGCTCAGGCTAGCTCTGAACTGCAGGCAGGTATCAGACAGTGCTTGCCAGCACCTCCATAAGAGTACCAGGACCTAAATGCCACATGTGAACACACCTCCCCTGATCTCTCCTAACACATTTGTTTCATTACATCATCCACCTTTGCTTTTTTTCTTGTTTGTTTGTTTTTGTTTTCCAGAAGTCAATTAATGAATTATTAAAAGAACTTAAATTTTCTCAGTTCAGGATCTGTGTCTTGTTTCCATCTGAATAGTTTAAAATAAGTTACCCACTCTTTAACGTGTTATTTTATGAGAAGTCTGCACAGGTACCACCAAGTAAGGCTACACAAAACAAATAATCTGTGTGAATTCATGAGAATGAAGAAGAAAAACACGTTTTCATCCTCAAAGCACTTTTGTGTTAATAATTTGTCATTGTTTCCACTTTCAAGTATGCTTTAAAGAAGAAATAACACCATTTCTGTACTCTAATGGCTTTTGCTCATTTACCTCATTCCAGCTTCCTACCAAAAAAATCAAAGCACTTCAATCAAGAAAGCCTTTCACCTTTTCTGAGGATCTTCCTTTATTGAGATACTACTTTTTCAGAGGCCCTGTAAAAACCTGAGGCAGCATTTTTACTCTATTCCACCACTTATTATCAACACTCTGATTGTATTTAAAAAGTTATTCATCTTCCAAACAGGGTTGACATTTTCCCAAATGCTAGTATCTCACCAGCAATATGTTGCCCTGAATGAGAGGCCACATGTTAGTCCATGACTAGTTTTAAGTTTTGCTCAATTAGATTTTTTTGGATGCCTGCACAAACAGGGTGCTTCACAAAAAAAGCATCACTGCTTTTCAGGTTTCCACAAAAGAGTAGCCTAATTTGCTGCGAGAGCAGAAAGCCTGGAAACACTGCAGAGAGAACCACAGATAAGTGAGTTACAAAACAGATCTTCTGGCACAGCAACATTTTCAAACCTTCTTGATACATTAAAGCACCACAAAGCCACTTTGGAAGATGAAACTAGAAGAAGAAATCATTGTCCAAACTTCAGCTAGCCATGGAAAGCTCAACCCTGATTCCTTCTGAAGATGTGGCAAAAACCCAAGAGATAGTAACGCATATGAGTGAGAAAACTAAGCCCAAAATTGCCTGAAAGGAATTGTTACTTTCGATCAAAAATAACCTTTGGTCTGTATCAGAAGACAGAGCTTTTCAAGTACAGGAGCCACAAGGAACTTAGAAATAACTAGCTGATCCTAGAAGAGTAAATGCTGTTTGAATTGAGAATATTAAAAAATAAAGGTTTTATTTTTGTGCTGCATGATCATCTTCAAGCTTAGCAGAAACCCAAATTCTTTCCTTTGACAGAAACACTGATTTTACAGGTTAGACCAGTTCTTTACCAAACTTGATGGAAAAAAAAAATTGCACTAACCACCAGAAAAAAATCTCATCCTTTTTAGTCTCTTTAAACTATGCCTGAAGACTAACCTAGGTTTCATGGAATGCAGTTTTTTCAGCTTCTTTCAAAAGTATCTCGAAACTGCTGACCATAAGAAACAAACACACTGTCCCCATTGTCATCAGTACAGGTTTATGCTGCCCCACAGACACTTGTGGGATAGAAACTTCTCTGCCTACAGCAGTTCTCTGGGCTCAATACATCATGATTACCACTTCTGCATGAGTGGGCATTAAGCAGGGAACATCTTCCACATTTCCATCGATGCAGATCTGAAACAAGGGCAAACTGGAAGGAATTCAAGAATGCACTTTACAGAGCTATGCATCTTTCTTCTGCCTAGTCAGTGCCCCATCACCATCCCTCACTTCTCAAGGAAAGTGCATTCAGGATCATGTATAAAAAACGCTTTTGAGGACATCTGTACTTACTCCCCACACACCTTCAGCCCAGAACATTTCACTGATTCAGCTTTTGTGCTCAAAAGCCCCCAAATGGTTATAGATGAACGTTTGATTGTAGGTATGTGCAGTCAAGAGGACAGGATTAGAGTTGAGAACAAAGAAACAAGCTTTAGTTCCGGATCTTCAATCAAGTTCTTCAAAGCTGTATACAGCAAATAAACATTATGAAGTAGCAATGTAGGCTAACAAATGTTGCCACTAACTGAGCAAGAGTGGACCTCTCTTGGTTACCAAATTCAAAATATCAAAATACAGGAGGGTCAGTAATGTACTGACCCTCCTGTATCAATGGCTCTGATTACTCACAAAAAGCATTTAGGAGGAAAGAAATAACTTTTCATTAACACTTTCCCCTTCGTTGTAGAGCCAATTTTTTTTGTTCCTCTCATCCTTTGGAAACTTGTCTTCCCTGGTGCTATACCTTAGCTGTTGTGCTGTTACTGCTGTTGTCCTGCTGCTTCTGCAAATCACGACTTCAAGATTTACTCACCTGTTTGAATGAAACAAGGAACAAAACCCAGCACTTGACCAAGAAACAGATTTGGGGAAATGAGCAAACAAGAACCTTTAACAGAGGCAATTTTCCTACACCAGAATAAAAGTCCTCAGGCAATATAAATTCTATTTGTTGTTTAGAATAATATTCTATTCACTGTCAGACCTGAAATGCCTTTCCCTATTATGGTTTTCTCACAAAAAAATCTGAGCTACACATCCTAAATACTAAAGGAGAATCAGGGGTTAAGTCAAGCTAAGCAGAAAAAAAAAAAATCCAGCCTTTTCAAGTTGCACGAAAGAAGTGATAGGAAAGTTTAAAAAGTTAGAACTAACTTTCCTACACAGACAAATGAACCAAAAAACCCCAAACCCCCACAAAACAAAGAATGTATTTAGCCCAAACAGAATCCCAGGATCCTTAAAACATGTTTCATCTCTTGAGCAAGAAGAATAATTTCACAAGGAACAGATAAACCAAATAAAACCAAGGAATTCTGAAGGGGAAGAAGAAACTGCTACAATCAGTTGGACCAGAAACAGCCTCAAGATAAATAACAAAAGGCTACCAAGGACTTTGCTCCTCAGCATTAAGCCCAGTTGTTACTGTAATGCAAATGAACTGTCAACATCCTCGCCAGCGCAGTTGGAAAGGTTTATCCTCAGTGTCACATGCATTTCTGCTCTTCCAGCTGCTGGCTAGGCCTCCAGCATGGAATTTGCAATCCAGGACACAGAAATGTGAGACTGTGACAAGATGAGCTTTGTGAAGAAGTATGAATCAAAAGACAACTTTAAACTTACAGAAAACAAATATGAAATACTGCTGTATTTCATTCTATAATAATGAACTGTGTTAGAGATGCCAAATAAAGAAATACTAATATGTTCTGGCACTGCAGCCTAATGAATAGAAATAGAAAGCATAAGAAGATTCCAAGCTTTGCAAGAGCTCGAATCAGGAAAGCAAAGAAAAATGTCTTGTACAGAGAAGCTGCTCAAGTTTATAAAAGAAATGGATGTGCACAGAGAGAAGCTCCAACACTGCAGCTGCAGTGCTTGCACTGTGCATACACAGCAGCAATGCAGGCTGAAGTGACAGACTGGCAAAGGCTCACCCAAATGTGTAATCCTTGCGACAGGAATGAGAGCTGTGCATCACCAAAAAGGACTTGAAACAGACCCACAGAGGGCCCTAACACAATAAAGCTCTCTGGTTGATTTCTGGATCAACTTCAGCTGCAATCTACTTGCACAAAAACTTGATTTACAGCAAATACAAAAGATGGCTGCAGAAGTCAATTATTCTCCCTCAGACAAAACCCTGTAGTCACAATCCAGTAAATCCCACAGAATAGAAGAACAACAAGGAAATAACAACACAACGAACAGCCCAAACCCAAAAAGTTTGGCAGGAGTTTTCAGTCCTGTAAAAGGCAGGAAGGTATAAACATAACAAGCAAATTAAGACCCTTATTCATTTTCAGGAAATGCTTTTTACGTTAGCGACGCTCCAAGTGAAAATAAGGTTTCCTAGCCCTATGTGAAAAATCAACCAACTGTTACAAAATGACACTTAATAAAGCATATTTAGTGTAAACAAAGTGGAGACTTCATGAAAACCTTCATTCTGTCTTCAGTATGGCATGCTTCAAGAAAATAAAACAGGTTAAACTGATGGTCTTGGAGTGAATTAAGCAAAACAAAGGAGTATCAAGTCTTCAATTTTACAAATCAATAGTTTAACCACTTAATAAAATATTTATAACTTTTTTTTTTAATTTCTAAACAGCCCAACAAGTTTCTGTCACAGTCAAAATCTCTAACTTCCCCACAATTAATGAAAAAAATTTCTTACAAGGCTTTAAAAACACATACAGAGTATATTTTTTGATCTTAACAACAACATTTCTATTTAAATAATGAATGACATACAGAAAATTAGAAATTAAATTATTGCTGAAGGCAGAGTAGCAAAATTCAGGCATTTTACAGCATGCCTGCTTCTCACAAGAGCTGAATTCCTCTTTAAAAACTCTTCCCACAGGTGAGATTACAGACACCTGAAGAGACACACCAACAGATATTGGTGTCTACAGGGTAACAAATACTGCTCTTTCCAGTTTGGATATGAAATACAGGCAAGTTTAAACGTAAATAGGAAAATGTTTAATTAAAAAAACCAAAAATCAGTGGTCAGAAGACAAATACCTATTTTTCCTTTAGCAAAATGAAAGAATTTATTTTCCCTTGCTAGTTACAGCATGACCATATGAGACTCATCTGTGAAGATTAAATTAGTTCAAGACAAAAGAATGCATCACAATCTGAACAAACAAATGCATTTCACTTACCAAAAAAAAGAAACACATTTTTACCACAAACTACATTTTCAGCAGACTGCTGACAAAGCAGAAGTTGTGTAGTGGCTTAAAGGCTGCGTTCTTTCCAGCCTATCAAGTGTCTAGATATACACAAAATAATGTGAGCAGTCAACTGCCTGCACAGAGTTCTTAAAATCTTCCCTTCTGTGGTTTGTAACTATCATTTTCTGAAAATTACTTGCTCAGTTACATTTTTATTATTATAGTCTAAACACTGTTCTGGTTTACTGTTATAAAAAAAGACAAGTACCAGTGACTGCTCCACAGACTTCAAAATAGAGCAGTTTACAAGCATTACCCACATAACAAATGAAGACTTAACATTCAGAGCATAAAATTTATCTTGCTATGACTTTATGAGAACATGACAGTCTAGATAATGTCACTGGCAAAGAATGCTTAAAACTGTGATAAACTTGGTCTGTTCAAGTTTAGAATAATAACTGGGGGGTTTTATATTGTATCTTTTCAGAAGAGTTAGAGCAATTTATACTCGGGAGACCACAAGTGAACAGAAAGAGTAAAGCACAAACAAGATCGGAATTAGTCACAAGGCAGAAACAACAAATTCCAAGAAAAAGAGTAAATAATTAATTTTGAAGGGTTCTCCTGTAGAGAGACAGATTTTGGGGTCACTAATTCAGATGAAGCTATGCCTCATTTCATGGCATTCAGCCTCCCTCCTGAAAAAAGACACAAATACAATGAAGGAAAACTAACCTTGAAAGTTTTCCCTTCCTTTCTACATCTCGGGAACAACAGCCACAAGCAGTTCCCTCACTACCTTTCAGTAGTTTGCACCTTACTCAGTACAGAGACAGACTCTCTCAGTCATCTCTTGGTTCTTCGTTCTGAATGAAACAGTCGGAGTCTCAGTTCCTTAAGGGAACCTCTGTCCAGATAAAAAAGGGAAAGTACAGAAGGACTGCCTGTGTGCTTGTGAAGTAGCCAGGCTGGTAGCCACAGCAGAAGCCAAAGGTGTCTCTGCCTGTGCCTGGTTCGTACAGCTGCAGCCATACCTGGGATCTGAACGGGTCTGCAAAGAAGGAAGGCCTAAGAACAGCACCAGATGGGCTCCAAGCAAGTTATCACATAAAACCTAAGGACTGAAATAATCCCATGTGCTTCCAGATTTTCCCAGAAGAACAAGGCAGCCAGAACACCCTACTGAATTTCCCAGACTGAGCAGCACCAGGCACAGCGGTGGAGCACTCATCCAGAGAGACACTCACACCCAGACCTTCTGTGGAATCCACGGCTTTCGTGGCTGTGCCATCAGTTTTGTGTTTATAACCAGTGCAAACTCAACCAGAATAACATTTGTTGAGAGTGCCTTTTTTTTTTTTTTTTCAAAGGGACACACACAGAGTAACAAACAAAGGAAAAGCCTGGAAGCACTTACCAGTGCCCACTTAAGAGTTCCTCATATCCTTTCGCAAAAAAAAAAAAAAAAAAAAAAAAAAAAAAGAAGGGATTCTAATCCTAAAACAGGGCCAATTTCCCAAATTCTACCTAAGTAAGCTCGAAGTTCTCTCCACAGACCCAGGAATATGTGGTACTTCTGACAGCCTTTGGTAAAAAAAGCGCACAGTGGAACAGCTGCTGTGTTCCACTCCAGTGACAGCCACATTTCAGTGGTGGATTAAGTGGCCCAGAACCGTTTTTACCTAATTCACAGGGGTACAGTGAAGGCTGTTTATAAAGCCATGCAAGGATGGGACATATAAACTATCTTGGTACACTCGAGCACAGTCATGCTGGGTACAACACTGCAAGACACAGAACTTGAAAACTCTACAGTTACAAATGATTGTCCCTGTCCTGCTGTTATACTGCAATGTATTATTATTTGCATTTTAATGTTCTTGCATACACCTTCAGGGCAGGAATCCTATTATCTGAACTATCTCTACCGTCATGTAATTCTACAGCGCTTTATAAAACATAATAGTGAAAAGCAACCACATACACTACACACTAACTCCTTATCATCCTCCCTCTAAATTACAGTACAAAGATGGATTCAGTAGTAATGAGGACACTCAACTAAGAAGTTTCCCTAGATAATTTTGTTTGGAGTTCCATTGTACATTAAAGATTTGGGGAATAACAAATCTATATTTAAACAAGTGTGCCTGAAGCTTTCTAACAGGTCAGACAGCTCAACAAAATAAAGCAGCAAGTACATGTACAGTCACTAACACCTACACCCTTTCTGGTAACAATTTTCACTAGGAAAGTGATGAACACAAAAATCAAAACACTTTTCTTCCATGGGGCAATTCTTCAATTAAAGCTTTTTTTGCTAAAAGAATATACAAGCTAGAAAGATTAGAACGGAGAGAATGCCTCAGACTAACACCTTCTTAGCTATAATCACAAATAATTGCCTCTTCTTATACTAATGAGCAAAGCAAAATGGAAAGTAATTTAGACAATTCATTCAGGGTAATAGCTTTGTGAGCTAATATTACTGCCGAGAGATCCATTCTCAATTTCCTTGAGTACAATAACAGAGCAGCACCAAGTTTTTCACTTCAGGGAGCTTTTCTATCCTATGTAAATATAAACAGAAATCCCATTATCTATTGATAAAAACAAAGAAGTGAGTTAAATAAAGTTTCACATGTTATACTTTCATGTAACAGCCATCAGCTCCTTGGATCACAAGTGTAAATAAAACACTTCACTTACTGAAATCAATGAGAAACCTTCCGAATCCTTGCCTTTGGTATTGGGGCATAATCATTATGCAGGAGACATTGTACTTCTGCTGGCAAAGCTTTTCCTGTGGGAAGGAGAAACAGATCAAG
Source organism: Prinia subflava (assembly GCF_021018805.1). NCBI lineage: Eukaryota > Metazoa > Chordata > Aves > Passeriformes > Cisticolidae > Prinia > Prinia subflava. The sequence goes on along the minus strand of NC_086255.1, from coordinate 21,058,756 downwards.
GATGTCAAAGCACTGCTGAAGTGGGCAATTGCCTGCACCTGCTACTGTCCTTGTAAAATATCCCAATAAGGTGAACAGATGCACGGGTTCAGTACCAAAGTCAAATAATTCCACATTAATGTCTAATTTTAAGAAAGAAGTATCAAACATAACCTTCAGAATATTTTTTAATTAGTTAACCACTTGACATCTTAAAAATGAAATACATTGGCTGAAGAGCATAATAAAGTTTAAATGCAGTAAAGGAGAAAGACAGTAAGAAGAGGAAAATATTTTCATGCTTCACTGACCATTCTCTCAAGGATATGAAAGTGGAATACAAAATCCAAACACGTGGTGAAATTGTATTTTTCTGTAATTGCCACACTAAGTGCCTGCAGGTTTTCACCTATTTTTTGTCTTCTCTCTGACTATGTGGTCAGGGTGCAGGGGAGGAACCCCATACGGGCAGAACTAAGAAGTTATACTTGAAGTATATTAAGTTTTTCAAAGCTAGATGCTGATCACCAGAGATAATCAAGGCAAAATGCTCAGAAACAAAAGCTTTCACATAGAATGAAGTCATATACAGGCAACGGGGACAAATACTAAACTGATTGTTTAAGACAACAGAAGCTAAGATTAGGAAACTGTTCTAACTACAGAAATTTAAAAGATTACACCTCAAAAATCAGCAACAGGCAGTTTTGAGGGAGACCAAAGCAACCAGAAATATCCAGGTCAGTATAAATGACAAGGAGCTGTGATAATCATATATACAGTTTAAGACACCAGCTATCATTTCAGCCTCCACACAAAATGGCACTAGACTGGTGATGACATGACAAGATCACATACCAGTACATTCATTCCCAAACACTCCATCAGATACCCAAGCCATACTTCACAAGGTTTCTTAGTTTCTACAATACAGTTAAGTATTTTCTCTGTACAGGCTTCCTAAACTCTTAAGACTGCTAGTACACGTCTTACTGCTAGTAAGAAGCCCACATGCTGTGAAATGTTTATAACCAGGTAAGAAACACCAGAGCATTTCTACCAGCAAGAGCACACACACACAGAGTCTTTCAAAAAAAAAGGAGGGTGGGGAGACATAGATGACATGCACTGATTTGAGATGAAGATTTTTCTGTAAGTTTAGGTGTTGATAATATTTGTGATCATCAGATCACATGGTAATCAACACAGACTGGCCAAAAGCATCAGGGGTGGAATGGAAGAAGAAAATGTATCCATTGTTTGAGGGACGGTGTGCTAATGACATCCTTCACTCTGACACCGAAGTAAAGGCAGGACACAGAGATCCATGTGGCAGCAAGGATACAAGGGTTATTGATGTGTTAGAATGCATGGAAGTGCCTGAGAAGAGTCACACAGGAATTAGAGCTGCTCCCCCCAAAAGGCAGCAGGACAATCTCCCAACTCCAGTGCACACGGCATGATCAACAAACAAGAGTCAATGAAGCCACGGTACAGCAGGAAAACTGTGACACTGTTACCATCACAGAGCCATGGGGGGATCACTCACACAACTGGAGTGCTGGAATGGATGGCTATAAACCCTTCAGAAGGGACAGGTGAGGCAGAGGAGGCAGTGGGGTAGCCTTGCATGTTAAGGAGTGTCTTAAGCTTAATCACAGCAATGGCAGAGTGGAGTGTTTCTGAGAAAGAATCAGAAGGAAGGGCGACAGGCAGATATCCTGGTGGGAGTCTGTTACAGACCACTCAACCACGATGAAGAGGCAGATGAATTATTCTGTAAGCAGCTGGGATTAGTCTCATGATCACTAGCCCTTGTTCTTGAGGGGGACTTCAATTTACCAGATGTCTGCTAGAAATATAACACAGCAGAGAGGATGCAGACTAGGAGGTTCCTGGAGCGTGTGGAATAAAACTTCCTGATAGAGCTGGTGGGTGAGCCAAGAAGGGAAGGTACACAGCTGAACCTGCTGCTTGTGAACAGAGGACTGGGGTGATGTGATGACTGGAGGTCGTCTTGGGCACAGTGATCATGAAAACACAGCCTCTCTTTCTTGAAGAAATAATGAGGGCGGTCAACAGAACTGCTACCATGGACTCCCACAGGGCAGACTTTGGCCTGTTTAGGGTGTTGGTTGAGAAAGTCCCTTAGGATGCAGTTCTGCAAGGCAAGTGGGTCCACAAAGGCTAGATGTGCTTAGAGAAGACAATTTTAAAAGAGACAAGAGCAAACCATCCCCATGTGCTTCCAGATGAGCACGCAGAGACAACCTGACTGGTTGAACACAGAGCTTTGTCTCAAGATCAGGGAAAATGAGTCTATCACCTTCGGAAGATGAGGCAGGCACAACAGGACGACTTCAAGGGTTTTGTAAACTTTTGCAGGGAGAGTATTAGAAGGGCCAGAGCACACCTAGAATGCAAACTGGCCACTGGCATACAAGACAAGAAAAAACTGTTGTTATTCTATACCACCTACATAACCACTGGGGGTGGAAGCAAGGAATTCTTACTTCCAAGAAGGGGGCATGGCTTTGTGTGGAGGTAAAAGAGAGTGTGCAGACAGTCCACAGACATTTTTGTACTTTTCCAGAGGAGTGGGTGGCAAGCAGTGCAATGCTGCTGATCCTGACTGGAGGGTTGTCCACTTTTTTATTTCACTGACTCAGGCTTGGGGAAAAATGATGTAGGGGAAGCAGTAGGTCACCTCTGATGCAGTGAGCATCTTGCATGTAATCACCCTCTTTTATACACTGATGTTATTAGTATTGTTGCTGTTACTGTTAATTTCCTTATCTCATTGTTATTTCCAGTAAATTGCTATCCCAACCCATAACCTCTGCATTTTGCCTCTCTCTATCACCAGAGGGAGTAGGGAGCATGGGGCTTAACTTCCAGCTGGGCTTAAACCACAACAATAAGGAAAAGGCTGAGGTGTTTGACTCCTTCTTTGCCTCAGTCTAACAGCAAGACCATGTGTACTCAGGGTACCCAGCCCCCTGAGCTGGAAGACAGAAACAGGGATCAGGATGAAGCCCCTGTGGCCCACAAGAAAATGCTAATTGACCTGTCCTGCCACTGACAACACCTGCAAGTCCACGGAGCCCAAGGAAACTGTTGGAAGAGCTCACCGAGCCACGCTCCACCATTTACCAGCAGTCCTGGTTAACCATAAAGGCCCCAGTTGACTGGAGGTCAGCAACTGTAGAACAAATAAAAGGTGGCAGAAAGAGATTCAACTACAGGTCTGTGAACCTGACCTCTTGTGCCAGGGGAAGGTCACAGAGCAGATCATTTTGACTGCCTTCACATAGCACATGCAGGACAACCAGGGAAACAGGTCCAGCCAGCTTGGTTTTATGAAAGGCAGATGCTACTGGATTAACCTGATCTCCCTTCTATGACTGGGTGACCCACTTGGAGGAGGAAGGAAAGGCTGAGATAAGTTCTACTTGGGTTGAGGGTATGTTCTATTTCTCCTGTCTCCAGTAAGTAGTGACAGATGGAGAGGAAATGGCCTCGAGTTGCACCAAGGGAGGGTCAGATTGGATGTAAGGAAAGCTTTCTTCACTGAGAGGGCTTTGAAGCATTGGAACAGGCTGCTCATGGAAGTGGTGGAATCACCATCTCTGGAAATGTTTAGAATACCTGTATGTGTGGCACCTGGGAACACTATTTAGCAGCAACCATGGCAATGCTGGACTCGATGATCCCAAAGGTATTTTCCAACATTAAACATTCTATGATAAGGGACAAAAATCAAGAGACTCACCTTAAGCTGCAACACCTTAAATAAATGGAGAAAATACTTGTCTAAATAAGAGCTGACGTGTTTGTCACAAGAAGTTCTGACTGACATTAAAAACAGAGTAAATTGTGCCTACATGTCTCACTTTAATTCCATCAAGGCCCACCTCTCAGAAGGATGTGGGCAGACATCCAAGAGATCACTGTATAATAACCAGGTACTCTGACAAGGCTTTTGGGCTTCTCCTAACTACTAGTTCCCACAAAACACTTATTCAAGAAAGAAAATATATAGTCATTAGGAGGTAGCAATACTAGGATCAGGAAGTAGTGAAGCTCTGAGAAACTGCACCTATTCAACACATCCCTTAGGGGCAAATTATGGACAATAATGGAAGCTTTTCCCGTTGTAGGCACATCTAACTACAGTTCATTTTTCTTGGTCATCTCTGACAAGATAGTCCACTCAAGTATTATTTTTGTCAATAGCAGCCATCTATTACTTGAAAATCAGCCACAACTAACACATCCACTCTAAACAAGGCAGGCCCCATGATGCTGGGCAATGCCTTCTTACATGGGAGCAGCAAATAACTGCATTAGATCAGACTGCACACAAGAGAGCAACATCGCTGCCATTTACATCTAAATAGCCAGCTGGAACTGCCAGCAGTCAAGCCATGAAAACACATCAACATTCCAAGTACCTGCAACTTTTACAAGTTAGACCTGGCATACTAATGCAAAAATGCTGGGGAGGGAAAAAGATTTAAATATTCAACTGAAGCCACAACAAATTCTGGAAACAAAACAAATGAAGAAACAAAATCCCCAAACAAGAGAAAGCCCACCCCCGTGGACATGGCTGAACGAATTGTGAATTTGCATCAGTCAAAGGCAAGAAAGTACAACGTATTTGAGATAATGCACATAACATTCAAGATTTACATGGAGGCTTTCAAGCTTTTGAGGGTTTTTTCCAACTTTTGATTTTTCTTTGCTGTTAGCAGAAGTATTAAAGAGAAGAGAACACTACAAATATTAAATAAACCTACTTTTAAATTTTTTACCTTAGAGAAATATCCAACTAAATGGCAGCCTTTCTCATCATTTTTTGTAAGGACATAGAAGAGGAATGGTTCAACATCATAATACAAGGTTTTGTGGTCCAGGAAGAGCTTAGCTAACAAACAAAGATTCTGACAATAAATTTTGCTCACATTTCCATCAACCTAGAAAAGCAAGACAGATGCAGTTATTTCCATGACACCAACAAGTTAGGACAAAACAACTTACTGAATCAATCATATCCTAGAAGGAAACATGAACCGTATGGTGTTACAAGAAACAAACAAACAAAATACATCAAGGTTCAGAAGAGAAATGCCCCAATTTCTTCTTAAATAAGAAATCTCCAGCTAGTGCTAATTACTTTGCATTTTTAAATAACCTCTAAGTGTCTGGATTTATTAAACAAAGTAACTTCACCTTTTAATTGTTCAAGACAGACTTACGTTTTTCACTTTATTCCTGGAATGAAAATGAATATGACTGGCAGATAACAAAAATGCCCTAGTTAAAACTGCATTAAATTGTGGTTTGCTAGAAGGCAATGGAGTACAACAACTTTTGAAAAAACCCCAAACAAAGAAGTGTATTATGTTGAATCCTTAAGGTGTAAGGCCAATAAATGAGTAGCAAAATACGTATCAATCACATCAATGTTTTGGATAAATTAGACAAGACAAAATTTCCATGCCAGGCTAAAACGCTATTGAGTGAGAGAGGTGAATTTCCTGGCTAAATACAACAATTAGTCTAGGTATATTATGAGTGTAAAGAGTCAAGCTGTGATTCAGACAGCTACAGAAAAGCCAGACACAAATGCAGATTTCCTAGATCAATTAGGTACTTCCTGAAAGGCTCAGTCAAAGGCAACACATTTTTGAAATAAACTTGATAGAAAGGTTTGCTTGTACTGATTTTTTTGATAATGACCGTAGCTGTATTTCATTCAGAGAGAGACACATGAAGTGTGCAGAAAAATAAGCCATCTTCTGTTCTAATTTGTTTTGAGTAAGAATCCTAGTTACAAATCTAAGCAAAACCCATCCTTTTGGATATATTCAGGGATTTTAAGGGAACATCAGTAGTAGAGCTGCATTAAGTGGATTGAAGAAAAAACATCCAATGGATGGAGCTACTCCTCCTAAAGGCTTCAGGATAAACTTGCATACAGCTACTAAGAGTCTAACAAATACACCAAGCTCTCTTTCAGCACTCCATTGTCCAGATGCTTTTTCTTACGTTTCACACTTATTAGCAAGTGTGCAAATTAAATGTGAACTTTAAGTAAGCAGAAATGACCACTGGGTAAGCCATAAGCCTGAAAATGCAAATTATGTGAGCTGTCTTTTTCAGTAAGAACATTTGTACAGAAATGTAAAAAACTTCTTAAATTTCAGGCAAACACAGCTTGTTCATCAGTTTTAAACGTGAGAGCAGGGGAAAAAGAGGGACAGCAAGCTCAAAAGGAAGCATCTGTCAGAAGTTGCTTGGCTACAGCATAGTAGTAAGCTATGTCAAAGTCTGCTCTCAAATCTGTCAAAGTCATGCTCTGGGCAGAGGTACATAAATCACAAAATGCCAAACTTATTTCCATTTCTCTCAAAAACACAAAGCATGATGGAAACCACACACTCTTCATTCTGCTTAAAAGAAAATGGCTGCACAGAATTCTGGAAAAGATCTGTGAAGAAGGACATCAACTAATGACTAAGTTTCTACACCAATCAGTGACAACTGACATTAACCTTTGAAATAAAAAGACCCAAACCAACTACATTTATTTCAGAAGGCTTAAGTCCTTACTGAAAATAGACAAATATAGTCCTTATCCAAAATAGACAAAGGGAATAAAAGCAGTGGAGAAAGAGTTGAGACATTGCTTTCACAATACTCTGCTGCAAATAACAATACTCTGCTGCAAATAACAATACTCTGCTGCAAATAACACATGGAAAACAATCTCCCACCTTCCCATCCCTTTTCTCAGTATTTCTCTGTATTTTACTTTATTTTCTTAAGAATTTTTCATTTACATGTTAGCAGTAGTAATAAAAATAAGTGAGAAAGCACAATTTGCCTGCTCCACAGTTCTTAACACCTGCTAAGAGAGAAAATCAAGTTATTTTAAACTGACTAGGGCAATTTCATCCTTGGTAGGAAAAGAGGTAAGTCTGTTTACAACATAAGTTTTTGCTGATAGATCTTCAATATTTATATAGAACTGCTTGAGTCAGCAAGGAAGCAATCTTGATGCAAATAGTTACTTTTTAAGAGCACAAACACAACCAAATAAACCAAATACAAAGATCTTGTTCTAACTTAAAAAAGGACTTTGAGACTGCATCTACCATTGTTTGAACAGATAATAGCAATGATCAAGCACAGAAGGCATTTATACAATTTGAAAATACAAGTTTGAAGAATATGACATCTGCAATTAAAGAGAAATTATGAACACATGCATCTCAATAATACTGTTGAGAAAATAAGTCCTAGTAACCCCCCCAGTCTTTTCTATTATTACTACCTGTAAGAATTCTTGAGGAACTGGAATGTGAAAGTTAAGGCATAGTTTTAATAACTGCAGGTGTGCTATTAGAAACACAGAATTCTTTTGCCCAGGATATCCATAAAATCTCACACTTAAAAGAAGTCATCTCCCAAAAGAATAACATAGATTAATGGAATCCAAAATTGAGGTTGTGGGAATTTTTATATTTCAGGGCAAGTTTCTCAAACGTGCAAGAAGGCAAAAGCACTCAGGAGCTACATTTGTGATTTTAGAACACACAAGAAGTTGCTTTACTTGCTTTTATACTTTGGGAGCACCTACATTAGGATTAGTCCTCTCCCTACACCCCAGACACTCAAGCAGCCAGAAATGAATGGGTGTCAAGGGGTACTTTTGCTGGGAAGGGAAAGGCAAACCAATCCAAGATGAGAACTGCAAAGGAAGCCCCAAGATTCATCCTAATCAAGTATCTTAAAGAGCTTGGCCAGGGCATGAAGTACAAGTAAAGTACAAATCACAAAAGAACATGGCAGGGTAGAACAGAATTGGGAAAATGGATTTGTGTTTGCAGTATAAACAGAATCTCAACTCGTTTTTGCAGTATAAGAAGAATCTCCAAAGAAGTATTTAAGCATGTTTAAGTTTTCACTAGTTCTACAGCTGGTCTGTAACATCTACAAATTGGTCATCTTCCAAAAATTTATACTTTTGATACACCTACCTCAAATACTGAAAGGTCATTTCTTCTGTAGATTTCATTGGCTGGAGGATGAAACCAGCCACATTTCTCTGAGTGCCTTAACAAAATGTTTTTACTTTTCATGTATTTAAGACAGAATTCACACAGGTAAAGCTTTGGTAATCTGCAGGAAAATTAAGAAGATTTTTTACAAAAAAGTTGGTTACATTCTGTAAATAAAGTTACCACAAATGAAAAACCCTTTCCATTCAAATATAAGGTACCATACATAAATGCTGCTAAAGCATAACTAAATAAGTAAATCCAAAATTAGAGTATTGTGTATAATTACAGAATGATTACGCATTCCCACACTGTCATCAGAATAGGACAATAAGAAAAAAATCATTTTCTATCAATCAAGCACAGTGAACCTAATCCAACAGAATTGTGGTCAGTTTGTGGTCCAGCCTCTGGCAGATCTCAGTTACTTCCCCCTTCCCACACTCCACCTTAGCTTTTGCTGTGGGCTCCATCAAAGTAAGCACACTGCAAAAACACTTCAAATTTCGTCTTTCTTATTCCTAACAAATATAAAGGAAGCACAAAGCAGGATACAAGGGACCTCCGTCCCTTTAATTTTCCTTATTTTGCATCTGGGGAAGGCTCAGAGACAACTTTGCTTCCCGCTGTCTTGCAAATATTTGGGCAAGACAGCAAACTGGTAGGATTGTACCCCTCATCTCCACCTAAACTATCACTCTGCTACAGAAGCCAACCCAGAGAGTTCACATAGAGACAAAACATCCCCTTTCCACACATCTCCACAGCACAGGGAGGAGCCAGTTCAGACTACATACAAGTAACCCACGTGCCCTGTGACCTACATACCATCATAAACCACTCCCTTTGATTATTTTTATGGCTACTTACCTTCAGTTTTAAATTACTGAAGCAGTGGAAGAGTGCTCTAGATATTAATTACTCTGCAAAGTTTTAGAGCAGAGGACGATCTTTATCTGCTCTGAAGTTACTAGCACATCCTAGGATTATAGACATCGTTTGCACTATTCCAGTACCCTAAGGAAGTTCATCAACATCATAAATAATTTGAGCTATCTGTTCAATGATGTAATCCCACTGCACTCAGCTGAGAGCCACAGTGCCTCCTACAGGGTCAATCCACTCTAGGCTCACACTAATAATTAGCCATCATTATGTTTCTATGTGGGATTAATTTACCTGATGGAATAGGTAACTCACCCTTTCACAATATGATATAAATTGAGGGAACAAAAAGCAAAACTGAAATAAACTGACACTACAAAAGCAGTAGTAATAATAGGATATGGAAACGCTCTCCACACTTTTTCAGCCCTTGATTTATATATGCTGGATACATGAATGTCCCTCATTCCCACCACACAAACAAAAGGCAGTGTAGAGTAACACCATGTCACAGCATTTTGGAGCAAATCACGTTGCATGCTGTTAATAGTACAGTTTGACAAACATACAGTTCTGAATATTTTCCAGTGTGCCATAGAGACAATGGATTAATGAAACATTTATTTTCAGCACACACAAAACTCAGCAGAGATCTGCTGAGCACGTGTACCAATCCATGCTCTCTGCCTGACTCCAAGGTGCACCTTTGCAAAGATGGCCAGAAATGAGATGCTGCTGCCACAACTTGCTCACTTTGACTTTTTTTATTTAGCATGACATCTCCCCTGGTCCTTAGAAAAAAGGAGGTTAACAAATGCTGGACCAAAACCAAAAGTAATTTGTCTAAAGGGCCAGAAGATGGATATACTTCATTGCAATGGTGTAAAAAAAAAAAAACAAACAAAAACCAACAAACAAGAAAAACAAAAAACCAATCCAGACAAAACCAAACAAATAAATGAAAACAAAACCAACAAAACCAAACCACAAAAACAAACCTCAAACAAAACCACACTAAGCCATACTGCATGGTGACATTTATGCAGGACTAGGAAAAAGACTTTTTATTGCATCTTTGATTTAGAACTAGCTAAAAAGAATGACAAATCCTTGTTCTCAGTTATAATTACAAAAGCATATTTACTTTTAAAGGCTTAAAGTTATAAACAGTTACAAAACAGTAAAAAATAAGTTGTAATGTTCACATCAGAAAAAAAGCCAACCACGTATGGCAATCTTGACAACTTGCTACCTTGCATATTCCTGTGGGTAAGGTGAAGAGTACCAGGTCTGGATCTCATATTTTCCAAACTCAATCACTGAAGGGTATCGCCCACTTGTTTCACCAGTGTTTTTACATCCAATTTTCTGTCAGGTGTAATTAAAAAAAACATTTTAGTTACAGAAAAGCAGAAGAAACTTGAGCTTTATATAACCAATTTCACCCACTGAAAGCATGAGAAACCTGAAGTATCCAAATCAGTTGCTGAAGCTCTTTAAGCCCTGACAGAGGATGGAGTTTGCAAACACAAAACACAAACAGCAAAAGCCCAGCCAAAGATGGGGCACAACAGTCTCAAGTTCTATTCTCCCACAGCACCTAGTGTGATGACATCTCTGTAACTCTGGTGCAAACTCAAAGCTATCCTTTTGTCAAAACAATGAGAGAAAAGGTATCAGCACAACCCTTCAAGAGTAACTGGAATTTACCTCAAAGAGTCAAGAATATGCTAACACATTGATTTCAGCTATAATACTGCATTTAAGCTGATCAGAAAATGACTGCTAGGCTCTAAAGGGCTGGCAAAATATAAAAGAGTAAGAAAGGTGGGTAAAAAGAAGCAATTTCAATGACAACTTTTACAAACCTTACCACCTAACATTTTTAGGGACTACATATGAAAGACAGAGAAAGCAAGTAATGGGAACTGTTTCCATGAGGAATCAGAAGTGCAAGCTAATAATGAAACTGAATCCTTAAACTCAATTTGAGTTTGTTGGTTAACACACTCTGAATGAAGACTGTAAAAAAGTCACTGTGTAATATCAGTTCTTGTAAACCTGAAAAAAACCTAAGTGACTTCCATTACTGAAAAAAGTACAATACACAGCCATTTATGGAGCCATTTTAAGAAAGCAGCAATTGAAACATTAGATTCACCCACCTTCTAACCCAGGTTCTCAAAAACACTGGTTGCTCATTTCACAGACACAGAAAAGTAAAAGTCTGGTTCACTAGTCTGATTCAGCTCAAATGTTATCACTCCTAGATAAAGTCTACAGTATTTAAACTCAAATTGTGGTAATTAATCAGGTAAAATGAATTTACAGACTCACTAAATCTGGTTTTCTACCCAAGCAGGGTTTGCTGGGACTGACTTAGCTTTTCAGAATACCTGCTTTATTTGCAGAGCAAAGTCATTAGGCACATCCTTACCGACCAATATGCTCTCAGGCCTGACCAGGATGTCAGCTACTTTTAAACTCCCTGTTTGATCCTGTAGTCCCGTGTCCAAAATGCTCAAGTATATCTTTCAAAATCTATCTTAAGTGTCACTGATCATCTGATCCATTCCAGCATGATGCCTTGTTTCCTATCTGTATATACAGTGTCTCCCAAATAAAATTCACAGCAAGCATGATGCGTTAGATTAAAAGTAATATATTAGAAATTAAGATGAAGAGACTGAAAATTCACTCAGTTTTTATTTACAGAAATAACTATATTTTGTGCAACATGATTCTTACCTCCAGGGAAAGTTCTCGGGCCTGCTTAAACACTTCCAAATCCTCCTGTGTAACAGTGTCCTTGCTTCCCAACAGAAATACATCCGTATTTTCTTGTTTGATGCTTAGTTTGATTTCAGTATCTGTTATTTAAAACCAGCAAAAAGTTTATTCACAGACATGAAGGTTATATGTGCATTAGCAAAGTGATACTACCAAACAGGATTGTAACTATGGCTGTTATGAACTCCCCATTTTAACCAAATTTGGGATTGCTAAGCAACAGAAGTGAACCCTTCACCCCCCTTCTTGTTTTGTAGCTTGCTGCTGCATGAGCTATTTTTGGTACTTGCTTGTCTGTCTGTATAAGCCTTTAATTGTCCAGTTCTACTAAATTAGTTTTGAGCCTCATGAAATGGAGCGTATTTTATTACTAGAACTATACCACCTGATAAATTTCAGTATACTCTGGAAGGTAAAAATAAACACGAGAAAAAAAAGTAGCCCTTCAAACTTGAAGATTAATGCTAAGCTAAGTCCATATTCAAACATTGTAAATTAAACGTATTTTTTTTCTTCAATAAAAGCACTAAAAAGGTAGTTCACAACAGTACAGATCGAGTGTTGTGGAGACTGCAGTACGATGGAACCGTTCATGAAAAAGCAATGGAGCAGAGGGAGATGAATTGAAATGCCCCTGTTATAAGCACTGACAGCACACACCCATGATGACAGCACTACTGCCACAGCAAGGGCAGGGGAAGGACAAGGAAGTAGCATGACAAGTGGCTACTCATGCGGTACTACACAGCCATAAGCAACATTATGAAGGCGTTTGGGGCTCCTAGTGTCACTACAGATGCAAAAACAAAAAAACAAAAAAACAAAAAAAAACCCAAAGTGGTGTGGTATTAGTCAGGAAAAAAAAAAACCAAAAAATGTTTTGGAGATTTAGTCAGCATTAGATAAAAGGTCAAAGTTTTGTTGTTTTTGTATGAAAGTGAAGTAAGAACAAGAGAAATAGCTAAGACCTATGTGATAAGAATTTTGGTTTTGGACGGGATGCAGGTTTGGTTGGCGCTTCGACCTTTGCTTACCATCATCCTGATCAGGTTTAATCCTTCCGTCTGTCAAGCTCCCCTTCCCTGGTGAGGGGGTCCCCATCTGAGGGGTCATTTTATACTTTAATCTGCCTAGAATCCTGTGCTTTTTAAAGAAAGCTGTTCTCTTGAGGTGAGCAATTGCTTTCAAAGCATGTCCTCTAGACACACCCCATCCAGAGGCACAGGCATGAGACATAAACCTACTCCTAACCTCTTTCTTTCCATAGAAATGACTATTAGATGTTGATGTGGAAAATAATTCTGGTTTACTACAGAAATGCTTGCGGGGTCCATAGCTTGGGTGACCCTTTTTTCGAGACTGTTCCTGAGTGCTGTAGATATGAGAGAGCCCATCAAAGAGTCCCTTGAGCTGACTGCTACTAGGAAGGCTACTAAAGGAGGGTATGCTTGACTGACTGGAAGAGCTTTGGGGAGAGTTAGAAGAAGTCAAAGTGCTGGATTTTTGAGAACTGGGGCTCTGACCAGAGATGGGGATTGGGGGTAGAAGTGAGGAAGGTGGAGGTTTTAGCTTTTGTGTGGTACCTGTAGCCAACACAAGAGAAGTGCATGACTGTTTCTGAGAGACCTTTTTCCTTGGACGATAGTGCTTTGAAAAGTCTATTATTTCACCTCGTGATCTGCGACCATCAGGTGATGGTGTAAAGAACTTAGTAAGGCCATCAATGAGACCTTTGGTTTTCTTGTTAACTTTAAGTGTAGAGGCAGATATGTAGGTGGAGGTGGTGGTGATTTTGGTGGTGGCACCAGGCCGAGTGGGGTCTGTAACAGGCAATCTGCTGCTTGAATCCTTCACAGATGCAGCATGACCAGATGAAGGTGTGGTACAGACTTTAGTCTTTTGACCCCTACCAGGTGACCCCCTTCCTGTGAATGCATTCACGGATCCTTCATCACTGGTTACAGACCTATGCAAAAATTTGAAAAATAAAAATCAGCATTCAAAATCTTTACTGTCAAATAGCCCTACAGTTTATACAAGTTACCTAGGCCACTTAAAACCCTTTGAAGAAATTTAAAGACTTATACACTTTGGAAATACATTTCACACTATGACACAACATCCATCCTTTTTTATTCCACTTCTTTTTGTTCCCCCTCCCCTCTTATCTTTAAAAGACAGTCCACAGTACATGTAAGTGCTGGCATAGCAAGATCTCCCAAGCATACAGCCTTCCCACATACTTTTAGGCATAGTCAAAGTGAGCTTCTTTGGAAAAAATATCATTACACAGTCTTTGTACAAAAACTGCTCCATCATCATAGAGTTTATTGTACACACAGAGGAGATGAATGTTTTCAGTGTTAATATGATATCAAAACAGTTAACTTCAGACTACATTTGCTTAAACTGTAGAGAAAGTCTATTAATCCTTTAAAGCAATACAGCAAATCTTCAAGAAACTACAATTTTTTTCCCCACACTCTTGTTGGATTATGTAAAACATGTCAGTAAAAGTTACCACCAATGATCTAAAAGCCAAATGAGGTAGTTATTGAGAGCATTACAACAAAACCAAAGAAACAGACTCCTTAGAAATTCTAAAAACAGCAAGAAACAAAAATAGCAAAGGAGAGGAAAGAGCAAGACTACAACGAAGGTGCATTTGCAAAAAAGCCATGAACTAATCAGGCCTAACATGGAAAGTGTTAGGAAAAAAACAGAGTGGTGAATCTTATTTAAATGTTAGGAAGAATACCGAAAACCAGCATTTGTGAGAGCAGAATTACAGGCTTAACTAGTTGCTAATAACTGAAAAGAGGAAGTACACTGCAGTACTGTATATTCTAACATACAGAAAGAGAACTTTTGAAAAATATCTGCAATAAAAGAAATAGTTATCAGGACACACAATCAAATTACAAAGCCAAACAAAGCTACACAGTTGTATCATATGCTTTCTTTCATTCCCTTTTCCATCCTGCTCTTTGAAGTTAGCTTATTTACTTTGCAGCAGAAAGTTTACTTCCACAGATTTTTGTCTTCTTAATTGAGATACTAAAGTAATTAATTCCAACAGGTTACTTCTAATTAGGGATTCAACAGCCTAGGGCAGCCATCTGGTTTACTGACCTCCAAGGGCCCACCAGCTTAAGAACTAGCCCCTTTTCCACCCACACATCCTTAAATTTGGTTAGTTCCTACGAGGCAACAAACCCAAAAACTTCTAAGTCTTTAGAATCCTTTGGTGTCATACCCATAAGCCTATCACAAGACCTATTCTCAGTACCAGATGTGGTAACCACCAGCAGTGCCAGAGGCCAGCACACACCTGGTTTGAGTTAATCTTACACAGTAATTGCCTGTGAAGGGCTTCCTACAGATGGGCAACAGGCAAAAAGTTATTCCAGCACCACTGGACAGATTTTCTTTGTACTATACAAGGACTAAATGGCATTGGCAAACCTTCCTGTATTTCATGTGACCACACACTGTTTATGTTTGGCACTATTGCCTTCCATACTCCACAATCACTTTTAAATAGGATTGCATGCGGAAGAGTCTCTTCCCTTATTTTATCTCCAACCACTATTTTTCCAAAACAAGATTACTTTGTTTTCATATATGAGACTTTGAAGTAATAGAAATGTACTGGCAGTATTGCAAATATTTATTTTACGAAGAGCTTCCCAAGCACTCCTGTAAATGCTCATGCAGCTCACGTGCTACAAAGAAAACCTTTATGAAAATATTAATAATCTTCATATAATACCAGAAGAACTTCTGCATCCTTTAGTGTGAGGTTAAAAGTTGCAGCTCAGAATCTCAATAGCAAAACATCACAGGAAAACCCTCATAAAATTTCCAATCTTTCAATAGAAAATGTAATAACATGTTTGAGAAAGGAGGAGAAACAGAACTAGTGTTGGAAGGCGAACATTGCTGCTAAATCCACCCACTGGGAACCCAAACCAGAGACATGTCTGTAGAGAAGTAAGATGGCAGGACTGCATAAGAACCAGTCCTGGTTCTGGTCAGGGCAGGGTTAATTTCTGCAGTAGCCAAGGAGAACATGTCCAGGACCCAGAGGTTACTTTGTACCATCTCCGGGGCAGGGAAAGGCACTCTTCCAGGGAGAAGGGGTTCTTTCCAGTTGGGTAAGCAGGGAGCAGCCATTCCAAATAATCACACGTGAATTGTTTTGCCTGTACACTTTGTTATGGGTACTGTAGCTGTTACTGTTTGCTTTCTTATCTCACTGCTGTGTCCAGCAAATTGCTCTTATCTCAACCTCGATCTTTACTTTTTGTGCCTTCAATTCTCCTCTCCAGACACTGGCAAGGGGAGGGGGAAGCACTCGAGCAGCCGTGGTTTGGAGAGTCCCAGCAGTAGCCCTAAGCTGGGGAGTAGCACTCCTGAGCCCCATGAGAGCCCTAACCTCCAGCTGAAGGTGTACGTGTTTTCCAAGGCTAAAGACAAAGGTACAACTAAAGCCCAAGGCATAGCTAGAGATATAAGGCATATTTTTATTATGCACACATCATGATATATAGACATCTCAACGACCTTCAAATTCCTAAGCTATTTATTCAGGAGGAGCACTGTACAACGTTTTGCCCAGGCTAACAGCACGGTCTCATCAGCCAGTACAACCACATCTTTTTAGTTTCATGTAGTGTCACACTTTATTCCTGCCCTGAACTACTCTTCCAGAGCAACACACATTCAACTTTAGGACAAGAACCAAAAATGCAAGATGAAAGATCCTGGCAGGGAGAAAGGCAAAGGAGAATACAGCAAGATGCACATCTCATCAAGTACATCAGCTGGAATAGTGCAGTATACTCTAAGTACTTTTCCTTCTAGTTTCACATGTGGGCTCCACTGGCTTCAAAAACGTTTGTTTTCCAAAACGCCAAGTTTTACAGCAGCTCTCATGCAATTCTGAATAATACCAGACAGGTTTTTAGACTGTAGAGAAGAATGTTACAATGTACAGAATGAGTAGCTGATAGAGTCAGAAAGCTTTTCAGCTGCTCAGCTGACACAGCCGAAGAGTTAAATAATATTTAAATATGGGGGGAAAAAAGGTGTACGTGGATAGGAACATGTGATGGAGGGCAACATGCTACTGTAGCTGACACAGAATCTGTTCCTGTTTAACACTCAGTGTAATGTCAACTCAGTATTTGAATGCTACTTAAACAATCCTCCAACCAAGACTTAACATGTCCAACTACAGTCTTTTCTGGGAAGACAAATGCTAAAAAAAATTACAGCACACTCTTGTTTTAGATAAACATTCCTGAGAAGCAAGAGGAATTGCAATCTCTTCTCCTAGTAACCGGTGGCAGCTTAACAGCAGAATTCAAGTAATAATCTTTCCCAAAGTACCAGTGAAACCAGAACTTGCCTATCACTTATATAGCTTGCTTTTTGGAATGGGTTTTGTGAGCTGATATTAACTAATAAAGTAGTTTTTATACAGTTATCAAACAGCTCTTTGAGCAGAATGGTCTCCTGAAGTTGTATTATAAGCAGCTTGATGTTATCCACCTTGTATTCCGTAGGTACTTCAATAATTTGAAGCTACACTTAAAAGACAGCTGTGGCATATGTTATTACACAGAAGTTTATTTGCATCTGCTATGGGCACAATTTTTGATAAAAACTTACAGGATCTGAAAAATTAAGTTACAGTAATTTTTTTATCATCTTCTGACATGACACCAAAAGTATCTACTATAATTTAGAAGTTACTGAGCATTGGACTGAAAGGCACATAACTAAATCACACATTATCTACTTTTCCCCAACTTAAAATAGAGTTAAAAACTGTGCTCAAACCTGCACCAGACTCTTAGCTGACTACATTCACATTAGAAACATCTGAAGAACTAAAAACCAAGAGAAACTTACAACATTCGTTGCTTTAATTTGTTTTTCGGTCGTCCAATAGGTTTTGCATATCGTCTCCTTATTTGCGCAGCTTTCTCATGAAGCAGCTTTCTCCCTTTCTTCTTTGGTCTACAGACCTGGCAAATCCACATCCCTACACAAAGGGAAAAGAGTTTAGTGGTACAGTTTATCTCATCTGTGCTGCAGGCGTGTATCAAGATACATCCCAAGTATGTATATGAGGTCAGCAAATTATCCCTTGAACAGGACACAGGGAAAGGAAAGTGGACAAAGAAAGTGATCCACCTCTATCCATGCTCTCAAATTTTTAAATGCAAAGTGCTCATGGAAAGGGGGAAACAAGAAGCAACGAGGATCACAGAAAAAATGATGAGCAATCAGGTTCCTAGAGCAATTTCTGTTCTAGCTTGTCCCTCCTTATACTACCTAGATCTTCCTCCAGACACAATTAAGACAGGGTAAAAAAGTTACATGTGTATTGCAAAGCCACTAGAGTAGTGCATGCTAAAGACTATACTACATCACACCTAGGTATACCTTTTTTAATACACAATTTGAATATAGCATCCTTTTAACATTAGATAGCCATGTCTAAACATATATTATAGATAAGACTGGAGATTGGGAGGGGAAGAACTGAAGAAAGCCTTTAATGTAACTTTAGGATTAAATAGGGAAATCCATAAAGATGTAAGAGCAAAAGTGAGATGTGGCATAGGTCAGAAAACTAGAGATTACAGAATCTGAAGACACATGCATTTGGTTTTCTCTGTTTTTCTAATTAATCTCACAAAAGGCATGAAGAAGACTCTCTTCTACATGTTCCAAAGACTTCTTTGCCAGTGTATATACTCCCTGCATTTAAACAGCCTTTCTAAAATTTCACCCTCAATAAACTAGGCAACAATTACACAATGAATTCATCTGGTCAACTATATGCAGACCTTTATTGTTTTCCTGAGGGAAAAACCCCTCACACAACAACAAATAGAACTGCCTTTGATATGAATGTAATCATATTAGCTATCATTGAAAATAAAAATGAAAATAGCGTGCTTGAGAGGTTTTGGTCACTTAATACAAGACTGCAAATGAAAGTATTTTCATGGAAAGGATTTTTAAGGTCACCTTTTGGCATTCGGGATAGTGGCGGGTCACAGCACTCCATGTGGAACCCTCTATCACAGGAGTCGCAAAAAAGCATGTTATCCTGGGGGATGAGGGGTGGAGAAAAGGGAAAAGACACTTAATACAGCATTGCTTCAAGTTGTACATCAATTATTTGCATTTGGTCACGTGCTAATTATAAAGCTACTATAAACAAAGAGAAGTCAAGTAACACTGAACAAATGTAACTTACTGCATTTTTGCCTTGGATCCTACACGCACTGCATGTCTTGCATTCAATACACTGCCACCTCAAGGCCTTCACATTTGTTGTTAACTCGGGACAGAACTTCAGACATGAGGGATGTCCTAAAAAACACCAAAATGTTTTAGACAGCTTGAGATTTAAGATAGGTTAGACTGATTTTGAAGTTCAGCAGGATGTAGCCAGCACCACCAGAACCTTTGAAGTACCAGCTGCTTTCAGAATTTTGCAACACATTATTTAACTCATCTACTTCATACAAATATACAGAATAATTGTCATGAAACCCATTCATGATGACAGGTAGAAAACTGACTCCTACTATACCTGACACCAGTGAGTAGTCTACATAAGCACATAAAACTTAACTTTTTTTTTGTCACTAAGTTATTTCCATAGCATATTAAACTGTTGTAGCTTCTGAAAAAAGTATATTTATAAACTTGGCCACAATCCCCTTTCTTAGCAGTGCAACATAAACAGAGGAAATCTTTAGATAAAACTACATTAGTTATTTTTCTAACTATACTAAGCATCCACCAGAGAAACTAAATAGTTGAACTATATGCATTTTTTATTTCAACTTACTACATAAGTATACACAAAGAACAATTTCAGAGTAAAAAAAAGGGAAAAATGAATCTGGCAAGTGGTGTAAGGAAAGCACATTGCAATAGAAAGTTTAATATTGAGGGGTGGGTGCAGAATAGTTGAACTTCCACCTCCCACAGAACACAAAGGTTCCTTGGCAGGACCATCCTGTTTTCACGGCAGCCTTGAAGGCTGCATGACTTTTCCACCTAACAGGAGATACCAGGCAACTGAACACATCCAACACCTTCGGCAGCACTGGCAGTGATTTTTTCATGTCTTCAACAACCTCAAAGCATACCTTTAATCCAGAAAAGACAAAAGCACTGCCATAGCAAGGGATAAGCCTTCCTAAGGAAACACTTTATGACAGTCTTATATTCAGAGATTAACCATCAAGAACATAAACACAGGAGTTGTCAGAGATCAGAGTCCCTGCTGCCATGCTGCAGTTACAGATGGCTGCAGTGAGGTGGCACACATCAAAGGTGCTTTCTTCTCCCTGTCAGAGCTGGGATGAGTGCTTTCTTCTAGGTAATGGTGAATTCCCAGTGATTCAGACTTTCTCCATCAACTGTTTCTCAATCCACGACTGAGCTAAAACACCACAAATAAAAATACAATCTAATCTATGAGCATTTGCTATTTTTGCCTTCTAATGGACTGAGGCATGAATGGCAAAGATTGATGGAATGGAAAAGTCACCTGAATAAGGGACAATTTCAGAATTTACTTCCTTTTATTTTATTTATGCAAGGCTTAAACCACTTTATTGTTGAACTTCGAAAGACAACTTGAATTGTGCATTTTCTCAAAGTAAAATGCAGGGATATAATCTATTAGTAAGGACCAATCAATAAAAAATTCAAAGAGTAGTTTCAGAAAGATACTGAAAAAGCATAACCATTTGATTCTTAGCATACAGTTTAAGATACACCAACTTTTTTTTTTGTGGTTAAAATTGAGTATACACTTTCAAGAATGTGACAAATACACTATAACTGCAGAGATTAGTTCAATGAGATACTCTTCCTTTCAATGAAACCCCCTAGAGGGGCTGATACTAGTAATCAGTATCACATAAAGACTTATTTTATCAACTATGACTTAATAATTCTATTAACACATTAAAGCATAGTCATAAATCAATCACTTCCATGTATTTAATTCCAGTTATCTACTCTGCACAGAAGTGATTTATTTCAAGGGGCAAGGAAGTTGCAGTTAAAATTGTTGATTTTAATTTTATGTAAATAACTGCAATGTATAAACATATGAAACATCCATTCTCACTGTTACTTTATATCTTTTATCTACCAATGGAACACTTCTCATTCAAGCAATTGCACAGCTTAAGACATTTCTTTAAGCACTAGATTTTATTATGAAACAAAAATTCAAGAAAAATATTCCACTGGTATTAAACATGAAGATTCTGCCTAAAATTCCAAATCCTTGAGCCACAAGTAACTAGAACTGGAAGGGTGCAAATGAGAACCATCACTATGTATTTGCATTGTTTTTTCACTGTCTTTTCTAGGTATGCCTTAACAGAGACAGGCCAGAAACTTTTACATTTCAAAATACCATATGGTATTAATTCTTTAATAGATGACAAACTATTCATTTTAGACAGAAATTGATATAGTGCAAATATAACAATAAAATGTATAGTGTAATACCTACCAGTCATTAAGCGGTAACTAACAAGTTTCAATTTTTAAAGGAACTTTGTTTAACTACAGTCTTTTTTGTAGTTTAACAGATTTCTATAGTCAGCTGAAGATACTGTGCCATTCACTTTTTTTTTTTTAATTTGAGAGTTGAAGGAAAGCATGTTTTGGGCTTCCAAATTTGCAGTATTTCAGCTCTAACTGAATTGAAAAACACACTATCTTCTCCATATCCAGACGCTGATAAAATCCCAAGAGATTTCCAACAGTAGTTTGAAATGTTTAAACTGGTAATTTCTCCTGGTTCCACCACACAACTTTCTTTTAAAACTCTGCAGCATCAATATTTTAATATTTTAAACAAGTTTACCAGATTACTTGAAATTTAGACCTTTGCAAGCTGGAACACTCCACCAGGAATACATAAAGGCCTGCTTTAAAATGAAGCATTTCAAAATTCATTCACCCATGTTAGAAACAGTTAAGATTTGTGATTCACTGACATGGCAGAAATAGGCGAGATCAGGAAGTTTAAAGTGAGGATCTCATTCCTTTGTGACTGAAGACAATTTCTGTAACCTGCCCACTTTTGTGTCTTCCTCACAAAGCTGAGCTTTTTTTATTCATTAAGGGATTTGATGAAAAAGCTAGTCTTTTAAAAGAGCAAGCATTAGATCAGTGACTACAACTAAACACAGTGCTAAATTAGTTATACTAATGTCTCCAGTTATTTTTAACTGTAACACAAATGCTAGGAACTACTGTGTAAGATAACTCACCAAAACCCCCCTTGACTTGTGTCTGATAATGTTTTATGTAGAAAGCATTATTATTTAGGAAGACTTCAGCTATGGGCAGAGATGGTCAGTGCACCTGTCTCGGGGATGTACCAGTTTTTTCTACCTGAAGGTTTCTTAGCAGTTCATTTTATCCAACTAGCCCAATATCCTTACACAGACAGCAATAATTAAGGCAATTTCTATATTCCATCATTACTAAAGCATACCCTAAATCTCATTTAGAAAGCGATCTCTGCCCAGTTCTTTCCAAACATTTTCTGTCCCTCTTCCTCTTGACCTGAGTCCAGTCTCTCTATTGCTCTGTTCTTCAGCCTCCTCTGCCCACCATCCTTGATCAGTAATCCTCTTGCCTCCTCAGGATAACATACAATTTGAGAGGAGAGTACCTATGGGTATTCTACTTTTCACTATTTTTCCCCCTTTAAAAAAGTATTTATTATAATTCTCCAGTCACACAACTATTTCTCTCCTCATTCTACAACTTCAAACCCTTATAAAAATCTGTCAGCAGCAGCTCTTTAATAGCTTCTGCACATCTTGTTCATGAAAACAGAAGCAGAGTTCGATTCCAGTTCTCAAGTGTATTGATTTTTCAAAATCAAGAAATAGGGGAAAAGCAGGAGAGGAAAAAAAACCAAAACACAAAACCCAACTGAAACCAAGAAGAACTATGTCTGCTTTTGTAATGGAATTTGTTTTCTCACACCTGACATCCCTCATCTTCTTGAGAGAATCCTCTGTGCCCACCGACATAGCAGTGCATTTCATTTCTACTACCCCAATACTTTTTCTTTCCAAATACCACAAAAACGTGCAGTTATCCAGCTAGTTTCTGCTTTCAGAATGCAGAAGCACTACCTGAAAAGACAAAAGCAACTTGACACAAAAACAAAAAGGGAAAACAATCATGCCAGTAGTGGGCACTGCAATTTAATCTCTGATCAACTGAACAATTTGCTTGCTATGCACAACATGCAATTTCTTTTCTATTTGTTAGACAGCAAGACCAGCTTTGAAATACACTGCAATGTGCAAAATTACAAATCCAATTACAATAAAACTCCACTTGAGTGAAGTTTTGTTATTTATAAATTGCACTGAAATTGGTTTTTATTTTAGTTAGGCATCAGTAGCTAAAGTTTAACCATCCAGCAAACTGATTGGCAGTCTCAACATTTCATTCCTTATATCTAATACATCTGAGGAACTAATTAAAGATAATTTAATCTTAATGAGGCAGAGAGAATGTATCGGTGTTAATTCAAATAGAAGCTGATCCATGAAAGTCAAGACTTCCAGTTCTAAAGTGCCTTAAGACTCACCAGGGAATTATTACACAACAGAAGAGTAGCTGATATCCAAGCTCACCTGATTAATGTAAACTCTGTGCCCCAGACTCTAACCAAGTACTAGTTTTGCAAATATCAGAAAACAGATGTGAAAATAGAGGAGACCTGCAAACCACTAAATGAAGACAATTGCTGTTGCAGACTGGGTTAAGAAAGTAATTTTCTTATTTCAGAGTGTAATGATTTAAAATACATTGGCTAAAATACAAAGCAACTATTAGGATGACAGATTGGGAAGCAGACAATCAATAACATACCCCGATTAACTGAAAACATGTTTCTATTTGAACTGTTTTGTTTTTACTCCAGTACTGATGTAGTCTGTCCTGGGTACTGCCATAGCTACCACCAGCATACCCACAAAATTATAGTACCCATGGACTCCAGACTGACAGAATATCAGAGCTGGAAGGGACCCACACAGATCATGGTGTCCAACTCCTGGCCCCTCCCAGGGCATCCCCAAGAGTCACACCATGTGCCTTGAGAGCACTGCCAGCCCTGGTGCAGTGACCAGTGCCCTGGGGAGCCTGTTCCAGTGCACAACCACCCGCTGGGCGAAGAAGTTTTTCTGAACCTCCCCTGACACAAGTTCTCTTCCCTCGGGCCACAGCACTGGTCACCACAGAGAAGAGAAGCACCTGCACTAGGAACGGCCACAGAGTCTGCAAGAGCTGCTGCAACACACACCAGTGAGGCACATGCAATCAGTGGAGTCATTACCTTGTGCCTGACAGTAACAGGCTGCCCACCTGATGTGGGATGTTACCTGAAATATTATTCAAATTCCCTCTTGAGTAACATAATATTTTTATTTTAAAATGAACTGGATACTCAAGATATGCAGCAGCAAAGACTGCTATACAATCTTTGTTACTGTGATTATTCTTCAGCTTCTGAAACGCAGCAAATCTGTACAAACAAAATTCTTGATCATCATTTGGTGTCACAATGCAAAACTGAGTTTTCAGAGCCAACACAGATCCCAAACAATAACTGAATTCTTGTGCTGTAAAAGTGTGGTTTCCCCCTCTTAATTTACTCAGCAGATCTATACTTTGATATAAAGATGAATCCATACCTCTCACTTGTAATTACACAGATAATAAAATTCTAGTTTAAAAAAGAAAAAACCAACAAAAATCAAACCAACAAACAAAACCAAGAAAAACAAAAACAAACTCTTCCACCCTCCTGGGATCAGTTCTCAATTTGCATTTGTTCAAAGAGAGGATAAGGCTCACAAGTTTAAAACATCTTTAGAAGACATATTAAAACATGAACTTTTTTCAGCCAACTTACCACTGCTGCCACAATCTGCACAAGACAAGAGCTCTTCTGGTTTTTTTTCACGATTCGATTCTTTTGTTCCCAAGCAAAAGCTGCATATTGGGATGGGATCGGCTCGTGGCTAGATTTAAAAATAGAGACAGTTAGCTAACAAAAAAACCCCAAACCAGAACCCACCAGCCTCCATGGCTTTTACTTGGTATTTTGTTTTACCACATATTAATTGCCACAGCAAACGTCCCCTTTAGTAGCTTTGTCACAAAGATTTTATCTTAATATATTTCATAAACTTTAGGTTTTCCCACAATAAGCCACCCTGTGTATTAATCCATGTAAACATCTCCAATACAAGAGTAGTGATAACAAAAACAAGGAAAAAATCAGAACTTGAGATACTATTCTTGCACACACAATTGCAATTCAGAACACAATCACTTGTTCTTCAAATGTAACAGCGCTCCAAGATCAAGATGTATACTAGTCTGCATTACAGACACATATAGTTCCTTTACACAAGAAAACAAACTCCCTAAAAATTCACAAAGTCAGGACTTATTTTATTACTTGGAAATCCAATACAACTCATACCTCCCTCTGAAACTACCACTTTAGAATAAAAGCACTGGATTTAACAGATCAAGAGTCATCCATGCCAGTCTGATGCGTCCCATCAGCTTTGATATACACTCATAATAAAAACCATGGAAATCTTTCAATGTCTGGAAGCAATAAACAGACCTCTTCAGAGAATTACTTCAGAATTGATACAAATTTACTTCCCATCTTCCTTATCAATTACATGACAGACTATCAGAGAATAAATATCTATTATATACTTTCTGCATTACATTTTAGAGCTTTAATGAAAAAGCCACCTTCAATATCCAAAATATTAATATATTAATGATTACATGAAAGTATCTGTAAACAGGTCTGTAACAAATAAAATTATACGCAACTATTTCTCCCAAATAGGATAGCAATATAACAGAGTATGCTCTAGCAGAGACTTTCACAAAACTCAGATTAAAATGGTTTATTTCACAAATTCTTAGTTTCCAGATTCAGGTAGCCATTGCTGCTAGTTTAACATATCAAAGCAATCATTTATTGCCTTTACCTTCATATTCCATTTCCTCTTTATGCTACAATACTTTGCAAGCTGGCAGGCTATCTTCACTTGACCTATTAATCTGTATTCCATTACAGATCTGGGAAGTGGGGAATGCTTGTTTTTAAGGGTATTCTTATGAAGGAAATAGTTCCATGGTGATGTGCCCTTATGTCTCAACACAATGTAACACAAATATTGAAACTACTTCTATGTTATTAAGCTTTATAATAATTTTAAGTCAAGTAGAAAACTGACACCAGGAAGGTTTGTCCTAGCCACAGAGGAGGAGCACACAAACACACTTCCATATAAACACACCCCAAGGCCCCGTACTTTTTCTGAACACCTAGTCCTCAGAAGGTCTTCTCACTGCTCAACTCTTCACAATCCAATCACTGAAATACTGACATACTTGCATACCCCAATGAATATACACAAAAGATACACAGAGCTGAACTTTTAAGTAAGGAGATGTGCTCTCTTTCATCATCTACCAAAGGGAACTGCTGTAACCTTCCTATAATCAATAGGAACAAATGTCATCTGCAGTCTTATCTTACTAAGGTCTCCATTATGGATTGTAGGGTTAGCTGAAATATGAAATTGCTACTTGGATAAATACAATACTTTAAGTTATAAAACAGACATCTTCTAGAAATAGCCATAGTTCAAAAAAAAAAGCATTATTGGTGTTGTCAGTTTTAGAAGGATGACACTGCATGAGATCATTAGTTCTATAGGTGGGAAGGGTTACACCAATTACTTGTAGGACTTTCATTTGTTAAAAACAACATATATATAAATAAGATAAAATAGAATTGTTTAGTTACTATTCTTACCAGTCAGATATAATTCAACAGATCTTTCCCATCATTTTGCTTTTATCAGATATGTCAGCAAAATGATATTAAAACAGAATACATAAACTATGCCAAAAAAAAGGCAGCAGAAAAAGGGTCCAGAGCTATTCAAACAGATTTTGCAGCATTGTGTAGACATTTCTTAACTACTACTTAAAATTTAATACAGATAATTTTAAAAGACAGATTATACTTTTAGTGGAATCCAGTAAAAATCTCCTCTTGGCAACCATACCATTCTCTTTCCCTTCAATGTAACAGTGCTTTAGCCATCTCAAAAAGGCTTGCGCTGATAAATAATTTATAAAGCTTCACATATCATTCAAATCCAGGTCCACAATCTCATCTATCTTTCCAAGATAATTTTTTTTTTTTGCTCTAGGAAAAGACATGGCCATTAGCCAACATTCATTTACTTCCCTATTTCAAACATGCCCCCACCTCCTCCCTCCCCCCCCTTTTTTTTTTCTGAAGGTAAAATAAAGGACAAAGGTTGTTGGCAGTTCAGGGCTACAAAGACTGATGTTCCCATACCAAAACTAATCACAAAGAGCTTGCAAATCCTATTACTTCATATACAAGTTTCCAAGAAACTTACAGGCTCCAGTATATCTTTGAAGCCATTTACATTCATAACTGCATTACAGGCTCTGTTCTCACAACTACTGGAAGTTAGGAACACACACACCCTCCTGGCAGCACAGTAAACAAGACATCATTTCAATTTGCTTTAGCTTGCACAGTCACAGCAAACCTGAATTCATACTCGTAGTATTAGTTCTGGCTCACAACTATCTCAATTAGCATAAACTAAGGTGGTTTGGGGTTAATTTGGGGGGGCTGGTGCATATTTTTAGCTGTTAATTAATGGCAGCAGAATGTAGTCCAAACAGCAATGCACCTCCTACCTTAATCAAAGGGAACACTAAGAGAAATTAATCTGCTTTTCTAATCAGTAGTTTATCTTCTAAAATAGAGCCATCACTTATCTTTTGAAAAACAATGATTAGTCTTTGGGAAGGTTAATTCCATTTCATCTCTTACAGGAAGGAGTTCTATTCAAGTCAGTATTGCAGTATTTTGTACCAGATGAATCAGTAACACTTTTTGTGTTAATATTTAATATTTGCGTTACAAAAGCTTTAGGAGTCTGCTGTCTGCTCTGTCACACAAGGGAGGTATGAATAACTCTCACCCAGTAACATACTGCTGTTTCAACAGAACTAATAAGCTGAGAAGAATTTTTCATTCCTTTAATTTTGTGAACAAGGAAAATGACAACTTGCAAAACAACTTCGTTTGCTAGGTTACTAGAAATGGAACATTCACATTTAAAAGACTGCCTTGTTCTAATAACTGTATTCCCAACTGCAGTAAGAGCAAATTTACAGAAAATTCATCCCTTATGCCAACATGCATTCAGAAATTGAAGTTTCACAAAGAGCAGTCAGGAAACTGGATTTTAAAAAAAATTAAGATATACACACCATGGGGCAATAACAGACCATCATCTCAGCACCTGTAAATAGGTTGGGTTTTTATTTTACTTTCCAAGTAGTAATTGAACCACATTTACTTAAGCACCACACATTCAACTGCCAGTCAGTCAATCCCTTAAAACATCATACATACAACTGCTGTCCATCAATCCCCTAAACAGTGTTAAGATCATGTACTGTATGACAATATTGTATCACCAAAAAACACCACCAAATCCAATTTCACAACATTTATAATTTCAAAATTATTCTAAACAATAATTGATTGTGAGCATTGTAAAACTTGAAACAGTTTTCAATAAAAATATGAATGTGCACCAAATTTTGTTTATAGCTTCATTATCTCAGTCACTAAAGAACACAGGAATAAAAACCATGTTTAATATAAGTTTGTGCTACAGATAAAGACTAAAAATAAAAAGTATTGGTTTAGTGCCTTCAATAAGTGTTTTGTAATTGATCCAACTGAAAAAACCCCACTCCAAAGCCACCAAAAAAACCCAAAGCATTTTAACTATTTGACATAGTTTACACATTGTGAAACCTTAAGGACCCACTATCCTAACTGCTCACAGTCTTTACATATTCTGCATTCTGACTGGTCCACAAAAAATAAAGAATCAGAGAATGGTTTAGATTAGAAAGGACAAAAACCTAATTCCAATTGCCCTGCTACAGGCAAGGACACCTTTCATAACATCACTAATTCAGAAATAACAACATAGTGCTAGCTTTAGTGAAACTAGTGCAGTGTCCATGCTTAAGCCAAGACTTAGAAGTCACTTATGCAATCAGTAAATTAATTTGGCTATTTTAATGACTCACAGCTATCTATTCTGAGAAAATAACAGGCTTTTCCCCTGCACAAAATCAATCCTTGGTAAAAATTCAGCTGGACTTCTGTTACCTTATGCCAGAACTTGTCTCAGAACTATGGTCCAAAATAACATTGTTTTTCCTATGTAGTCTCTGTGCTTGTGGAATTTATATGCTTATTTGATTATATTGATAGTTCCCATGAAATTCTTAAAGCATTTAGCATGTTCTAACAGCCCACCCCCAATGAAGTCACATTAAGTCCTGAAGTTTTATTTTACTTTATTTGTGAGTATGCAGTTACCCAAAACTAGAAATCCCACTCAAAGCAAGAAGATTCCTATTTGCCTTGCTATAGCACTCTGAGGTTTTAAACAGACTCTCTGAAAACTGTTAGGCATTAGCTGTGTACACACAATTACAGACAGTCTTAAGTGCTTCCTCATTAAGTGTTATACACACATTAACAGAAATGAAAACTTGACACACACTCCCAAGAAATTTGACTAGTAAACCAAAACCCTCAACTGTTCACATTTGCAATGCCTCTCCATGCCTTTCCTGAAGCACCTCAACATCATCTGACTACCTGCTGGAAAACAAATCCTTATGCATGACACGCAGACATTAGATCTCTGTTATCCTATGAACAGAAACAGCATGTAAATAATTACAGGGATACCAGGATAGAGGGGCAAATTCTACTGAAAAGTGAGGCTGCCATGACCTTCAATACACATCCACTGTCCTGGTCCCAGCCTATTTACAGCCTTAGGAAGGACAGAGGCAGCAAGCTGTATTTCCCAGAATACCTACATTTTCACAAAGTACATTCAAGGGCTACCTGCATTCCTTTTTTTATTTTGTTTTTACCATGGTTGAAAAAAGTAAGTCTTTGAACAAGAAATACTGCAAGAAACACCTCTAAATACTGTTTTTTAAAAAATTAGTATTGAAAACCAAAAGCTTTATCAGGGACAGGTACTTATTTCTGTGTCAGCTACTGAAGCAGCCGCCCTTGGTCCCAGGCAAGACAAGGCTCTGTGAGTACTTTCAGCTGTAATCCCTTTCCTGCATTCATTCTGTGTGTGTAAAAACCAGTTTACTTTCCACATCTGGAAAAAAAAAATCATCATGCTTCAGGAACTGTAAGTTAAACTAAATTCAAATTTTTAAAACAACTTGCTAATTAAGTAGTAGCTTCCATGTTAGCTGTACAGGCCTGCAAAGCATGGTAAACAGCACACATTACTCAAATGATGGCAAACACATCCTGACAGGCAGAAGTGTGGAAACATTACACCTGCTACAAACCTTAACATAGCAGCTATGCATTCAAAGAGCACAAAGCAAAGGCCAGTACAAGGGCAGATCCAAAAAGAGAGGACTGACCAGGCTGTGAACTTTCTTTATTACACTTTTAAATCAACTAACTTCATAAATGGCGCGTATTGAGGAAAAGCTACAGTCTGAAACTTCTCCTCTTCCCCCCAAAGATTGTCATCACTGCTAGAATGCAGGTTTGTGTGCCTTTTTTTTTTTTTTTTTTTTTTTGTATAAAACTCACTTCCTTACTACACAGTGGCTTTGTGGCTTTCTCTCCCTCCTGTACTTTGAAAGGATATCTCCCTAAGGGCATTGTGATATACAAGGTAACCATCAGAGATACCTAGAATTATGCAAAAAAGAACAAGAACAAATTTAAATCCCTCCACATCCTCCTGGATTCACATGCCCCAAAGCCTTCTAACTGCAAGAGTAAAACTAGATTAGCTTAGACTTAATTAGCTGCACATAAGCCAACCTGAATTCATGTTTCATTTGTAGTTTATATCCACTGAAAATATTAAAATTCCACTTTCTGTTGAAAAACCACCACCCAAAACAAGCACAGAAGACATCTAGAGAAAGGTGCAAAGCAGTAGCTCAAAAATACAGCTAAGTCTCCTGGTCCACTGGAGGCTCAGCTTGCACTTTCAACAGAATGAAAATAAAGCCTCTACACTTACAGAAGGGAGGCTTTCCAACTATAGTCCAAATTCAACAGACACACAGAATTAGTGAAGTCAATCTAAAAACAACCCTTGGATATGTGTAGGCCCTGCTACTGTTTCTGTCAACAATCTCTGATACTTTACTTATTTAAACTGTATCCCTTCTGTGATCTTGCATTAATTTCTGTGTGCCAGGGTTTAACTCCAGCTGGCAACTAAGATGCACACAGCTGCTCACTCATTAACCCCACATGGGGATGGGGAAGAGAACCAGAAAAGTGGAGAACCCATGAGTTGAGGTAGAGACAGTTCAGTAGCCAAAGCAAAAGCCACATACACAAGCCAAGCCCACCAAGGCCATGGCCAGGAGAGCGGGGCCCCTTCACACGTCACAGTGACTTGGGAAGACAAACACCATCACCCTGTGTTGGTGTACCACACTGCCGCCTTCTTGCTCCCACTTCATACACTGAGCACAACATTTAATGGGATGGAACATCCCTTTGGTCAGATGGGATCAGCTCCCCTGCCTAGATAACCTCCAGGATTCTTGAGCACCTCCAGCCTCCTCACTGGCAGGGATGTATGAGAAGCAGGACTCCCTGACTCAGTGAAAGCACCGCTCAGCAATAACCAGAACTATCTCTGCATTGTCAACACCATTTCTAGCACAAACACAAGATATCATCCTCTAATCTCCCCCACTTAATATCAGCACACTGTAGTAGCTCTACAGAAGAAAGCAAGCTTTTTCCTCCTGAATGGGAATGAATTAGTTCTTTAATTTGTAGGTTTCCTGCTTTGGTCCTGCAACTGGGCTAAAGAAATGAAAAATGTATTCACCTTTCCACTGTAATAATAAGGGTGTTTTTAAATAATAAGAAGTTCTGTAGTCAAGGCTATTAATATAACTGGGCTATGAAGAAGGTAATCCTCAAACTCCCTCTTATGCATTCTCCAATCTGAGATCAGAGCCCAGCTACAGAACCTGCCACTACAAGGTACTTTTGCTTACCAGGTTATCAACAGCTCAAGGATGTAAATACATCCTATATACACTGCAGTTTTCTGTCTGCATCTTCCTGCAATTCTGATGACCATGACCTCCATTGTGTAAACATAACCTTGGGCCAAGCAGTCTTCAGCCTTCCTGAAAGTCTATCTTGGATGGTTTTGAAGTGAAAAGACCAAGGGAAAAAAGTTATTTTAACACTTTTCAGCTATGTTATTAGTACCTGTGGCAATATCGTTCCTTCAGGAATACACACCTAAGTTGTCTCTATCAAACAGATGAAATTGAGCAGACCATGCAACATCAGTACTGCATGTAGGCAATTCCACACTCAACGACAATTGGGTTTGACCTCTTCTTCCACCTTCTGCAAGGTACTCTCGGGAAATCGATTCAAAATGCATTTCTAAGTTAGACTTTATATCAAGATAACTCAGTTCCATTTTCTTGACACCTAAGACATAGATAACTTCAGTCTTCAGACTCCTCTGAAAAGATATTTCAATAACGCTTAAAATTTAAGGGGCTCCAACATTTTTTAATTCCAAACTTCATCCCTTCTGCTCCCCTACTTGCCTACTGTGTGACCAGCAACTGGTTCAAAATCTAAATCTTAATATCCAATTTCTGACTAAAAGACTTTTTTGTTTGTATGCCTGTGTTTGTTAAATTACACTCTTCAAACACAAAGCAACCTCAAGTATACAAATAACATGCTTGCTTTTTTTCATTCCCTCTCCAATTAGTCTATTAACTTTCACAACCAAATATGAGATCACTACTGCAGATCCAACAAGGCAGATTATCCGTAAACTGTGTTACTCCTTACACACCTACCACTAGTCAAAGCATGCCACATCTTCCAAGTGACACCTTTTCATTTCACGTACCTCAGCTTTTTTTTCTCCAAAGTAATGAGTAAGTCATTTACTCTTCCCAACTCCCTCAAAACTCAAGTCTTTAAATCCATCTAGACGTCTTAAGAGCATCACAACATTTGGTATTTGCCATGCAGTCTTTATAATAAAAATTGCGTCCTTCAAGTCTCATCTTCAAGGTGATTTTTTCCCCAAACTGTAAAATTTATAGTTGTTTGCTTAAAGCTGAGCACCTTTTAAATGTCGTACTTAAAGAAAAATTTCTAGGTATTCATTCACTTCTAGGTATTCATTCAGAGGTAAAGTGCATTATGTATCTAGCTTTTGACAATCATGCTCATCAGGTGCTAATTTCCACAATTTCCTCTTTATCTCAATTTCTTCACATGCTTAGGAGACTTCCAAACATGGTTTGCACTAGTTTTTGTCACATGTATATACAGTTGCTCATACAGTTGGGATTGCATTTCCCAACTCTGAAATTTACCACTGCAACCAGAATGAAGCAGGTGATGCACTTAACCACAAGGTAAGCTGTGGGCAATTCACACACCACGACACCATGGCCATGTCAACCTTCACATTCTTTGGGGAAACGTATTGTTTTACACAGATTAAATAAACTCCAGTATGAGAAGCACATGCTTCGTTGCTATGATATTATGTTTACTCAGATGTTTGTATATATGCATATTTTTATCCCTAACTTATTACCAAAGTCATCCTACATAAATGCGTATAATGTTTGCAGCATGGCACAGGATAATTATTAGTTGTCTTGATGCTAATTGCTCAGGGAAAATGTTTAATTGCATATTAAATTGATCATATGCATATTTTATCTAGTTTACTCTTTGGGGCAAATTTACTGTCAGCACAATCTAGATTTGAATAGCAGTATACTAAATACAGAAGCAGAGCTTTTTGAAATTGGGCTAGTGTCTGAAATGCAATCCTAAATAAAACAAGCAGAGCCCTGTTCTATTCCAAGATGAAGTAGGTGAATTTCTGCACAAAATCAAGACATATCCTGCCTAGTTGCCTCATATAAGGTAAAATATTAGGGAAGAGAAAAATATTAGGACTGAAGCAAAATTATTATGGCTAGAAATTCCAGAACCTGACACAAGATTACAAGAGAACTATTTCTTTAGACTTCTTCCTCTGATATGATTAGGAAATAGAAGCTTTAAATAGAGAGCACATACATTTTTGTTTTGTTTTATACATTCTGGGTTTTTAAACAAAAAAGTAGTTCTAGTTTTAACTGATGCACATAATTTGACATCCTTTCTGCTCAATTATTTCAAAAGCAAATGCAGTATAAATTACACCACTGTAAATAACACATCCACTTCTCTTACCAAGGCCCAAAAAGCAGAAAAATTACATGGCTAAGCCCATATTCTTACCGGCAACAAGTGGCAGCAGCTTGGCCATTTACCATTTGTTTTTTAGTCACTGGTTTCTACCTAGTAAAAAACACTGGCACTAAGATGCTTCTCTTCCTGGGGAGCTACAAAGTAATACAAGTAATGAAAATCTACTTATTTATCTATTTATTATTTTAAAAATGAAGTAATACCTGGTCTCCTTTCTGAAGCAAGAGGATGTGGACAAACAGCTGATTAAATGCTAACAGCTTCATTATTTTTTTTTCCCCTGACAGGAACTGAACTTTATTCTTGAGAGAAGAAAAGCAGTTTATTCAACACTGAAATCACTTGCAGGCATTTACCTTTACAAGCCATTGCCCAAGACACAAAACCATTGAAAATCTGCCATCTCTGTAAAGTACATACAGTACAGTTTATACCAGACTTGGGAGAGCAGCAGTTTTTTGCTTGATCATGTGCTGAAATCCATGTCAGAGGACAATAAAGGCAAATAAGCATGGCAGCCCTGTACTCCAAGGAGTTACCCAAGAGGCTGCCACTTCCAACAAATGACACAAATTGTTTTGTCAGTGTCTGCCTCTTTATATGTATAGATCCTGTTCAATAGTGACATACTATCAAGAAATCACAACCCCCCAAATCAAAAAGCCATTTCATAATTAAAACCCCAAATCACTGTAGGTCATTTTACAAACAGAGTAAAATAATCTCCCTTAGAATATAATAAAGCACTGCTAACTAGCCATGTGATGGAAACCAGAGCTCGAACAGCTCAGAACAAAGCCAGTAAACATTTCACAGAAGACCAGTTTTTCTTAGAAAGGCTTTCAAGTAGGCCTATTATATAAAATTAAAAGAACGTCTCTTGAAGGAAAAAGGCTTAAAATTTGCCTTAAGTATTACATTTAAGCTGTGGGACTGGGTGGGAGGAGGGGAATAAAAAGAAATTATTGCAGCAACTTGTATTGTGTGGCTTTTAGAAACAAATTCAGTGAGGCTCTCAAGCATTGGTTTCACATTGGTTTCGGTTTATCTTCTACACTATTTCCAGGTACTGGTCTGTGAAGCCCATGACACTGTTCTCTGTCCTACCAATAATATTAAATTGCCATGCTACTCAAGGGAAACACATGAATTCTAGCATCAGCCTTTGTGCAAAAGAACACAAAAAAGGGAAAGGTCAAAACCAAGTTCATTAAGTCAGCAGCTTGTTGACTGAAATTTTGTGAGGGGTTTTTAAACAGTGCTTCAAAGGTAATTATGGTCTGCTGCAAAAACAGCAACTGGACTGCTGATAGCCTTGAGAAGCCTTCTGAGGGTGATAAGCAACTTCAACAAAAAGGCAAAAACAAAGGATCTATGAATTAAGAAGTGAATTAATTAAGAAATCTTCACTTAGCAAATCCACCTAACAGCACTCTTGGACCATATCCAAGTCTGAAATTGAAATCTTCTACAATCAACCACCTTTCAACTCTGACAGGAAGCAGTAAAAGAACTAACCAATGAAACAACCTGTACCTACAGCATTATCCATGGTTTAGGGCCCCAGCCATTAAAGTAAAACTCTCACTAGTAATACTCAAACTACTTCCACTGCAAATTTTCTTGCGCAGTGGAACTGCAAGAACACTTTTTGATTTTATTCCAAATGAATGCAGAGCATGGCTGGGACAAGACACAATGATATACTCAATAAAATACACTGCAGAAATCCATTTCATGACAAAATTTTCTGTGCAAAGCCACTTCCCTTGCCTCTCCTTCACACATAGGAGAAAATATAGTATCTCAATGGAAATGGACAAGCAGCATGACAAGAGCTACCCTGTTTAACTCACTGTAGGATGAGATTAGCCTGTAAGACCAAGAGACAAGTAAATGACTCACTTCTATATTTCACTTCTTCAGTTTGTGCACACACTATTCAGCCGTTTTAGCACCAACAGATAAACACAACACAAATCTGATCATTGCAATGAAGCCTGCAACTCTGATCCCTACAGAATATCTATTTCAGGCTCCCATATAGGCTACTTTGAGAAAAGTATCTCCCTTAACCACTCTGAAGTACCAAGTAGATAGCAGATCCTGAGACATAACCAGAAGATTTCTTAATCACTGTTTCTTAGTAGTCTAAAATTTTTATTTGCAGCTCTTCCCTGTTCGTGTCTTAACTTTCCAGTATTTAAAATACTTGCAACTAAGCATTTACACTTACACCATAAGAAAGAATGTAGTCAACTTAGTGAAAACAAAAAAATATATATGGTGTTTTTCAACTGCAAAGCTGGTTTAAATGAGTAATTACGTTTAGATGGGCACAGCATCTCCTTCAAATTTGCAAAAGGCATGGATTTCTGAAATAGCACTTCAGTGATGCAAATCAGAAGTTTTAAAGAGGAAAAAGTTGTGAAAACTACTTGTCTAAAATATGATCAATATTTTCAATACTTCAATAACAAGCTATTAAGACCTCTCTATAGCCCAATCCACAGAAGACACTCTTTCTCTCTCTACATTGATGCTTACAGTAAAACCTAGAGACCTTCATTACTAGCAAGAAGTCTTAATAAATAAATCAACATCTGAAAGGCTCAATATCTATACCTTTGAATTTTCAGATTATAACCTAACTCCACTGGGATAGCTTTTTTTTATTTGGTGCAGGGGAAGCAAAGACAAAGCCCCACAGCATAAATAATAGACAAAGTTCCCTCCAGACTTCGAATTCTGCTTGAGATCTTGACTCCAGTCCATGAGAGCTGTGCCATTCATGTCCATACAGTTCACAAGTAACAGATCACCACCCTATTTTTTAACTTCTGGTAAATTTTTCTTGGAGTACAACATTTAAAAGGTGCTCAGCTTTAAGCAAACAACTATAAATTTTACAGTTTGGGGAAAAAGGAATACCTGCAGCCCAAGCTCGTTTCCTTAAAAAAAAAAAAAAAAAAAAAAAAAAAAAAATCGAGGTTCACTTTAAGTGACCAATAAAAAGACATACATTTCATGTTCCAAATGTAAACAGGTAATGTATAGAATAGTTAATACAAAGCACTCTGAAGTTCCTTGATCGGACCAGAGTGCCTTCTAACACTGCCAAATAAATAAAAAATATGATCTAGTTATTCCACACACACTAAAATAGTTTCATGATAGGCTAATTAATCATGAACATAACTTTTCAGACATTACATAATTTCACAGACTTGCTTGTAGCTCCCGCCAACAAAAACAACAGTTTGAATGAGAAATAAATCTACACTTGAAGAGAGATGACAGTGACAAAACATGACGATAGTAGGAAAAAGAGGGGGGAAAGGAAGGGGAAAGTATTAATTTCGCACAACCCCCCTGTATAACTTTATTACTCAAAACATAGCAAAGCTTAAAAGCCAAAACACACAAATCAAGCAAATGAAACTAACTTCTCACTCTAATCTTTCTTACTTCTCTGAAGTTACAGACTATTTCTGGAAATTATGTTTGACAGAACTTGAGAAACAAATCTAAATCACACAACTTTTTCTGTGGCACCTATCTGGGATAAGGAATCTCCTTGTAATAGCTGTGGGTTTATTTCTTATTTGGAACACATCTAGTAGCACTCAGACCAAGCATAGATCACTTTTATATTTCAAACCAGTCTCAGACCTACATTTTCAACCTGGCAATAAGTTAATACTTGATTAATTAAAACTATATATTAAAGAAAGTCAGATATAAAGAAAGGCAAAAATCAGTTTTTCTTAATAATGTACTTTTAATCCCCCTCGTAGGCCCCTCTGGTAACAAATTCAAAGCCCAAATGGCAATGCCAAGGCACTCTAACTGATACAGTAAGACGATGCAGGCAGACAGAAGTGTTGATGTAGGAAGTCAGCGATTTCTACTGTTAGGAAAAAGGCTCTCACAAGGTCCCTCCAAATCCCATATCAATGACAGACACACAATCTGCAGATTTATATTCCTTTTAATTGCATCATTGCAATTCAGTGATTTAGTATTCATAATAGAACAATTATAAGTTTGACAGTTATTTACTGAAGTAAAATTCATTGTTCAAGGAGTGCTGGAAAAGACTGATGAGAACTCATAACTTGGTTACATATCGTGCCCCTTGTCACACTACAAACAAAGTGAAGAACATCTCTGTATCATAAGCCACCAGGAGAGAAAACAGCAGCTGTAAGCAAAAGCTGCTGTTAATACTGTGATTCTGTGAGTGCTTCCTAACATCATCTCTCTCCCAGAAACTCAGGAGAAAGAACACTGTAACATCCCCCAAAACATCAACTTTAATTATGAGGTCTTTCATGCACTGACACCATTCTCCTTCTTAGTAACTACAGATAATACCCACAGGTACAGAATGAATTATTTTTTACTTTTTTTTCCATCTTATCTTCTTCAGGAGGAAGGACATGACAAGAGTATTTTTCTACAGTTTGAGACTTCTGTTTCCTGGAGAAAGGATGTTCCCCTGTACACAATCATAGTTAATCACGCGGTACAGCCACTACTCCACCACTGCTTTCTAGGAAAAATCAACACTTGCACTAAGACATCTGCATGTGAATTTGGTGAATCATAGAATGGTTGGAAGGGACCTTAAAGATCATCTAGTTCCAACTTCGTGCCACCGAGCTGTGTGCCTATGTGCACGTGTGTGTGTGTTTGTGTTTGCTAGACCACCTTGCTCAAAGCCCCATCGAGCCTGGTCTTGAAAACTCACAGGGATGGGACATGCCCAGCTTCTCTGGGCAACTCATTCCAATTCTTTACCACCCTCACAGGAAGGAATTTCTTCCTAGTATCTAATGTAAACCTTGCTCTGACCATTTCAGTTGAACCTGCTCCTAACCCTTGCCCTATCACTACACGTATTTGTAACAAGTCCTTCCCGCAGGCCCTTTCAGATACCAGAAGGTGCTATACATTCTCCCTGGAGCCTTCTCTTCTGCAGGTGCAACAATACCAACTCTCTCATCCTGTCACCACAGGAGAGATGCTCCAGCCTGCTGAGCATCTTCATGGTCTGCTGACCAGCATCCTCTAGAGGATCTGCACTGCTTGGAGGGGAAAGGTGGAATCAAAGTATAATGGAATACTGAAGTCATCAGCTGAGAGAAAAGGTATTCCCCATACAAACCTATACACATTCCTGGAAACCAGTATCTCTTAAAATGAATGACTTTATCCCAGAACTCCTCTGGTGAATCTTCTCTGGATGCACCATAAAAGGAGATAAATTCAGCGTAAAAACATAAATTGATGTCAAGTCAGACAACAGGGCACAGCAAATCAATATCAGAGTCCTGAACACTGACGAGAATGGAGGTTCAATAATCTCTGGGCAGCCTCTTGATTTTCTCAAGAATAAATCCTTGTATCAACCATCCACAAGCACATGCTCTAAAAGCTTAAAATCTCTGAAGCCAAACAGAAGTAAAAGTCACAACCTACCAGCAGACAAATCACAATGATACCACCTGACAGAGTTGTACAAGATGTCAGAGCCACGTTGCAACTTTTGTTTATACAGGGGCATAAATCTCTTACTGCATTAGGTAATTCCACATTCCCCCACTTGAAATTTATTTCTATTACAATTCTGAACAATGTACTGGGGCGTTTTTACAGCTTTCCTAAGTCACATTTAATTGAAAGCATCTACATAAAGCTGCAAACAGCTGCCAGAAAAATAATTCAGTGAAGAGCTTCAGTTTCTGGTTTGGTTCTGTAATTTTCCTCCTTTCACACCGTCTTTGGATAGCTGATTAAAGCCTCACTGTTTAAAAAAACCTCAAAACATAAGGACTGTTCTTTGCTCTTCCCACAACTCTTAAATACCACTGAAGAAAACCCAGCACTTGGGAGCTCTGGCCCTATCCCTTGGAACTGAGGCTGAATATGCAGCCGGCCTTCAGCTCTGCACAGTTGCCATATCATGGTCAGCACAGACACGTATCCCCCAAACGACACGAGGAAAACAAAGAGAGAAGCCTACAGCACACTTGTCACCGAAAGGTATCAGCTCCAAGAATGTAACATAATAAACTAATACTAATTCATTCTCGGAAGTGGTTACATCAAGAACTTTTCAGGTTAAAGACTAAGTTTACAGAGACATGGAACCTTCTCCCCACCCCAAACTCCCAAGTCCACTGGAGACAAAAGTGGCTAAGCAACACACAGTGGCATTTACAATAATGACTGGGGAAGACGACTCTTCCACCCTACATTCAAGATGCCTTCCTCATTCCTTTAAAGGAGCTGCATAAAAAGAACCCATATGAAAGTCAAATATTTGAGTGCAAAAGCCAAAGCAGACTCAAATCCCAGAAAACATTAACAACAGCAGTGCC
Source organism: Prinia subflava (assembly GCF_021018805.1). Classification (NCBI taxonomy): domain Eukaryota; kingdom Metazoa; phylum Chordata; class Aves; order Passeriformes; family Cisticolidae; genus Prinia; species Prinia subflava. The sequence continues at coordinate 21,018,098 of NC_086255.1, read as the reverse complement.
ATTTCATTCACCCGTGTTAGCCTGATAATATCTGAGAATTAGGAGACCAAGCATTAGGAGATCCAGCTCAAAGCTAAAATTCCACCCCACAATCACCCAAGAGTCATCATTTCAGGAAGGAAAAGCAAAAAGGAAGAAATAAGTTACGTTCCCAAAGAAAAAGCAGCACAATAGAGATAAGCTTTGGATGTAACAGGAGGATGAGATGGACTTAAACATGGACTGATTCTGGCTCCAAAACATAAATATGTTATTTCAGAGCATTTCAGTGCCAAACATAACCACCAATCAGACACCAAAAATTTGCAAGAGCAGTGCCCCAACCCTCCACTAGGGAAAATATCAGAACTCCTTCCAGTGCCCAGACTAGAGAGCAGTAGTGAACAGGGATTTGGGAAATTAGAGAGAGGACAGAATTTTACAGCTGTTTACATCTGTTGTGCAGAAAGATCTGGTCCATATTTATTAGCTACATTTAATTTACTGTAGATCTAAAGAATAAAATATCTTTTTTTTTTTTTTGAGTATCATTAGCCTATTATTAGTTACACAAGAAAATCAGTATTGGATTCCCCCCATGCCACCTCCTCCCAGCAATACTCCACTTGATACTCATTCATCTCCAGGATTATCATATAACTACCAGTTTAAAGCTGGATCAATGTTTTTTCACTTCACTGAACAATCTAATCAATAGCAACAAGGACATTGTGCTGTCAAAAGCAAGCTGCTGCTCGTGCTGCTAGTCCCCCCTGGGCCTGGTGTTACAGAACTATGTTAGAGACATCCTAGCACGCAGCACTCAGTGTGACACTCATCACTCTGTAGGCACAAAGCGAGGTGCTGATACCAAGTATACAGCTAAATCAACACAGCTAATTGCTGGCACCTTCAGAAAATAAAGTTGTAGTCATGACAAATAGGTTGTAAAATTATTTGCATTTCCTATTGAGGAAACTAACCTAGTCTGATTTCTGGTTTAATTACCTATGTATGCATTGATTTTTTAGGAAGGCAAATTAAATGGAGAAGCTTGCAACAAAAAAATTCAAAGGTATTTCTCTAATCAGTAATACATACAGAAATTTTAAAATTTTTCATCCCAACCCTTGGGAAGCATACCACTCTTACTACAAGTCTACAACTTTTGGAGAGCCTGCAAATCGAAAATATCACTGTACACTTCTCAGGCAAGAATAATGTTTTGTACTTATATTGCACAAGATCTAAGAGGATAGGGGCAGTTGTATATACAAGACATTCCAGCTTAATCTCTTACAAATACATGCCAAACAGTGCAACCAAAGCAAACCCCACTCACTGATGTCTATTTTGTACTCAGTCTGTCTGTAGCAACAACAACAACAAACCAAGGGTAAAAGGGCTTAGATTTCACTCCATGATCATCTTACTAAATAAAATTAAGTAATTCCTAGCTGTATTGCATCTTTCATTAAGGTACATAAACAGAAAAAATATGGGGTTTGAAACCACTTTTGTGTACTGGGAACAAGATGCGAGAGAAGAGGTCAGAAAGGCCAGAAACATCACACCAATGAAATGAAAGCATTGTTCCCCATGATGTCCAGCTATGCTGGCAAGCTAATGGCACAGAACATGTAGATCCTGTCTTTAAACAAGATGGTGAAATCTGTCCGTTGCTATAAAAGTAGAAAAACAACACTCAAGATTTCTCTCTTTATTTTAGCTATGAAGCATCTCTTAAACCCATGAGATTTTGAAAGTACTTAGTTCACACTAAGAAACATTAGCTTAACCTAGAATCTTGGACCTTTATAAATAGTTCATTCCTCAGTACAACACATCTAGTGAAATCGGCTTCTGACTGAATTATCTATCTTCACCATCTCCTCAGCTACAAATTCTCAAAATATATCTGTCATGCTCACACTTAGAACCCAAATATCCTTCCTCCTTGCTATTTACCCTGGATCTCCATCCTACCCAGAAGGAGCATGTGCCACATATAATCCAGTATCATATATTAATTCTCTATCTGACTTCTACCATTATGTGAAGTATCAAACACAAAGATGAAGATAGAGCTGTCCTCCCTCCTCTTTCAGCAGTAATGCTTCCAAAGAGATTTGCTTGCTACTCTCAATTTCCATAAAACTTACTTCTTAAAGTAGAAGTTAACTGTGTGATCTGGCCATTAAGTTCAACTTTACTGAGGGAAGATGGGCAAAGTAGATCTGACTGATGCTGACTGCACCTGCAAAGTAACTGCAACTGCCTTTTACTTTTTTTTTATGTAGGAAAGCAAAAAGTAAATCAGCAAGCAAATATCCTTAACAAATGTACCAAATGTATATCTTCCCCCTCAGTGGAATTGTTCCTCCAATACCACTACTATTTCTGTATATTGGAGCAGATTCAGCTTACACACCTCTACCCATTCCAGCAGTGTGTATTCAAGATGGATGTATTTCAGAAAAAACTAGCGCTGCTGAAAAAGCAGAGAAACTAGATACTTCCCATCCATACAAAACCTGTCAGTCTGCCACAACACTGGAATTACTTTTTTTTCCTCCTGCTTATGGGAAAACTGTGCTGGTGGTTCAATCCACTAAGCCTGAGCTGAAGTCTCCATCCTATTAGCAAAACTAGTTGCTACCTCTTAGACCTCTGGGTCTAAGCAGCAGCCACGTCTGTCCCCATGACTCAAGCAACAATTCACACACAGTTACCTGCAAGGTCTCAGGTCCTACCAGGAAAATGAGACAACAGAAGAAACCTGCCAGCTTGCTACGGTATCACTGCAATAGGACTGGGAAATGTATTTTCAGCACATACAGCAAGTACAGCACGTGGAGTTTCCTCAAGTGTGTTTATCAGGTGGCTTTGGATACATTCCAGAAATCAAACCAGGAATGACTATGTTAAAGGGCATTACCTTCACACATGTCCTTTGCCATAGGGAATCAATAGGCCAGGCTGTTGAAACTTGCAAGAGCATGAAATTACCCTGATCAAGCCTAAAATGGACACCTGCTCTTAAAGAACTGGACTGAGACTCCGTCATTTATATAAGCCTGCAAGCAGCCAAGATAAACTCCCACAGCAAAGAGCCTGAACCATACTTCCAGTAGTCCTCTGGAGGTGAAAAGCACCACGCCATCGGCCTTCTAGAGTAAAACCATGCAACAATAAAGTGCCAAAATGCTGCTAGCTAACATTTCAACAGCCAAAGCAGGATCTGAAGAAGATCCACAAAAGCACAGAATGAAGCTGAAGTCTTGCCAGAGGTTCCTAATATTAATGCACTGCTGACAGCCGCTTTCTGTCACTGATGTCTGTACTTGAGCTACAGTTTTATAGAAACACAAGCTTCAGAAGAAACAGGCTACTGCACAGAACTGTGATGACAGATCAGAGAAGCAAACTCAACATTTCTTGAGCTTGACAAACCATGATCAAGCTCTCAAACTACAGAAACAATTAAAACCCCTAAAGACAAGGTGTCAATAAAAAGAGTAACTACTAGGTGAAAGAACACTGATTTTAGAATTTGTTTTCCTTTCTTCACCCACGTAAGTCAAAGACCAGCAACAACTACCTTCAGCAAGGTTTAGCAGGACTCTGAACGGTTATTTCCTTTAAATGCCTTTGTAAAAACAATGCTGACTGAAGAAATGACTGTGTGTTGGATCCACTCTGAGGCATCAGTCAGTACTACTGTAATTCTTTACAATTCTTTCAAGCTTACCCTGATCCATTGCTGGATTCTAGAACAGAAGTGTTGAATGCATGCATCCATACGTATCATGTTTATCAACTGCATCCTAGGAATATGAAGAAAGCTGTAATATAATAACCTACACCAACAGAAATTCTATTAGATTAAAACTGTAATTACCTTACTGAATTTGAGAATAAAAGCTGTATTTTGATAGAGTGAGAAAAGAGGACTTTAATGAATTATTGTTTTGTTTGGCATAGTGAGGCACATTTGTTACAGCATGTGGAAGCCTTCTTGTAAGCAGATGCAGTCCTTGTTTAAGATGTACTTTCAAGCTATACTAATAGTCTTTAGCAACAAACAGACAATATTTTACAACACTATAGCTGTAAGTGTTGCTACATTTCAGAGTAAAAATTGTTTCAAACTAATTCTGATTTTAGTATTGTTATTTAAAATATGTAATTTCTGGAATTACTAAAGCACAGCCTTAACCCTGGTAAACCAGACAGCCAAACTGTCAAATCTGATGGCAAATTTTAACAGCAATGCAGTTCTGCCCAGTCCATCTTTAGGAAATCTACCAATTTTATTAAGTCTTTGAATATACACATGGAATTAGGGAGATATGGACCCTGATGTTTTCCTCTCATTTCATTGCCAGCTTTGTGATTACATTTAATGAATAAGAACTACTCCTCTGCCTCAGTACTACACAGCCTGCTTCATTTAGACTCCAGATACCATGCTGAAACCTACTTTGATGCTCACAGCTTATCATCTTTCTTCTACTCCACTGCCACCTCTTTTCACAAAATTTCAACTGATACAGAGACACTTGTTCACAAACACCGAAGACTTTGTTTTCCCTCCCCACCTCTCCTTGGCTCATTCTTTTTAAAAACATGCCAAAGAAATACTCTTGCAGGTACAAACAAGGGAAGAGGCGAAACAAAAAGCCTCACACAAACACCAACAACAACCAAACAAAAACTTTAAAAAGCATTCCATTTGCCTTAAACTGATGCAAATTCTGATTTTACTGAGTCCAAACCAATATACATCACTCTAGAAATAGGGCTTCCTAACCCTAAGAAAAGTTCTGGCAAGAGATGAACTACAGTACAGCAATTGCCAGAAACCTGTAACAAAAGAATGCTGAAGATATTCAAATAAAGCAGGTATCTTCTAGAATTCCTTTTTTAACTCTAATCTAGGACTAGCAGCTCTCGTACTTTTGCTTCTTTTGCTCTTTATTTCATTTTTATTACTTCAGCTGATTAACATCTTTTTAAGAGCAGATACCAAGTTTTTCCACTGCAATAAAAAGCAATCCTGGCCAAGAAAAGATTTGCCCATTAGCCACACTATCTCCACAAAGACAGCAGCCTTATTAAATTACAACTGTTTGAACAAGGTCAAGAACTCCGGGTTTAATTCAAAGTGTTTCCAGGTATAATGCTGTCAGGTCAACTTAAACAAGCCAACAGAGGCTTTGAGCTTGATTAAATATTAAAACAGAATCTTTCACATCTGTTTTTACCCAAGGATGAAATTACTGTACATCACTTCAACCAGCTCATTAATACACTAAACACATATCTTGCCTCAAAAGGTTACAGGAATATCAATGCTTTCAGCGTGCCTGCAGTGAAACCTACACAACTCAGCTAGAAGTGAGGTCACTGCATACTTTAGCAGGATGTCAATATTTTTTTATAAATGTGAGAGGTAATCAGTTAGTCATAGATACATTTTAAATTAAAAAATGGGAACCTCCAGTGCAGCTAAATCAGTTGCCTTTGATCTGAACCTTTAAAACGTTCACCTTATTTTCTTTTATAGATAACTTGATAACAGACACCAAACAAAGTTTGATCCAACAGTAATTATTTTTAAAACTGGAGGGCTGTCATGCCCAACTAGAAATCTGCTTTTTAAAAAAAGATTGACAGCACAATTTTTAATTGAAATATAAAAGGTCTATCAGGATCATCTATTTCAACATGTATCACTTCCAATGATACTTTGATGGTATGTTTGGGTACAGGAGAAGAGAACGCATTTGAGGATACAATTTCTTTGACAATGATAAATACACAGTATTAACTACTCCACATGGCATTTGCAGCCCTTTAAAACATAACCAAAAAAATAGATACTCCTCTAGCATTATCTTTGTGTGAGACAGGAGACATTAGTCAAATCGTGTTTCCTGACTGCAATCCATAAAAAGCAGAGACAAATGAAAGTCATCTATTTAGAGCAACAGATGTACAAGACAGGACTCGGAAGGGAAGCTATGGGAAGTGTTTTGCATCTAGACCATGCTCATCCCAGATAAAAAATGGTCTCTGTATTTGTATATGCTGAAACTGAACCTAAACATCACTTGTAAAATAAAATTAAAAAAAAAAAAAGAAAAGGGCAAATTTGCCACAAAACATTCAAATCTACTACACAGCTTTAACAGCACGCTCTTAGGGCAGGGCAGGAGGAAATACACATGCTTGAATACCTAAGTTCTTACATAATGAACAGCAGAAATCCTAACACCTCTTAAAGCCCCAGCATCTCTTTGAAGAGTCAGAACTATATATTTTAAGCATTGCTAATAAGGCATGAGATAATTTGCTTAAGACAAAATAAAATTCCAATACAACACAGTCTTGTACCACCCACTAATTTACACTTGAACAATATCATCAACTAGACCAAACTACACTTAATGTAAAGTCAATAAATGCTTTTTTGGCTGTTGACACAAAAATCTACTGGGACTTAAACACTTGAGGAAATTAATAACCCTCTGGTTCAATGCACATCTGTATTGAAAGAATTTGGTCTTTAATTCACTTTATTTGTAGTTGGGTTTAAAGCAGTAAATTTGATAGAAGCAGGCTTCATTAAACCAATCTAGTTCAAAATGCTTTTCATTAAGCTTGGTGTATTTGAACAGTCAAAAAAGATTTGTTTCCTTTAAAACAATTCTGCATTATAAAGCATCCCAAACAAATCAAGATCACTAACACATAATATAATAAAGGCATTTACATTTGATCTGAGCAAAAGCCAACATTAATGATCTGTTTGCTTTCAATACATTTTCTTGAGGCACAGACACTCCTTTGTTACTGCCCACAGAACCTCACATGGACAAATAGCTGAAAGACCACCAAAATAACACATCTAGAAGCTCAGGCTATTATGACAACCTCACAGCTTCCTGTTTCAGGAGTTATTTTTAATATTTTCAACACAGATGTAGTTTAGCATTGTGGTTAGCTTGGAAATCAGCAGCAGCAACAGGTGGCTGGTGCAAAGACACCTTGGGAGACACCACATCCATGTGCTGGGGAAACCTGTGCCGAGTTACCTGGCAAGTGTAACAGAGCCTGGAAAGCAACAGTCACCTGGAAAGTGACAGATCCTGCTAAGAGAATTACACCAACACTCTACATGAACTCAAAACCAGCAGCAACTCCGTAAAAGGTGGCAGCAATCACACATGTAGCTGCCAGGACACACTGAGCACTTCAGCAGCCTGAGCATGTCTCCAGTTTAACTTTTCACCCCAGCCTCTTTCAGGACAGGGTGTCACTGCATATTACCACAGGAGCCCCAGTGTCAGCATAACACACTATAGGAACATCTGGCAAAACACACAGTTACATTGAAAATGTGCCGTAAGACGTGTGCAGTAACTCAAGAGCATGGTGTTAATCACTTCCACACATTTACCTTTCTATTCTGTTCGAGTGACACAGCATTCAGCACGTTCTATGCCAAGGGACTCCTTACTCTCAGGTAGGCACATAAACAAAATCCTAGATGGTATGAATAAACTGATTTCTCCAGAGATTTTTATTTTCTCAAAGTACATACACATATTCCAGAAAAAATAGAATATTTTTGTGATTTCAAGAGGTGAAGAACTTGTCAAATTAAGTTTTGACCTTCCCAAGACATCGCTGGGCCCTGTCCCATCCCCCTGCTTTCACCACATGTAGCTCATGCCTCTGTGTCCACTCCTTCAGAAACAGAAACATGTACCTGTGTAATTTCAGCCTTACCATGCCACACAGTACAATACCTGTGATACAACTGAGTTGTAAGTAGCAGTCACATGTTAAACTGGGGAGGGAATGAAGAGGGAGATAACCTAGCATGAAATAAGAAAGTATTCTTAACAATTAAAAAAAAAATAAAGGCACAAAACCCCCCCCACTCAACCTGGGCCCTTACTTTTCCCATTCTTCAAAACACTTTTCCCATTCTTCAAAACAAAAAAGCACCACCTAGCAAGGCTATTTAGTTACACTACTTTCCAATCAATCCCAATTATTACTACAGTAGTAGCTCAAATGAAAGAGAGGACATAAATAGTTTGTACTCCTCATAACCTTTAACTTGCCATAAGGCTTAGTCTGATATACTTTTGTAGTTCCAGGATCTGAATTGGGATTTAAGTACTTAGAAATCATTGCCCACCTCCAAAAATACATATCACAAGGTTTGTGATTTCAAGTGATGTTCTGGTGACTACCATTTATTCCATAAACAAGCACAGTAGTGCAAAGATCATGCCTTAAGTTCCTACAACTAAAAGAAGAACCCACAAGTACCAGAATGGATCTACTACCAAGTTTCTCCCACTCCTCATAAATTGGTCATAAAATTACCTCATGGGTGAGGAACACACTGACACTACATTTTGCTAGTGCTTTCATGAGGCATCAAACTCACCAGTAACAAAGGTCTGGTTTAGTGAAGTTGGACATGGTGCCATGATATTCATTACTGCCACCCCACACCTTTTGGCCTAAGTATCTGAAGGTGGCTGCAGCTATTACCAAGTTACTCGATTAACTTGAAAAGACAAATCAAAACCTCAACACTGCTAAGTGACTGACAGTACTTGCAAAAGGAAGCTGCTCTCAGTAACAAACACTACCATTACAAAGTTTACAGTACACTATTTTCTTCTTCCACTTTCCTTTCATTCCCTGTAGTCTTCTGGTTTTCTCTTCTATCCTCAACCAACCTTGCACCTCATTATTCTATTTTAAAAATCAAAATCTGACAGTCCTCACAAAACAATGATGTTGGTAAATCATTGTATAAATGAGGGTGGCGCAAATAAAACATATTGTATATACATATTTGTGAATGAATATGTTTAAAAGTAGAGTACCTTCAAGGCATATAAAAATCACTGCTGACGAGAAAAGAAAATTCTCTTCCCTGGAAGCTGTTTAAAACTGTTATTTGCATCAATTCTGAATTGCTACTGCTAAGTGGCATTAGACTATAAAATCACACTCTGCTGTTTTCTCCTCTTGAGATTTACAGTTAAATGATAAGAAAAATACTTCCTGGTTAAATTGGACAGATAATGCAATACAGCTTTTATCAAACCAATAAATATGTTATAATACACGAGCCTCTGGCCCTAAGAGACTTCCTTCTTCAGGTGCTGGCAGTCTATAAATTAGCTCCTTTGTAGCACAGAAAAGCTCTATAATTAGTACCTAGTTTATCATTAAAACCTTGCATTCACTGTATGATGTCACAGACTACTGAGTCTGGCTCTCATTTACACACTCAATTATTTTCTGGCATCCCAGTACAGTTGATCCCATTATTTCCTATATAATTGACCAACTTCAACAGCTGCAATTCTTCTCTTGTAAATACAGAACATATTGTAGATGACAGGATCATAGTTATCACTCTTAAAAAAATTCCACATAACATACAGTTTAAATTTGACAAAGCTTAAGATGCTTTGCCCTGCAGCCAGCAAAAGTTTGATTTAAAAAGCACTGTACAGTAATTAAATTTAAACCACAGAATTACTTAAAGTACCACATTCATTGACTGGTAGAGCTTTTATTGCAATAGATTAGACTCATTACTTAAGAGTCTGAAAAGCAGTTGAAGATAATTTACCTCTGGTACTAGAAATTAATACACTTACTTTTGATTACAGCTGTGAATGAGATATACAGATAGCAGTTCTGCAGATTCAGGCATTCCAGACAGCCCCCAGACCAATGGAGGGCAGGAAGTGTCCTAGCTGACTCAAATCCCACCTAGTGACCAACGTGCTAGATCCTTCCAAATCCTTCTGGCAAAACCTGGAATGCATGCTCTTAGAATTTCTTCTACCCAAAGAGCTTGAAATGGCAACCCCCTGCAGTGCAGACACGTAAGATAATGGACAACTCAGTAAAGTACCTGATTTCACATCGCCAGCAGAAACCATGAGATGTTTCTATTTCTGCAAAATCACTATATCCAAGAAGATCTGAGAAAATAGCTTATTTAGCATAAAAACATCTCCAAGTCTGAAAGCCAAGAAGGCCTTTCTTACTGGCCCTCAAATACATCAAGAATGGTCTGAATGACCATTAATGAATAATCTAATGATTCATTAATCAAAGAACAACACAGTAGCAGAAAAGACAGGACTCAACAACCTGCAATTGTACTGCACAGGAGTGCGTAGCCCTACAAATCAAAGGGAGAAAGCACAATTTTGGCAACTTAACATGTTGTACTGCTGTACATACACATGGAAAACAACTTTTATAGGATAGCAGTATTTCCCCCCCCCCCCCACCCCCCGCTTCTATCCTTTATTCTATATCATGACAATAAATAAAACTCCTTTTGCGGGTTTTTTTTCCACACCTTCCTTGGAATTTACTGGACAATAGCTGTTAACTGCATTTTATAGCTTTTCATTGTGGATTTATGGTTTTGTTAATACCATTTACACATCAGGCATATCCAAGATGGCTTGCAATTTCAGACAATTTGAAGGATTTTTCTTTGTATTACTAGGTACAACAAAAAAAACCAACCCCAAAACACAAGAAAAAGCAACAAAGCAGCCTCCTGCTAAGAGGCAAAAAAAATCTGACTTTTAGTTGTGGCACTCTTAATGTGTCACTTGTAAACCCTGACAGCGAGGACAGAAAAATCTGTTAGCACTAGGCCACTCTCCTCCAGAACCACTGTGTTTTATCAAGGATATCACACTTGCCAAATGTCTCCAGAAGCTTTCACAGGTAGATGCCCACCACTACTGATGGCATTTGGAAAGCTTCGGCATCTGCTGCCACAGTTGCACTGTCTGAAGCATTTTTTCCAATGAAGCCATATGATTCATAGGGAAAGGGAGAAGAGAGAAACAGGGAAGAGTCCACCTCAAAACCTCTAACAAGTTTTGGTTTGGCATTCCTGTTTTACACCATTAAAGATACTTCAGGTTTTCAACCCACTAAAGAACACAAAAAATTTAGATTACTATGGATCTTGCACATGAAAATCTGTACTGACCAAATTCAGGAAAACAAAATCAAGGCAAACACCTCCCCCTTTCTATAGGATGGTTGCAAGATACAACAGCATAGCAGCACAACTGATCTGCACAGCACATTATCTTTTCCTTCAAGCCCAATATTTTATCACTTAAACTATTTTATAATTTATCAATGTACCAATGATGACATATCTGCATTAATCTGCTACAGATACAAAGCCTAACAGCGAAAGAAAAATACTTAAATAATATGGAATTATAATTTCAATATGCTCTAACTGACGAGGAAGAAAGTGACCTTTGTGGTGGAATGTTGGGCAAAAACATAAGAAGTTTGTAGCACTCCATTAAAAATATTTGAATATTTGTGTTCAAGACAAAAATTCAAACTAACCAACCTCAAGAGAAATGTATTCTTTCAACATGGATCAGGCAGCTAGTGAGGCTAGTCTTTGGGGTCCTGTAATCAGTGTCCACAAAGTTAGTTATGAACACACATTTGCTAAGTTCACATGCTGATAAAGCTGAGGATAACAGTATGGTTCTCTCTACAAAAAGGTTACTTTTCAACTTGTATTATGGAGACTCAGGATCTTCTTAAATCAGGTACATTTCAGACATTAAACAGAAGAAACCTACAGTACTACAGAAGTGCTTCTGCAGCAGAAATGAGGTTGCTCAGTTCCAAATAATATTAGTAACAAAATTCCATCATTCTTTATTTGTTTGCAGAACATCTTTTGCCTGTAATCTAGATAAGAACCTTTCCATCTTCAAACAGAGCATCTGCATCATACCTCTCCAGACAAAATCTTTTCTCAAGTCAGAATAATTAAGCATTAAATTAAGCTCTTAAAAACTGTCTTCACTGCATTCACTTGGTCTTTTAATTCTACTCTAATGGATTATCTATTTAACTTAGTCAGAATTTAATCCAGTGTTACAAGTCACGACCAAAGAAAGATTATTTTAATCCAGCTGTAAAAGCTTGAGCTCTTGAGCTAACACACTAGACCCATTCTCAAGTTTCACCTGTGCTACTATACCAGCACTGCAGATCCTGAAGCACAAAAAACCATGGGAAGAGACTGATGAGTCTCTAGAGTGATGAGACTTTAGACTTTGGAAATATAAACAGCAAGTTAAGCCTGCATTTTCTACTCAATTTTACATCAGTCAGAAAATACACACACGTAGCCAGGGCCTCAAACCAGCTATTTTTTTAAGCTGTGTGAACTGATGGTGGAAGGCGGGTGGGTGGGTGGGAAAAGGTAGGGCCAGTGAAACAGATGAAAAAGAAAGCATTTTTTCACTCCTTCAGCAGATGAACAGTCCAACACTTCCCATATATGTGTCTCATTTTCCCAAATTATTGTAGGCTAAATATAAAAATATTGAACTCTGCAAAAGAGCCTAATAGAGATTACTACATGACAGGAAACAGCATGAACTATATTGTGTCCTATACCACAATGGCAAACTCAAATCATAGTTGGCTTTTTCCTTCCCCTAATTATGAGAGCCAAACCACAAAACCTATGTTAAGATCTTATCAGCGAAGTTTCCCTCATGGGAGAAGTTCAGAAACAGCTGTACCAAGAATCACTGCTCAGATCAAGTCTCTGAAGAAGTCAAGTTCAGAAGAATGAAATCTGTCCTTTTTGACACAGATTTTTGGGCCTCTTCCATCTCTTGAGATATTTGTATTAACAATTTCCTAATTAACACTCTTGAGAAGAATGCAAAGCAAAACAAAAGTAACAAAAACCCCCATAGTATACTGTTTTTACTGCTGTTGGTATCGCCTAGGAAGTACAGAGTCTGAATACAAACTGGTAATTTGGGCAAACTAACCCAGAGAATGCACCTAAACTCTATGTCATGTGAATAGAGTTTATATAGATTATACATTACTGCCCCTTATTTTCATGACAGGACACTTCTCAGTATCCTCCATGGAAGCTGCTAAGGCAGTACTGACTACAGCTTGTCACTCCAGCTGTACACTGATGAAGCTAAACAACCAACACCATTCACAAAAAATATCTTCAATATACTTCTGTTAAATTGGCATAAATTGTGTTTTTAAAAAATACTTTTTAAAAATCAAAACAAAACCCATGTGTTTTGCTACTGTTTTCACTAAGTGGGTTATCTGTTCTAGATTATGTTACCCTTGGACAAGCCTGCAAAAGCACATCTAAGAAACAAAAAAAACCAAGCACAGAGCATAAATACCAAAGCCCTCTTCTGTGGTACTAACCACAGCAGGAATAAGTGCTGATGGCATAAGCTGTACCAAATACAGCTGGGATGGAATTTAATAGATCTACTAAGAAAAAGAAATGTAGACTAATTATTTACTGGTTTATGAATACAAATGCATCAAAACTGCAAATAAAATATAAACATTACTTTTTCGTAGCACTACATTAAAAACTCTCAGGAAAAATGGTATTTTTACTTCTACATAAAAGCATATCAACAGAGTATAGGAGAACAAATACAACTCCACAGAGCTCGTAACAAGCAAGAGCTGCTTAGTTTGAAAGGCAGCTCTAAGCCATGCTTCCCTGTTGCTGTTTTGTTTGTATCAAAATACTTGTCATTGTACCTCTGCTAATATCAGCCCCAATTAAGAATTTAATTACTCCCTCACCGGCTTTATAGTCTAGCAGCTCGTTTTCAATGAAGAGTGATATATGGTAATACGCAATATTCCCTGTGCTACCTCCTCCCAGTGAAATCCTTCCAAGAAAACTGCTTAAAATGACAAACTCAAGAGCTTTTCTCCAACTGCAGCATTTTGCAATACTTTACTGAAAAGCTATCCAAAAGCAAGCACCCTTCATTACAGGTCTTAAAAAGCTCAGAGGTGAAGGGGGCTGCTAGGTCACATACCTGAGTAACTTTCCAAGCTGTACCGAGTATGCACAAGGCTCATCTGTGCCACTGTGGCCAGACAGCAACAGCAGCGCTGTAACGCAGGCTGTGCCAGAGGCTGCCATTTCCAGCCTGACACTGGGAGCTGCACTTGTGAAGTTATCATGCAACCTGCCTTATCTCTGTCCTTATCTCCAATGAGGTCACAGTCCCTCACAAGTGAAAGACACCACCGCAGGAGCTATTACAGTTTGGTCTGCTTTGCCTGAAGCAAGAATTAACATCAGTTTACCTTTAGTCATGCAATATATTCTAGGGAAGGTTGCTGAGAGATTAAAGACTTTATTTTCATATATAATATTTATATGAAATACAATAGTTTTAACACTGAGGCAATCTTAGAGATGCTAAGCAGACCATTCTTTAAAGCTATGACAATATCTCAGATTTTTATATAATTAACTTTCAAAACACAAACCAGGTCACAAAAGAAACCTGTTTGATATGAAGCAGAGATAGAGAGGAATTATTGGAAATGTACTGGAGTTAGATGTCAGCATTTCAGTAAACTAAAAGGCAAAGGAAAAAAATCCATAAAAAATCCACTAGGTAAAAGAGAAAAGCAATTTCTTCCATCTGAGAAGTTATTTTGAACATTTATGACGGAATGTATTTCACTAAGTGTTTTAGCACTGTCTTCAGAAATGGAAAACCATTTGCTTATTAGGGCAAAAATATATTGGAGGCAATGAAACAAATATGAAGTTGCTGCCTTTTTATGTAATTTCAAAGATGTATCATTTGACTGTGTTATTTCTACAGCAGAAAAAAGACCTCAGTTCCTGGGTTTGAGAATATCATAGTCCATTGTGTTACAGCTTTATGTAACAAAATTCATTTAACATAGATTCATTTCTAAATTCTACACCACAAATACTAATTTTTCATCACCTTTTCATTATAATCCTAGCACTAAAACAGAATTTCTAGTTTTTGAACAATATAGTTTCTACAGAAACAGCCCAGCAACAGTTTCTGAAACTGTATGGAAGATGGTCAACTGTTTCTTGGTAGAAGTTCTAATCAGTGTATGATGTGGGCTCAAAGGAAACCTAACAACCCTGTAAAACATTAAATTCTTGATAAAATAAATGAACCCTCAAAGCTTTCAGGAGTGAAGTCAAAATTACACTTAAACAGGGCAGGGAAGATGAACCTATACTGGATCTGAAAAACATTTTCCTGTAACACCAACCCTTAAATACAGGGTCTGTATGAAGAAGTGTCTGTTACTGCCTTCTATATAGTAAGGTGCACAAGCACACCCCTTTATATATATAGCTGACAGAACAATACAGTATTCAATTTATACTCTACCCACTGAATTTCTGAAGCAATTGAAATTTCTCAGAACCACTCACTTTTGGATCCTTACAAAAAGAGAATTTTCTTGGACAAAGCTATACTGATCTGAAGACCTTAACTGTTTTATGAGAAAGTGTGTAAACACTAACAATCCAGAAATGTTTTCTGCAATCTAAGTACTTTAAGCTTGGTCTGGGGAATGCTACACTTCCTTCCCCAATCCCTTTCCAAAATCATTCTAGAAACGAAATACTTCAAATCTTGAAAACAGTTCTTAATAAAATTCTGTGTACTAATTTGTTTTCTAAAGGATGGGGAAAACAAGTCTACGTGGAAGCTTTAAGATGACAGTGAACTATGATCTTTAAATATACTTCCATAGATTAGGGGAGTACGAGTACACTCATAAATGCAATCCAAAGTAAATGCATTTACGAACTTGATCATCATCAAATTGCTTAAGCTGTATTTGAGGCAAGTCTAATCAGGCAGAAACAAGAGTTTCTCCCCTTGGCACCACTTGAAGAAAGGCAGAGCTTTCAAAGTTTGAAAAGATCAATACGCACGTGGTGAAAACAAAGTTGAAAAACTCAGTTTATTTAAAATGTTAAACACAGTTACTAATCCAGTAAGCCACCAACACTTTAAAAGTAGTATGACATTCTTACAGGAGTCCAGTGCTCAGTACCTGGAAAAGGACTAACCACCCTTTAGCATAACCTTTGTATTCAGTAAATCCAGAATTCAACAGCAGAGCAGCTGCTCAGTGCCTGCTCTGCAGAATTCAATGAACGACAAAAGGTTACCTTAATTCAATGAGATAATCAGCACACATTTACCCTCCACCAAGAGTTTTCCAACCATCTGCAAGGCGGCAGAGCTGCCTGCCTATAAAACAACTGGTAGCATGCTGACATGTCCTCACATCACTCATGTCAATGAAAACTTATCTCTTAGCAACAGCTAAAAGAAGCCGAACTGCCAGAAATATTTTAGATGCATCACGAGCCAACAATTTCTTCATAAGTGATTTTGATTGCTGCTCATCTCCAAACAGATGTCTTACTCTAATTGGTAAAATTTATTAAATACATATCGTAACTAAGAAAAAGTCAAGTAGTTATGCCCTAAGAAAGCAGTAACAATGGGAGTCACTCTAGCTGTGCACATAAAAGACAAAAGCTAACCTTATTTGAAGCTGTTGGTCTCGCAGTATCAGTAACAGTGAAGTAAACATGCATGTGTTGTGGGGAAAGGAAGGAATTTGCTATTAAGGTTGCTGTCAGAATCTGAAAGCTAAGGCACAAGTCCACTAAAACAAAGATAAATATTTTTGACAGGAAAAGCAAAATAAGAGATTCAATGCTAACACCACTTAGCTACTAAAACTATTTTATGATTCTCTTCCCTGCTACATGGGAGCAAATACAGAATTTTAAGGCATCAATCTTTACAAGTAAATTCCATACAAAACCTCTGATAAAATTAGAAATACACTTGTTCTAGCACAACTCATTTGCATTAGCAAAACATCAAGCAAATTAAAATTTTAGCAGCAGACGGAGATCAGGAAATGGAAAAAGCTTTTTCTCAGCTATATTACAAACTCTTCTCTAGAAAACAAGTCATGCAGAGGTCTCTTCAAAATACATCCAAAGACAATATTGAGAACAATATAAATCATTCAGATTCTGGTTCATGTTAGCAGATAATGAGCAGTTTTGCTTTCCTCCATCACTAGTACTTTCCAGAAGAAAAAAACAAACAAACCAAGATCTGTCAATCCTAGGCTGAATAAAGCCACATTTATTTACTTGAATTCACAGTCAAAATTGAGGTATCATCCTGAATTTAGAGCAGTATAGGAAGTTGGGAACACAGCAGAAGATTCCTGCGGTGATTTATTAATCCAAATAAAAGACTCCTACCATCCATCTCATGTTCAGATCAGAAAAGACTCCTGCAACTCTCCACTGAAAGAATGAAAACATGCCTGCAAGAAGAGCAGCTAGTCACTGGTTTTTAAACACAGTGCACAAATTCATAGAGCAAAACCAACTTCCCATTGTCACAAAAGCTCCAAAAGGCAAAGCACAGACCTCAATGAACACAAGTACCAAAGCTTCCTCCCTTAAGCGTACGGCAGACAAGCACGTCCAGTGACCCAACACGAGCAGTTCTTGAACAAGCCACACTGCAAGCCACAGGCTTCCAAGAGAGCAGGAGCTCCAGCACCTTTGAATGCAGAACATCCACGCACAAGCACAGGAACAGAGCATCCTACAGGCACTCAGCACGTGCTGCTACCTTGAGAAACCCCCCTGCATGTGGTTTGAGTCATTTCTTGACAGATTTATAGATAAATTTCAGACTGTCAGAAAACATCTAACATCCAAAAGCCTGCTTTGCTAGATGAGCAGAATGCATGCCAAACATATAAAAATAAATACACTGGGTTTACTATACAATTTTTCAATATTAAGGCAGATTAATATTTGCAAAACAGCATTAATGAGTTTTTTATGACGTTCAGTTTCTACACGTGGATAAAGAGGAAAGGGAAGAGAGCTAGACAGTTCAAGGCAGAGCAAAAACATTCAAATCAGAAAACACCATGCTTATGTATAACCGCACTGTTCATTACATTAACCTCCATGATTGTATTTATAAAGTGACTGATAACCAAATAATTATTTGCAGGAGTTCAAGCACTGTCCTCCTCCTCTACCATTAACAGATTCTTGTTACACCGACTCTTACAGCAGGCATCCCAGCATTCAGAGGTCAAGAGAGAAAAATCAAAGTCTGAAATGAAAGCTGAGTATCTTTACATTTGGAATAGAAGGGAGTAATCCAGCAGCCTTCATAAGTATAGACTTGTTAACTAGCTACTATTAAGTTCTGTGATCATAACAGAGCTTATTTTGGTCTCAAGAATCCTCTCAGGCTCAAACACGGACTTTTTCATCACCTACTAAATTTTTGTATAATGCCTTTTCCAACTGCTGCTCATTATCCACTGATGCTAAGCATTTATAGAATTCCACACTTCTCACAAGTTATGTATTACTCACATTTTTTACCAAACAGGTTGCTCAGGACATTGTCTAGTCCAGCTCTGATCACCTCTGAAGATGGAGATTCTGTAGACACCCTGACTCTCTGCTCCATGTCTCTCCATCCTCATTTTAAAGGATTTTCTCCTTCAACTATCTGCAATTTCCCTTGGTGCAACTTACCCCAGTCACCTCTCATTTTTTTGCCATCTGAAAAATAGCAGTCTCCACTATAATCACCCAACACGTAGTTCTGAAAGAGGTGCTTTAACACAACAGTCCCACACATCTATGCCATTTGACCTGCATTCCTTTCAACTGTTATGTGTAAATACTTCCTGCTGCCTAGGGAAGTGTTGGAATCACTATCCCCGGAAGCATTCACAAAACATGCAGATGTAGCCCTTAGGAACACGGTGTAATGGTGAACACGGCAGTGATAGGTTAACAGTGACCTTTGAGGTCTTTTCCACCCTAAATAATTCTATGATTCTACTTATTCATTAGTTAACAACTGCCTGTATTCTAAGGCTGAAACTCAGGTGCCACTGACATCTGTCTTTTATTGAGCCAAATGCAAACTCAGTGTTGCCACGGATACATGGACATTACATAAAAATTAGTTCTTAAAGCTACAGTCATTCATCTGCACCATTTTGGAAAAAACAGATTTGAAATTGAAGCCAACTTCAAAATACGACCAGTGATGAAATTAACTCCTGGAGAGCATGTGGAAAACGTGTGGCAAATTCACCACAGCTTGAGCTAGCTCCACTTCTAGTCCGAGATGAGGAAACATCAACCATGCCTACCAGACACCTCTGCTGAGATCATACACGGCTTTTTTCCTGTGCCAGAGTCCTGTTTGTAATTAAAACCAGAAGTCTCAAGCCTACACCACTTAGAACTGCATTAATTGGTAACTGCTGGACTGTACCACCACAACCACAAGGGGAGAAAAATGGGACTCTAGATCCAAAAAACTTGACAGAGCAGAAATTTGTGCACATATGCAGCTAGTACTGCAGTGACAAGGCCTAAGAGTAGACAATTTACAAGTCCGCAGTTTCCCTCTCCACACAGGGTTTTCTTTATGTAACATCTTATCTACAGCACAACCTGAAGTCACAATAATCCACACAAACCTGGAACTAAGTGCAGCAGCCCTGGAGCTGCCTGCACAGACATCCCTGTAACAGGTCACACCCATTCATTTCAAGAAGGCTTGCTGAATTTGCTGTGCCTGCAAATTCAAAAAATTAAGCTCTTCACAAATTACCTGAAGAGAAAAAAAAAAACCCACAGAAAAATCCATGTGACACCAGCAATAATTTTCCTCAATGATGGATACAAGCAGATTAGGAAAAACAATACTAAACACAAGTAATTTTGCCACTGAAGGAAATGACACTAGTTTAAAGGATGTCACTTACCAAGTAACCACAAAGGACAGCAGTGGATCTGCCAGCTCTGTGATGCCTCATCTGACTGCCATCATGTTCTAAATTCTGCAGCCACCGTGTGAGCCCTAACCCTGCTGTTCCAGCACACAGCAGCACTCCATCCACCTGGTTCCACCAAGTCCTACTGTCCTGGCTTGAAACAGGCCCTCAAGTCACGGTCTGTCTTTATACCCAGGCAAATGTAGTCCTGAGCAGAGAACAAAGCTGCTAACAGGACCATAAATGGATTCAAAGTTGTAAAGAAAACTTTTGAGTTTTTACCAGTTGAGTCTTTTCTCAACTGAGAAACTGAGAGCTTTTTGCCATTTCCAGCTACCAAACTGGAAAACTGCAGTTAATTAGCACTTAATCTATACCTGATATCTTTCTTAACAAAAAAATAACATTTCAAAAATAGCAGACAACTTCAACTGCAAGTTATCAAGATTTTTCACCACATTTTACAATAAAGTTCCTGCAACAATAAGAAACAATATGGAATGCTGTCACATTTCAAGTCACACAGAAAAAATACCTGAGAGTGAAGACCATCACTATTATTGAACACTGAAGGGCAAAGACACTTTGAACACACAAAACAACAGCACTGAGAAAATACACAAGGTAGCTCTCCTTATATCTAAGGCAGCCTTGTGGTATTTCTCTTTTAGAAGGAATCTTGATGAAGGAGATACCTGCACATGAACTTGTGGAAGAAAAGTTAGTCATGGGGGGAAAAATGAGTAAAACCTCTAACCATGGTTTAGGAATGTCACTCCCAGTTAAGACAGGAGTTTGCAGAAAATAGCACAGATGAATAAACACCAATAGAGCTGCTGGAACTGCACAGGATTTCTTTAACTCACTGCTGTCAATTTCAATACAAGACTCATTGCAGAACACCACACCAATTAATTTTGAAGGGAAACAACCAAAAGAATCAAATTTTAGCAAGCCTTAGGACTAAACAGCTTGCAGTATAAGGTTTGGAATCACTGCTTGCAATAAACAAGAACCATGTGCACATCGTGCAGAACTAGGATCAGAATATATAGTTTGGGGGGGGGAAAGGATGAGTAGGATTTTCCCTCTGTAGATCTACAGACTACTGCAAATATGACCCTACTTGCCGAAACTAATTCACATCAGAAATTGAAAACTAACCTCTACTCTGCCTTAGGAAGGAACAGAGCAATCTAATTAATTCAGGAAATAGCAGTATTTAACTTACTTGCTACCATACATTTCAAGAAAACTTTTACAAATATGCTTCTTGGGTTGGTCCAAATTTGCTGAATTGTAAAACAAAAAAATAAGCCCCTAAAGCCAGATATATCTGTCTATGCAGTGGTATGAGGTGTTTCTCCATAATATGGGATGATGAGAATTTTCCACTTCAGTTTCTGGTAAGCTCCAGTATCTCAGGTGTTAATAGGATCCATTTCTAAGTGTTCCCTTGGCTTATGCACAGAGTTAGTAACTCTAGCATTTGAGAAGCTACAGGGACAGAAAAAACCCAAAACCACCACACACACACACAACAAAACCCACCAAAATAAAACAAACAACAACAACAAAACGCAGCAAAGAAAAAAAAAAAAAGAAAATCAAAACCCAAAACACAAGAGTAACAGAACCTCGCAATCATCCCAGAACTTCCAGGACCAGATCTACACACAGTTAAGGTGCAGGCCACTCTTGCAAGAAATAAAGGTAACTTGTGAATTGAAATAATGAGAAGCACAAATATGAGAGTTAGTGTTGGCCAAGTAATGCCAGCATTCCTCAGTATTTTGTCACTATGAAGATGTTATGAGGAGAGATACAAAGGTTGCATCTGAAGACAACAGTATTTTATGGACTGACAAGATTCAAATCTAGATTTCTCTCTCATTTCCCTGTGTACAGTCTCTTCACTGCAGACACTCTAGAAACTTGCTCATCACTGTATTTTGGTGCTCAGACTTGCCCTCCTTTCTGCCTCCCTTTTCTGCTTCTGCACAGTAGAAAGTCTAGAGGACAGAGGCAACAAGAAATCTCAACCAATGCTGTCTTGCTGCCTACCCACAGGAAGGCAGGAAGCTTAAAAACTGAGCAAGGAGGAGCCTGAATGCCAAAAAAGCAATTTATATAGATTGGCCCTTTGCCTGAAAGACAGAAGGAGGAACACCCAGTGTCTGCACTGGCACAAGCTACATACCAGAAAACTGAAATTCAATCCATGCCAAGTTACACTTTCAAAAGCTAAATGTACGTAGGCCAGTGAAAACAAAATTAGATAGGAGTTCAGGGTAAGAAAAGTTAACAAAACAAGTTCAGTTTTGCATGAAAGTCAGCTTAGAAAGACAAACTGAAAGTGAAAGAGGGATTAGTAGATTTTTTTCATGCCAAGAATCATATGAAAATCACAGTTTCTGAGCTGTTCAAGAGAGCATTGAGGAGAACCGATATCAAGCCATCTCCATTTGAACATCTTTGAAATCTAAGTACTAATTATTCTGAATTTAGCAAAGATGAAACGGCTGAGATACACTGCATTCCCATAGTCCTCTGATGATGTTACAATGGCCACTCCCTCTTCACCCTTAAAAGCTGGATTTATCCTTTTAAATTATGTCTAAAAAAACCCAAATAAAGAGCTGCCTACAAATATCTGTTTCTTTGAGTTTATAGTCACACAGCACTTGTGCTCAGGAGATGGCTAACTCCCAAGACTTATTAGCTTTCATGCAGCTCCCAAACTGCAGAACCTTCCTAGTGCTTGTCCAAGTGACAATGAACACAGAAAACATCAGCAATATTGCCATTCTACAACTGACACCATTAAAAATAAATTAAACAACCTTCTTAAAACTAACCATAAGTTTTAAATACCACTTTCCGGCATTTCCAGAAGCACACTTTAAAGCTTCAAAGGCTTATTGAAAAGCTAAGTATCACTCAATTCTCCTCTCTCTTCACACCCTTCCCTACTATGTAACCAGTTTTTACACTGCATTTTCTGGTTAACATATTCACACAGCCCTTTTCAGAAAATGCTTGGTGAGAAAAGGTGTGAAGCAAAAGCGAGGGTATCTATGCAAGATACTCTTGAGCATAAGGAAGAGCACATAAGAGCAGTTAAATTGTTTAAATATGCACTGCAACATAGTGAAGTGCACAAGATCAAACTGCTGCACAACAAAATGAATTATTTTTCTGCTTTCTCGTGTGTGCATTTTTTGTGGGTTTTTTTGTTTCTTTATTTGAGGACATTTTTTTCTGGTTTTTTTCCTCTTTTTCCCCCAAGGCATAAAAAAGACACTGCACATCTTCAGCCTGAAGGATACCACTGTTTTCAGTCCTCCTTCACTCTTCAGGCAGCTCCACCTCTGTCTGGACGCTGTCCTTCACACACCCAGGTAACACTACATCAGGCATCTTTTGAAGTGCATCGATTCAAGTTACCTGTCCTGACACATCAAGAGAGCATTTACCTCACTGTAACCACCAGAATACTTCAGATAACTGAAAAGTCCTTTATATAATATATACTTACTCATGACACTTACATTATACCACCTAGACATCAGACAGCTGCCAAAAGCTACTGACCTTCCAAGAAGATCTGGCTTTCCATGAACCTTGTCCTTGTATCTGTGCATTCACAGATGGAAAAGCAACCCTCCACACACACTA
Source organism: Prinia subflava (assembly GCF_021018805.1). Classification (NCBI taxonomy): domain Eukaryota; kingdom Metazoa; phylum Chordata; class Aves; order Passeriformes; family Cisticolidae; genus Prinia; species Prinia subflava. The sequence continues at coordinate 20,994,641 of NC_086255.1, read as the reverse complement.
AGGAAGGGAAGATTTAAACAGCTGCACTGCATTTCTCTTCCTGCAACTCGAGAGAAGATACAACTTTGCCCAAATCCAGGAGAACAGGACAACACCATTTTTATACAAATCCTTTCTTCCAGGACTACGGATAAGAGGAGGAAACACAGCTGCTGTATTGCTATAACTAACTGTAGCTATTTCTAAATCTAATGAAACAAGAGAACTGTATCTAGTTGAATTGGACCACCCAGTTAATAGGAACAAGAAAAGCAGTCCCATATCATCACCACTACGACAAATACTTAGCACTTGCAGCTCCCTGTTCCAAGTATTTCATACAATGCAAACCACTCAACACTCCTGTCACATAGTCAGGGCTCCAAGTCTGCAAAACTAAATTCAGTGACACTGCATTTCAACAGTATTTATCTTCTCAGTGCACTACATACTCAGATGCTTTGGGTGGGTGATTGAAGTAAGCAAACAAAAACAGAAATCCCCAAACCAAACAAACAAGCCAACAACAACCCACACAGAACTCAACCACCCTGCCCCACGCAGGCTGTACGGTTTCTCTTCTGATCACCTTTCACTCACTCAGGAAGAAAGGTTCAGAGTCTGTGTTTGGTACTGTGAGTGTGAATGTTCAGATTGACAAAAGAGAGAGCTCCAATGCACTTCCAATGGACCAAACCTTCTGTCTCATCCTGATGAATGTTAATTATGCATTAGAGAAAAAAAAATAATCAAAATTACTCAAACTTCCATGGTCATCAAAACAGATTTCTGTGCATCCCTACATTTGTTCTTTTCCACCAGAAAAGTCAACCAAAGACAACTAGAACATCACCTCTAATACTTGAAAATAAAAAACCAAAACAAATATACAAAATTAGCCACCCCAACAAAAATCATCTCTTACTTGTGCTAGCTACAGAAAGAGACAAAGAAACTTTAATATACACCAACCTCATCAAACATTAGCCATTCCAAAGAGATGCCAGTTGGATACATTCATTGTATTAATTTCAATAAATAATCCTGATATGTCCAATACTGTCACTAAAATGCTTCCAATAAAAATAGCCCAACAGTTTTCCTGCAATGTCATCCTGCTTATACACTAATTAACACTAATTAACATCAACTTCCAATGAAGATGTAGTCATATCCCAATAACAGGGACAACTTATGTAGACTTGCTTTCAGAACTGTCCCTGAAGTATTTAAAGCCACACACAGTGAAGAACAGTAAAAAATTCCCTATTTAAAACAAGTCTCTATATATTTGCTCAGTAACCTCAGTAACTTAGCACAACGAAGTGGTAAATTACACTAACATGGAACTACTGATTCACCAACCTCACTTCAAAACTATTTTTGTCAGGAAAAACCGTATGCCAGTTTTTAAACACGCAAGTCACACTGCTAATTTTGAGGCACCCAAATGAAAGCTTATTTCTTGCCAAAGCACTTGCTAGAGAACAGATTTGTTTGGCTAACTTCTAGAAGACAGATTTATCCTTATACCAGTATTTTAGTATGGCAGTAATGGCTTTTTCAGCACCATGACCCAACTAACATTCCTTGCAAAGGCTGCCAGTCCCAGTAGGTAGCCTAACATGGGAGACTTTTGTTTTTACAAAATTCATGTTACTTGGGTTGCTCGGTACTCTAGCCCTCAAATTTTTCAAGTCATTACAGCATTAGAATTACAGTAGAAACTCGAAGTACTTAGACAGTTTTATCACTACAAGTAATTAAATGTTTATAGTGTACAGCTACAGCAGTAATTGCACAGTATGGAGCACTTTTGAATTTCCATTCTGATTATAGAGCGTGAAGCTCCAAGCATCCCTCAAATACCCGAGAAGTCCAATTTGACAGAAATAGATACCCACATATAAATGCAATCATATTTAACATACATTTGGAGGAGCTCACAAAAATAAAGCTACAACTACTCACCTCTGACAGTTCCCCAAACAACTGTTCCTGAAGACCTCATTAAATAATTTCAATAAGAGCGTTTTCTACTCTGCACCCTCCAGCATGTCACCATCAAAGGAAAAAGACCACTGAAAACCATCATACAGCTTCTAGGAGACACTGGTGGCACCCCCACAACAGCAAAGCCCTCTGGACTATTCCATGTCTCAAACAACTGCCATCAAATTTGACGAGGCAGAGGAAAACGAAAACAAAAAAAGAGGAAACAAAGAACCTCAAACCACCAACTTACAAATATTTTAAGTAAGCCAATTAGACTACAACAGGTAACTTTCTTTCCCCCAAGTACACTGAAAATTCCAAACACACTTCACCATACTAAATGGGAAAAGATCAAAGAATGCCTGCAGACATGTCTTTGACACTATCCTTTCATAACCAAAAAACTAATTGATAGACCTTTCTCCCTCAAGGCTGAAACCCTGTGAACAATTAACTTCAAAACAAAACTCAAGTAATAGCAAAAATAAACCCATGTAGGGAGCACAACAAAAGTAAAACAGAAGGAGGATACCACAGTTCAGCTTAAATTGTCACTCCAACACCTTCACTTCTGTTCCTAGAATATTTACATTAGTTCCAGTTTCTATTAACTGACATTTTAAAGCTCACTATCTACATACAAATACAATTAAAAATAATTCTGTCTTAAACATCACGAGTCCTACCAGTGGCATCTCAGGCCATCAAATCAAAAGAAAATCTGTATATCTTGGCAGAAAATGAAGGTTAAAGGCCACAATCAAATCACACTGCAGATTTCAGCTACACCAGTCTGTCAGGCAAGACAGAACAATCTCACACCTACAAGAGAGCATACAGCTGTACTCTTCCCTGCTGCTCTGTTCATTTACTGAAAATTCACAAAGCCAACTATCCAATGCAGAACGACAGGACATAGGGAGACAAGTAAAATTCATTTACCAGAACTGATTCTGCACAATTCTTGGACATGCATCCCCACTCATATACATTTAAATGGGTAAATAAAGCACGAGAAGAATCATTACTTTTGTATTAGGTAAATACCCAGAGGATAACAGGAGCAGTTCTTCATCAGTACATAAGCTCTCATTTTTCAGACTTACCTGGTCTTTTTCATGGGGTAACAGGCTGACAGGTGGAAGGGAAGCTGGGAAGGTGCTGGAGTATTTTGGAGCTCCTTTGCTTTCCAAGCTGCCATAATTCACTCTATACTGAGGACCATCCTTCAGTAACCTCCCATTGTTCACAGCACGTTTGGCCCCCAGCCGCAACCTCTGCTGAAAGGCAGGATTGTTGAAAATACTTGCTAGGTCATTTTGACTTCTCAAATACTTCTCGATGTTTTTCAGGGAGGAGCCATTAGGTTCTTGAAGCCCTTCAATTGCTCTTCTCAAGAGTTTATTCCAATCCACATTACGAAGCTCGTTACAAGCTCCTCTAGATCCCTTAACAGATTTAGGAATAGTGCCAGGTTTAACACATGAAAACCGTCCAGGATTATCTGGGTCCTTGTAGGATGCAAGACCTTTGTTAGTGACTTTAAGAATAGAACCATCTTGAACACTAAGTTCCAACTGCTCTGAAACAGTCTTCTTATCTAATCCATGGGAAGCACAAACAGCATGACATATTCTCTCTTCAGAAGGCCTTTGCTTTTGCTTTTTAACTTTTTGTATAGCTTCCAGAATCCACTCCGTATAAAGAGGGTTGGCAAGTTTTACCATGGTTGACCAGTAATTGTTTCCAGCCAAGAGTTACCCATAGAGGTTCCTCCTTATCCTTTTAGCAGATCTTTCAGAGGTTGTTCACACCTCAAACACAAATGAAAGGATTCCACACGCTGCTTGGACACATGTCAAAAATATCCACCCTGAGGAGTCGGAAAAGCAGAGAAATACCGGCTGACTGAAACTTTCCAGTTATGTTACTGTTACCGAAAGGTAGGAGGGGTTCATCTGTGATGACGCTGGTACGTCCTTAAAAGAAACTTTGTTGCAACCTTTAAAAAGAAAAAAAACAGAGGCGGGGAGAGAATACAGTTAATGCTGAAGTATTAAAAATTAAAAACGCATTCAGACATGCATTCATATTATAGATGCTGCAGTATAGAAAAATCTTTGCAATATTATATGACACAGTTGTAATTTCCCACCCCACACCAAACAAGTCATCATAAAATCCTTCTGCTTCTCATAACAGTCTCATAACAGATTTAGTTTTCCTAAATTCCATCACCCCAACACTTAACCTATTGCTGACCTGTTGGACTATTTCCATTCAGTCAGGGATCTGAAAATGCTCTCTAAAACAAGCTGCCAATAAATCATTTCTGCATGGATTATATACATGCACTAGAAAACCCAAACAAACCAAAAACCAAATCCCAACCAACAGAAGATAAATTATTAACTTCTGCCAATTCTTACAGTATCCTGTCTCTAAGTGTCCTGCCATGTTGATTACACAACTCAAAAACTGAACTCAAATATATCAGAACCAAGTTACAAGTATTACAGCCCTCATTAATATGTAGGTACCCTACAAAACCAAAAGGCATCCAAAAAGCACTTCTCACTTTAAGGTGTGCAGCACAGAGGCATTTTTGATACAAATCCTTAGGAACAGAAATGAAAACAAAGTAACAGGAGGCATTTCCACATAAATAGGTTGTCGGCACAAAGATGTATAAAGAGATCACATTGAAAAATGTTTTATTGACTCACAGTTTAACTTTTTTTTTTTTACTTGTTATGGAATACATACTCCAATAGAAAATTCAGTGGCTACAAAAACGCATTTAAGAAACCTGAAAGAACATCTTGATGAGGAGTTAATTCTGGGAACATATATGAAAAAAACTAAAACAATTTAAAAGGCTCATAAATTAAACTTTCACAGGAGTTGCATAATGAATAAACAAATATATTTGAAGTATTAGTTTTTTCTGCCACGAAGTGTGAGAACTTTTGAAGGCATTAAAAGAATTGCATAATTACTTCAAATCAAAGGAAAACAAAAAACAGAAGAGAAAAATTTCATTCTCAATATATGGGTTATCTTGTAAAGTGGAAGATTCACCGGTTTCACAGCAAATATTTCAAATTAGTTAACATGCAAGCACATTTATAAAGCTATGGCAGGCAGCCTACAATAACAAAATCATCTATGATTACACAACTCCTGGACCTCATTTTTTATTCATTTATTCTAGCCATCCTGCATTTAAATCATGTTCAAAAAACTTGAGTAAATTATAACTAGGAAAAAACCATGAACTGATACAATAATCTAAATTATTTTCAACTTGTTAAAAAGATTCCTCTGCAACTATAAAGACAAAGAGCATAACACATATTTTTTGTCCTATACCTTTTTCTTCTTCTACCCCTCAAAAATGTCTTCAAATATAAATTCCAGCTCATGTTTCACACATTATTATACCTTTCACAACAGGATTAGTAACAAAAGAGCAGCTGGTTACTGATGAGTACAAAATCTTTCTATACCCAAATAGTCAATATGAATCAATTCATTTTAGGAATCTGCCCTTCTCAAACCTGATCAAAGCTTAAACAACTTCAGATTCATAAATATGAAATTTCAAGTGACTGAAAAATACACATTCCTGATGCAAATGCATGGCCTGGATGCTTAACTGGCTCACATACTGAACCCTATTGATCTACACGGGTTGGATCCTGTTTCTTGCTTCCAGACCATGCTCATGGAAGCTCTATTTGGTAACAATTCTGCGTATTTCAAGTATCTGTAAGAAAAAATAACTTGTTCTGTAAACAGATCTTTTTTATTTATTCCAGCTAGCAAAAGCCATTCTTCCCCTAACAGAATTGTTTATACTCACTGTTTTCAGATAATTCCAAAATAACACTGTAGCTACGAAATGCAGACAAATATAAGGAAGGAAAGAGTTTCCATGGTATTATAAATCCTACAAATTCTGTCACAAATCTGACACTGAAAATACAGTAACACAGCAAAGCAGAACCCTATATATAGTGGAGGTTCACTCACATTTAGACTATTTCATATACTCTTGCTATAGATTTGGAAGTTCTCTGCAGCTACATATAAAGCCCTAGATTCCTAGAAAGCTACTTTTGAAGTTATTTAGTTAGGCTGTTCCACTGTAAGTCTTCATTAAGATAGTCACGACTTAATTAAATGCTGAACACTGCATTTGCTGAGTCAGACATACTTGTCTCAGTTTTACATCTACTGCAGTCCTGTTGTATTAAATTTCATACAAGCAACCACATCACTTCCATTAAATTCCAGAACACACAGTACAGGGTCTGTTCCCAGCTCCTGGACACTGGTGAACATTTCAGTATAAATGCTATAACATGTGGGTTACAGGAATTTTTATTGGCCAGTGACTGTGGCAAAAGGTTAGCATAAACCCATATCTTCATATAAAGTCTACTGCTTGGTACAGGAATTTCACAGCCATATACATTCAGAACCACATTTTTACTTATTTACTTAAAACTCCCTACGTGTAATACAACCTCCTGCATGCTAGCACCTACTAAATCAACACCAGTGAAGAGAATCAGCAGGAACAGAGTTTCCAATGCACTGGACAGGATATCCCAAGAGGAAAAATCAAGACATCTCAAATACACACCTTCCAACACTATCCAAGTTCAGTCTGCCTTAGGGAACCATGCAAAGTGCATCCAACCCAAGTTTTTAATTCTTTTGCCACAACTTAGAGCCTTTCTTACTCTGGACTTAAAATGCACATGAACTTGAAGTGCAGCCCTGACCTCCATAATTGCTATGTCAGGGTCTACCACACACTAGTCAGAATAACTTAACACTAACAAACATCTTTCCCAGCAGAACAACTTGGGTGAGTGATCCTGGAGCTATAAATTAAGGAGATCTTTCAGAAATCAAGGCAGATTGATCCAAGATTGGCAATACAAAAATACACACATTTACATGCAAAGTGACTAGACAAAGACAAAACAAAATGTTTTAGAAACAATCTTTCAAGATTCAACATAAAAGGACACACAGAAATACAAAGTTACATTCAGGTTTCTAAGTTTAGAATGCAATTCTACCAAAAGTACAAATAGATCGTCATATATCATTTAATATAAAAAGTGTGATGATTACCCAAACAGATTTTGAGGAAATACCATTTTAAAGAAGTGATTATAAATCAATCTATTTAGGCACTCATGTCTATTTATTAATTTTCCTCTCCTTGTAATTAACTAACTTTTAATCAAGCCCTCAGCAGCACTCATTCAATCAAAAAATAGATTTTCCATACTGTTAAATGCACAGGACTACTTCCGAGTTTTATGGAAAGAGTCACTAAGTTCTTTCTATGTAATCTGTCATATTTCAGCTTCTGTGCTCTATGGTATCTTATTTTGAAAATAAATGTATTTGAGAAAGTTTGACTGTACTGTATTACTGACCAAATCTGTTATCAAGTCTGCCACTGAAGAGCTCAGAACAGAAGCATTAGAGGGGGAAGCATAATCCATTACCTCTAAAACATGAAAAACCATCTCTAGTCAAGGCTTGTCCCTTTACCTGGATCATAAATTATCAGATAAACACAAAGAAGTTGCAAAATTTCAGCTTGGGATTTAAAATGAATGCAAATATGCCCTTTATAAGGCACACACCTATTGCACAGCTGATTATAATTAAAGAAGGCAGTGACTGAACACTTCAATCTCAGGTGTCATCAGTAATCCTATAATCCTCTAATAAGGTGGTGTTTAGACTGAACTAGTACCTGGAACTGCTTCCAGGTGATCCACATTGTGAAAACAAGCTGTGTAGTCACAAAAACAGCAACAAAAAAAGCTACACTTCTCTCCAGAACCACTAAAAGTTACTACACAAATACCACAACATACAATCTAAAGGTGGTTTTTTAAAAATTAATAAAAAGTCTGCCTTTGCTTTCATAAATGTAAATGCAGTTTTAAATGCACTTTTAAAAACTGAGGTTAACACAGCTATAAAAAACAAAAACGACAAGAAAGTGGGGAGAAGAGGACTCAGCTGGGGGAGATGACAGCAACTTGTGCAGCCCGGCGGTGACCTGTGAAGCACAATCTCATCCTGCTCCCTCCTGCCTGCTCTGCACACACTCGGGAGAAGCAGCAGCAGGCCAGCTCTCTGCTGCAGCATCAGGGTCAAGTAAGGATTGCAGCAGAGGAGGAGGAAGAAGAGAGGACTGCCATTGCATTCCATTTTTGCCATTTTTCTTTGCTCCAAGCCATTACTTAGAATTCACTGGCTAATCAACTCTGTATTCCACCCCCATCTCAATTAATGATGCAAAACAGACAAGATAGTTGTTTTGCTATTGCAAAATACATGGCCCTACAAAGAGACAGGGAGAAAGCAGATCCTGGTAAGAACTCTCCCATTATGCATATCCCTCTTAAAATCACTCAGGTCATGAAGCTAGCTATTGTATTATTCTTTACACAACATACAGTTTCCAATAATAACAACAAGAAAGGGCAATGACACATCTATATGCTTGAAAAAGGCAGATGTGCAGACACTACAGTAACTTCAAAACCACACCAAGGACTCGGGGCTGTGGAGGGAAGAGTGGCACATGTGAACTGAACTGATGGAGGTGCTTGTGCTCTGAGATACCCCACAAGCCTCTTTGAGAGCACATGCTCAAAATCATTTCACAACATGACAGCAGCAAGCACCACCAGAGGAAACAGCATCAGCACAACATGACAACAGCAAAATCACCCAAATTCACCTTTCCCACCTTCTCCTGTGGAAGTTACGAGCACTTAAAAATACAGTGCTAGAGAGCAGCAGAAAATATGGGAAGCTAATATTCACTGCCAAGAGTTCACCTGGAAAAAGGGTTCCACTGAAACATTTCTTCTTGGGATAGTGGTTTTCAACAGCAGGGGTGGATATCCGTCTGCTCTTGCCACAGAGGGTCATTTTCAATGATCAGTGACAGAGTACGAGAGGTGAGGTCCGGGCAAAGAACGCACAATGCGAACATCACTTCCAAAACGTGGCACTGCCAGGCTGGACTATTCCCCTCCCCAACTTACTTCAGGTTTTTGCAGTATCAGCCCAGCCACGGAGATGTGCAACGCCTACAGCCTCGGGCCAAGGCATTGTTGCATTTGACAGGGGCCGAGCCGGGGCCGGCTCGGCGCCCTGCCCGCCCTGCTCCGGGGTTTGCCGCTCCCGAGGCAGCAGCCGCAGCCCGCGGGCTCCGCGCCCCGGGGCACGGCCACCCGCGGGCAGGGCAGCGCGGGGGGCCGGGCCGTGCGCGCCCCCGCACCGCGGGGCGCCGGGCGGGGCCGGGGGCCGCGCGTCCCCCGCGGGAGGCAGGTGAGACCCCCCCGGTACCACTCACCTCCGCGGGGGGAGGAGCCTCCTCCGGGCGCCGCAGCGGCTCCCCCTGCTGCCGGCTCTTCCGCCGCCGGGCCGCGCCGGGCCGCCTGCCCCGCTCCGCGCTGCCCGCGGCCGCCGCGACCGCCCCGCTGCCGCCGCGCGCGGCTCGGCGCACCTACGCCGCCATTTTGTCTCGCCCTGTTGTACTTAACGTGAATCCGACATGACACTGATTACAGCCCAATGGAGGCTCATTAAAACCTTACCTACCCCGCGCCCCGCCCACCGCCCCCCGCCATTGGCCCGCGCCGCGCACGCCGCTGCGCGCTCACGGGCCGGGGGGCGCTGTCCGTCACCCGCCCACACCGGCCCCGGCCCGCCCGGCAACCGGCCCGGCGCTCCCATTGGCGGGCGGCGCCTGTCAATCACGAGGCGCGCCCCTTCCCCGCGCGCTCGGTCCCGCCCACCCGCGGGAGGGGGCGGGGCCGGCGGCTGACACTGGCCGCCGCCGCCGCCACACACTCGCTCGCCCCGCCCACCCGCCCGGCTCGCCGCTGGGCCTCGGGCGCTCGCGATTGGCCACCCGCCGAGAGCGGGGGCGGGACTTCTCGCAATCCCGCCCTCCCGTTGGCTGCCTCTGCCGCCCGTCCGGCACCCCCCAGCCCCCGGCCTCCCCACCCCCCCGCCGCCGCCCCACCCGCTCCCTCCCGAAGTTTGTTCGGGAGCGCGAGCGCTGCCGAGACACCGGCGGCGGCCGCCTGAACCAGCTCGGCAGGGCGGGCGGGCGCGCGACACACACTAATGAGCAGCGTTAAATATTGAGCGTCACGCGCGTGCCTCAGAGCCTGGCACCAGCCCGGGCGGGCGAGATGGAACAGCATGCTCCCAGCATAACCCTCCCAAGGTGCCTGGCACTGGCAGCCGCTTATCGCGCACACACACACCCCGCACCGCCGGGGGAGGGAGGAGGGGGTGGGAACGGGGACGACGACAATGACTCCCAGCTCTGCAGCCACATGCAGGTCCCTGCAAGTTTCGCCATGCGAAGCACAGGGACTTCTCTGTCACCCCGTCTGCGAAAGAACAATCGCCGCCTCAGAAAGACAGGGTGGGAACATGCAACACAAAAACCTCAGCCATCCCCTGCTTCCCTCCGCCGCTCCATTCCCCCTCTCCCCACCCCATCCAACCCAGCCATCACCTCCTGCTGCTGCTCCCCCTCCCCTGCAAAACGCAGAGCGTTGCAATGCATTTACCCAGCGCAAGTGTCTGCAAACACGTGCATCAGCCTCCGATGCTAAAGGAAAAAAAGTACCCAGCCTAGTGACAAGCCCCCTGCGCTGGGAGAGGGGAGGGAAAGGGGGTTATTATGGCAAATTGCAGCCTGTCACCCAACGCAAAACAAACCCCATCGCATGCTCCCTATTATCCCCCGCATAAACTCCTGGGAATCTAACCTCGGATGCAGGTTCCCCCCTTTGCTTGCAATGACCTCCTTTCTCTGCCCGTGTGTGTTTCTGCAGCAGCGGTTCCTGCGGAATGTGCTGCCCCTGAAACGCGATCGCGGCTCCTCTCTCTCTCTCGCTCGCTCGCTCTCTCCGCTCTGTCTCTCGCTCGCCCGCTCGCTCTCTCTCCTGGCTGCAAGCAGAGCCAGGAACACAACAACAACACAGCCTCCCCCCACCCCCTTCCCCAAACACATACACACTGAAGAGACCCAGCCAGGAGAGCCAGACGAGCCGGGGAGGGGGTGGAGGGAATCCCCAGCCAGCGGATTGATTGCACCAGTTACCTTCCCTAAGCCCCTCCGCGAGAGGGGAAAAAAGAAGATGAATACAGAGAGAATACCTTGTCTCCCCTCCTCCTCCTCCGCGGGGCTCCTCTTCTCACTCCAAAATACTAAAAGGTGGACGGGCAGATCAGAGACACGCGTTCGGCTCTCGGCGGGGGAGGGGAGCCACGCGAGCAATTATCATTAATTTAGAAATTAAAACAGAAACCCACCCCAGACCTCCAGCCTCCCCGGTGCGGGCGGACGCAGATTGAGAGGACTGGTGCTAAGACACAGGACCTGATAACAGCTAATTGAAAGGTTAATCTACATAGGCTGTGACAGAAGAGGTCCCTCCCCACTTTTTTATCTGCTGTTGGCAAGTGGGAAATTGGGCTCCCCCCACCTTTTCTCCCTCAAAAAAAAAAAAAAAAAAAAAAAAAAAAAAAAAAAAAAAAAAAAGAGAGAGAAAAGGGGCAAGGCGATAAAGTTTGGGGGGCGGCGCGTCCCCTGGGCGGGAAGCGGCTGTGGGAAGTGGCCAGCGGCGCCTCCCGGGGGCCCACGCCGCCCCCGGGGGTCGCGCCGGGCTCTCGGTGCCACACGGGGCGGTGGAGCTGCCGCGATGGGAGCGCCCCACAGGGCTGGGCTGCAGCCTGCCACAATTAGTCTGAGGCGTGCAAGCAGCGTGAACAAATCACAGATGTTGTCCTCCCGTTGAGTTTGTACATGTAACAAGATGTTACGAGGAATATATTTTAAAGAACAAGGCGATAACACGTACGGACCTAAAGCTCGGTTTGCTCCACGCTGCCTTGACCGGTGCTGCCAAAGGCCTCTCACCATGTCAAAGTTTTCAGTAATCACAAAATATGCTGAGTTGGAAGGGACTCATCAGAACCTCCAGTCCTGCTCCTGAGGTTTTGTGATGGTTTGCTCACCTATGGCCAGCAAACAGCACTTTTCACCCAAGCATGGCACGACAAGATACATGGGGCACATCCCACAGGGTACCACACAAGGGAGGGAAAGGCAGCCTACCTACCTGAGCATCTACTCAAGCAGCACAGCTAGACATTCCCCATCTTCCCAAACTTGAAACATGACTGCTCCAGAGGTCTCCTCAACATCCTCTTTGCCACATCTTGAGGATGACCTGTTGTGTTAGGTGCCTGTCTGCAAAGTTTTCTAAAAATATCTGGTCCTGAAGAAGAAATTATAAAAGCAAAATTCTAAAAAATCTCCTTAAGAGTGGGTGGAAAATGACCTTCTACAATTAATTATGAAGGTCTTCCTAGATGATGTACTGCAAGCAGACCAGTAAGGAAACAAAGTTTCCATTAAAAAAAAAAAAAAAAAGCGCATTAATGTTTAGTGCAACTTCAGTCAGTCAGTTGCTGGAGATACTGTGTAAGAAAGCTCTTTGGTGATGTTTCAGAGCACTGTAAAATTGTATGACCTACTTACAGAAAATTACCGGGTGAAAATAATATTCCAGCATGTATCTATCACACCATAACCATTGACTGAGGTTTTAGTTTTTTAACTGCCAGATGCAGCCTTTTAAACATAAAGAGGGAAATTGAAATGTGTAGTGACCTAATACTTGTTGGAGAATCCGTCAAGGTTCATGTATTATGCAGGACCTAGCTGTGATTTAAAATAGTTTGTAAATTATTGGAAATGTTATAAATCATTTCAGCACAATTTGTAGCACAGTGTCACATTTGCAACACTATTCTGAATGTTGTGTCAACATTTCCATCAAAAACTTTTTTTTCCCCAAGAAATTTACAACTTGGTTAGTAGTAAAAACATAAAAATAATTTCTTGAAACTGCAATTTGGCATGGCCACGTCCCAGTTCAGGAAACAAAACACTGGAGAAAACTCAATAATCTGTTTGGCCATTTTGAAATTATGAGTGTGATGAGAAAACATAAGTAATAGCACAGAGAAAAATCATAAAAGTCTCTGGTTTAAATAACTCCATTAGTTCTTCTCAATTTAACTCTTTTCCTAAAAAATATATTTTATAGGATGATATGGCATTGGGTGTTGTGTTCCAGTTTTAAAAATATTCAAGAACCTTTTGTTTGCAGAGAGACTTTTATGGGTCTTGACATTTACAGATGTACCTGATATTATGTAAACAGTGAAATTAAGCACATGAACCTCTTTATACATCAATCATCGTCCAGCAAACTCAGATCCATTGTCACTGTAAATTATACTATTTTCCAGAATTATAACTTCAAGAGAGCTATATCATGGCAATTTAGTGCAGTTCAGTTTGAGATAGTGCCTGTTACACAGAGAAACCTAAGTACCTGGAATGCTTTGGATCTAACTGAGACTGTCTAATATGTTGTGTGCAGTTTGGTTTGTCATCTAGATAAGAAATATTTTTGGTTTATTGTACAAAAATGCCCTCAAGCCTGTATTAAAAATATCTATGGAAAAGTAATAAGCCCATCAAGGAAGTTAGTGCAAGCAATAAAATTTACACTTTAGTATATCTTTTATGGGCAGACTTTGTGGGATTTCTCTCCCATAACTCCTACAAACTGGTGAAGTACAACTAATTCCCCCAAGGACTAACAGGTGTCTAAACACTTGTACATTGAATATACCCATTTCACCTGCTAAAAAACATACCCTTAATATTAAAAAGAATATCTAAAATCAAAATAATTTTCCTATGTATTCTTGTAGAAAGAACCACTTTGGCCCATTTCACTTTGTTCTATGAATCTCTTTGCATTTATTATATTTTAAATAATCTTATTTATAGGATTTTCGCCCCACAGGAAAATATGGAAAATATTCCCCCATGGAAAAATATATGTGATTGCACATCTACATTGGATAGTATGTAGTAAGCATATGCTTCTCCTCAAACGCCTTTACAATTATTCTAAAAATCCACTAACACTGCTATTTTTGGATCACAAGTGAGAGAAAAGCAAAAAGTTAAGGGCTCTGCATAGTCCGAGTTAAATTCAGTTCTCAAAAATCAAAATCTGAAAATTGCTGTATATATGTCTGTGGTGTAAGACATGCTGGAGACTACTGCTTGAATGAAGCCCAGACATGTGCAGAACAAATTCATCAGTGTACAACAAAGAACACAGAATTAGAGTTTGAACACTTGCTTGAAATCGGTAAGAAAATTCTTGTGCATGAAATTAGTGCCATATTAAGAATTTCCCTGTGAGGGCTTTAATCACTGATGCAGTTCCATTAGAACTAGTGGGGCTGTTACATATTTAGAAACAATTATGTAGTTGTCCATGTTGGTATGGTGACAGATCCCTATTTATCTCTGGAACTGCTGGAGGGTAAAATCCTGGCCCCTATCAAGCTCTGGCAAAATGTCCTCTGACTTCAAGCAAGCCAGGATGTTCCTTCTATTATTACCACACATAACCACATATTTGACTACAGCCACCTGGAAACTGCATCCCCTGGCATATACCGATGAAAGAAGTGACCCTGGGGAGAAAAGTCATCCTAAGAGAGCAGCGAGTTTTGTCCCAGTCTCTGCAGTCATCCCGAGCATGTCCCTGCCTCTGAGCTGAATGCATAAATTCTTCTACCTGCTCCACCTCCTCTGCTCAGCTCACCTGCCAGCAGGTTCCCTGAAGTCCTAACCTTCAACCTCATATTCCTTCTGGACTAAACACCCTTTTCTTTTTATTCTTTAATTTGTGATATTTTCCCCCCAGTCTTTTATATTTTAATTTAATCTGAAAGATTAATCCACGAAACTGTCTACTCCTCTGAACACAAGCAGAATGCTTCTTATGGACGAGAATATGCATTGCTGCACACAACAGAGCATCACTGCCCAACTCAGGCACTATAGATTACATTAATATACACTCATATATTTATATACACACAAAGTGAGTAACCTGTGGACATATTTTCTGATTATTTGCTCTCTCATCTATTACATTTAATAAAGTTGAATAATAGTGTAAAATAGTCTCCTGCTGCCATTTTTCTGATTCAGGTGCTTTTTAATTCCTGAAACTAGCAGATTATAAGGTAAATGCTATAGCAGTTTCAACTCAGGATTTGTAATTGGCATAATACTGTAATTTGGAAATAAATGTTTGTGGTAGATCAGCTGTCATCCCACAGGGAGGGAGACAGTGACTGTTTATAATAAATCCCACGTTCCTTTCTACTCTGGCGAATATACCACACTGCTATATCAAACTACTTTACAATCCTTAATGAATTAGTTCCTGTAAGAGCTTTGTTAGGTGACTGAATATTATTTTTCTTGTTCTCCAACCAGAGATATGCAAAGCATAAAGCAAAGTGGTTAGAAGACGATGCTGGCCTCAGGAAAAATCTGGGCACCTGAGTATTAAGGGCTCTATTCTGCCCACAAGAGATGCAGTTTCAGAGGTCCTGTGCTAGTCATGGAGAAGAAACTGCTGGCCTGGTAATGCACATTTGAGACCTTAGTAGGAACGTGTCTTTTTGTATCTATTTACTATAATCTATTTATCTATAATTAACTATGCTACCTGTTAAAGAAGCAATGGGATGAATAGAACCTGGGAGTGCAAAGTTCTAAAAGCAAAGAAGGAGAAAACCAGGTGGCTCTTACACATGACAATGTCTATAAGATGGTGTCTTTCATATAGACAGTATCTCACAGTGGATGTGAAGGTTCTATTTATGCATGGTAAAGGATTAGTAAGTGATTAATAGATATTTTAATAAATGGCAATCAATTGTTATGGGTCCAATGGGTCAATAGGGTTTTTTACAACAATAGCTCATCATCTCTGAAACACTCTACCAATGTAGTTAACCTCTATATGCTTTACATTGAAACACCTGCTAATCTTGTGTTAAACCTGGCAAATGGAATCTTAATATAAAGTGTGACTCAAAACAAATTTGCTGGAGAAAAAAGGATTAGCACCTAGGCTCCACAGTAAATTGTTAGTTATAGCTGTACTGGATTTAAGTTTCTCCTTTTGCCATGTAAAAGGCACTGATACGACAGGAAGCATTTTGCTGCTGAGTGCAAGAGTGGTGTTTTCGAGGCTAATCCCAAGAGGAGGGCTGGGATATTGCTGGAACTCTGTACCAGCCAGCATCACTGAACTTGATGCAGCCTTGTGTTTTTATACACATCTATGGTATAATTTTGTGAGGGCAGCTGACGAGATAAAGGGTGAAATTGAAAATGAATAAGGAGCAGTTTGCTCAGAGGTAGTGAAAACTGCCATAATCAGGGGCTGCTCAGGTCCTTCTTGCTCCTGTCCTGCTGTGTTTAGTTAGTCTGGTGAAAGGGGAGGATGCTGATGTTTGCAGGGGCCATTTTAACACCTCAGCTTGTCTTTGTGAGCTTTAAAGTAATTAACTCTCCAATCATTACCGGTTGACTTTGTCGACAGGTTTAGGTTTCCCTCCTGCTGTTCCCTTTGGGGATATTGGGTTGTCACTTTATGAGAGGGGGGATTCATTTTAAGGTTCACACCAAATCCCTTTCACAGCTTCCCAACAGCTCATTGTGTTCTCCATACTGCTGGAATATTCTCTTGGTCTCTGTTTTAATGAACATGACTTATATATCTTTTTCCAGATCCAACTGGACAAGCAGGGAGGAGGGAGAAGGGGGGAAGCTTCTCCAAAAGGCAAGTAGCACACTTGCTAAGCCCTTCAGATGAAAAGAGGGCCATCTTCGGTACTTAGAAGTCAATAAAAGAGACTGCAAAGGCAGTTTTGCTAAATAAAGTTACTTTGAGCTGTGAAAGGATTCTGACAATCCTTAATGTAACTGAAAGGATCCTCACAACGTCCAGCTGTGATATGGGTGTACTATATTATAGTTCAGTTTTAGCCAGGGGAAAATTTCAAGATCTGTAGTTGTTGCGATTTTTTATTGACCAAAGATTGCCAAGAAACATGGAGAGAAGAAGGTAGGAGAAAACTTGACCATATTCTTGTCAATCCTATTCTCATCCAGTTTCCACTCTATATTTTTAAAAATCCCATAATAAGCTGAAGAAATAGTAATGACCAGAGAGGCTGCTACCAGCTACATAACTTGGAGACTTCTGATGATACCTAACTCCTGGTGTACAACAGCACCAGAGTTCTGAAAATGTGACTGATGGGCACAATGACCACTTTTCAAACTCAGTGGACGGAGAAAACTCTCACCTACTGCAAAGCAGGTTGGAGTCCTTCCCCTTTGAACTTCTGCTCAGCATCTCCTGGCACACCAACATTCTCTCTAAGGGTGGGAGTTTGGGAAATAATCAGTGTGGCAAAACAGCTCTGAAATTGCTGAGCCCAGGCTTAGAAAAACCTTAGGTCTGTTCTGCAGTGTTTAGAAATTGAGCAACCTCCACTCTAGTCTTTTCTTTTTCCAGCTTGAACCAAGCAGAGTTTGACTGGTGTCAAGGACCACACTGCTATCTCCAGCTGGATTTTTAGTGGTGTCTGTATGATGTTTTGTTTATTTTCTTTGTTGGCAGCATTAGTTGTGAGGTTCCTTTGCTAAATAGAGCTCTGACTGCACAAACAATTTATTTCAGTCACTTCCTATAGCTGCCGGTACTGCAGCAGCTCAAGCTCCGTTAGCTAGACTAGAAGGCCTGTCAGAGTCAGGTGGCAACACACCACATCATTTCAAATACCCTTTCAGGAACCTTTAGATCTGCTCAATGCCCCTCAAAATCACCATTGGCTTGCTTGTATTGGGGGTGCCAACCTAACTCTGGGTGTTAAATTATCGTCATGCACAGAAGGATTTTGTATTAAATATAATTTAGGAAAGAAAATCTGAGGAAGAAGGGATTTGGAGGGCAGGAGAGACTTGTTTTTCTGTGTAAGGTAATATGAAAATGTGAATTAGAAGCTAGGAAGAACTAAGGTAATATACCGGTGTTGGAAATGTGAAGAGTCTTCTTCATATGAATACAACACAAACTGTCTCCTCAGGAGAGGTAGCTGATGATTTATCAAGGTGCCAGTTGCATTACCCAGCATAATGAAGCCCTTTGTTTATTTAATAAAAAAAATTAAAATAAAAAAAAGCGAAGTTCTACTTCTCAGCTGATGGAAGGACCTGGGCAAGCGGTGAGCTTGTTTCCTTAGCGCTGGCCAGACCCCCTCTGTTATCCTGATATTATTCCCCTTTGTTATTCGATATCCCACAGTGCCAGCTAAGTCAGGAGTTGTCACACTCCTCACTGGTGCAGCAGGATACAAAATAGCTGGGGGTGGGGAGGAGGACTGGAATGGTTAGGAGGTGGAAGGGAAAAGGCCTTTTTTTGTGAAAACAGTAGCACCAGCTGCATCCTGCAAGTCGCTAAATTAGCCAGTCAGTTGTTTTTCTTTTAATTTTTGTGTGAATTCAAGAATAGGTTGTGGATGTCTTGGCAACTCATGAATGAGGCTCTTTATGAAAGAATTCACCTTGCAGAGGGGCTGCTGTCAGATGCACAAGCCTCTTTCCATTAATTAAGCTGCAGAACATCCCCTCTTTTTTTTTCCTCATCCCTCTCAACGCCTGGATAATCAGACCCTGTGTCTTTCCATAACATCCACCACTGCCTCTCTCACTCCTCACAGTATTTCACCCACTCTGTTAATTCTGGGCTGCCAGATTTTTTTTCTTTTTTTTTTTAACACAGCTTATTGCTGCTAAGTGAGATATCATGCTGCCTGAGCTAATAACTAAGATGAATATTCTGCTCCACTGCAACTAGTAGCATTCTCTATGCATTATCTTCAGCTGAAGGGTGGCCTAAGAGCAAAGTTGGATATTTTCAAAAGCTCAGCTGGGAGTTAATCAACTCTTATTGTTTTTCGACAGGAGCTGGATGCTTAACTTGCACGCAGTGAGTCATCCCCTGGATTGTCACACACACTCAAACAGCCCCACAGAAGGTGCAAAGAACATTTCAGACATGCTAGAAATGACCTGCCATTAAAAGTGCATAAGCTAAACTAGTGGGTTAGGGAGTGATTACAGAAGTAATTATGCCTGAACAGACAGTCTGGGGAGAGAAGTTGGGTACCAGGAACCTCAATCAACTCTCAGCTTTGCTGTGGTCTCAACAAGATGTGTGACTGCAACTGAATAATCTTCAAGTTTTTAGTGGGAATATTTAGATACTGGTGTGCATTTATGAATATATACACCTGCTTTGGGAATAATCCCAAAGCTTATAAAAAATGAGGAGCTGACTAACATACCTTAAGTGTTTGTATGTTCGGGCTTAATTTTGTGTGGCTGATTTAAAATCCCAGTCATTAGGAATAGAAAAATATATGTATGGTGTTAATGACAGGCTGTTATAAATGATCTGTTCGTTTTCCTTCACTTCCAAGTAATGCTGAACATTAATTTCCTGCAAATGAAGCAATCTGAAGTAGAGCACACCAAATAATTAATCTTTGGAAACTCTGGACTAAATTAAAATAGTTTGAAGTTAAATAAAGAACTCATCTGTGGCCCCAGTGCTCTTTCTGGGAAGCAAGGGATACATAAAAGAATCAAAAAGAAAGCAAATACTGAGTTACCTAACAGAAAAGGAATCTACAAATATATGTAATAAATTCCCACATTACATCATAAAACTAACTTTCTTGCAAATGCTATCATTGCAAATGCCAAGGCACATAGGAGACCTTTCAATTAGTAGCAGAAGTGAATAAGCAAGTGGGAAATTATTTGCATTGGACATATGCATTTTCTATTTTGGGGCCTGCTGGCCTGTTTGGATTTTTTTAAAGATATTATCAAATTATCTATTATACTAGAGGTCTCCTTATACTGAGAATTGGGTGTGGTAGAATTTGAAATACCATTTACATGGTAAACTAGAAATTCTCTTTATTAATTCAGGCAGCATATTAAAGAACGTGCACTCACCATAAAGTTGATGCTTTTATTAGCAAAAGTTGACTTTTTAATTCAATGCTGTAATTTGGTTAAAATTAAAACGTAAGTAGAGTTGAAGATTTATCTGTAAATTGAGAATATTGAAGAATATAAGAAAAATAATTTCATCTTTACTAGGTTCAAGAAAAATGAATGTCTATATTTCAGATAAGCCTACTAATGCTTTATTTCTTTCAGAGTTTCACTTGTCTGATTCTTTTCAATCTTTCCTTGGCTGCAAATCTACAGCTATCTCAAACTATCAGAGACAAACAGTCTAATGGGAAATACAATGGGTGAAGAGATGAAATACAATAGTGGGCAGCAGGATCTTTTGAGTTTTAAAGGCATGGCATGGTATCTATACGTGGTGAAAGCTCCTTGCGACTGTTTCCTTGTTTCTAAAATAGGAAAGATATTAGCCTACCTCTTGGCAAAGCTCAGAAATGCTCCTGTCTGTAAAAAAGCTGAGGATTATTAGAGAGATGTTCAGCTTGGGAGTGGGGTTCTGAATATAGTGATGAACCCACTCAATTTCAATTGCTGCATATGAGCTTCTTTCTTCTTACAACAATTAACCTCTTAGAAAAGAATTAACACTGAGTTTACATGTTGACTCTATAGACAGTGGATAATTGCTCTAAAAAAAAATCATCTGTAAGTCCAGGAAATTACATTTCTCCTTTTGCGTCTAAAATTACAAACTTCTGACTTCCCAGCTGGTAATGCAAGCAATCAAAATCAGGTCTCCCGAGTGCAGTTGCATGACACACATGAACAACAATCTCATTTCATAAAGAATTAACCCACAGCCAGCTATGTTAACTGGCTCCAATTCATGCCACAGCACTGTAGCTCCTGCTTCACACAGGCACAAACGTACCAGTGAAATAACAGCAAACCTTTTTGTAGTCCTACCCTAACAGAGCTCCCTGGCAGAGGGAAAGAGTTTGGAATTAAGCACCAAAATGAAACCCAGAAGCTTTGGCTTCATTTTCTGTCTTTGTTACAGGCTGCCTATCAGTAAGGCACTCACTTAACCTCCCTGAGTTTCATCTTCTATCATACAGAGACAGTAATACCTGCTTTGGCTGTCTTTTTGATCTAGACTATAAAGAAAGTTCCATTATCTCCCCCCATCTCAGCTAAGACATCTAGACACTACTGTGATTCTAATCAGTAACAGCATCAACTCCTGTTTAAACAGAAGGACCTACTTCAGTTTGAAATTTCCTTGATTTTATCTAGTTAAAAATCTCTTCATAATTTCTCTGATTTTTTTTCCTTTCTTTTTGAGAGAAGGTAGGAAGAAAGAAGCGACTTGTTTTGGGTTGATGATTTAGTTCTGTAAGTGCTCCAAGTATAGGGTCATAGAAAAGAAGCACAGAACATAGATCCAAATGAGGAAAGCTTGGTAAATTTAATTTCTTTCATCAGGACTTCTCCTTAAAATGTGTTCTTCAGAGCTTAAATTTAAAGATGATGTGCAAATGGAAGTCCAGAACAAACATGTAACTCAGTTGTGTCCTTTTCACAGCGAACTACCTTTAAGTGACCTGGGTGGAGGTTCCCTCAAAATATTCCCAGAATTTATAGAATACACACCTTGCAGCTTTCTGGTATTTTTTCTTGATGCTCAGTCTAAATCTTTCTCTAATGTGTTTCAAGCCATTGCAACTTTAATTATAGTCCCAAACAGTCCTATAGTTCTTCTTAGTGTTTACTGCAAATGGTTATCTTGGGTAAGCAATTGCCATATTCCTCACTAGTAACCAATCAAACAACCTGTAGCTACTTTCCTTTCTGTTTTGAAATAGTTTTTAACTGAAAGATTTGAACAAACTACACTACATTCAGTAGTGGCAAAGACTGCCATTCAGAGGGTTTTATGCCACACTATCCTGTCTAGAGATAGGTTATTCATACACCCAGAAGACTGACTTTGCAGGCACATGTACGTGTTTGTGTTTGAAACTTCTAGACTGACAACCCTGCAAATCCAGTTGCCTTCTCTTGGGACAGAAACACGAACCTTTATTTCTCTTTGATTTGAGAGCTGACACCACTGTGATCTCCATTATGAGCCTAGCAATATTAAAGTGTGTTCTGTAAAAACAGGACTGACTGCTTGAGTTGAATGACTACATGTTGATCTTGGGGGAGCTGCAGGGGTATGTGTTTGTTAGGTTTTTAAATTCATCTCTTCCAGGTTGTGGGGAAAGAAGCTTTTAGACATTGCAAAATACATGTGGATTTAAGCAACTGTTGATTTCAGGAGCATCTTATATTTTTCAACACTGCTTTATGAACTGATGAGGCTTAGTAGAGCATTTTTTTTTAAGATCAAGAGATGTGACAGTTCACAAAATATGCAGTGAAGAAATAGAACCATTCCTCACACACACACCAAGAAGCAGCACTACCTACCAGGATCCCCTGATAAAGGTTTCCTCAGCACAAGTCCAGAAAATTTGCACTCCATACTATGCACATACTTCAAGACAGGTGTCTGCCAGCAACAAAAGTCTGTCTTCTCTTATGAAGAATTACAGAGGAGCAGAGTTCAGCAAAAAGGGAGGCAGCTCAGCTGAGGGACACTGGAAGGACTCAGAGCTGGAGCTGGCAGGTTCCTCAGCTCTCCAGCCTGTGCTTCTGCCCGCCCTGGGCCCTGGTGCACTGCTGGGCAGCAGCAGCCTGGCACTGCTCTGGGTACAGGGCTCCTCTGTGACATGGGCAGCCCTATGGCTGTATTTGAGAAGGCAGGATTATCATTTCCTATGGCTAGACAGAGTTAACCCTCCCCAGAGACAAATATGAGCACTTGTGACAGAGACAGACGAGTTATATCCATTCATGGAAAGAAAAACAATCTTATAATCATGCAACTAAATTCTTTCTAATTAATTAATGATCTATATTTCACACTGCTGAGCAGAATCTGAGGCACACTGGAGAAAATCCTTCATGTGGCCCATCCTAACGGTGTCAAGGGTGTTGAGACGCAGATTCCCTCATTAACAAGCTTTTCTGAGCTTGTAACTCATCCCTCAGCTTCATTCTCTTGTTGCTGGGCACACACAATGAGAGGCTGGTACCACATCAGGGGGCAGCAAGGGTCAGTTGCTCCCTGCATCCCGAGAGCCAAAGGCTATCCCAGGACTGCCACCAAGGGAGCAGGGAAGGGCAGGCCCCAGTATTTTAACCAAAAGTCCAACTCACCAGGCACGTCTGTGGTGATGAGGCAGTGCGAGGTCAGGCCTGGCAGGATCCTCGGCAGGGCCCTGGTGATGAGGCAGGGCCAAAGTCGAGGCCAGGCTGCAGCACTGGTGGGGCTGAGGCCTGGAAACACAACACACATCCCATGGCCAGCACGGGCTGGCTGCAGCGCTGGTGGGGCTGAGGCCTGCAAACACACATCCCATGGCCAGCACGGGCTGGCTGCAGCGCTGGTGGGGCTGAGGCCTGCAAACACAACACACATCCCATGGCCAGCACGGGCTGGCTGCAGCGCTGGTGGGGCTGAGGCCTGCAAACATCCCATGGCCAGCACGGGCTGGCTGCAGCGGAGCTCCCGCTCCAGAGCCCAGGGCCCAGCTGGGACGGGGCTCTGGGCAGGGCTGGGCTGGGGGCCCAGCTGAGGCTGCTCAGGGCTCTCAGGGCTCCCCCAGAGACACGCACCGTGCCTTCAACTTTCTCGGTAACTAAACCTCGTGAGGAGTGCCATATATTGGCCTGCCAGACAGAGCAGGACTTTAATGTTACACAAATAATAATCTGATCCTACAAACCCATGTATATGTCACTGAGATCTTATTACAGCCTGGGTAAGAGGATGCTGGGTGTTTGCACTGATGAGGCTATTTCAGTATGATAAGCTGCACTAAGTGGGCTCAGTTTTGCATCAGTGGAGTGTATTTGCATATTGCACTGCCAGGGAAAAGAAAACCTTACATTTTGCAAGAGTTTGCCACGCACAAAAATGTCACTGCAAATATCTCTGTATGTGAGCAGTTCCCATGAAGGCAATACTCCATGGAAGGTGCTAGCAAGGGTGAATTAAAGGGTATGTGACATTTCCAGGATTTGGGATGCTCAGTGGAAAACTCGTCTATATACTTTCAGGACTTTTTACAATATCCATTGCTTTTGATTTATAACATTTTACATGGAAAAAGACTGCCAAATATTTTTGGCTATAAGAATTCAAATAGTCTTTTGAAAGAATCATTATTAGAACCAGCCTGAACTCCAGCCAAATATTCCTATTCTCTTTCACTTCAACCCTTGATATATACTTTCCTGTAGAAAGGAAGCCTGGAAGAAGATTTGTCTTTTTTCCCTACCAGCTGCTGATTTCCAAGTTTGGTGTTTGTTCATTTGGTTGTGTTTTCTGTTGTTGTTGTTTTTTGGGGATTTTTGCCCCCTCCCCCCCTTTTTTAGGTTTCAAATTTTTTTCCCTATTTTACAGGTTTTGAAATGGATAGAAGGCAAAATGTATCTTATATTTTCAATTCTATGTTGTATTTTGCATTTTTGTCTTAAAATTCTCCCATAAATCTAATGCAATCTTATTCCTAAATTGATACAATTATTTTTAGCCAGGACCTTGAAAAGCTGGCACTACATGTAAAAATCTAAGAAGACAACTTTTATATTAAAAATGAAATAACTTCCCATCTCTGTAAAATTGTAGGAGCATGCTCATACATGCATACACACATATATTTTTGGTGCAATGATATATGGTTTATATGGAGGCTATTAAAACAATGTAAACAATCTAAACAAAGCAGATTACCAGCAAAACGTGCAGTAACAAGTTTAAATCACAGTCGTAGTCTCTAAGTAAGTTGAGAAGAGTCATAACTTGAGTAATTTCTCTCCGCTCCTACAACATTTGTGTTCAACGCTTTATCAACAGAAGCGATTTGGGGTACGGGGAGGGGTCCCGAGGCTCCGAGGTTGTTTCTGCAGCCAGAGGCAGGCTGGGTCTCATTTGGCTGCAGTGTAAGCTCACCTCTCACGAGTGTGAGCCAGAGGCTCCTGTGTCCCTTCCAGCGGCAGCTCTGACAGACGCCAGCGTGGGAGAGCCCTTTAGGCCTCTGATGTACCCGGGATTTCAGCTCTGCTCCAAACCAGCAGCCCGGTGCAAGCACCCATCCCTCCCTCGGCCATCCTGGGGCTCACAGGAGGGACCCTCGTGTGCTCGGCGCACGGCGGGACCGCGCCAGGGCAGAACAAAGTGTTTGCTCCAGGCTCCTCGGGAGGGAATTCATAAACAACCTCGCCCACGAGCTGAGCGCAACATAACAAAAATGAAAGTGATTGTAAACTCTGTTAATGCATGGATAAACCTCGTAGCAAATAGAACAGAAGGCACACAAAACATTGCTTTGGTAAATGGTGTAGAAAAAGCCTGTCAGCTATAGGTGTCAAATATATCCTTTGTAGTTTCACTGAGGTATTTTGCAGCACAACAATCAAGACAAATATGCAGATCCCAATTATGGGACAAGAATCTTCTTGCATTGTGGTGCTAGGAGTTCCCTGCCAGTTTGCTTTGCAACATTCAGGTTTTTTATACTGTGCTAGGACTGTCTGAGAGATCAGATCCCAAGGAAGACCCAGTCCAGCTGCCAGGTGTGTTTGTGTAGCCTTGAGGGCACAGGGACTGCACGGGTGAAGTGGAATCACTTTCCCCACTTAAACTACATGTAGAGAAAGAGCTTGGTGTTTAGTTTGGGTTTGTTTTCTTTTTTCTTTGTTTTCCTATTTTCAGTTTTTATTTTAGTTTGGCTGTCACAATGTGCTCCATTTCTGGCTGATCAGCTTCTGTGCTTTAATAACAATGACTGCAGTTGGACTCCCCAGGTGGCCATCCATCTCACACTGTGCACAAACACAGGGTCCTCTCCAACACATACCCACCAGAAGGTTCACCAGCAGGTGCTCAGTAGCCTCATGATTTTGTCAGACCCCATAGGTTTGGAAAAATCATTTGCTGGACCACCAGGCAACAAGCAGCAATTACATCTGGCAAGCTTAAATCCAAAAGGGAAAATTATGGGATTTAAAGCCATCAGGGACTATTCCACACCACATAGCAACTTTCTGACTTATTCCAAGCCTCAGCAAGGGCAAACATGAGGGCCCTGTCTGAGGGCATGTCCCCTCCTGGCTGTTTGGCTGGCTGGGCTCAGGGCCAGCTTGGAGCTTGCAGAGCTCAGAGCTGCCCTGCTCCTTTGCTGGCCTTGGACACAGCCAGGGCCGATCCCACTCCCTGTGGGACCTGCTCTTAAGCCAAGCCCCTTCCCTCAGGCCCCAGCTGAGCTAAAGCTCCTGCTGTGCTGCAGCCATGCCTGTCCCTGCCTTGGACCCACTGCTCCGGACCTAAACCCTGACCTGGAGCTGACTTCCAGCCTGGTCTCAGAGCTGCCTTTTCACCAGGAGCCTGCCTGGTGTTCCCAGAGCTGTGCCTGATCCCTGTTCCCTGCTCTGGCCTGCCTTGCTTGGCTCACCCGGGGGCTGTGGCACTGGTGACACTCCTGCCCTGATGGCTGTGCTCAGCTTCCAGCTCACCTTCCCTTGCAGAGAGCCAGCTCTTGCTGCTTCCCGACAGGCTGCTCCTTTCTCCACAGCTTTTAAAGACTGATGATCTCAGCAAAAATGTTAACCCATTTTCCTTCACAGAAGAGCAGAAATGGTGGATTCATCCAGGAATCAAGCCTACCATTAATGATACTGAACCATGGAAGGAGGGATAAGAATGCTGGTCTGGACACTTTGGGAACTCTTTTTCTCAGACCTCCAGCCTTTCTGTACACAAAGTATAGAGATGTCCTGGAAATAATGCCATGAATTCACAAGCAGAAGAAAATAACTTTTGTGAGCAGTGGCACTTAGAACTCTTGGAGTCCAGTGGGTCTTTCAGTTTTGTGCCCTTCAGCCCAACATTGCAGCTTGTATCACACAAGTGCCATAAATAGCATCACTACACCAGCAAGTGGAATGAGACAAAAAAAATGTTCAAAAATTGCTATTTGAACAGTAAGACAGACAGAGGGGATCTGGGGAAGCTGTGGTCAACCCATCAGGATCTTCTTTTCTTCTTCCCCTTCTTTCTTCTCATGCCTTCCTCCCTCTGCCCCTGCTGATTTTGCTGGAGACTCAGCCCCGTTCCTGGAAGAAATTTATTTGCACCTACTGCTAAACTCTGCAGCAGCTGCTCAGACCTTTTCCTACCACTGTGTTGTGATGCAGTCATGATTTTACCAGAAAAGTGGTATTCGCCTGCCATGAACCCGAAAGAGTTCAACACTGATTAGGAAGGAAGGCTGGCTGGCAGGCAGGCAGCATGACTGACTAAGCCTGGTTTCCTTAGGAACCCAGACTGAAAAAGTGAGAAAGTAAGAGCATGTGTGTTCTGGTAGGCAGTGAATAATCCATTAAAACTCTTAATTAAAAATTTAAACATGTGTCTGCTAATTACATCACCCTTCTCCTGCCCTCAAAAAGCAGCAAATGAGCATGGTTGCACACCTGCCTGTGTGTTTATTTCCTTAGGATGCTGCTCACTTGCTCAGCAACACAAATACCAGCTCAGGTAGCAGCTGCCATTGTAAAAACATTCTGGGGAAAAGTGATGACAAATATTTTCTTTTTGTTAATGAATGGCCAAACTGTTCACAGAAATCCTGCTCACTGTTGCTGCATGTCCTGAATTTGTTGATGTTTTTCACGTATCAATCCTGATGCTAGGAGTTCTCATCTCAGGCAGGGCTATTTAATGCCAGCAATACACACTTGGCTGAACAGCTACCTGAAGACCTGTGAAAAGAGAAAGAGAAAAAGCAGGCTGCAAGGATAGGGAAATGAACACGGGCATTGTCTGTAAACTCAAAACCTGCAGAGAATGGTCTGCCAAGACTCTGGACCCTCTGGAGATTCTCAGTCCTGCAGGGATAATGTGGTGCTCCACATCTGAAGCACACGTGGGGTGAGGAGCTTTAGCATGGTAAAGGGAGAGCTCAGATTAACTGTTATCCATGGAAATGGGCACTCCCAGCAAATGAAACCTGCTCCCCCTCTGTAAGTCACCCTGCAGTGAATCTCCTCTGGTATACGGAGCCTCTTCAGCTGCTCTGAGTTGGCTGAGTTGCAGCCACTTGACATCGGGCCACAGCCTCTGATTTGGGAAGGCTGTTTTATTCACTGCCTAGAGGAGTAGGATCATGTTCAACATTGCTGTTGTTATTTATTACAGTCATGGATTTGGCAGGAATTAGCCAGATTCTGGCAGGTAGCGTATGTCTCTGTACATCAGCATAACTGTGCTGCGCTATAGTGGGTACACTGGGTGAAAAATCAATTCCCTGGTTTTTGGCTCCTGTCAAAACAGGCAGAGGCCAGAGCAGGAGGGCATGTGTGTCCACTGGCACACATATGGACGCTCTCACCAGATGCTCACCCAATATGCTCTCCTCGAGACCTGCCCTCATACCACGGGCCTGCCGTGGCACAGGCTGCTGGACCTCTTAGGAAAGGGTGCAGCTGGGATGGGGGGTTGTTTCCTTGGGCGTACTGAGAACCTCACTGGTACCTCTCAGGCCCTCTTTGACTCGACCTAAGGACTGAACAGACAGCAAGAAACTCTGAACTCCTACACCCTGACACTGCGCATCACCAACGAAGCACTGCCTCAAGACTGAATGACCTTAGGAGGTTATCTTTAAAGTGATGTTCTAATGCATTCACTGACTGTTTAAAAGCTTCACAGATGATGTCCTGGGATGACATACTGGGGAAGGCTTCATTATCCTCAGGGGTACAGACAAGGAGATGGCTCCTCCACTGCTAAGTTTCCCATGTTGAGCTCACATTCTGAGATGGCTGGAGTCAGGCAACTCAGTTTAGTGGCTGCCAGAATCACTGAGTGGTTTTTCATTGAAGTGAAGCATCTGTTATTGCAGGGTAAAGATATTAAATGGCCCTTCCTTTTAAAAAATGGGGGGTTGTTAAAATCTGAGGTGTATGTAGAGTTTAGGATGCCATAAGGCAAATCTAGGAGCATATGAAATCCCCAGGCAAGGCCGTAAGGTTAATTGGGTCTAGTCAGAAATATTGGGGCTAGCAGGATTGGGCTCTTATCACAAGGGAGGGAGCCCAGAGGTGCAATTCAAAACAAAGGCCTGTGTTTACAGGGTGTCAGCTCCCAGTCCCAGGGCTGAAATTCCCTGAAAGCTCATCTCTGCTCCTTTTGCCTTTCCCCTGCTCGACAGGAGTGTGATGTGATTATCAGGGTGCTTTACTTGGAATAACCTTGCTGGACAGCAGTGCCCTGCTTTGTGGGGGTCAGGGAGCCCTTTGGTGAGGTGGGTGTTTGACACAGGCTCATCCACTCTGCTAAACGCCCTCAGGTCACTCTGCTGGGCAGCTCTCTGCTGCTGACCAGCCTGAGCTGTAGTGCCAGAGCCCTGAGGACAGCCAGAGGCACTTCACTTGTTTGTCCTCTCCTGCCCAGACCCGACAGCACAGAGTGACGCAGTGTGGTGGGGGGAGCCAAGGCTCAGGCACAGGGCCTGGGTTCCTGCAGGTCAGCATCACCACCCTGTGTGCTGCAGCAGAGGAGAAGCACCCAAAGCTCACACCCAAAACCTGTTCTGGGAGTGGGAGGATGTGTCCACAGCTGCGCTCCCCAGACAAAGCTCAGTTATGTTCCATTTGTGTAAAGAATGAGTGTGTTTAATCCATAAACAGTAACAACCAAAAAGTCATTTCATTGAGCAGCAAGATCATCCACCACTTGGGAGTACCCAGAACTATTTACAAAATGTTTTCATACTTCAACAAGGAAGAGGCTGCATATTTCTGACTGTGGAGCAGAAGGCAATCCTATAATAATGCCTCATCTTTACCAATCATTCCAAATTATTCACATGAAATATCCTGCTTTCTCTTTTGGACTGTAATGAAGCTCCTGTTGAACCAATTATTCACTAGCTATTCATGTATTGTCAAAAAGGAAATCGCAGAAGCTTTGTCATTAGGAATAAGATTTGATTGGCAAGGCACATGGCTTTGGGGCGGGTTTGCTTATTCCACCTTTTTGCTCTCAAGCCATAGCTTTCAGCTGGCAATTTCCACTGCTATAATCTGATGGAAAGTGATAAAATGCATCAGACTGCAGTACTCAAATGAGAAAACACTCCAGATTAGTAGGAATATAATTATGTTTTTCATGACATTGATTTTTTATTTTCTAACTGATAAAAGTAAACAACTAAGGGGAGGGGGGAGAGTGCCAAAAACCAACATTTAGACTTTAGTGGGATAATTAACTCAGCAATTAAACATATTTTGTATGCAGCATTTGTCCTCCCAAGCACACAGCATATGTGACGTTTGTCCTTCATTCAAATTCTTGCTTCTTGCAATCTTTTTATTTCAGCAGGAGTGGCAGCCGGTGGGAGTCCTGCACGAAGGCCCCTTCCACAGCGCTCTCCTTTTAAAGTTGAGTATTCACAGCTAGGGTTTGGAAGGAAAGGGGCAGCCAAACACAACTGTGAAATGAGCAGAATTGAGAGGCAAAAGGTCTGTGCAACAGGCATTTGTGTCTGTTTTCTTTTTGCCAGTGATGTTTGGAGGGGAAGTAAACCAAGCCCCTTGGGATCCTTTCTGCCCTGCTACCCAAGAGCTGCACATCTCTGCTGTGGTTGGGCTGCACTGGCAAATGCCCTGTGCTCTGCTCCCACTTGATATCACACCATTGGGATGGGCAGGTTATATCCACGGAAAATTAAAGAAAAAGAATTAAAGCCAATTAAATCAAAGTGGCCAGTCCTAGGGCTCCCTGCTGGTGTAACAGAGTTGATTTCTCACTATTGTGTGAAATATAGGAAGAGGCATAAGCAATAATGCATTGTTAGAAATCTCACTGGCCTTTTTAGCACAGAATAGTTCTTCCTTCCTCAGTTCATCAAAGAGTGAGTAAGCCTTTAGGGAAGCTGATTTTCTCAGATTTTCTCTCCTGTGATACAGAGATGTCCTCCCCACTGCCCCATCTTTATCTCTTCTAGAAAAATGAGGTCATTAGGAAAAAGTTCCTCATCTAGGATAAATTAAACATCCTCCTTGTGACTTTGTAGGTAGGATGAAGAGGGACAAGCAAACACTGTATCAGGCAGAGGTGAGCAGATCTGTCATGCTCAGGATGACACAGTACTTCTGCATGTCAACAAAAACTGCAAAGCTGTAGCTCATACTGTGCAAGTTAATACCCAAGCACACTACAATTATCTTTTTTCTTTGAGACAACAATATGTGAGGCTTTCTTCAGGGCAGAACTCTGAGCCTCAGGGAAACTCAAATAACTTCCTATTCCGTGAGACTCCCATGGCCCAATTTAAGCTGCTGCTGCTGCTGCAGGGTAGAAGGGCTAACTTCTGAGCTCGCATAAATTTCTATAGTAAACACACTATGACAAGTCATTCCAAATTAATTTCTTCCTTTCCCAAGCTGAATTTGTTGGGTTATGTGCTAAAATCTCGTTTTTTGCTTTGTCCTGAAAGGTTGTGGTGCATAATAAACATCAAGTCTCAAAAGGCTGTTTTACTGCTTATTTCAGGCAATGAAATATATTAGGTACATATTCATGTCACATGTAAAACACCCTGTATCTGGAGCACAGCCTTCCCCAAGTCCAGAGTGTTCATCTTGTGAAATCTGTCACCATTTATGAAATGCAAAAGTTGCACTGACAAATGCTTTTTACTATCAGACATAAAATGTGTTTGTTATTGTACTGACCTTGGGAGACAAATAGGGAAGCTTTGTCCTCACCCTGCAAGACAGCCACAGCAGCTGGCTATGCTTTAGGACAGGCCAGACTAAAATAGGTCTGTCCATGTGAGAGGCTGCTAGAAGAACCCTGGAAATTCTGCAAGTTATTTGAGTGACATTAATAGACCCCAAAACAAGTAATATCTCTGAAATGAATCCCAAAGTTGGGTCAATGATTTAATTTATAATTCACTGATCCATAGATATGACAACAATCTGATTTTTTGAAAAAAAGCTACTGTGATTGGTAACTGCCTCACCCCTTAAAAAACCCCAGACCTACTCTTTTTATAAAGCTAACTGGGGCAGGAGGTGTGTTTGAGCTCTGCCTTGTCCTCTGGAGGGACACTGTGTAGCCAGGGCACCATGGCCTTCTAATCACTTACATTTGGTAATTACCACCACAGAGGAACAGCAAATACAGAGGGGATGAGGGAATGCAGCTATTCCCAGGAACCCAAAAAATAGGTATGTTCCAAGTAGAGCAATTTTTAAGTACAGTGAAGTGTTACTTCTAGCATGGATAAGAAAAATAATAGGTAGAATGAGAGGTGATTTTCAAGCTGAACCTTTCTTGAAATATTCTCTCATATGCTGTTATTATTCCACAGTAATGCTTCTTTTAGGGCAATATTTTACACCGGTGTTACCATCTCCATGGCACCACAGACAGGGACGCTCTCTAAGCACACAATTTCTCTCACACTCAGTTTAGGAGCTCTTCCATTTTTTTATGCATTTACACTGCACCACTGACTTATTTGATTTAGAGTAACGATAATGCTTTGCTTTTCTTCATTCCAGCCCTTACTCAACCTCCTTCGCAAATGTCACTTGGGAGTGCCAGGGCCTTGGGAAGCAGAAAGCCCAGGCAAAACTTGCCTGCGAGTACCTGGCCAAGTGAGGGCCTGGAGACAGATGCACTCGATCCTCCTCTCACTTGAGAGGCAGCTCAGGTAGACATGACACAAACTTTGGAGATGATCTGCCTGCTAAGCTGCAGCACATTTATGATTTGCAGGTTTTGAGTTTGACTTGGCTTCATTTTTTAACTTTTGCGTTTGGCAGCTGACGGCTATTAACTGTCACACTCCAATAACCAGGGGGTAGTTAGAGCAGCATTAAATATTTGCACTGTGCAGCAAGGCTGTACTTCATCCCAGCACACACGAATCCTGCACTCTTTTCACACCAGAAGAAAACCCACCTTATTGCTATTCAAATCTGTCTGTCTCTCTTCCCATACTGCCATTACACATGCAAGGCTCGTCAGTGTCACTGACACAAAAAACCCCTCATGCTTTATGCCAACACCAGTGACACCTGAAAAAAAAACCAGACACAAAAGAATTACTGTTTTTAAGAATTTTGTTTATCAGGTCTTCATTTTCTAATAAGACACTTATTCCATGTCTTCATAAAAGTATTTCTCCTGCCCTGCAAGGCTGCATGTTTTCTTTCACAGGAGCAACTTATAGATAATTCTATATGAAAAGGGGGTTGTGTTAACTGAGGTTTGTCCATTTTATATGTTCCTGGTTAAATTATGAAGCTTTGTTTTGAAGACAGTTTTTTACCCCCTCCTCATCTAAACAGCCATTTTGAGTCTAATCTTTTAGGAAATATCCTACATAGGCACTCCTTGTGGTCTGCTTTTAAAAAAGCAAAATTTATTTTGGCCTCTGCAGGAAGCATTTAAAGCACATAATGAATAATGTTTGACACAGGAGTCAGTTAGCAGTCATTTCAGATTAATAACACTGCCCAGAAAAAAACCTTGCAGGGGATTAGACCAAGGGAAAGATGCTTAAGCAATAACCTCTGAGCCAGCTGGTTGCTGAACTATTCACAATAGACATAACTATCTCTGAAGGTCTTAAGTGTGAGAATTATCTCTGGGAAGAGAACAATGAGTTAGTGAGATATAAAACAATAGTCTCATGCTCTAACACAAGCAGTTAGCACTGCACATGTTCTCGTCTCAGTAAATCGGCAAGACTTTCAGACAGTAGCAGTTGGTGACCAAATTAAGACTTCCTCTTTCCCTTTGATCTTATGTAAAAACTAATGAATTTTATAATCTCCAACACCTCTGAAATCCCGCCGGTTAAAGGGAAACTCTCCCTACCTTTCCCATGCCTGTCTCAATTCGCTAAATGGGAGCTATATTTAACAGCAGGCCAATCACATGATCACTGAAAAGGAACAGCACAAGGATCTGTAATCCTAATGCTCTGGAGCTGTGATTGCTATAAATCCTTTGCAGAATGATTTCCTTTAAATCCCAAACATGTCATCACACTTTCAATTAACATTTCTTTATGAAAACTGTGGATAAGACCCTTTAAATTAAAGATTGTTCTCAGACTTGTCATCTTAAAACAGTGTGCATTTCTATTGTCATTTTCATGTAGCATATTTTATTTCATATTTTTTTACTTTCCCTTTCCCCTCCTTTGCCTCTCCTATCTTAACCCTCACACAGGTACTAACAGCTAGCACTATTTTTCAAGGGTAAACAAATAGCTCTACATTAGTTCACACACAAAACAGAGCATTCAAATATTAAAAAAACCAGCAATGAGCAAAGGCAGAGATGTGGCTGATACTGCCCTACTTGAATTATTCTCACCACTTTCACTTCTCAAGTTTACCATCTAATTGAGCTTATCATCTTTACAGACAGAAAGAGATTGAGAGAGGAAAGTTACACAGTATTTCACCTGCAGAAACAGAAGCACAACCTTGATTTCCTGATTCCCAGCTCATCATTCTGTTCAGCTGTCTAGCATGTGGCTTTTGGAATACTGGGCCTGTTTCCTTGCCTGTTAATCTGAGCAGCATTGCTACCCACTTGGTATTAAAACAAGCCTAAAATGCTCCATTCTGGGCTCAGGAGATGCAGCTTTATTTCCTGCAAAAGGAAAGTTTTATACAAGTGAGGGATGCTTTGGCTGTTCGATAGTGGGAAATGGATTTCCAATATTTGTTTTCCTGATAGTAACCCAGGTAAAAACGCTGTGTTTGAATAATGGCTCAAGTTCACTGACAGTCACTTCTGTCATCCCATCTGGGATTGGAGACAGTGGCACACATCCTTAGAGGACAACTCTTTAATGATGTTTTTCAGAAAGCCCAGTTTTCTAATACACCTGTGTGGGATAAGCTGGAAGACAGAGGAAGACTATTTGTGAGAGAGAATATTAAAGGGTGACAACATTATCCATTATATAGATAAACCCCCCCTCCAGCAGTAAGAAGAGGGAAAGGAATACAGATCCTGCAAAAAATCCAGAATGAAATCGTCAGGCAATCTGACAGCACAACCTGAAATTATTTAGCATGATTTAGCAATATGCTTCTAAGTATCTATATAGCATCCAAAAATATCCATTGACAGATATTGAAAAATAATAAATGGCTAAATAGAGCAGGTCAGACTCTGATGCCCTTCTATGAATTGAGTAGTAGTTTATTCCTCAGCTGCTCCCACTGGCTTCAAGTTATGCTTTGTAGCTGACACTCAAAGCCAAATGTCAGGAGCCCAAGCTCATTGAACACATCAGTGGAAAAGCTCAGAACAGAACCCCTGACTTGACTCTCTTGCATCCTGAACTGAAAACAAGGAATAGAGGAAGACAGGCAGGCAGGAAGGCAGGCAGGAAGGCAGGCAGGCAGGCAGGCAGGCAGGCAGGCAGGAAGGAAGGCAGGAAGGAAGGAAGGAAGGAAGGAAGGAAGGAAGGAAGGAAGGAAGGAAGGAAGGAAGGAAGGAAGGAAGGAAGGAAGGAAGGAAGGAAGGAAGGAAGGAAGGAAGGAAGGAAGGAAGGAAGGAAGGAAGGAAGGAAGGAAGGAAGGAAGGGAGTCTCCACAATGTTATGACTACTTGCCTTTACATATCCTCCTTTTCTTCACAGTATACAAGTATCTTGTAGTTTCATTGGTAAGATACACAATGTTTATATTCACTTTAAATGAGCCATAATTATTAGACCAGGACATGGGTAAAGTTGTTTCAAAAGGAATGGAAAGTGTCATGGGTATAGAGCAAGAGGAACAGCAAATTTAACCACCGAACCATTGGCGTTTTCTTTACTGACAGGCAAATTCATGCAGCAAGAGTGGTGTGGCATATGTGACCATATATTAAAAGCAGGGACTGCAACACATCCATCTTCAGCCTGCCACTTTTTCTTGATTAAAACATATCACGTGGATACATCGAGTTAAGAAATTAGACATTAACTACAAGATGTAAAAAGTCACAGTCTTCTGGTCAACCCATAAAGCCTGATGACCATGCACATTGCAGACTCTTAGTTTTGTCTGCCATTCACTCCAACATATGAATTTCTCTTCCTCTCACCTATGCTAGAACATGCGACATGTACAGCCTAAAGCTCTTTTGAGAGTAGCACTGAGATGAAACCAGTGCTATGGTGACACCAGACCAAAGCTGTTGATGAGCAGGCTGGCAGAGACAAGGGCTGTAGGAAGAGCCTGTCCCAGGCAGAGGCCCTGCAGAACGGGAGGGACTCACCGTGCGCTGCCCTGTGCCTGCGGCGCTGCAGCTCCACGGGCCCGTGAGCATTTCACAAGCTGCTGGTTGATGCACTTGCAGGAATCCCACACCAGGTGATCTCTAAGATGACGGAGTCTGTTGTCCAATGTGTCAGACTGGAGAGTGGACCAAACAAGGGAATTGGGATCTCAGCCTTGATTCCTCCCCATGCTCTTTCCAACACACAAACTGCAATGACAGCATTCAGTCTCTGTGCGTCCTTTGTTCCATGCTGGGCAGTAGAGTGTGAACTCTGCACTGACTTAACACTCTTTGGTGAATCCTGGCCTTTAATTTTTCATCTCTTCTGTGGTACAAACACCAACTGGATGTTCCTTCTCTTCCTTACTGCTGAGATCACCCTTGAACACCCTGGACACTGAAAGTCATGTATAAAACACTGAGATTTAGCATGTACTGTGAGTTAACCACCCATGTGTTCCCATTTCAGTAGGATACACAGAAGAAATAGAGACATATACCAAAACAAAACCAGGAGTTACTGTATGACAATTTTTTATTTATCAGTATCAAATTACATAGCAAAGTAATGAATGCAGTGTCAGATCACCTTTTTGAATACTGTAAATACAAACAAAATCCACCATATTGCTTAATTATCTAAAGTAAATTAAAAGTTTAAAAATGTGCGTTTCAGAGATTCCATTTGGCATATCCTGTCAATATATCCTGCATAAATATTTCTGTACCTCATTTTCATTATGTGTACCTTAATGCAGCCTCTAGAAAGCACACATGGAGGAGATAGGACCTATCTGTATGTTTATTTTTATCACCAACTCATGCATCTGCCCTGAAATCACTGAAAGTACCTATCTGCGAGCTCACCTGACAGATAAAAGTGACTGTACCTATAGACCTAGAGATGTACTGACAGATAAGGGTGGCCAGACCCAAAGCTACTGCCATCGTGCAGATGGCTGAATACAAGGTATCACAACTGTGGATCAGGTCTTAAATTACTGACAAAACAGTGATGTACTTTCATGGAAGCTGGACTATCTGATGGCCAGATCCTGTAAATTCCAATATGTATGGAAATTCCTGGGACATTCACACCACTCTTTACACAGGTCTGACTCTACTAGATAGATAGAACAACTCCCTGTTTATAAGGTTAAGTTATGAATATAGTCGGGTCTGTTGATTTCATGTAAGTTGAATAGGATTTGGCCACAGCTGGATACAACCTAGATAACTCATCAGAAGTATTTTAATGGTGTTAATCAGCAGTGTCATTTAAACGGGACTTCCTTGGAAACTGTGTAAATAGAACACTTTTTCCTGATGGATGAGATAATAAGCTTCACTTAGCACTGTTCCCAAAAGTTAAGACTACTGAGACGTGGTAGATGTATGAAATGGAAAACACGATAGAAATATATATTTTGTTTAGAATACAATGAACAGAAGTACAGAAGCGTTGATGCAGGTACTGGAAAGGTAAGGAAAGGTAAGGAGGAAAAATTTAGGCAGCAATCCCATGGCAACACAGAAGTTACTCTTGATCCCTCCAATTCACCACTATCAGTGGAAGTCAGGCTTCTCTGGGAAGGTGCAACCTGAACGCTTGATAATGACGCTGGCTGCGTAATGTCCCGCCCGGATGCACTCGGTCACCGGCCGGTCATAGACGAGCTGGGACAGAAAGCCTGGGACACAGCGGGAGAGAAAGACAAGGGAGAAAACGGTCAGATTAGTTTGTTGAGTGTATCAGCTTGTTACAGGGCAAAGCACTGAAACACTGGCCTGCCTGTATGTACCTCTGCAGCCTGGCCAGCTTAAACTGAGAATCGCACTTGAGTGACCTGCAGGGCTGGAGTGGTGCTGCTGCTATTCCTTTGTGAAGTCTCCATTCGGTAGCTTCCAATAGATTAAAGATTATCAAGACTGATCATTATTAGTGCTCTCAAAATGATTTTAACAGAATTCCTGCTCTCTTCTTTATAGAGATAACCCCTGGTTCTTCAAAGTACATTTCAAAAATAAAGAATCAGTTTCCCCTGCTGAAGAGAGTTCCTGCTGTTCTCACTGGCTACAGCTACAGCCCCAACACAACAGTGTGCAAGCTTTTCTTCAAAAAAGAGAAAAGCACGTGGTAGAGAAACATTGTAGTCAGAGTTACAGGTGCTCACAGTGCGAAAAACGGTGAAAAATTTTTACCTGATGAGGAAAGTTAGATGACATCTGTTTGATAATGGGACATCTAACCTAAAACTTCAGCAACAGTGGGTACCCTGAGCACGTGCAGATTCCCCCTAAAGAGCGAACCGTGTGAGAAGCAGGCGCTTCTCAGACCAGGGCACGCGGTTCATGGCTCAGCTGCTGCAGCCTGGCACGCACAGCCTGGAAACCAGGAATCACCGCGAGCTGAGTGCTCTGAAAACCTGAGCACCTCCTCAAGGAA
The DNA here is from genome assembly GCF_021018805.1 of Prinia subflava. Taxonomy (NCBI): domain Eukaryota; kingdom Metazoa; phylum Chordata; class Aves; order Passeriformes; family Cisticolidae; genus Prinia; species Prinia subflava. The sequence continues at coordinate 20,955,764 of NC_086255.1, read as the reverse complement.
CAGAGGCAGGCAGTCCTAAAAACGTACTTTGAGAAGTGCAGTACGAGCAGCACCAGAAATGTTATGGATTGAGTCCCTCATTCCTGAAGCATTTTGTCTTGGCTGAAGCTATTGTGATCAAAAGCATGACAGAATTTATGGCAGAGGTGAAATATGTATTTCAAATTTGGAAGAGGTTTTTAAGATGTGAGAAGTAAACTTAGTATCTTATAATTTAAAACTCCACTCTGTCATTCTAGAAGTAATACTTTATTCACTTTTATCCTGTTTTTAATATGTTTCAGATGTATCTCTCTTCCTCGTCCAATCACAGGAGGAAAATGAGACTTGCCCAAGAAAATCAGAATTCTAGCAAGCTGAAAGATGTTCTTTTTAAAGATTTCATCCACCATTTCAAGTTTCTGTCATGCTCGGCTTTGGGCCTTCACAGTACAAATGTAGTCTTGAAGCCATGTCTCTGCTAAGTACTGTGTAAAACACGTAACTACCAACTTCTGACATATTACAAAATTTGATTCAAAGCTGCTATGTTTTGCTAGCTTGCTTCCATATTCACTTTCTCTGTTCATCTGGGTTACTACTGGGAAAAGGTTCCACATTGTATTGTGTTGCTGTCATTTAACCTGTGCTCTGTTTCTAAATATTTCCTTTTGTGGTACACTACAGCGCAATTTTAGAAGATAATAAAAATATTTCATCCTATGCAATGATGTCTGCTCTTTGGAGATTAAATATCATATAAAATAAGTAAAATAAGGTTAGATTAATGAAGGATAATACTGGTGAGTAAAAGATCTGTTTTCTTGAATTACCAGTATCTGTCTTGGCTTCTTGGTCATGACTGATAGTGAAAAGAAGCCTAATTGATATACAGTTTTCTCTAAACTGCACCAAATTGAAGTAGAGTTTGAAACTACAAAATCTATTAAATCAAACACTTTTCATTAGAACACAGAGGCAATAGAGAGTAGGCAGATTAGTTAAAAAAGAAGAAAATTCATACATTTTTGACATCAATACTTTTCTAGAGAACTACATATTGGCTGGAATTTCATAGATGTTGACTGACACTAGCTGGGAAAAAACTACTCTTTCACCAGCAAAAGGTAAGTCCATAAGCACGAGTGAAGGAGACAGGAGCTATCAGTATACAAAGATAAAAATCTGAAACAGGAAGAAATTGTGCTGTGAGTGCTATCACTGATGGCAGTCAGGGATGACAGACAACACAGCTGTGGCACGATGGTCCAGCTGCAATAGTTGGGTAACAGTTGAGAAATTCAAACAGCATGCCTGGCAGAAATCGGATCGTTTCTGAATAACGAGATGAAAATGGTCTGCTCTCCATTAAATTAACATGCATTCTTAGGAGAAACTTTCTTGGATATGTGGAGGGTGTCAATCATTAAATTTAAACTGCCTGGGAGGCAGGAGCTTGCCAGTGTGCTTCTGGGTGGTTCAAACTTGAGAGCAAGTTGTAACCATATGTAAAACGAGGCTGTTAAGACAGTCCATTCCTGACTCAGTAAGTATGAAGATGCACTGGGCAGGTCTCCAAAGGCAAACATGGGGCTAGGGTTTGTGCAGAGCATGAATTCAGAGGGAGGTTTATACAAGAAAGAACAACTATCCTCTACATTTATGAGCAAGGCATCAAACATACATGAAGATGAGAAAATCCACAGAGCAAAGGACCATAAAACATGAACTACTTTTCAATACCAACTAGACTTGACACTGTCATCACCTCCCAGGCTCACTGTAGTTTCAAGTTAGTATGAGTCTTTTGTCTTCAGTGAAGCTACTTCTTATTTATTCTGATCTAAGTGAAAGCAGAGTCAGGTGAAAAAACATCTTGTTCTAATTGGGGATAGAAATGAGAGACCTCTGTGATTTAGGAGTGTTGCAGAAATGACATTAAGTACAGCTGTCATATATGAGATATGTAGAAACTGCAGTGGGGAGTTTGCCCTCAAACCATTCTCTTGTCTGCTGAGTTTCTTTTAAAAGGTATGTGTTTCATAGATGAAATGGAAATAGCAGTATCTGACACAATATCGCATCGAATGACAATACAAACACACATATCACAAACAGAACTACATCACATAGTAAGACTAGGCAGCTGGCAAAGCAGACCCCGAGGGAACACCAGAAAGCAGTGTTGTTTGAGCAGAGAAGCAAAGAGCTCTATCAGGTTGGCTGCCTTAGCTGCAGAATGTTCTTTTTAGTTAATGCAGTAAAAAGCAACATGGTCAGAATGTAATTCAGAGTTTGCCTCCCCCAGTGTATAAGGCACAGTGATGCAAACCCCATGAGTCATACTCTCAAGGCATGGATTCAGATCTGAGTTCCAGCTGAAGAAGTTACTCCCCCATCTGTTTTTCACCATGCTGCTTTGCTGCTGGTATAACCTGATACCCTGCCAAAATGAGCCAGCTCAGTTTAAACAGTAGCTGTTGAGCAGGGATCTTTGCTAACCCAGCTGATTGAAAATGAAGTGAGTTAGTGAGCACTCAAGCAGCCTGACCAGTGGAGGGAAGGTGAGAAGCAGCTGAAGGCTGTAATCTCCTAAGGTGCCATGATTGGAAATGCAAGAAGATAAGTGAACATGGCTTCAGACTTACTTCATACTCCTCCTACAAGTTCAGAGACCAAAAGGGCAGGACTGAACTCTGATCCTGTATCACAGGCCTGGGATCACAGACCTAGATCATCCCAGCACACACTAAAGCAGCTCAGCATCCACTTCATTTCTGTGTGGTCTGAACTGGACCATGGCTGTCACTGGAATGGACTGCAGAAAGCAGCAGTAAATTTTAGACAGCTTCACTTCAAATATTTTACCAAAACCACTTCAGGCAGTATTGTTTGCCATGCTGTAACTGCAGCTGTTCTGCAGCAGCATTTCTGCACTGCTGAAGCTGTGGATGGTGTTGCAAGCACTGTGCACCTCTCTCATCACACTATAACACAAAGGCAAGAGCCAAACTTGAGGCTTTCCTGTCTGCCTGCTGCCGTGTCATCCAACATGCTAACTGTTTATGGAGCCAGGGCACAGGCAGCGGCAGGATGTCTAGCAAGGCACCTCCATGTCATGGGCCATCTTGGTAAGCTTTCAGAGGAGACTGGGGTGCCTTTTGTCCTTCACAGGCATGGATAGCCAAGCAACCACCTTGCACCTACTAATGGTGAGAACTTCTTTGGAACTGGGTCCAATTCATCCCACTTATCTTCCCAGGAAAAAGACAACTTTGCTTCAGAAGTTGCTTTAAACCTGGGAGGGATACAAAATGTATTTGCATTCTCAGATGATAGAAGTGATTATAACACACCAATAGCTATTTTAGGCTCTTAATTATTTCTTTTCTGCTCAGTAGAAAAAAAAGTGACTCTGGAATCACTTTACTCTGCAAAGTGTGCCTGAATCAATTGAGAGTTAATCTTTATTATCTCCAGCTTCCTTACTACATATTCTCAAAGCCAACGTTTGTAATTATTAGGTCTTCAAACAGAATGAGGGATGGAAAAGTGAAGTTTCTTTGTTCCTTTTTGTGCTCCCCACCAAATGGAAAGTCCTGTAAGCCAAGTGCCCAAGGGGTTTTAGAGCCTCACAGCCAGACCCAAACCAAGGCCCTCACTGAGACCAGCTCAAATCTCTTGGGGGATGTCAGTAGAAGTTTGGAAAGACACAGCAAGACAGTCCACTGACTGACACAAAAAGGTGCTATCTTCACTTTGTTACTCCTTAGAGCTGAGTAGCACTTAAAAATCACTAAAGGGGAACCAAGCTGATCTTCTAGCAAAACAGAGGCAGTTTCACTGAAATCAGTGATATCTTTGGAAGCTTTATTTCCAGATTATTAGTGGTAATTCTGAATGAACACTTAGCACTAGTGCAGTTGGGCAGGAATGTGGGAGTCCAATAGTAGAGATTTACAACAGTTCTGGTCTGCTCCAGTAATGGTTTAACAACACTTAAAAACAGCTCATATTGAAGCCAAATGTTTCATTTCAAATTGTACACTTGACAATTAATTTTAATGACTGTTAATTACTAATGCTGGCTGAAAATCCATTTATAGCCCCCGACACCCAGCTCCTCCACTACTCGTCTTTCTGCAGTTTCTCTCACACTTCCAACCTTTGTAAAATGCCCATGGCAAAATTAATTTTTTTTAATACAAGAGAGAAAAGCTGAAAAAATCCAATTATCAAATGCATCAATTATAAACAACTACAATCTGACCCTGAGTCAGAGCCCCTCAAAACCTTTTTGCTATGTGATGTTCCCAGACAATTCTGCTTCCAGATGAACCCTGAAGCACATAACCTAAGCTAGCCAGGCCATTCACCATAAAAATTGTCCCAGCCATAAAAAGATCATGACCAGCTTAGCTGACTCCTCTTTTTCGTATTTTAAATTTCTACAGCCTAATTTGTCAACTGCACTTTTAAAAATGGTGTTATTCCACCATGGGGACAGTTGCAAGCACCCTTTCACACTCTTGTTCACATACAGAATTTACCACAGCTGCTGGGGTGCTCATCTATTTTTAGGTGATCCCACTAGATTTCCAGGCCAGGAGTGTGGGAAGATGCAGTTTTCAGCAAACACCACCCAGTCAATGTAAAGCCTTGTAGCTGATAAGACTGGGGCTTTTTTTGAGGCCTTTTAGCAATGTTGGAGCAGGGTGATGCTGTAGCACGAGCCTGGTCAGTAGTAATCAGGTGGTTGGCAATGCTGCTGCCAAGAGCCAAGCAGCCACCCTCGATTTTGTAAAAGATGTTGGCATCAGTCGATTCTGCAATACAGTCACTGCACTGCACGTCAACATGCTGAGGTTTCTCCTTTTTTAATTCTGTGGCAGATGGTGGATATTACAGCCAAGAACTGTGGTAAGCCAGAGGCCCTGCCCATTGCTATCAAACCAAATGTTGGCTATTCTAAATGGAAACGTTTTTGATTAAGGGTGGGATTTGGCTTCTGTTTTCATGTCTTTTGGCACTGTGGTCTGACACATTAGACTTACAGTATATAAGACAAATTAAATGTAAGCATCTTCAAACACTCCGAATTTCTTTCAACCTTCAAGCACTTTAGCACTTTCTCAGAATTTAGTGCAAAAATGATTCCATACATGCATATATACGTTATTAACTGCAAGTGTATATGCATAGAAACATGTCTCTTTTTCTCTCCTTTAAAATGAAATGGCTCTGTGCTTATACAGAACTGTAGTGCCAGGCTAATTACGGTTGAGAGAAAAAAGGTTACCAGCTCTTCCGTAAAAATGGTCATTTAAGATGTATATCTAACAAGTGGCAACCTTGAAATCTCTCACTGGAAAGAACATTAGAAAATCCTTCCTGACTATACCACTGGAGGAAAGTTTTAATAAAAACTAATTAAACTACAAAAATCTCAAGTGGTTAACTGATTTTAGGGGCTAAATTTCTGGCAATTCTAATTATCCTCTTGTGGCTTCACTTAGTGTTTCACAACCATGACAGATGACAATGAAAAACTGCAGTTAAATTCATCCTCCCTGACACCATGCTAAGCACTAGCTTCTCCCTCTCCAAGTAAAATCAATACCATGTTTGAGTAAACACGCTTACAGCTTTATTAGGATGTCTTGCTTGTTCTGTAACAGCGACCTGAAGCTGTGGTAGCAAATTGACTCAACTCAGTTAAACCTAGAGAGCTGAGTAAGAGGCTCATCGATAAGGTTGTTATATAAATAAACTGCAGGAGACCAGAAAGCTGGAACAAACAGCTTGGTAAATGTCAATATTTTTACTTCCAGAGAATGACAAAACCATGAGATCACGACTAAAATGTTTCAGAAGTCTATATTTACTTTGTTTATAAAATAGTCACATGCTAAAAGCATTTCACTGCCTGTGTACAAGAAACTTCTTATTTTATAATCAGCAGTGTGAATACTAAACCAAGTATGTTTTAAGAAATGCAGTGATATTGGTATTGCTATGGCTATGCCTCTTGTTTTCTTCTTATTTATGGATACCTTTTCAATGCACTGAATTTCTGTAAGGATCACTCAGATGGGTGTACATCTTCCTCACTCTGAGGTTATACAGGCGTTTATGGACACGTGCAAATAATACAACTTTGCATTTACTAGACAACTATGAATAAGTGAAAGGAGTGTTTTCGGTTTAGCAGCCTTTTCCTGGAATGGAGAGGAGGTGTTGAATACACAAAACAAAAAAAGAACACAGTCTCTAAAGCTTTAAAGCATTTTATGTGGAAAATGTTAATGAAAGGTTTCTGCAGAAATGTGACACTAAAAAGAAAAGAAATAAAACTTCATTACATCTCTGTTATTCCATTAGGAATCAGTTACTCAAGGCTGAATAATTTCACTGCATTGCAATGATTGCCACTGTTTGGCTGTGCTGGGCCAGCTCACTGCAGCTCAGAGAACAAGGAGCCATCCCAGCTCCCAGGCCTGTGTGTGCTCAGGCCCAGCAGAGACTCCTCTAAGGAAAAGCAGCACTCTCGTTTCTTTGCTGCTTTCATTCCAGTAGGAAGGGTGTGTGCAGCTCCGTGGTGTTTGCTCCTGAGGGCTGTGCCATGGACTGAGGAAACAGACCCTGAGGTGAAGCCTGCTTACACTGACAGGAGTTTTTCTATCTCTGCCCTGAGCCTTGACTGCATACTGTCCACCTTTGGAGGGAACAGCTCAAAGCCGTAGCTTTGTTATATTTTGTTATAAGAGGTATTTTATACTCTGACATCCTTCCACATTAATCATCCTCAGTGGACTCTAAAACCTGTTGCATATCATTTCTATTAAATTCCCTAGTGCATGTTACTGTCCAAGAAAAGAACCATTTCAGTCTATAATATGCTCCAAGAAAGATGTGATAGAGGCAAATGATATCAAAGTTGTAACTTCTCATGGCTTAGTCCTATTTTTCATTTTTAAGTCCACATGATGAGCTTTGGGAAATTTTCTTTAGGATCAGAAACTGGTTGCCTTAGGCCTGTCTCCAGCAGCCTCCAGGGGAAACACTGGATTAAAAAAAATCCCTCCAAGCTTACAAAGAGTATCCAAGGCACTCATGTGCCAAACCAAAAACAGGTATTTTCATTGGAAGTATCTTTTCTAGTTGAAAAAAATACTTTCCAGGCTGATATTTCTCTTTGTTTTTCCTAAAAGCATTTCCTGGAAGTGTTCTTCAAAATCCAAATTTTTTCTTCGTAATTTTTGAGACAGAAGAGTGAAATAAGCTTTATTAGTACCTGTGGAAAGCTTCTGAGCCTCAAACCAGACCTGGTGTATTGACAATAAATGATGCTGATTACCACACCTACTGCTTGGAACAAGAGGAAGAGAACTGCACTAAATTACTATAGATACTATGAAGTTCTAAGGATAATAAAATGGAATATGTCCTATCCTCTACCTACTTTTTAACATACATTCAAGTGCAAAAAAGGTTGCATGAATGTAACTTCACAGCTGAGATTCATATGCACAAAAGTAAGGGGATTTGAAGTTGCATTTGCAGAACAACCATCTCTCAGGAGAGTTTGATTTGCAGGTGTGCTTCCACGCAGCCAAGCCAGCAGTGTGTAAAGAGAATCAAAAAGCAACACCCCCTGCAGTGGGAATAGGGGAGCTATGCAGCCTGGGAATTTCCTGACTTTTGTGGGCTGAAATAGCCTACCCTAGCATAATATTCCTAATGCTCCTATTTTAATACAGTGACACTTAGTATCTTTTGCCTCTTTAAGTATCTGTTACAGTTCTGGATTGACAGCAAACATTTACTGATCACCAATAACATCCCTTTCCACTGGGTCAGAGATCAGTGTCAAACCAACCTACCAGCACTGCTACTACCACTGCTTTTAACTGGGACTACGTTTTTTCTTTGAATTCCTTCTTACTGCAATCTTGCCATCTTCCCACTTCAAGCCTGAGCCCATTGCAGTGTGGGGGAAGAGAACAAATTCTGGGAGACTTTACCATGCTGTTATAGAACAGAGGAGCTGCAAGTGAGAGAGGACCCAGCCTGTGAACACCACGGCCTGACAGGTGTCCTCGTGGTCATTGTGTCCGTGTCCTTAGCACCCACCCAGGCATGAGAGATGTCAAACAGACAATATATTGTATTTTAGTATTTCACTGTGTGGTGTCTTATCTCCTGCGAATACAGCATCAGCTTAATCTGACACATCATTTCTTAGGGGACTATATCCTGCCCTGATTCCCAGGGGAATGTTCCTGATGATCCAATCTGACGAGTGCCTCTGTCTCTACTCAGAATACATTAAAATAACACAAAAATATTGCCAACAGTCTGCAAGCAAGGTAATAGTAACTCATTAAAGTAATTTCTAACCTTCCACATGAACATTTTCTTTATCATTACATGATTTTCTAACACATGACACATTAACATAAAATGAAATGTTATGAGGGTAGGCATAGTAGGCATGACAAAGTATTTTAAACGGTGATGATTTGCTTTGAGGCATTGAGTCAATTTGTAATTGTCCCATAGCTATTACAGCAAAAATTGGAACTTTGTAATTGGTTTTGAAAATCTATTTTTAACAGAGTAGGCTTTTTTTTTAAAGTGTACACAACCTATTTGACGTTTATTTTTCACAAAACCTGTCCAGAATGTCATTGAATTTATAGTGAGGTAAATTGGGCCTTTTAAAAGCCAATTTTGCAAAATATTAATCCTCTTGCTGTGTACTGAGACTCCCTTAACACTGACGGTGTCACTGACAGGAAGAGAGACACAGAGGCTAAAGGAATCAGGTCCTGCTTCAGTCTAATTAGAAACTTCTGAGGGTTTTTTAATTCCATACACTGATCCTTTTAAGTGGATCTTTTGCTTCTACATGTTATTTAAGAAATGACAGCAAGTATACTAAGTTTTGCCTTTTATTTTACTATGTCTTTTTCTGATTGCCTTTAAATGGAGCAGGTGAAAATGTGAATTACTCTATTTACATTACTGTATTATAAGAATACATACAAAATGAAATTAGGAGGAACAGTTAGACACCAAGTGAAGGATAGCAATTAAAACAACGAAAACAGTATAATCACAATTATACTTGTACAACACATGCCAACAGGTTTACATATGATGTCAGCACAGAAGAGGGTATTCTTTCCAAAGAAATAATTTTGAATGGAAACTGGTAAACACAGAACTAGTGAATTAAAAAGAAAACAGAAATATTCCATGTTCTTTTCTGAGTGATATTTATTTTTATGGTTTTGTTTAAGTAGCTGCAATTCAAACTGTGGCAAATTTTGAAAATGAGCCAATACTAATGTTGAAATTACCAGCAACTGGCCACACTATTGATCAGAAAAATGATGTGCCTCTAGCTGAGACTGAGAAAAAATCAACTAGGAACATATAATGTGGTCATTTTCTAGTTTGTATAAGGTCAGTTACAGAGATAACGTGGTCATCTAATGGCCGGGGTTTATGTGGGATGTTTATCTGACAGGGCTCCCAGTGCCATCAGAGCACAGGGGTGGTAAGTCATGGACGTGTTGACAGGTTATCCCCCAGCAAGCAAAGATTGATGCCCTCTCTGCAGCTCAGCTATTATACTGCTGTATGCTGTTTATGAACCAGGAGTAGTAAAGACAGGCAAAATGGGCTGTCACTCAAAGTGCTGATGACACAGAGTAAGTATTTTTATTTCAAAGCCTCCTTTCTCATCTGCCATGGTCTCAGGAACAACAGGAATGCTCAGAGGCAATTAGCCACCAATGTCGTTCAAATGAAAGTGAAGAGAGTGCTGCTTTCTGTTACAACACTTATCTTTACTTCAAAGAAAAGCCAGAACAATTCAAAGTGGTATGCCCTCTCTCTTTGCTGGTGAAGATAAATTTTGTAGCAAAAATCAGCCATTACAAGTTACATGCACATACATATTTAATTGATATCACCAAAATAATACCCCTTGCTCCCAGCTGGCAAGTAGCTCTGCATCTCAGAGCTCTGGTGTTATCAGAAGGGAGTACTTCACAGCACGGACATTTTATCCACTGTATTTCTCTCTATCAAATGTGATTAAAAAATGATAACAACTTCCCAAGGTATCTTAAACAAGTATAAAAATCTTATAAAAATTAAAGACCGCTATAAGTGGATGAAGTAGCTTCTGATATCATACTCCTGCTGCTCAGTAAAGAACTGCTCCTAGCTCCTTGTACTCCCATTTCAACAAATCTAGAATATTCTATGGGTGGTGAATACTGGAGGGAGAGCAGCCTTTACAGCACAGGTTTATACAGAGGAGAAAATACAACAAATAAGAGAAATAGTAATTTCTAGTGTAAACAAATTCTTCTCCAGTCTTCAAGAGCCCTAGAAATCCACTAAGTAACTTTCTTTTTAGTACAGTCACAAGCTTACTCATAATTTAGTGTTCTGAAAAACCATTCAGACCTGTCTCTGCTGAAGGCATTATCAGGTCTTTTTGCATGTTTAGCACTCCTGGAATAGCCATAGAGGAACTATTCCTAAGAGCTTATTTCATCTCTCACGTGTGCACATGCCTCTATTCCCACAATGCTTGTGTAAGAAACACGTAAGGGACGACTTAGACAGAGTCAAGAGTACAGCCCCTCTTTGCCCTAGAACAGATTTATTGCACAAAGATGGAATTCCCACTCTTTGAGCTTCAGTTTTTAATTTGGTCAGCTCCTACTCTGGAGCCACCAACATTGCCCTCTGAAGGTGACTGAGTCTGGGTTTCCAGATGAGCAGGAACTGGCACCTGGGAACTTAATACCTATGAGATTAAAATCCATAGGACCATAACACAATTTGGGTGGGAAGGGACCTCTTTAGGCCACTTGCTCCAGCCCCTGGCTTCAGGCAGGGTCAACTCAGATGATGTCAAATCCCATCAAGATGATTTCCTAATTTTAAAAATCACTGGATTCCTTCCATAAATGATGGATGCTACAGAACAACAGCATAAGAATTACTATCCTGGTTTCAATTATGTTTCCATTTTTATCAATAGTATACTTGTTTAAAACCACCAGCTTCAGCCAAGGTATTCTAAAGCTATTCTAGTGTGATCAGAAAACAGAACCAGACCTTTTTTTCACAGAGGTTTCTGAATCAAAGACTTAATAGTAGAGGAGTAATGATGACCAATTATTTTGTGCACTATATATTCTTTGTAAACATATATTTTTATTTCTTGTACTGTGGTTTTATACATACACATGTATACACATGTACATGCATAATATATTCAAAGAATATTTCACACGACATATAGTATTTCAATATTTGAATAATGTAGAAGTATATCAAATATTACTTAGTTCTGAAATCAAAGCTGAATGTCACTCTATTGAAAATCATTTGCATTTATCTCATGAACAGAGGCTAAAATTTGAACAATGTGAGAACCTTTAGGCAAACTCCTACAAGTCCAAGGTCTTTATCTAATTTGTACAGACATTTAGATTAAGATGGAAAAATAATGCTTGGAATTAGCCTCTCTATCAAAGATGAAGAAATGGCTTTACTGAGTCAGCTTGGCTCAAATAGAATCAGAAAGATTCAGAGGTCTCTTCAGAATAGATACTGAAGTATCTTCAGGGGTCCCTAAAGAGGAGATAAGGATGCCATGGGGCCCACTCACACAAGGACACATTAAAGAGGATGACTCCTCTTTTGCTGCTCTCCCTGTCTCTATCAGAGTAGTCGTCTGATAGCTGAGACAGGAGCTGGCCACCTCACAAGGCTCATGCTGGGCTTCACAAGAACGACAGAGAGAGAACTGCTTATTCTGTAAGAACATGCACCAAACATTGTGACTGTAGCTTTCAAACTCTAGCTAGCAGCTTTATGAGATTCCTCAGCACATGAAAGCTGCCAATGTCATTTTTAAATTGACAGGTGGTTTGAGCCATTGACCTCCCCTTTGATACTGACAGAGGCAAATTGCTATCAGCTCCTATCTGGCACCGTACAATGCTTAATGAAGAGCTCCTTCTACCTTGGGATTTCTTTTCCTTGAGAATGGTATAACATCTTTATAGCATGGTGATCAGTAACACACTCTTGCTGCGATCATTCTGTCACTGCCTTATCATGCTGCTTGAAAATGATTTGTGGTTCCATTTCATACTCTAGTACTTCTCATGTAGTATATGACTAAATCATAGCAGATTATTAAGTCAATATATTTATATTGATGGAACCTGAAGAAACATCGATTTTACACCTTCTCCTATTCATTTGTTATGAACTCTGTAGCCAGTTCCAGTGACTAAACAGATTCTAGGGGAGAGATTTTGCAGGGAACAATGGCAGCAGCTATCAGAACAGATGCGTATTGTTTTCATTAGTTACGGTGGCAGTGACAAAGGGGAGTTCAAACAGAAGGCAGGCCTGTTCTGGCTAAAGAGAGCAGGATGGCATAAAGGAAAGCACACGATGGGAAAACTGTCCATATTTCAGTCTATTTATTGCCACTAAATATGCTTTGATTATTGTTACTGCAATGGTTCAAACTGGGGCTGACTAGTAATAAATAAATGTTAATTTAATGAGCAACAGAATGCTCCCCAAACTCCACAAACTAAGGCTGTAATTCTATTAAGAGGACTCTTGTGACATAAGCCATGTCAGCAAAGCTCAAGTGATTTGCCAATGTCATAAGGATCTGGAGGTGGAATTGCAGCTTTAATTTATGGGTATTTCAGGGATTTATAACTAGATATCTGTGGTACTCCTGAAAACCACAAGAGGTGCTGAGATGCTACAAAGTAAACCATTATTGCTTAAACCTGTAAAAGGTAGCAGTGTTGCTGGTAAGCAATAAAAGCAGAACTGTGTTCGTGTTGTTTAGAGAAGTGTTTTTAGCATAAAGGTACCTGCAGCAATTTTAAACCCCAGTTTCTTATTCATGCACTGCACCAGCCTGAGTGGCAGATGACTTGATGCCTGCAGTAAGAAGCAAGAAATTCAGAGATATTCCTGGTGCCAACTTAATAAAACCACATTTCAACTGAAGAATGTGGTTTATTTCTTGCTGCTAGCTGTTGGGGTGAGCTAGTTCTCCTTGGAGGCTGGCAGCTTCGTGTTCAGAAACACTGAACTCATGAATCAACTCAGAGTTACAAGTGCCCAGAAACTTGGGGTCTTTAAACTTTTTCTTCACTCTAAGATCTCAAGAGCTGCAGCACTTGAACTGGTTCTAGTAAAAAAAACCCCAGTTTTCTTCTTTTCAACTTTTACATGGAGAAACATATGAGGGGTGATTTGCCAAGTTGGCACAATTATTGAGAAGGAATTTCCCTACAATCTGTGAGTTATACCTCTGCAAGAGAGTACCACTGTGAAAGACCTTTCAAAATATGATAGAGTCTAGCAAACCTGACCTCCTAATGCAAAATAAATCTTGTTTGATGGGCTTAGTTCTCATGCTATCCCATGCTCCCCTCTCAGCCAAGACACCTGCTCCAGAAAAAACACTGTTCAGTCATGTTAATATACTGGCCCAGAGAAGTACAGGGAACTTTGCCATGGGAGTCTTGTTCTCTGCTGTTTGAATAAAAGAACTAGGTTTCCAGGAGGGGATATTGTAACACTGAGTAAGTTTTTTAGTTAAGGGAATTATTTTGAAACATTTTACTACAAGGACACTAAAATCAAAACATTACTTGTTGCCTAGGTAGTAACAACTGATAAAAACCTCAACCAAAGAAAGAAGCAGAAAAGCTCTGAAGAGAATATAACTTTCCTGTTGTAAAAATTCTGTCAGGACAGCAACACTGCAGCTGGATCAGTGCTAGACCCAATGCTAGAAGACACATATGTTGAGCAGCATTACCTTCACTGCTGCCCAGGGCTTGCTGCTAAGGACACATTCAAGAACTTCTGTTCCAAATACACACTTTGAAAACACGTGAAAAGTGTGACACAGATAAAATACAGACATTTCCCCCAAATGAAACACAGACCAAATCAAAGCCTATGCAGTCCAGTATCCTATTTCCTACATATGGGAAGGAAAATTAAATGACTCCTTGAAGAAGGAGACCACAGTACACATAAGACTAGAATCAGCTGTGTATCTAGACTGTTATGAGTCCCAATTCTCCCATCTGGACTAAACTCAGGAAAATCTATTCTCTGAGGAGAATAAATGATCAGTTTATTATTTATGGAGTGCCAGAGGGGACCTGACCTCTCCCAGAAGCCAATGGAAGAACTGTGGATATTCCCAGCCCATGCTGCTTTGTCACAGGAGAGAGAAGCCCGGTGCAACAGGAGGCTGAGCTCAGGTGACAGTCTCACTGCAAGGACGGCTCACACACATCTGCCACTGGCAAACTGACTTCCAGCACAGAGGGAAATCCAGCTGTGGTGCTTCCCCTGACAGTGAGGGAGAACTGTAGAGTGCACTGGACTGCACTGCACTGGTGCCCCAGTTAAAAAGCACCCGATGCCTCAGTGCTATTTGTGGCACAACTGAAGATAACATACATCCATAAACAGTGATACAGGACTTCTGTTAAGATCATCCCAAATGTACAGCAGCTTGCTGTATCTGAACACTTAGAAGGATAAATGAGAGTCAATATTTTAGACTATGTCTCTTCATCACTCTCTTCCACAGATGAACACTGTACACATCATTTTTGCCCTTCGAGAAAGGAATCTCGCAGCTGACCCAAGACCAGGCTGACAGGACGTGCCCCAACTCCTTCCACTGCTGGTGGAAGGCAGTAGTTTGGAATAGAGACTGATCTGCTTTCTATCAGCCTTTCCATTCAGGATATTCTGATTCAAGTCAATGTTTTAGCCCTTCTACAGAAAACTGGCAGCTATGGCAGTACCAGGGAAAAGGATGAAATTTAAAGAGGAAGGCTTTTGAGAGATCTATTTTTTAATTTGATCTATTTTTTTAATTTCATCTATATTATGAAACAGTTCTTAAAGCCCTGACTATTTAGTTGCAATATCCTTTCTGCAGCTAACCCAGGAAAGAACAAAATTAGGATTATTAAAATAAAAGTCCTGATTTCAAGAGGCCTAAACCCGAAGGACAGAAAATAAGTACAACCTGAGATAAAAACAGCAGACACATGAAAACAAAATAGGAAGACCTATTCCCTTCCCCACCCTCACAGGAGCAGCAGCTTTCTGGCACAGCTGATACACAGAGCAAATGTATACAAGGACAAGCACTTGAAGATGATCTTATTTATGTTATAGTCACTGCTATCTACTGGTTCAAATTTAGTCTTGTTTGTGATTTAGGAACAATAGAGAGTGACAAGCATGCCCTAGAAGGTGTGTGAATAATATGACCTGTGTTCCCCTCTATTTCTGGCCTTTTTGATTCATGTAAGCACTGAAGTAATGAGTAAAAACATTCCTATTCTCAGACAGATTTAAGTATATACTGAACATTTCTCTTTGGTTTACATGCTATATTAAGTAAGAATGGAATTACTCACATGCTTAAGATTAAGCTTATGTTGAACATTTTCTTGAAGTGGGACACAATTCTGAAGCTTTAATTTGGTAACACTCTGCTTGTTATCCCCTTCATAGCTACAAGACTGAGCCCTGCAATTCTATTTATAAAGTCTCTTTTGTAGTATTTCCAGTAAATTAGTGACTAATGGAGCTCCTTACAGCTACTACAGACTGGATATTAGAGCCTTCAGGATGCAATAGTGCATCACAGAACTACATGGATGAAGGTTACACTGAATGACAGAAATCTTGGATTAGATTGAATTTTGGCTTATATTGTATAATTTTTTTAAACAGGCATAGACATAACATCCTCTTTTTTCCTTAGAGCCTGCGCCAAAAAAAATAGTAAGTTTGCAAATGGATATTAAGCAATGCCAGATATTTTTGGGGTTTGTTTTAACAAATTAACCCTTTGCGCTCTTTTCTGATGTCCAAATAATTGTATTGGAAGCAGATGTTCTACCAAAATTTACATGATCAGAGACATTATGCTCACTTATTAACATACTGTTTAATATTCACTACAACCTGTTTTAAAGAACAACAATGTGTTAACATTTAAGCCAGGAGGGATTTCTGTACACTATATAGTACTTGATGCAGCTTGTTTATGCAACAGTCTGACAGATACAATTAATCTCATGAAAACGACCAGAGTACAGCATAATGGCATATTATTTTTGAAGTAATAGAACACACTTTCCCTTTGGAAGTTAGAACTTTAATTAAATCACATAACTTCAGGATGCAGAGAAAAGCTGTAAAAGAATGGAGCTCGTTCTGAAGGACAGCTGAAGGAAAAACAAAATATTATATACAGAGAGAATAATGGGATAATCTCCAAACAACAGAAAGAAGTAAGAAATACCTCCAACAAATGCATCTCCAGCTCCATTGGTATCCACAATTTCACTCTGATCACTCACCAACACAGGGAAAGTAGTCACTTCATTTTCTGTAGAGAAAGGGAAGGATAAAACATGAGTTACTTGGGAATATGACTTTGAAATACACAACAAACAGGGAAAATTAAAACAATTCAAAACTGTGACCTTTAGAATGATAATTTGGGTAAAAATAGATTTGGTTTATAATTCTGCCTGTAATTACTTCATAGGGATATGGGAACACATTCAAACAAACCATAAGTTGTGAGCATTTTCATTATTTACTTCCAGCCTCATTTATTTTCTCTACCTCCTAATACTAAGGAAAAGAGTAAAAGAAAAAAAGTAAATCAGAAGGAACAACATAAAACACCTGGGCATATGGTTAGGATTGAGAAAAATCCATCCTGCCAAAACCAGTGTTTTCTGCTGGTTGCAGGAATGTGAGAGAGACTCCAGAATGGCCAGTACAAGCCTCCAAAAGATCAACAGAAACCACTGCATTGTTAAAACCAAAATAAATGTGAATTAACTGAAATAAAGCTGTGAAGTAAAAAGCAAAAACAAGTGTAAATCAAAGTGCTTTCAAATTATACTTAAAAAAAATTCATATATGTAAGAAGCCTTGCAACTTGCCATCTGACTAGATTTGGTTTCGAGATTTCAACGATTTCACTCTCTTTTTTAGTATTTATTTTAAAAATCCCAACTATTTCCTTCAGCTCCCTGCCCTCTACTGGCACTCATTAAATGTATTGCAATAGGTGGATACTCAGCATCTTCACCTCCAACTCACTGCCACACCACAGTTCAGCATAATTACACCACTTAGGTATGATAACTTTAGAGTTCCAGGGTTATAAATTTAATATATGCCACTAATTAATCAGCTATGGCTTTCCAGGTGGTAATGTCATAATGACGTGATAAAAATATAATTACCACCTTGTCACAATACCTTGTTAAAGTGTAAATTACCCCTGTAACAGAGCCAATGGAAGTTCTGCCTCTGGTAGTCAGTATGCATTAAACTGTCTCAGAGCAAACAGATTGTCCTTTGGCAGACAGCAGGAATTACAAAAAGGGGAGGGGGAAGAAAAGCCTGTCAACCAGTGAAAAGAAAAACCATCAGAGCTGTTTTCTTTTAATTTTTGGTAAAAATAGAAATAAAATGGAAAACAGAGCTTCCAGTAGCTGAAACCTGGAGTTGAGTTGTTTCTTCACTGTCCAGCAACAGAGCAGATCATAAAAATCACTCCTACACTGACATAGACGGTAGCAAACAAGGAAACCTAGTTTGGAAGGCACATAAAGAATTCACAGTCTCAAATCAGGCAAGTCTGTGTATGCTGCAGAGGTACCAGAAGGATCCTGGTTTCTGTGAAATGCAGTGTATCAGCTCTACTGCTCTTCACCATCTGCTACTAAGTGAACCAGGCAGATATAATGATGCTGCCTCCAGAGGGAACTGTTGGCTGGCCCACCAGGAGGGGAGGGGAGCATTAGCAACAACTATCCATGAGAGGCAAAGGAAAAAGGGTAATGAAAAACATAAGATGAATATTCCAATTAAAGAACAGGTTTCAGTCAGTTCTCAGTGCATCCTACTCTCCACCCTGTTAAGAAAGCTATTTAGAAATGTGCTTCAGTGCTGTGTTGTGCTCTTAAGATAAGTCTTCAAGAGCAGTGTTTTTTAGTAATTTTAACAGGATTCATTTGAATTGGAAATCATGAGAGAGAGGTCTTACATTAAATTCTGCCAGACAAGCAGAGTGTATTCATCCATTTCACAAGAAGGTATATTGATTTGCTCTAGATAATACTAAAACAATGAACAAGGTGCTAAGTCTGTTGAAGACACACTGTAATAACCTAACCTGCTCCTCCCCAAGTGTGCATGGGCACACAGATGTTCTGTGTCAAATGCACAGCACACAATTGCAGACGCATACAAATGTCTGTGTTTGGGCACCGAGAGTGAATAATGCACACTGTATTTTGAGAGCTGTAAATGGGGTGTGGCATCAAATAAGATTCTGTTCAAGCAAACTAGCACAAATGGAAGTTCTCATCATCATCTTTTTCCTTTCTTTTCCTCTGTCTTGACTCCCTCCCTCAGCTCCCTCTAGTACGTGCAGCTAAGTATTGCACCAGGAGCTCCTATTCTATTCTTTCTGTAGATATAATTGTAAGTAACTGAATTAGTCTAAAATCCCAAATACACTAGGAAAGTCTTCTGGTATACAATTTTTTTGAATTTTTTTTCTGGTCACAGTTTTCCATGTCTACTTGGGTAATACAGTTTCTATCTGTAACTTCCTATATATTTTTAAGCAGAGCAATAATCTCATATTGCTAAAGACTGAAGTTTAAGAAGGAGCCAGCATGGCCCTGGAGCACATACTAAATTACAAAATATTACCATCTGCACACATCAAATAGGCAAATTATCTTTCTTTAAGCTTAGGAGAACTTCTATCATAGTAGAGTCAACTCAACTACAGCTGACAATAATATATACTGGAAGATCAACAAACAAATACCAAGGTTTGGGGTTTTTTTTCCTTCCCTTTACAATAAAAGAAGTAAGTTAGAATTAAAGATGCCATTAAATTACTATCACTATTAAATTGCTATGTCTGTGTAATAGCACCAAAAGAGCTAATTTTTCTTACTGATCTGTGTTTTGTAGCAACTCAGCACAACAAGATGAATCATGATGAAGCAGAAGTCTCCATTCTGAGTATCTTTGTTTTTGTGACTGTAATGTTGCTTTAACTTCATTTTTGATCCCTTATGTTATAGAACTCCCAAATCCATCATAGCAAACATTGAGACACCTTGGCTAAGTGCACTGGTCGTCAGTGGCCTTGCTTTTCAAAGTCAGTTCTGATTTCATTCATCATTCTGAGAGCTTATGAAATAAAGAATAATTACATAAGTGTTTTGAAGTCCAAGTGCCGCTGCTCTGGGCATAAAATCCAGTGTTCTATTTTTATGTAACAAATATCTTCTATGATAGAACATATTTCACTTGGATATCATCTCCTGAAGCCCAGAATTGAGTGTAAATTGCTACAAGGTGACTACAATTAGGGAAATTTTAGAAAATAAGCATTAATGAAATCTAAAATTCTGAGGCTTTGATTGAACTTTCAGTGACTTTACATTTGTCAGGAAGTCAGCTCTTTCAAAATGACATAGAAGCAATCAAACCCAGACACTAATGTGACTTCATAGGCCGATGACAAGGCGAGCTCACAGGTAAGTCAGAAGGATACAGCTCATTGGTAAATTCAGTTATCATTAATCTCTCACATTACGTATATAAAGAGGTGAAATCTCTATTTTCCTAGGCAAAAATATATGCTAGCATATCCAGCTTAACATATTATTGTAGATAAAACAGTCTGGAGAGATAATAATTGAAGAGCAATAGTAGCTGAAAAAACCCAGTGCTCCTTCCATTCTAATGCTCTTGAGCTCCCAGCTGAATACAAGCCTCTTCCACAATGTCAGCAGAAACAATCGAACTCCGATGATAGGTGCAAATACTACAGGTCTGTCTCTACACCAAATTAGAATCACAGACTACATGTCTACTCTTAGTACAGTAATAAACACCAGCAAGCAATCATTACATCCAATTAGGCTGAGTACTTCCCTTAACTGGGTCATTTACCAGTCTCTCTTGCTCTTAAAAGTAGATTAAATGTGTAAACTTACATTTAATTACCTGTAACAGAACTCTTATGGGCAACATGTTGGAGTGTCCTTTATTTTGTTTTAAAATAAAATAAAAGGAAGAAGGCAGACCTAAAATATACACAAAAAAGATCTAACTCTTTCCTCAAATAATCTTTTGATCCATGGGTTGCTAGTGGTAGTACAGATGCTTACAAGATGGAGTCACATTCATGTTTCTTTTGTGAGCTCTAACTTGTAAAATAAAGGAACAACTGTGAAACAGAATTCTGTCCCGTCTCCTCCCCACCTCTACCCTCTCTAACTTTCTTTAGATCATGGGCCAAAAAAAAAAAGATAAAAAGAAAAGAAAAAAAAAAGAGAGACAGGAAGAACTTAACAGAACATAGAAACCTGAACTCAAAACCTATAAATGTCTCTGGGCAGCTGTAAGGTAAGAAGTAATGAGAAAAGTATTTGAAACCAGGCCATGATGCTTAGGCTGATTTTTAGCTCTCACCTGTCTGCAGAAGATAAGCCCCAAATGGCTACAGGCTCTAAGTGTCTGTATCCTCCTCAGCACATCAATACATCTTTACAAATCCCCAGTAGAGCAATACTTTCTCCTGTTTAGTTTGACAGTAAAACAATGCTGCTGCTCTCCTCCATACCACGATACCACACAACGGAGTTACAGCATGACAGGCAAGATTCAAGGCAGCCACATGCTTTGGGATCTTCCTATCAAGTATTTTAATAACACACAACAAATGATGCTGTATTTTAACGAATTCTGTATGTACCCAAGAAATCTTTATAACTAGTAATGTAGAAGCTGTTTATCCTTTATTACTATAATAAACAAATGACCCTAAACAAGTTACAGAGTTGTCATTTATAATGCTTTAATATGTCAGTGGTATGATACAATTAATACAAATATTAATTGATTTCCATAATAAAAACCCCAATTAATGGGTCTCTTTAGCAATGGAGTTAAAATTCTCTTTGCAGCTTGCTAAGCAAAAGTGTTGATGAGGATGCAAAGTGCTGTCCCTCAGAGACAGCCAGTTCATTTTCAGTAGAAACAGAGGAAGAATATGATGCCAAAGACTGAATCGCCTGTGGCTCTAGTCACAGTCCCACAGATACCCATAGGGGAAATGACAGTGTGCAGACACCATTTTCCTCTGTCCTGGGAGGAAAATGAGACTTGTCTTCCCCTTATAGCTCTCCTCAGACATACAAATTGTACCATTACCTGGTCAAGAGCATTTTGATTCAGAAGTCACATTTGCAGCCTCTCACTCAAGTGTGATTCATAGGCTTAGAGTTAATAGGGGAAAGAAGGTTCATCCAAGTCAACTGGTACACTCATACACATCAACTGCTATCAGTGATGGAAAATTAAACACTGGTTTTGCACAGAGCGTGTATCCTCTGAACCCACACCCGACTCTGTCTGCAATCCTGTTAATTCAACACCACTCCTTTGAAATAACTCTTGATTTATACCAGCACAAGATTGTACTCAGGACTCTGTATATAGTTACAACAATTGTAAGAAATGTAACAGCATTGACTAATGGCTCGTGAACATTGTCTATAGGCAAAATGTGCTTTGTTTACTGTATTGAAGGCGTGGGGCACACTTAAATGTCATTATTTTCTATATCATCACTGCCAGTGCCAAGAGCTGAATCTACTTTATTTCTCATATTAAATAATTTTTAGCACAAGTAAACAGAACACTTTGCTTAAAAGATGGAGAAGCAAGAGGTCAACAGAAAATACTAGTTCTGCTTCAGTATGTTGCTAATAAAACATTTTTGAAATATATATATATGTGCATATATATATATGGAAAAACTGCCCTAAAGAACAAGCTGCTGAATTTTTCTGGCATGTGTCACAATGTTTAAGGCTTAGAATGGCAATGAACTCTGCTGAAAAAGCCTTACAAGCACACAGGAGTATTGCCATTTGCCCGCCAGGCACCGATTTCCGAGGCAGCTGAAGCTGCGCCCACTGCAGTGCCAGGAAAGGCCCTGCTGGAGCCCGGCGTGGCTGCTGCAGACATCAGGAGTGCTCAGGGCTCAGGGCTCTCCTCTCCTCCTGCCCAGCTCACACAGTGGCTGGGGCTCAGGAAAGGCAAGGAGTGTGAAGTCACAGGCACCAACATCAAGACAAGGCTCTGCAGGTATTTCTGATACAACACAATGACTGTCTGGAAATACTGTGAAGAGCTTGAATCAAAACCAGTCCTGAGGACAGCAGAGATGGGTTACACCTCTCAATACAATACAATAAACAAAGCCCACAAATTGCCTGATCCTGGTCTCTATGAAGAGCAAGCTCTACCACAGCCGGCCGAGCCACACCAGTGAGCACAGGGTGACACAAAACCACATCTGGCCTTGGATATTCACAAATGTAAGTATCTCTCCCTGCACTGTAAACCCTACATGTACTGCTTTGGGCGCTGAACATCTTATTTGATCCTCACATGAAAAAAAACAAGCCACACCCCTCCACCATCATTTTTTGAGCTGTGTGTGGGAATTAGAAACACAAACAGATCTGTTTGTAAACAGGTAGCCAAGACTTGTAAACACACACAGATGATGAGAGCTGGAATGTCACTGTCCAGTGTAAGGAACACATCTCAAAGGCGTGTCTGGGTCACAGAGACACGTGTGTGGCTCCTCAGCCTTCTGAAGTGTGGCAAAAATGAAACATCTCTCAGCTCAGAAACCAGACTGTGTGTGCCTTCACCTACTGTTTGCACTGACCAACACACCAACAGGAAAGGTGCATGCCTGTACTGCACTCCATGGAACTCTACAGAGCTATCTTAAACCACGGTACAACCACCCAAACACTGTCCAGTGAGAATCTTCTGACAAGTACCAACCCATAAATCATGTCAATGCAACTCCTACTCAAAAGCTATCAGGGCACTGGCTAAAAACAAAATAAAACCAAAACAAGAGAGACAAAAACACATTATAATTTGATTTTGAGTAGGACAAAAACTGTGTTCTGCCTCACATTTTTCATACATTAAGCATATTGCCCTAGCGGGGTAAACACACCTGTCAAAACTTGCAAGCTTTCTTAGCTATACCTCAGTTTCAGAGTGGTGAACACAGAAATCACATCATTTAAATAAATGCCATGTTACATGACAGCTTTTTTTATGCTACATGATAATCTGAGAAGCATGGGTTGTCAGTGGAGGCAGAAATGGGCCCAAGGCACTTCTATTTCACTTGAGCATCAGTAAGACTGAAAAGAGAAGGAGTGAGCATTAGGTCACTACACAGCAGCTCTGAAGGAGATTTTTCTTCTGGGAGAATTTATATTTAGTTTCATAAATAAAATCAGTCCAATGGAACGAGAGAGACAGCCTTCCCTAGATATATTACTAAAAATAAGTTAATGTATATATCTGCTTCTCCTTGAAAATTAATTTGTTACTAGCTGAACATTGATGAGGTAGTTATACCAAAGAAATTCTACAGCACTGCCTTTAAAAATTAAATTTACGTGTAGAAATTTCAATTTTTCATCCTTTTATCTCAGAGCTCAGCTCTAGAATTTTACAATTTTTTTTTCTCCTCATTCTGTATTGGTAAGGTCCATGTTTTCTTTAATTAATATCTCCCAAGACTACTTATTTATTTTTGAAGAATAAAATATGCTTACTAAATGAATTTTATCAGACTTTAGCAGGTTTTAAATCTACTTAGAAGATGCCATTGCATGGAGGCCAAAATTTGTTCTAATGTCAATGAGAAAATACCCTACTCATAAAATGCCAGTTGAAACAGAGAAACTCTGCTGTTTTTAATGGAATTCTTTAAGGGTTATACCAGTCTAAGATAAAAATCTGGCCCAAATGAAGGAGCTTACTTTTCCCCTACATCATTTGCAGATAATTTCTTAGATAATTAAATATCCCAAACTATCTGTAGTATCATGTTATCAGTTTAAAAGTATTACCTAACCATTGACATAAGCAGGACAGTGAATCTACCAGCCTTTAAAAATAACGTCACACACATTTTGAGGTAAATTATGCACCCCTGAATTTTCGTAGTTATTGACTACACAGTGGATTAAATTAATTTCCACACAGTTACTGCAATAGCAGCTTTGACAAAGAGCTTCTGCCAAGAGCTCTTGGATCATGAGTTTGTGTCTGAAGGCCTTTACAGCACGGCACTCCCATGTGTGCACCCACAGAGGTGACCCAACAGGCTTTAAGGACATGCACTGTCATTTAATGTAACCCCAACGCTATGAAGTCAGGCTGCTTGGCAAAACCAAAATAAGTAACCTGGCAGAAAAATCAAGCAGTTCCAGCCTCCCTCTGCAGAACATTGTCAGACTCCAATCACCTCCTGTCACTCCTGGTTGCTTTCCTTAAAGTATTATTTCTGTAGTATTAATTTGCTGAATAATTCAAATCTAGGCGATTCCAAAATAATACCCAAAATGATACACTTAGAAGCAATAAAACATTTTAAGATTAATCAAACTTCAGTTGGTGCATACAGGTGAGTTCAACTCATGATCTCTGTAATACATATTATTCTTGTATTGTCAAGATAACCACCAAGATATGCTTCAGAAGAAAAAGAAAAATCCTCCTCTGAAGAGCTTCCAATCTGAAAAGCAAGGTTGGTAAGGAAGTAAAGACATGTATAAGCAAAATATGGACACTCTGCTGATACAGTTAAGTTATAAAAAGTTATGAAGAAAAGTAAGAAGCAGAGACTGCTTTAAAAACTGCAGAGATATGCAGGAAAAAACTCTGGTTAGCCTACGGAGTGAGATCATTTGAACTGCAACTCAAAAATGTGGGAAAAAATGGAAAATGCTTGTTATTTGTTCCTTTTAGAAGCATTTCAGTAGAAAACATATACTTAATGCGTATTTAGACAGTTTCATTGCTTTTTTTTGCCATCTTTTCCTAGAGGAAATAAAACTAGGTTTAAAAAGGAAAGACATTAACATTTTTTAAGAAAAATTTTCCTTTTTCTGTGGCAACAAAATCAATGCCTGTAACTCTCAACTTGCCAAATTCATCCTTTTACCAAGCCTCTGCTCATCTTTGCCTAATCACTCTTCCTCCTTCCCCACATCCCCTGCCATTTCCTGTTGATTCTTGCTGGTTAAGGCAATAACTGAGGTGTCTACTGCTGACCAGGAGGAGAATTGTGGCCAGTGATCCTAGCACAATTTGGATTTTTATGCTAACACAATTTGTTCCTCCAAACATCTGTTTTGACTGCACACACACAACACCATTTTATGTTTTCTGTATGTTACTTTTCACAACAAAACAATTGTGCCCTGATTTTTGAAATGCTCAAGCTATCTAGACAACCAAGAAGTCAAAAACAATTCTTAGGTTCTTTTGCAATATTTGGGTTTAGCCAAGTATAAAAATGTCAGTGCAAAAAGCAGATACTTATATTTCATGATGTGTCAGAAATTAAAAGAAAATTGCATTTTTAGCATTCTACTAATTAGAGTGTTTTACTGCTCACAAAAGGATTTTCATATTTTTGTAGCAATTTACATCAGACAATAGGTATTGTAATCGAATAATCCACTGCAATTGTGTAATTTTTGACCAAATAGCTGTTGATAAATAATGCAAGTATCACGTTATTAAATTTTTTACAATTAGGTGACGAAGAAAGCTGTTTATTGCCTTCCGTTATACCCTCTGTTAATAAGATCGTTGTTGCAGATGTTCATGTGTGCTGCATTGATGTTTAATGGTGCATGATGCTCTAGGTGGTTCCCATAACCTTGCTTTGTCTACTATGAGCTGACTCAATTGATATGATAATAGAGAAAAGAGGTCTGAAACAAGCTGGGCTGTACTGGCACAATTTGCATAACCTTTAAATTTGCCATCACTTGATAGCCAACTGCTCCTAAAAATTCTTATTCAGTTGTCAGCGAGACAATGCACTGTACGAACAGCGCTCTGCAATCGGACAGGTGCGCAGGGAAGAGAGGGCACGCACGGTTTACTGCACTGTTACATCCTATCAAGAAATGTACTTATTATCAAATTTATCAAGCCAACAACTGGAGTTCTGCAGTTCCATTTTGGAGCAATTGCTGTTAGACACAACGCATGGCCTGGCATCTTTTCAGGTTCACAGTACAATACCACAGTGCCACATTACAAGGGACATAAATATTTGGTTCTGTAGACTCCTCTCTGATTTGACTTTGACTGCTAATCACTGGGGCAGGCAGAAGAATCAGGACGGATTAGGAGGGCAGTGGGGGGCACGCTACAGCAAACAAAGTCAGTGTATGCAGCCTCCAAAACTTTAGATCTGGTGTCAGACTACTCTGTGCATTCTTTTTGAACAAACATTACTATTATATCATTCAGTAGGTTATAGCCAAAACATAACAATATAAAACCAGTCCATATTTACCCTATTCACTAAATCTGCTGTCTGTATATACTCTGTGCCAGGTCTGCTTACTTTAATGTCTTAATTACTCATAACAAAGAAAACAGTTATGGTGAAAATAAGACAGAGCCTACTTTCATTCAAATGGCATCAACTACGTAAGTGCATTAACATTATTTCTGGCACCCAGAGGTTTATATCTTAACTGCCACTTCAAAGTCTACAATATGCTCAGGTGTGTCAAGGCCAGGTCATTGGTGTAAGACTGATATGCACAGCCTACTTTTCACATACGGCCTTTAAATAATTTCCACTTTGCATTATCTCTAAAACCTACTGTGGAAATCACTGAGCCAAACTGATCATAAAATCTCACAATTCCACTATTAGACAATTAACCATTTCAAAGCACTCCAATTAACCTTCCACATGCCCTCTATGTTCATTCTAGACATTCTGTCATCTTACACAAAATAAACTCCAAGTCCCCGAAGTCAGGCAAAGCAGGACCCATTCAAATCTGCCCTTTGTCTGCTTTTTCCACTAGCCAGGATCTCTGCTCTGTCCCTCCTGGAGCTAAGGATTTGAGTTCCATTCAGTCACCTATTTCCCACAACTTTCATTGTCTGAAACTGGATGCTACAGCAGAGAAAATTCTAATCCAAGGGTCAGTTCCTGCAGTTAATTTTCATCCAGGGACACCATACATACGCACATTTTACTCTACTTCCATTCTGTGCAATTATTCTATAGAGACTATTTGAGCAGGTGAAGATTAGAGGCTTGAAAACATAAGTTCCATCATTTATGGCAAAAGCATGACATGGATAGCTACAATTTAAACTTTTCTACAATGTTCATTCAACTGTAATCACAAGATAGGAAATAAAATCTCTAAATTAAAGATGATGGGCTACCAGAGTCTGTAGGGCATCTTCTGAGTACAGATTCTGCTGTTCAAACTCCTCTGTGATGATTTGTTATGAAGTGAACTGCTGCCAAGTGAAAAACAGGCTAACACTGCCAAAATAAAGGGAAAAAACATCTCCCACAGAAGATAATCTGCCTAGGTGCCAGTGGTCAAAGGGTGCAGCTCTTTGTGCCCTCACTTCTACCACACAACAAAGAAGACACCTCCAGGTAGAATGCGTTCTCAAATCTTTCAGCTTACACGAAGTTTGCTTTTTCTGTAACCTCTGGGTAGACTACAAAAATTGAATGGCGGATTCCAGACAAGGTACAACACATAAAAAGACACATGGATCAGTATAACCTGTTAATATTCATGAATGTTCTGAGTTCTCCATGACCATAATCAATAGCCAATGAAGTTAATGAGATCTTTCCATTGATTTCAAAAGACACAGGGTTGAGCCTCAGAGACAACAACATTGCATTCTCTCAAGCACTCACACAAGCTGATAACATACACTTTGATAATGTGCCTCTTCCTGTCCAGAATTTCAGGAATAAACAGGAGATGCCATCTTATCTCAAACCGGTTTTGTGGAACGAGCAATATACCATTATAAAGGTCCATATGGAGCATTTAGTGCCCCTAATCAAAGAGCAGACAGTTACCCATGTTGTTAATGCCAGTCTGAGATCCATAAATAAGACAAGTTATTTATTCAAGGAAACATAAAAAAGGTCTGAATGTGGCATCCTCGCAAAAGGTTGAGATTTTGTTTTGTTTTAACTTTGGGCCCTGGAAAGCAGTGATTCTAACTCTTATGTCTTCTAACATATGTAAGCCCATCCAACAGATTTAAACATTGGTAAGTAGAGTGTTTAGTTCAAACTGGCCTTGACCTTGGGCAGTGTGATGTTATCTGAAAACCATTAGTGGTCTGAAACTAAAGGAAAAGCTCATTAATAAAAGCAAAACCATACAAAGGTACAAAGGCAAAACAAAAAAACCAACAACCCCAAAACAACAAAAAAAGGAAGTTTTATTAAAACTATTGATCCTGACCTAGGGCACTACAGACATTGATCTTCCCACATCTCCACAGGAAAAAAAAAGTTAAGCCAACAAATTATTGATCTATTATGAAACCTGCTGAACAAGCCATACATTTAATTTCTCACAATGAAAAAAATAATCGCACCAAATTAGGATATGGAGAAAATATATTTCTCTAAAATTATTAGTAAAAAAATACCACTGGATTAATTTCATAAACCAGACATCCTGTTAGTATGATTCAACCCCAAATGTTGGGAGGTGAGAAGTGTATGCACTGTAAACCTTTAAAGCACAGGTTTCAGATTTCAACTTATTAAAGCACATGTTTTTAAGGAGAAATGGCTAGTGCCCAATACTGAATATTGCAGGAACATCAAATTAATGCACAGAAAAGGACAATGGTGAACTTTAAACTTAAAGCATAAATTTAATTAGAAGTGTCTAATTATTATTTTCTACGAAACAGAATACTATAGATTTGGATTTTCTTCAGTTTTCTTCAAAAACTCAGAAAGGTATATTTAGACTGACATAACATTGTAGATGTAGAAACGGTTGCTGAAAAACTGAAAGTCATCAGAATTCCACATACATGCAGATGGGCAGGCAGGTGTCATTTTCAGAAAGCAGGGATAGCCTTGACAAAGTTGCATCAATTACATGTGTATGTGAAAAGCACAATTTAAATTTGGAAGGCTGTTCCACTTCCAGCGCTTCCCAATTACTAATTCTGCTGTTTCACCATTCTGTTAGTTGAGTTCTATAATAAAATTGTTGGTTTTCAGCATATGAGACAATGGGGTTTGTTCCCCTTCTGTGGCTCTGTCCCTGTACCCTTTGCTCTTTGCTTTGCAGACATCGTTGTGCAGCGTTACCAGCCAGTGTTGAAGCTACTCCTATTCCAACCTTGGAACTAGAGCCTTTGTGGTAGATGGAAATTCAAAGCAAAGCACCACGATGAAATGTAAGGTGAACCCTCATTTCTTCCTGACTGCTCAGAAGAGTAGGGGCTGCTTTGGTAGCCACAAGGCCCAACTATTACCATTGTCCCTTCTCAAGATTGGTGATAGGCACTTCTATTGCTTCATGGTTTGAGCCAACAGAATAATAATGTACTGATACAACATTTTCTGAACAAATACCCTACAACTCACTCGGGCTGCAAGTAAAATGATACTGGGTTTTATGTATTACAGCCATTACAGCAGACACCAGCAATTTATTATAAATTAATTCTGTGTGGGTGCTCTAATTGAGAAATAATATCAGAGGGAAGGGCTCATTTCCTAAAAAAAAAAAAAAAAAAAAGAAAAACCCAGCAGTCTAGAGGTACGTATTTTCCAGAAAAATAATGCTTCTTTGGGATTTAATGGCACCTGAATCAGTATCTTACTGAAAATTCATTCAGTTTTTGTCTCTGGAGTCAAGCAAGAAAGGCCTCAAGTGATTTCAGAGGTGGCCTTAGCAAACCCCCTGCCTAAGTCCAGTTTCAGTGCCAGCAGTGTGTACCTGCTCTGGGTAGCATTCCCTGCCTATATACACACCATTTCTGAGGGAGCTCTACAGTTCAGCAGGCACCATCTTCTTCCTAGACATTTAGATCCATTTGGTATAGTAAAAACAGAAGCTGAGTGTGACGAATGGCAAAAGTGTCCAAGATTAATGGGCTATAGAATTCTTTGTCAATCAGTGGAAAAAAGGTGCCCATTTAAAAAACAATTTAGCTTTAAATACACTATGATGGGGTCTAAACCACAAATTACTGCACCACAAAGGAAATTTAAAGTTATAACAGATAATTCTATGAAAATGTCAGATCAATCATAGGTGGCAGCCAGAAAAGCAAGTAAACTGTTAGGAACTATTAAGAGAGGAATACAGAACAAAGAAAACAACAAAATCAAGCCACTTTGTAAATTCCTCAGGAACTTGCAAGTTGAACATTCTGGTTCCCCATTCACAAATACTCAGCAGCCCTGCAAAAAGGTGCAGTGAAGGGTGGCTCAGAGTGTCAGAATTATGGATCAAACACAGAACAAGTAAACAGAATACGAAAAGAGCCCGGAAAAAAGACAAGTGCAGGGGCAATAGGCAAGAGTTCTTCAAAATCAAAGGTAAAAAGACATTGTACATGGAATGATTATGGACTGGCCATGCAATACAAGCAGTTGGAGGCAGCCAGGAACTGTCCTAAGTGTCTGAATCTGAACAAATAAGGGGATGTATTTCTATATGTAACACAGACACTCTGACACTCATTATCACTAGACACATATAATAAATCCTATTCTGGCCTATTAGGCACAAAGACAACATCTCTAGTTCACAAATCCCCAAGCAACATTGTGCTGGAGTGTAACATGGAACTATTACTCCAGATTTGCTCTGGTTTTCTCTTCTTTTCTAAGTTCCCATGGCTCTACACTTGCAAACATCATATTAGAGGCAGGCCTTTGGTCTGTCTCGGTCCTGCTTCTACTCTTTCACTCTGTATTGCCACTCCAGTATCATATGATTTCTACTACCTAAACAGTGAATTTGTCTGTTAATAGAGATGTCTCCAAGAATCCTTTTTAGAATTACAGTATAAAAACTGAATTCCTAAATCTATGTATCTGTACCTGCGAAACAAATACAGAAATTCTTCCATGGAAGAATAAATACAGCCTAGTTCTAAGGAATGGAGTAGGGGCCCATATTTATTGTCCTTTAACAAACATGCATTTTTCCACAGCTTAACGGGGTTATTTTTCCTCAGAATTCTAGAATGTAAACTCATTGTAGCACTTGAAATTGGAGCTAGGTTTGATATTCCTTACTACAAGTGACTAGACATGAAAAAGGGATTTCCCATCTTCACTCTCAATTTCCGGGCTGAATTGGTGTATTGACGCAGTAGACTAGAGAACACATTCTTTTCTTGAATCAATATGAAATTATTGAAACACACACACGTGCCTATTTACACATGTGTATGCACATTCTTTGAGATGCATCAGTTGGTACACTTTTAAGTCCAGTCAAGACACCTGTATCCAGGAATTTAGGTTTTAAGAATGTGTTTCACCTGTCTAACAAAATGCTCAGTCTTCCACTCCCATGCAGCATAAAAGTACGAATGCTCTCAGTTACAAAAAGCTATTACCGGCTTCACTATTCATTAATCCCTATCAGCAAATGTTAATTATTAATTTAGATTTTGTGGTTTTCTAAGACACAAATAAACTGATTATTTTGGGCTTTCTGGCTCACTTGTTAAGCCATTAGGGGAAATGTCCTTTTCTTTTCTACATCCACTTTTGGTTTTTCCCTTTCTATTTGTGACTATAAATGAATAGGGAAGGGCGAAGGTAAGGTGTGTAATTGTGTGAAAATGAGAGCACATGGTAATAAAACTCAGTTACTGTTTCCCTGGGTCTAAGGCACTACTCTGGTTTGTATAAATGTATAGGAAGCCTAGTTGATAAAAAAAAGGGCTAGTCAAGGTCTGAAAGGCCAAGCACGAAAGCTGTGAGCAATGAAAAAGATATCGTATTTTCTTGCTTCTTAGAGAAGAACACATTATAGTCAGTAACTTACAGAAGAGGAGCTGCAAACAGACCCACCATAAAATGTCAGCAGTGTCAACAGAATTAAACACTTCTATGTTTTATAGATGGGCTTACAGGGTAACATGTTGGTCTGTGATTGCAGCACAACCTGACAAAGAAAACCTACTGACCTCTGTTTGGAGTGAGACATGCTCGAACATCAGCCCTCTTTATTCCCCTCAAAAAACATACCTATGATGATCTAGGAATGGCTCTTAAAATCGCTCATTTCCACAACTGTGATAAACCTTCTTAAAGAAAGGGGTTTAAAAAATCTCCTAAAATACTTAAGATCTAACGTATACTTACAAAGTAAAAGCAATATATAATTCACAAAATGTACTAACCATCATTATTTTAATTTAGATCAGGTTTTAGTTCTGTTCAAACAGAGAAAGTTTTAATTTATGATCATATCTGCATATATTACCATAAGAACAGTTGTACTGGGTGACACCAACACCCATAGAGCTGAGTCTTGTGTTTCTGATAACATGTAGAGGCAAATGCCTACTATTGCTTCAATATCAAGAGCTTGGTAGGCAGGCTCTAAAATTTGGTGACGTTGCAATTTTGCTGTGACATATTAACTTGGCTACACTGCACTGACATTAATTTATGGACAAGATCAAACAACAGTGATAGCACTGATAGAAATCTACAAAAGTATTTCTGCCTGCACTATGTGGTAAGTGCACTAACGATGTTTTAAGAGGAACCTCTCTCTTTTTACCACATTTGCCAGAACTGCTAATAGATTCTCTGAAATATCTCAAGTAATGTGTTCCAAAAAATGAAGATTTAAGTGGTTAATAAGCTTGACCTGAGCTGGCTTTAATACTTGAAGCCTTAGAAAAATCCTTCTTTGCTGCCACAGTCTAGCAAATGAGGTTAGTACAAACATGCCCTTAAATAGAGGTGGTCCTGCAAACATCAGGGGGAAAAAAGAATGGAAAATTCTATGTTCACCCCTGAACACGCCAGATTTCATTATTCATAACTTGAAAAATGCTGAAGTGATTTTCTTTAAATTTGGATTGTTTTTCTTTCCTCTCTTAAAGCTATAAAACAAGCCAACTTTAAAGTTTGTAGCTTCAGCTGTTCTTGAATTATGCAAATATTTCAATATAAAAGCCTTTTCCACTGCTGAAGTGATTTTTCTCAGACTTTTCGAAGATTTCCCTTTGGGCCAAGACCAGTTATAAAATGTATCTGACTAAAAGTAATTTGTTTAAAACTGTTATGAGCAACTCTGTAAAAGAGACAGCTTTCACAGCATTTGATTCTGACAAACATTAGAGCACACATATAGATAGGACATATGTGCTCCTGCCAGAATTGTGTTCCTGCTTGTGATTTTTGGTGCATTTCTTAAAAGGTCCAGCTGCTGAAATCAGGAGACTGCACATGTTCATTAACTTCCCCTGCTCTCTCTGCTTGTGTATTTCTTGTGGTTACAGAAGAAAGTCTTGAAATGTGAAATGTATCCTAAAGGCTTAGTCAAACCTCAGAACTCCGTCAAATCCAGAATCTCAGGCCTGCTAAGAGGGATATCCTGGAACCAAGCTGCGGTAATGGGATCAGAGTCTTGATAGCCAAGTAATTCCCAGGATGGCTGAGGAGCATCCGCACGAGAAATTAACCCAATACTGTTCCTCAAATAAACTTTTTTGAGCAAGTCCACAGATCCCATTTTCAGTTACCAGTCCCTTTCCCTAAGCATAGTTCTCTGTGCTGAAAGGTTTTGTCACAAGTGTCTCTCACAGGCTGGTTTTTGCAAGAGTTTTATCAAAATTCAGTCACATTGGGAATTAATGAGAGAGAAAATTAAAATCTTTTTGTCCATGCTCATTCTTAAGGTTACCGAGAAGGTCCAACACCTCCAAGTTTTTCAGTGAAAAGATAAAATTCAACATCACCAGAAAATGCACCTCTGGCTGCCCAGAGAGGTTCCCAGCCCTGGAAATGTTCAAGGTCAGGCTGGACAGGGCTTTCAGCAACTTGTTCTAGTTGGAGATGTCCTTTTGCATGGCGGGGGGCAGGAGTAGGTGACCTTTAAATGTTCCTTCTAACCCAAACCATTCTACAATTCTATGACATGGAGAGGAAAACATCACACCACAATCATTCACTTGTGTTCAGTGGAGTCTTATTAGAAGGTGACGGTTAATTTAGTCAACACTTCATCTGCCACAGCTCCTGTACGCCAATCCTGAACACTCCTTCCCTTCCCTCTAAAACACACTGATCTCACTCAGCTTGAATTTGAGCTTGCCTCTTCCTCGTAATGACAGAGAACAGGAAGGAAGGGGAGAGAAAAGGGGCCTTGGGGCTGGAGCAGTGTGACAGAGCAGATACGAACAGACAGCAGAAAGACCCGATGCACTCCGTGATGAAGACAGAGGAAATTTTCCTCTGAAAACACAAATAATTCTGACAGCCACAGAAAGTGGACTGACAAACGGGAATGGCTAAGATTGAGACTGCTGATGCAGTTTTTGCTTCTTACTGTTCCCAGGATCTGCTCCAGCTGTATGGACCTCTGAGCTGTCTGTCAATCCATACCTGACTGCCTACAGCTTGTGGCCTGTTTGAGGTGAGCCACCAGTATTTTTGGTTGACAATAAAACAATGCTGTATAAATTGCAGCAATTCATAAGATGACTAAAAATCTTTGCAGTATGGCTTAGGCCAGATGTTTGGAGGAAGATGTTTTTTCAGCTGTCTCAGTCTAAGCTCTCTCTCTCATATGCAAGAACTATATTCTCCTATCTGTTTGGTCCACCTTTTCTTTTGGTAATAAGCTATGCCTTTCTGCCCTATGCTTTGCTCCTAAAATGCCTGTTGATACTTTCATTCTCTGGAATGTCCAGGAATCAAGACTGTTGCCACAGTCCCCTCCACATGTAATGATCAGCTGTATCTGGCCTTCTTCATATTACACACACCTCTACCCTGCCCTAGAAAGTCCATGTATCATTCAGCATGTATCATTCTGTGCCTGGCAATCTGCAACAACTCCTTTTATCCATCTTAGTTCCTCTCCTTACAGCCAGAACTGTATCCAAGCATATCCCCTCATTATTTCCATAACCTGATCCTCATCTGACTTACACAAAACTCTTCAAAGAGGTGCACCCTCCTCTCACAACCCAACTCCACGGCTGCCTTGGCTTGGAACACCCTTAAGAGAGGTTTGACAGAGCAAAGAGAGCTCTGTTACAAACCCCTCACGGCCTCATTGCTGCCTGTCTCACTGTTCACGCATGGGGCAGGGGGAAGGGAAGGAGGGTGGCAGTGGCCATCTGGCTGTGACCCTTCTCAGGGCGCAGCCCGATGCCAGCCAGACGGGCTTGGCCCTCCTGGTTGCCAGGGCCGTGCTGACTCACATCCCCGTGCCCCTGGCCACCAGGCCCTCCTGGTTGCCAGGGCCCTGCTGACTCACATCCCCGTGCCCCTGGCCACCAGGCCCTCCTGGTTGCCAGGGCCGTGCTGACTCACATCCCCGTGCCACTGGCCAGCACCTTCAGGTCCCTTCCCACAGCGCTTCTCTGCAGCCTCTCCTTCCCCCGTCTGCACACACAGCCAGGGCTGCCCCAGCCCAGCAGCAGAATCCAGCACTTGCCCTCGTTAAACTTCATACAGTTGGTAATCGCCCATTTCTCTAATTGGTCAAGGTCTCCCTGCAATCTGTCGAGGTCTCTGCACAAATATGTTGTTCAACATAATAAACGTGTTGCTCTGATTATTGTTAACCTGGACAAAATATAAAGCAGAAGGTATGAACAAGCACACCCAAATCCATAGCTGACTTTGCAAATACTATTTTAATCTAGGCATAAGCTCTCTGAGACTTTACCATTCCCTTAGAAAGGCAAGATAAACAAGTACACAGCGCCCGCTTTTTCAAAAACTGTGCATTAGGAAAAAGAAAATAATTTTACACTGGTAACTCCTAAATGCAGTAATTCTTTTCAAGATCATTTAGAAACTTTTATACTTTCACTGCAGGTTTGAAATCTAGACCTAGTTAGTTCTGAAATAAGTGTGCTAGCAGCACTCTATGCCATTCTGTGGTATCATCATATGCTAAATTAAGGGACACATTTTTCTTCTTTCGTTATTATTTTAATGTGAGGAGGTGGGAAAAAGATGGTCCACACCAAAGGAAAAGGGGGAAAACAATAACAAATTGGTATGTCTTTCGAGAATTGCCCCACAGGCCAAACATTTTTATGTTCTTAATCATTATTAAATGACTTAACATGACACACAGAGCCTGGCGAATGATTGCATCCTGACACAAGAACGAATTACAAATGAAATGAAAGATCAAGCTGTATTAGAGGACTGCCTCTGGGAAATGAAAATCTTTAATTCTCTTTTATTATTGACATTTATTTGGCTGCCATGAATAACAACATAGCAAAGAGATTCAGCTATGCTTGTGCACTGAATAGCTTATCCCACGGCTCAAAACTGCCTTAACATTTATCATGTTTGCTTTTGTAGCTGACACCATTGCATACAGTCTCTATCCATCTCACATTTATCATGCATATAAAGTGCATTCTCTAATTTAAGTT
Organism: Prinia subflava; assembly: GCF_021018805.1. Taxonomy (NCBI): domain Eukaryota; kingdom Metazoa; phylum Chordata; class Aves; order Passeriformes; family Cisticolidae; genus Prinia; species Prinia subflava. The sequence continues at coordinate 20,919,062 of NC_086255.1, read as the reverse complement.
CATTTCATAGCGAACAAACAGCTAAGATTAGCAAGTGTCAGTCCTCAAATAAGCTCCCGGTTGTAAAAATATCAAAGAAGGGATTAATGGATTTGTTAACAACTCCAGTTTGAAGAATAAAAAAAATATTCAGTGAAAATTAAATAAGAGCACAGGAGGGTTACATGTAAGATTTAGGTTTACTACATTATTACCAGCTCATGTATAAAAACATTTTTCTGCTGCTATTTTTCAGTCAGCTGTACAATTCTCAAGTGGAGTGCCTCCACATGGGCCATTCACACAATGCAGTGACTTTCTGGAAGGAACACTTCCATCATCATCCGGTGAGATACACACACCCAGCTCTCAGTGACTGGTTTCTATTTCCTTTAAAACAGTTTGTAGTTAACAAAACAGGGGAAGGAGAAAACTATTGAAGAAATCATTCAAACTGCTGCTGGGAATGATCTTTACAGCAGTGACATACCTGCTCAGTGCCTAGCTCTGAAGCCACAGTCTGAGGCCAATTCTGATTTTGAGGAAAATACCGTATGAGTAAGCACCAGTCCCTCAGGTGCAAAGCTTCCTCTACTCACTTGATTTCCAAAGGAGGAACTCAGCCCAGCCTAATAACTCACCTAGTGAAGGAATGAACCACTAAAATGGCTCACCACAGCACATGTTTTTAATAGCTTTATTTAGTCTAGAAGCATAGGTGGACAGAATTAAAGAGACTGTCAAAAGGTAGGCAGTCATGTTTATAATGCTTAAATCTGTGCATCGTACATCATCAATTTAGACAGCAAAACCACTTGTATCCCTGCTAGAACACCTTTTTCCCACGTACTCCTTTGAGAATTGAAGAGCAGACGGCTGAGAAAAGCTAAAGTGAGACTTTCTGCTCAAAGCAAAAAGAGCCTGGAAATTCACTTAGTACTGGATTTCACTTCCTCCTCTTTGCAAATGTTTAAATATACTACACTGTTGCACAGCTGTTCTCAGCAGGCACAGTGTATTCTTGTTTGCAGCAAAGATGGCTACACAGATAAAATCTCAACTCATAAAAATCTGAGTAAAACCAACTGGATCAATATTTTAAATCTATGTTACAAAAATGTTCAGAACTAAATTCTCAGGCATTCTTGTGAAATAATAGCTTCTTAAATTCAGACTCTTGAAACAAGTAAAAGCCTAAAAGATGAGAAACATGGAGTAACATCAAAAGGCAAATGCTCTGACTATCATTTAAAAATTGTAAAACCACAACTTGTAATTAAATAGCTGGAATCTTTACTGTGAGCAACAACAGAGATTTGAAAACCATACCTGTAGCCAATATAGTGTCATCTTTGCCTTGGGTGAAGACAACGATTCGCTGCCTTTTGGTGTTCACCTTCGGCAGGGCTTGTGTCTTCCGGGCTATCTCTTTAATGTCCTCAGTCTGTTAGGAGAGAGAAAGAAAACTCTTGTTACGGCATACTGGAGTGCTGGGAACCACATCAGCAGATCAAAGACTTCTTTTCTTACAGCTAGGTATAAAATAGACTTTACTGTCAGTAGAGGAAGATTTTTAAAATACCTCATTCTCCAAAGGGTTTATGTAGTGCTATGAGATCACTGGTTTTAATCTTGATAATGATAGTTCAGCTCTTCCAACCACTGCAAAACCGCAAAGCTAACAAAGGAATTACAGAGCATTTCTTAATGAGCAGTTAGTGGGAATCTTATCTGCTGAGTGGATTCTAACCATACCTATCATAAAATTAAAAATTACATTGGTAAGAGAGTAATTTGGATAAACTCTGAGCCTGTTTTGCATCCAATTTAGCCAGGTTTGATACTATTGTAATACCTCTGGCTTCAGCACGCTTACAAATACTTTCTCTAACTTCCCTACAGTAACTGGTCCCACCAAGGAACACTGTACCCCTGAGAGGGTGTGTGCAGCCCAGCTCCCATAGCTGGTTGCATAATTGGGATGCAGGGAAGCAAAGGCCAAAAGGTGCATTCAGTGGGGCACTGAACATGACCAGTTTTCTGAAGGAAGGCTCCCCGGTAAAGGTTTCAGAAATCTTTGCTTTAAAAGGATGCTGTACTTCATTGTGCACGTAGCTATGAACAGAGAACCTGGCAGACTGAACCAAACCTCTCATTCATCCAGTGCCTTACACACCAACAAGTTGGGAATGTTTAAATGAATGCAGTCAACTCCAACAAAACCACTTGTCAGTAAAATAATAGAATTTCTACTCTCACAGTTGCCCTATGATCTGAAACAAAAGGGTTTCAATTTCTAATTGACTTAAGTTTTCAAGCTAATCTATAATAGATATTTCTGTTATTTGTAATAGCATCATACCCTTTTATAGTGCTATATGGGAAACTTTTGTTCTCAGATTTATCTCAATTCAGTAACTTCTACAAATTAACTTTGGTGTATGTAATCTATTTCTTGCCATAATTTATATTATTTATATATATGTATCTTTTATTTTTCTAAAATTAGGAAAGGAGTATGTATGACTGTAAATATTCTCTGGGCTATTTACTGTGTCACACTTTGTTCACATCTCTGTTAAATAACACTGTATTTTTTCCCAGTTTCCTCTTTGTACAAGGAACTGTAGGGAAACATAGTAAGGGCCTAGTCCTAAATATATGAAAACATAGTAATACTTTCTGCAGTGCTTTGTGTACTGTTTGTTACTAATCCAAACTCGGTTTTTAACACTATTACTATTACACACAGAGAATATGCCTGGGTTATATATTTACCAGCACCCCTTTATGTGAAAATACCTCTTCTGCAACACTTTCAGCCTCCTTCTAATTTCCTCCCTAACTTGGGTAGTCAGTGAACCCATTGATTTATACACATTTGGCAAACATGGAAATGGTTTCCCTTTATTTATTGGTCTCTTCACCTCTTTTTGAAATTCCCTCATACTTTTCTCATTTCCATGTATGATATTCTCACTTGTGTTATTCCTTCCTCCCTCCTGCTTAGACAGCAATAAAGCTTTCAGAAGGCAATGTCTGCTACCAGAGAAGAGAAGAACTGAGGACAGTAACAGAGGCCATCTTAACTCTAATTCTCAGAGGGCAAGGAGTCTCTCAAAGACGCCAGAGGAAAAACCTGAAATTGTTGCTGCTCTGTTTTGAAATGTGTTTTGAAGAGGGTTATGAGGAGCAGGTATCAGCTGGTGGCACAAGCTGTTGGATCCAGGATGGATGGAGAATGCAGCCCTCCAGCTTGGTGACACATGGGTTTACCAAAGCCTAGCCACACGAGGGTTAACCTCAATCCTGAATTACCCCAGGCCTTGGTAATTAAGAGATGCACACACTAGAAATGGCAATAAAGCACTGTGAAGATCAAAGGAAACAGGAGAGTTGTTTAGTTTCTGCTAAGGAGGAAGTGGCTGCTAGTGACTTTATTAGGCACATTTTCAGTGGAGTAAAGCACGCCCAAAAATCAAAGAGTTTGAATATATTTGTACAATGTATTTACAGGTACGATGGATTTTAAAAGGAAAATGAAGAAGTTATGATAGGAGAAAATGGCATATCAAGAGATGATTTCTTCAGCTTAAGGAAGAACAAAGATTAACTTAGATAAAGAAAAGAGAACCCTGAGGAAAGAGATTAGTTAAGACTGATGGTAAGGATGAAACAATGTAGACGGGAAAAAAGCAAAAATCACATGTTTTCAGGAAGAATTAAATATATTATAAGCAGGTAACAGTAGAAGGAAAGTATTTAGGGCAAAAAGGTAATTTTTTAAAAAAAGCAGAAATTTCAAGACAGAGAGGTTTGGACACTTCTACCTGATTGTGCAGACTTTGGAAATGACTGAATAGTGTCTTCTGTGAAAATTACTTTACCATTTTTAGCCAAAATTACTTCCAATACCAGTATTTTTCAAAGGAAGAGAATAAAATAGAGCTTCATCGTGGGTATTGAAGAGGCTTTATCTTTTCACAGTTTTTTTCCTCTTTTTTTGAAGGTACAACTGTGACATTTTACAAAATGTGAATATTTACAGCTGAAGACTGCAGAGGTACTAATGCCCCTTTATTTCATTGTCAGGCAGCTCCGCCAAATGTTGCCATCTCCAATTTCTGTTCAGAATAAATAGGCAAAATGTATAATATTTGTTTAGCAGTGATTTTTACCTGCTTATTTTCTGAGTGTTTCTTACACCCCATAGCTGGGACTGCCACAGCCCTGACCTAAAGGATAAATCCCTAGAAAACAGTGCACTTGTGCAGGGTACCTCATTCACTTGAACACCTAAAGCTGGTGCAGGGTAACAAAACTCTCTGACGTGGTTCCTCAGTGAATATGGACGTAGAGGAGACCTCTAACAAGAAAAGTTATTTTGCATGGCAACTGCTACTAATCCCCTAGTTATATAATAATATAACAGATATTTACTGTCCCGTTCATTTCAGTTTACTTCTTGGGTTGACAGACAGAAGTGAACCCTAAATTTTATGTTTAAAGTAGTCTTTTGTTTTCCTAATTTCTACTTTGAAGAAACGGGAAGTTACCTTTTTGTAAAAGCAAAATCTCATAAACCTTTGTTATTTGAAAATTATTACAAGTGTCATTCAAATATACAGTATGCATATATATACACTGTATATACATAGATTTAAAATGTCATAAAACATGTAATTCACAAAAAACCCTCAATCCCACACTGATGCTCAGAAAGACACAAGATCAGAAGTAATGTTCTTTTTTTGATTATTACAGATAAGTGTTGGTCAGGGGATAAAGTGAAGGAAATAATGGTCTTCAAGTGTCATGATTTTAGAAAAATACTTTGTATTTCAGCAAAGTACAATGGAAAACTAACAGTGGGAATGGTGCAGCATAAAAATTAAAATTCCTTTGAATGGAATTTCCCTTGCAAAGAAAAAACCAGATTTGTGTGATGGAGGTGTTGTCTCCTATCTATAACAAAATTTCAATTATTTAGAAATCAAGTGTATTTTACTGAAGTTCTTCTAATTGTAACTTCTCTTTTTTTTCCAAAAACTTTTTCAGATACGCTGAACTCATTCCATGTGTAAAAGATGAATTTTGTATACAAAACTGTTGGAATTACTGTGAGGTAGAACGAAAAAACCCATAAACAAACAAACAACTAAACAAAAGAAGCTAGTCATCAGCTGATGCCCTATGCTAAAAGATTTCTGATTAAAAGATAAAAGTCTTTCCAGGTGGCAATTCAAATGCAGCCACCAGCAACTTTTAATCACTTCCATGAAAAACATCCTCTTGATTTTTGCCCTGGTCAATCAAGTCCTTTCCTTTATTTTTGCCATGCTTTACCAGTTTTCTATTCTCAATATAAAAATCAAGCTTTTGAGAGTTGCTGGAAATTTTTCTTGCTTTTAATTGAAGGGCTAATTGAAGCTCTTTCAGTTTTTCATAGGATGTTTTCTTATCAGTGTGATATTTTATTTTTTCTTTTTTTGCCTCCACAGCACAATAGGAAAACAAAACTGTGGACACTTATCAAGTTTTACTCATCTCTGTCAGCAAACTTGACATGTGAGTCGTTGCCAAGCAGGGGAGTAATAAGAGATAAGATCATAATCATTGTGCACTTTACTGATATGCTGTAATCAAATGTGGCAGATTTAGGATGTTCAGGAGGAACTGTGCTAAAATCTCTAAGCAAGCACTAATGGAAAGGTTAATATGATGGTAGTTAGCAGACACCAGCAAAAGCAGTTTGTCACTAGAGCTGAATTTAAACCAGGCACATTCAAAGTCTTTAGCTCAAGGGGGCAATAAAAATATAGAATGGGTAGACTTAATACACCACTTCCTTTCTTTTTATTGTCTAGCTTCCAGAGGGTACCAATAATTTCTGATGCTTCATATTTTGGAGGCATCTGTGAAACTCATTCATTAGCATAAAGTCAAAGTGTATTTTTATGCCTAACAATACAGATTATAGAAATGAAAATTGACAGTGATAAAAAGTCTGGGTTCCTACAAAGCAGCCACGCGAATTCGGGAAACATAAAACGAAATGGGACAGCCCACAGTTTTAATAGCTAAAACAGTGATGGCACTGATGTACCTGCTGGTGTATGGTTCTAAAGAAATCTAAATTGCAGAACAAAAGCTGTCAGTCTTTCCCTCTCTTTTTGTATGCAACCAACCACACACAGACACGGCACATTCTGTAAGCGGTGTGGTTTGAATCGCGCGGCTTCTATTATTTATGCAAAATGGGCGTTGAGCAGTCAAACTCCTCTCTGTTCTTTTACACTGCAAACAAATCAATTAAGGTGGGTCTTATTCCAGTGGAAAAAACAACATGTAAAAGGATTTATGTGTGTTCGGTTCTGCAATTTAGATTTCAGTAAGATCACTTACTATCTGCAGAATTAGCACAAGCCTTGTCACATTAATTATAGTATTTAAAACCTGCCTGTTTGAATTGGTTAGAGACCAATAGCTGATGCTCTCCAGATTAAGCTATCTGAATGTAGCCAATGGGAGGCACCAGTCAAATAAATACCTCGAGAAGATGAAATCAAAAGCTCTGAAAATCACTGTAAAATCAACAGTATTTACTCAAAGAAAGTAGAGGATCAGACATTTTTAGAGCTCAGATGGAAAACACCAACTCGAACATGTTTTGAAACACAATTTCCACCCTATCTTTTCTAAAAAGCAGCTGTTTGTAGAAGCATGGTTTACATTAATCAGTACCTAACAATTTTATATACAACCTTGCTAAAATTCATTTGCATAATGATAATCCGCATATGGCAGGGTTTAAGTTATTTAAGCGGTGTTATATTTCACTGTTTAGTCCTGCTTCACCACTGCTTTAGCAGCGAATCCTTCTGGAGTGTAATGCAGCTAATGAGGCAGCTTTTTAACTGAGCAAACTGACAGGTCCCATATCTGCAGAGGCAGCTTGAAACCGTGCCCAACCTCTCGGCTTCCCAAGAGGCTTTTCAAAATTCAATAAATAACATCTGTAGGCGATGTTGGGTGCAGACCTAGCAGAGTGCGTCATAACACTGAGCTGGCAGAACAAAGAAACCATGACGACTGCCAAGTTTCCATGGCAACCGCTGCGAGGCTTGGAGAGTATAATAGCACATCAATCATTGTCCAAAAGAACTTCATTATCAGCAAGAAAAAAACCTTTAGGATCTGTTTAGTGTGCAATTGCGGGTTAACTCACCTCAAAGCCTTGCTCTCTAGCAAAAGTGGCAGCTTCCTGAAATAATAAAAAAAGAACAGTTAATTATAAAGTGCTAGATAATGAAGAAATAACACATTTTGAAACTCATTCAGCCAGTTCTCCTTCTACACGATTATCTCAATATAGCCATATACAGTTGTTCAGTTCTGATAGTCGCACCAAAAGCCTCCCCCTCTTCCCTCGAGCCCAACAACAGCACAATGTCAACACATTTCACAAGTTCAAATAAAGAAGGTACAGTATGTTTTTTTCCAAGCAAGGAAAGTTACTTCTGCAGATAGGACTTGAACTAGGAATCATCCCTCAGATTTTTAATTGAAATTGTATCATATCTCCATTTATGTATGCCACATGGGATACATGTTATCAAGCCATTTAAAAAATTCATTTGTCATCTACAGTGCATTAAAAAACCAGGATCACTAAATGTGTTCAGACCTTTGTGGTAGAATCAGATGAACGTTTAAAAATATTCTGATGTCTTAATCACTGCTTTAAGCAATTTAACTATGTTCTTTTCCTGAAAGAACAGAGGAAACATCATGGTATCAGAATGTCCTCATGTCTTATTTATATTAATTGGTGCAATTAAAAATCTGTTTTGAAATAAAGTAAGGGAATGGAAAACAATAGCAATGTTTTTCCCTTACTCACTTTCTATATTAACATTTGAAATATTGCAGAAAACCCTTGAAGTCTTTATGTTTTAACTTGCATTCTTCCAGATTATCTTTGCCAAGTGATATTAATAGAAGGATAATCCTGAGCCAAAATGGTGAGCTGCTCTAACTAAACAGAAATAACTACTGTACCAAATCAATCCAGTGTGCCTACGAGAGGTTTTAGTGCTTCAGAAAACACACAGTTGTGGACCTACACGATCTGTCAATTTGGGGGCAATAGAAGAATTTGAAGTGGGTACAATTGATTATAACAACAGTAAGTTGAGGTTAATAAAATGTGATAAGCTGAAAAGCACAACTCCTCAGGCTGCTTCACTGCAGAAACATAAGGCTGACCGGGTTACCCTTAGCTGATGTTGACAGAAAAACTGAATCATGGTCCTGACAATTGGGTGCGGGCAAGGTTAGCCACTTTGACAATTTACTTACAATTGAATCCCTTCTTGTACATCACACAGTCAATGACATTTGCTAGCCTGGCTGTCAAGAAGGAGTGTAGGGTTCAAAGATATCATGCAGTGTTTTCCTAAACCAGCATGTGATTAACAAAGCCTATGCCTGTATGAAAAAAGGAGCCTTGCAAGCCTCCACTCTGAAGTGATGCACTTACAATGAACTGCAACACAATCAAGAAAGCCTCAAATGGGACCGTGACAGAGAAAAAAAAATAAATAAGAGAAATAACGGAGTGACAAGGGGGAAGAGGATAAGAAAATTGACTAAAAATTATGTCTTGTGGCTAAATAACTTCTTTAACCTCAGGTTTTTGGTCATGCAATTGAAATCGGAAGTTACACTGATCCGTCCTAAGGGATTTCTTTAAAACCCCAATACAGCAGGACATTAACATCTGTGTTAAACTATTGTCTGGCCAGGAAACTGGACACCGGCACTTGATATAAAAACTGTTCCAGTGAAGTGGTGCTTTCTTGTGTGGGAGACTTTGAGAGAATTCATCTTCATTTTCTGTACTGGGGCACCCGTGCATAGCACATGTGTTTTGCAAGATCTGGCCCTGCCACAAGGAAGGATAAATGATTGCACATTTGTTAAAAAGTATCTGTCTTCAGATTCTCCTGTAAGAGCGTCACCTTTTAGCCTGGTGTGCTGCCCAGCTACATGAATAATGGCAGCCAGCATAAAATCATAGATTTTCCTGCAGTTGACCTCTAATCTAAGGGTGCCTGAACATGCCAAAGAACAACAGCAATCTTAATTTTCTTCTCTTCTATCAACTGAACCTCAGAATGGCTCTTGAGCAGCTTATTTTGGTAAAGGATTGTGCCTACAGTCCCCTAAAAACCAGCCTCTCTCAGAATGAGATCCCTTTAAGAATTAAGGCCTTTCCAGTAAAAAAAAAAAATTAATAAAGCTCCAAACACACATTTGGACTGTAGAGCTTGGTGTTTGTGAAACGCTGAGAAATGTGAGGCAGGCTCTGATTGCCAGGGACAGTTCAAAGTAAATTAACCAGATAAAAGCGATGAGAACCTTTTAGTATCTATTCACAATAACAGTGAGAACAGGAAACAAGCAGAACCCATCTGTGCAGCCCTAGGGCACCTCATACTGAGCTTCACGTCTCTAATAAAGTAGTCAGGTTAAAGTCTAAGTGGATGGAACATGTGGAGACTGCTTGGGTTACAGCGGCCAGCCGGGGCGTTCCCTGATGCAGGTGATAATCAGTATGATAATCACTATATTTACAGGCTTTCCATTTTATATCTGACACTGGGAATCACGAAGAGGGAGGGATTAAGGAAATAAACAACCTACACAGAAGCTTTAGCGCTCCCCAGAGAATGCAGCATTTTCATTCATGCGTGACATGCGACAACAGCAGAGCAAAACAGCGACAGAACTGAATTTTCTTAGGAGGCTTCATTTCACATCAGGAGTTCTTTCAGTTTTGATAAACTTTACACATTATTCATTCATAACTCCAACTCAGCATTTTCAGAGCTGTTTTCTGTTACTGCCAACAGAACATTTCATAAAATCCTCTCCCCACCTTATCACTGCTTCATATTAAATACATTAAAAACTCACACTCCTTTTTCTATATAATCTTTTTACTAACCATGACAACAAATTTATTGTTGCACCACCTAAAGTAGAAATGAGATTTGTTTTTAGTTGTGAAATGTCATTTGGCTCATGCTGTTTGGGGGGAAAAAATCCTAAGTACACTCATGCTGACAAAACCTGTGTGCAATGCTACTTAATGGGAGTAACACAATGTCACCAAAGTTAACACACACCCTCTCTTTGCACAATAGTGAGCAGTTTACACAGGAAAGAGAGATTAATTAAGGAGATAACAATAAAAAAGACAACTTCCTTTAGTGCTGCCCTTGCTGTTATGTTAGAATTTGCTTGCTAGCTGAAAACTATTGCCATTCTTGTACGTATTTTACTGCTGTTGGAGTCCCAGCTGAAAACTATTTCCATTCCTGCATGTATTTTATTGCTGTCTGAGCCCCAGCGTTCAGTAAAAGGAACTGTTTATAATCTACACACAGGCTAATTTTAACAGGACTTGTGAAAATCCTGAGCCCTTTCATCAGCAGCAGTACAAACTATTTGTTTATAAGTAAACAGAAACACACCCTCCAAACACAGACTCCATCAACCTCTGCAATCCTAGGAGTAACATATAATCCTATGTTAGCCCCCTGTGTTGGAATACTTTTATGATTATAGAGTTAAGATGGCTCAACTTCAACAACTGCGTGTTCAATTTGCCATGAGACACAGGAGGCACACCATATATTGAATATTCTTGACACATCCAAATTTTGTTGGTACCAAGGTTTTACGATTACTTGATCAAATTACAGCCAAAATGGTAACAACATGCATAGTGGGTTAAAATTAATTAATGTAGGCCAACATAAAACTCATGCAATTGCACTGCACAGCATTTGAAACCATGTATAGCCAAAATTGGCTGACAAAGGCTGCTTCAAAAACACCAGCAACATTATTATCTACAATACGCATTTTAACCTTTGTATGGAAAAAAAAGGAGCACCGAAAACTAAATTTGCATTTCATTGCCGAAATCAACATTATCTCATAAAGAAATGATAAAACAGCAGGACAGCAATGATACCCTTGCACACTGAATGCATTTCCCATAATTGCACAAAAAAGCAAATGCAGGGGACGCTGAAGATAATCCCTCCCCTGCCATCCTTCTTAGTAGGGAAAACATCTCACACAATAACCTCAACTCATATTGTTACAGTACTACCCTCTGGATTTGATCTACTGTTTTTACTGACAGGTTTTGAGAGAATTCCTACTTCATTAACTGTAAACTTCCTGACTTGTCCAAAATATTCACATTTTCAGGAGCCCCATCCCCTTTTCTCTGCACAGCAAGCCTGTGACGCAGAGGTTCAGCCCGGCCCAGGAATCAGTGCAGTCTCAAGGCTGCACACCCCGAGCCTGTGTAACTGCACACGAAGGTCCCTGCAGCCCAGGGCAGAGTGCACAACAACAAAAACAAATACAAAAGCAAACTTGTGTGGACTCTCTCAGTGAGAAATAATAAATGACCATGAGGACCACATACTTTGTGTCTGCATTTGATGAGAAAATTCTACTGGTAAACAACCATGTTTGATTGTAATTTGAATGGTACTTCCAACACTGGACCTTACGAGTCTTTCTGGACTGCTAAAATCTTCTAAAAATGACTCTGAAACATATCCTTCCTTTCCTACATTTCAGAAGTATGGATTGTTAGTTTTCTGCTATTTACACTGTTTCCTTGAACACACTGAATGCTATGATTATCTCGCTCAGGTAATTCCCTTTTTCTTCAGTCTAATCATTTACTGCCATTCATCCCACTCCTGAGTTCACCTCCAATCCTGGTATAAATTTGTGCTCTTTGTATCCTCCCTTGCTTTTCTACAGATTGTACTGTTTGTGGCAACAAAGTTGCTTTCAAAAATCCCTAACATTAAAAACCTGTTATCTAAAAGGAATGGGCAACAGCTGAAATAAACAATTGAAGATATAAGGAAGATTTTTATAGAAGAGCTTCCCACTGATATCTGCAACTTCATTCTGCAGAAGACAGACTCGAATAACCAAAGTTGGGTTGGATTGATAATCTCTTTTCTTAGAGATAGATGCTGAAGATTCATATTTCTGAAAAAAACATTTTTAATCATGATTTCCTAATGGACAGCAGACTTGTAAAACAAAACCCAAAAACCAAACAAAACCAAAAGAATCATGTATTATATGTCTCTCTGCACTATAGAGACATTTGTTGTTATATAATTACTAAGACTTGTCATTCACCTTTCCTTAGGTAGGCACATTTGTCCTTCTATCTGTCTGTCCCTTCTATCATCTTTCTCTGTCCCTAACAAGGAGCGTTTATACAATTCTGTGTTTTCAGAGCTACACCCTTGTTTTATATATATCATAGGTACTGAGAACCTCTGATTTCAGCGTCATCTGTTGCACCCTGTAAATCTGAGTATGAGCCAAAAAAGGGATACTCTCTTTCATTATAATCTCTCTTCTTATTTTCTTGGAAGATAAGTAAACAAGAATGAATTATCAAGATCACCATGTGCCCTCCTTTTGGTGTTTCCTTCCTAAAAAACTTGCCACAGTGCACGAGATAATCTAGTTTTTAAGAAAGAGACCTAGTGAGCTGTGCCATGCCATGTTTTCTACTCTTCCAGCTTCAGGCCAGTTTAAATATGGAAACGGGGCTTAAGGCACAGAAAGGACAGCGGATTTTCAATTGTTGCCTTTGAATTATAACAAAGATGTCATAAATACATCCACTGACTTCACGGCAGAGTTGGTGGGGTGTTCTATCAAATCCAGGCATTTAATGCAGCCCATGAATGTGCAGCAATATGATCTGTCTTTATACCACTTTTTCCTGTATATGATTCACAAAGCCAAACTAAGGTAAATCTGATTTTATTCCCTGTCCCCATTTAAGGAAAATAATACATTCATATATATACACACACACAGAGATATCACAGCAAATCCCCAGTTCTTACCATGGTGAATTAATAGCACACAAGAACTACGAGCACTTTCATGGGATGCAAATAGGGGTGATGTCAAAGCTGTGGTAATGATAATCATGACCTCCCTAAGGAATTAGAGGTAGACTCTGCTAAAGACTCTGCTGATCAGTTGAAAACATGATTTCAACAAACGGCTCCTATTATTCTGCTGCTTAAAAATGAAAGGATGAAAAGTCTACAGGACACAACTCCAGCTGGATCACTAACCTTTACTGCCAACAGTGCATTTACTGTAGCTAGTGGTAAGATACACGTGTTCATCCTCATTCAGTGCTAAACAGCCATCAGTGGTTACTCACAACACTGCAGATAGTCCCATCCAGCCTGTCATGTCACTGCAGTCTGATTTAGACAGGCATTACTTTAAGGTCAACTATTACTACATTTCACTTTGTAAAGGCAATACAAGCTCGTACGCCTTTATTAAAAAATGGCCATTTATAAAGGCATTAAGGGCTCAAAAGTAAATGTAATTTCATGCTTTTTCTTTTTTCCTTTTCCTCAGAGATAGTTGCTTTAATATGGGTCATACAAGACTTCAAGAACAGAAGACAAAAGAATCACCCAGTATATTTTCTGAAATGAATGGTGAAATTCTGCTACAGCTGACAAAGTTTGTGCTACACTTGGGGATGTGTTACAGGGATGTAAAGCTTCAACATTATTTTTGTTTGACAACACAGAGGACTAATCCTTGATTCAGTCAGTAGTGTGAACCTGTTCATGTTTCAGAGAAGATCAGTAAAAGTGGTCAGAGAATGGACAGACCCCAAACACAGCTTGAGAATCAACACTGAGAACCAGCAAGTATCCACCCCTCGCTGGTTATTACTGAAAAAAACACAGCTGGCATCAATTGAATGGGCAGATTACCATAAAGGAACACTGCAGGTTTTTTTACTGCACTTTCCTTTTCTTATGAGCAGTACTAGACCCCAAAATTGTTTTTTTGTTTTTTGTTTTTTTTCTATACAGGACAGATAGCCAGAATTCATATAATATCCTGAAATGTTATTTCAGCTTGCTCCAGAAATACTGAAGACACTGGTAAATAAATGTACACTGCCTTCACCCGGTAGCTGAAAATATAAAATAATAAGAATCAGTTGAAGTGAATAATCAGACTAAGTATAAATACCATATGGGGTTAAAGTTGTGGTGTTCAGAGGGGGTTCTGGCAGAGTACCAGAGGGTTTTGTCTGAAAAAGCCTAGTGTGAAAAGAATTGAGAAAGAAACATATTTCCTGTCCTGCTTGGGTTCACCCTGGAGTGTCTATATCACGTACAATTCATTAATATTCAAGCTTTTTTTTTCTCCTATTCAGGTTACCACCAGAACTATAGCTCCTGCCAGAATCTTCTGTGGAAAGAATCACCCTGAGTCAGAGCTTAATGCCATTACTACGGCTGCAGCAGGGATGCGCCTCTGAGCCATTTTGAAATTTTATGATGGATAAAGTGCTATTACTGACATCTCTATCTTACACCCTCACCTAAAGAACTGAACTACTTATGTCTCTGTGTGTGTCTCTCTCCTCACATATTACAAGTATCTAATTAGAGAACAATATTTCTTTAACCATTTCTCTATATAAATATGTCTGTTGCTACCTTAAAAATAAATGCATCATCAGAAGTGAGATAGAAGAAAATACACATCTTCCTTAAATATCATTGAATCAAGAGAACATAATAAAAATTAAAACAAAAATATTAATAGCTAGAAGGTAAGAGTTTTATTTGTATATAAAAATAGAAGATGTGTCTTTTGAAGTCTTTAATATTGTTCATTGAATGCTCCCAGTTCTAACTTTCTGGCTGGAGGGTGACAAACAGAAATAAAAGATTGCATCATTTTCAATGAGGCCTTCTATGATTGTAACCACTCAAAGTAGCCTGAAATCAGACAAGACATTCTCATCTAGCAATTTCAGATGAAGAGAATAATCAGATACTCTGCTGAAAGTGCTAGGATCCAGCAGGATTGTCTCTAGTCCTGGTAAAAGGTTAATGTATTTTTAGCAGTGAAATGGAGTTGTTTTATATACTGTGTTTAGTGTGATGTCATGCACAGCCATTTAGAATTATAACTGAGGCTGTGGCATTGGGAACTCTGCAAAAAGCAATCGTTGTGTCACACTCTTCGTGTGCTGGGGTTGCTCTGCTTGTTAACTCCAGCAAAAAAATAAAGCTGCTCTCTGCAATCTTCAGCAACAACAACTTTTTAATTGATCTTCAAATGACATGTTTTATCCTTTCAATGAATTTCAAACTCAATTGACCTTAGGATTCTTACTGGAGTTTCTTGTGCTTTTTAATGCAAATTCAATGACGCATTTATCTGTGGTCAAGATATGAACACTCAGGATGATTTTTTTTCTGAAATTTTCAGTTTTAGCTAACTGTAGCTCTTTTATGGGAGGAAAACCCAAGTTCTCAGTCTGTACCAGCAGTGCTCTCTCACAACATGGTCACTGCATGGAAAAACAACATTTCAATCTGGCCACAGTTAGATCACTGTGGTCCTGAGTGAAGAACATAAGCTCTAAATCCAGATGTGACCAAGGCACTATTTATCATCTTGAACAAGTTGCTAATTTCTTGGATGTATTTTTTAAAAATCCATAGATGTTAGAATTTAACTGCTTTTGACCATTAAGTTTATGGATGAAGGAGTTTGCTAAAGTTTATGTTTCTATTAGAAGCCACCCTGAACTTGAGACAGGCTCAAACAGATCAGAGATGGAAAGAATAATCAAATAATGAAGTTGTAGGGATATGATTCCAACATATTTTAAAATGGTATGGTACAAAATCCATGCAGTGGTTGAGTTTGGGAGGGGCCTCTGCACATCATCTACCCTCTGTCAAGGTCTTTGAAATTTGGTATTATGTGACTTTTCTTGAAGAAGCAGGGTTCAGAATTCCTATGATAAATGAAACTACAAGCATACTGAGCATCCTATTTTACTTTTAAGACACCACACTTATGAAAAAATAAAAAAGAAGAAAACAATAAAAAGGTAAAAAAAAAGGTGTACAAATATGCAATAATTCCTATAGGAAAAAAAAATTGAAATGAAATATTGTAATTATGGAAAATTACATTCCTGCATTGAAGATCAGTAATCTTTCACCTAATACATAACAACATAATTATGACAACAACTTATTTGTCAAAAGTGCATAGTTTAGCAATGTATTACTCCATGGATAATGCAGATCCCTTTTCAGTGTGGTCATTTGCCCCAGGATGCACTGGACATGCAGCAGTAACACTGATATGCTGAATTCAGTGTGTTTTGGCCTATCAGGTATTTGCCTTCCCTGTTAAACCAACTTTATGTACACACACATATATACATACACATACATGGCCTTCACAAATGCATATATAGAACATAACACAACAAATGTGATCTCCCTCTCTGAAACTTCCTATCTTTCAGTTTTCCATACACATTCATTTTCCAAGCTCTCCTTGTTAAATCAGTGGTTTTCACAAGCAATTTCATTCACTAGACCTTCAGCTAGGGAAAAACAAGATGCCTGCAATGGAATCCCAGCCAGTAAAATATAACAATTTATTGGCACCTTCAGGTTTTCTGAGCACTTGAAGGTTATGAAGACCTACAGCTGTAATTTGAGATGTACTGATTATAGCACCAGCTCATGTTAAATAGTACTGATAGATCTTTTTGTTACTATGAAGTTGTTTTACCTTGTTAATATAGTTGCAATGACTTCTTATCTGTTCCTCGGTCAGGATATCATTTTACATATTCACTAGTTATAAAATATTAAATTATAAATACTTTTTTCTTTCAGCATAATGACTGAAGTTGTTTTACAATTTGCTATGTTCATAAGCTCACAGAAAACTTTTAAAGCCAAGCTGAAAAATAAAATTTGGACCCAGTTCACATAGAAGAGAAATAAAAGATTTGGTCAACATTTGAATAAGAGAAAATTCTGAGTTTCACTGTGCTCTTTTTACAAGAGCAGCTGTCTAAATCTCTGCTAAGCAAGGACACTCTCTTAGTGGCACCATTTGTATATTCTAAAGGATCATTAAAATCTATCATAGTTTTAAATCAATAAAGTTTTATAAACTTGGTACAGAATGATACAAAAAATTACCATTTCTGATTCCACCATATGTGCATTCTCCACATATTCCAGCCTCAAGGAAAATTTTTTTTAAGCCTCAGCTATACTTCAGAACAGTTACCATTTAACCTCTAATTCTATTACTTTAAAAGGCTACATTTATTTTAGGATTTGTCTCACAACTATTTTTTAATTACTGAGGTAACAGATTGACATTAAATTTTATATATTTTATACATTTATGTATTTGTGAACCATTACTATATACTTAGTATATGTAAGTAAATGAACCTGAAATTGCACCTGATACCTTTCTTATTTTATACGTGACAAGTGGAAGACTACAAATTATTCTGAGGCTGAAATTAGTAGTCATAGTAATAGTAATAGTAATTCAGTTTTGGACAGGTTATTTTTAGCTAAGTACTTGCTCAAGCCCTTCACTGCAGATTTCTCACACCTCTGAGTGTTTGGAAGTATAAATAATCTATTTTTTTCCTCTGCCTCTAGCATTACATTTGTGTTTAAATATAACAGAAGTTATTTCAATCTATTTAGTTTGACTCACACTTTCCAACACAAAGAATTCCTGTCATTTCTTCCAAGATGCTGTGCCTCTTCCATTTTATGCAAAATTTGAAAAGAGCTGTAGGGTCAGCTCAGTGCTGTTCTTTTGTTCAGACTGGATTCTGATTTTGGCTCTAGAAATTTACTTCTTTCTCTTACGTTGGTAATAAATTTTTTGGCCAAATACCAGCTAACAAGTGAATGGGAACATTCTAAACCAGTAGTGCTGTACTCTCAGAGCAGAAGTAGTGGCAATAAACAGCACACCAGATGCTGCATTGGAGGTTTTTCTTTTTATTTTTTTTAAAGACAGTTATTTATGGATTTAGGGAAATGAAGAAAAAATAGGATGGGACATCTGAAAAGTGGCACAAATTTGTAGAATCTCCTTGGTTTGAGTTTTTTTTTTCTAAAGAGCTACAAGCAATGTAGTGCTCACATAATATACTGAAACCTAATTATGTTAAAAACAAGTCAGAACAGATATTCAGCACTAGCAAACATGTCTACCACAACTTTCCTATTCCTTACCTCTTGTCAGATTTTTATATCATGCATGCTCCTCCTTCAGTCAGGGTAATCAACTCTTCTGAAAGTGCTTAAGGAAGCCACATCTGATATTTACCATGCCATGTTTTGAAAATCACCATTCTCTAAAAGGCATTTTGATCTTAGGTTCAGACCATGAAAAGGAGCAGTTTATTTGGAGCCTGGATGGCTTACATGGCAAGCAGTGAACAGTTTGCAGAGGATACTGTGCTAAAAGTGTCACTTTTAAAAAATAATATTGAGGCAGATCTTTACAAACATGGCACTTGTCCAAAGCACATATGGAACATAAATATAACCGTAAAATTTTATGCACCAGATTTGACCAAGGTCTTGAGTGCTAATTTATATTTTCTCCATTTTGCTGGAAGACTAGCTGCATTTGATAAAGCTACTTCATAAGGACTCTGTTCTCCTAACATTTACACATCACACATCTGGACTTGGAAAAGGATTCTGAGTTAAAGAGCCAACTAATGCAGATCTTGTTTATGTTATGTGCAATTACTCTTGTGTCATGAATCTCCCTGGGATATCAGAATGTGCTGAAGACACCCAAACAATATGTACTTCAAATAAAAGTGCAAAAGCCTGAGTGTTTCTGTCTCTATCAATGCTCTTGGTACATGTGATCATGGAAGAAGATTAATGGTATTTGTATTTTCTAACAATATTGCGTTTCATTTTTTATTAATTATTTGTATGTAATTAGAGCTGCCCTCAGCATCTGAAGATCTCTGTTTGGATTGTTTTTCTCTCACAACTCGCTCACTGCAGCCAAGGGAACTAAGTGATGGCAGTTGCAACACTCAATTCAGTTACATAAACACATCTTCCTTGCCAGATTCCCCTGTGGTGTTCCCATTCCATGAAGTCAGTCTGCAGCATTTAGTAATGTACTGTACCAGCAAGTTTCTTTTCATGTCACAAAGGATTAGGTCCTCTGCTCCTGGCAGCAGAGCAGCATGTGTGTGAGCATCACACACATGGAATCCACCCCACACCAGGTGGCTGCACCAGCAAGAGAACAGAGAAGAAATACAATACTTGACTAGCTACAGAACAAGAACTGAATGTCAGATTTTAGCAGGAGAAAAACAGCCTTCGTCCAGAAAAAAAGGCAGATTTATTCCTAAACCTGTTCCAGTGTCAACAATGAGTGTATGTTATACCTTCAACCATACACAAGATGCATGAGCTTCAGTCTGTACTGAGTGTATTTGCCAGTAATGATAAATAATGCTCAGGCCAGACTGTCCCTGTAGATGTAAACAGAGTCATACTTTTTAACATCAGAACTGGAACAAACACACCTCTGACTATGAAAGCAGTACGTGGTGAAAGAGGTGACACAGACAGAGTGACCTAATCCATCACAGCCATCAGCTGCAGGGATGAGGGGCTTTCTGGACAAGGTTTCCCCCACACCTGCCCATCAGCATGAGGCTGGGTGGTCACAGTTCATTGATCTGCCAGGTCTTACGTTCCCCATGGACAGGTCACTGCTGAAGGCTAGCTGCTAAATCAGAGACTAGTGGCTGTATGTCTCTGCAAGCATCAGGCACAATGGGCATGTTTAGAGCAGGCAGTGGAGCACCCCAGAGGTCTCAGAAGTACCTGAGCCACCAGGCTGAGCTGGTAATTCATGCAGAGTCACACAGCTGAAGGTACTCCTGAAGCACCAGCAAACTGAGTCATCCAGCTTTGCAGGCTGCCTGGCCTGGGTCAGTTCAAATGTCATTGGTTGAAGAGCGCACCTATGCACTTCAAGGATCAGTTGTAAATTCCACTTGCTGCCTAGATAAATATAAAAACACTGAGGGCTTTTTCTGAGAAAGAAACACAGGACAACAGAAAGAATCCAAATAAAACCTGAAGTAGCTGGAATTACTTATAAATGATTAATAATTACAACACAATGAAGGAGGCCTTTTTTTTTGATCCTTTTACACAATTCGCAGTCAACACTGAAGCTGTGTAAAAAAGTTTCCGTCCTTCTTTCTAATTTAAGACTTCATTTTCCTTTGGGACACTCTGAGCAAATTAAAGAGTCTTAGCAAGACCACTGCTGTATAAAACTGGAATCTGAAAAACCTGGTCTATATGTCCAGTTCAAGGACTTAGGGAAGCTGGATCAAACTTCCTAGCTAAAGTGATTTCATTACTCTTCTCTACAACTCCTACTAATAAATGTGCACATCCCTACCCAGCAAAGTGAGATTCTATCTCTCTGAGAATTCGGACACTACACAGTGCAAGGAAGACAAGATCAACCATTACATGAGTGTAGATCAATTTTACGTTCATATTTTCACACGGAATTGCTAAAGGCTCCAAGTGTTGACATGTTTGCTCAGTAATTCATGTGCCATGCTTCTCTTCAGTTAAACAAGAATAAAACACTCCTGTTCTAGCATAAGACTGTCCACTAGTGGACACAATACAAATCTGAGTTAAAGCTGTTCTGCTTAAAATAATGTGCTCTCTCAGTTCAGATTAATGTTTCAGTGTAGACAAACCTTTATTAAAAGAGAATGACTGAAATGCTGCATTAAGTCTGCAGTCCTGCAAACTGCATTTCTTCAAGTCTCCATACTTGTAATTGTTATATATATTCAGGTTAACTCACACTGCCTACACATGGGATAATCTGGCTATAAAAAGGGTGGTCTCACCTGCGGTAAGAGCTTTTACCTTTCACTTGCCCACCAGTCATATTGAGGAAATCCACCACTGCCCCAGTGGTCAATGCTGACTTGGGAAATTTGGTACCTGCCTTGTCAATTCTACTGGTTAGCGAGCTGCACACCAAGGTATAGAAGTAACCACCTAAATTCTTCATAAATTTGCCATTTCTAAAGTAAAAGAAGCAGCAGGTAAAAATCACACCACTTTCTGCGATGCTACTTTATATAATACTAACAACCTGTAAATAGCCAAAGGATATTTTTTACTTAGATAGATAGATAGATAGATAACATTTTACTTAGACTTAACACTAACACTCAAAATCTGAGAAAGTGTCTTCCTGAATACCACACATAATTTTCTTAAAATATTGGAGGTAAGTACCAATATTCCACAGAAGACTACAGGTTAAGTATATACTAGTGGAGTCTCCTTTGATAGGAGCCAGTAAAGCTTTTCTTGCAGCTTAGTGGCAAAGGATTTAAGGTACTAGGGATGCTAACAACCCAAAATCCATTTGCAACATAAAATGTTCTGTAAATCAGTGTGTTGCTGTTTGTTTAGAAAAGTGTGTGACACTCTCAACTTCTACTTTCAATACTTGTGCAGAAAATAATCACAGTTCAGGTGGCATTTGGGTATTTTGTATTTCAGAACTAGCAAAGGAGTCTGGTGACATGGTCATTGCTATGGTAACTATACTTTTGTAGTGAACATTGAAGTAAGTAGGTACATAAAACATGTATAAGTTGTCACTATATAAGTTACTGTTGCCCTGGGGCTGCAATAATTTCCTTCCTTTAAAATCGTTAAATCTAGCCATAAATACTTGGTATCTCTCAATGTCCTATTATTTCAATAAGATGACAAGGCTCCTCGTACATAATATAGTGCAAACACACAAGCACATCAATTTATCAAAATAGGAACTTTCTGAAGAAGTAATTTACTGGCCTGTAAGTAGCAAAGTATGAACAGGCTTCTGGCCTGAATAAAGAAAACCACTTCCAGGTTTGTACTCGGGCAAGACTGAGCTGTTGTGGGTTTAAAATGCTACGGCAATTTCTCCATCCCTGGGAAATACAGAGCCATTTCCAGGAAGAGAGCTCCACTGGATCTTCTCAAGTCTTCCCCTTATTCTTTATTTCCTCCACTCCTCAAATACTCCACGAATGGCTGAGATGTGGAATTAAAAGACAAGTTGGACCCTTCCTCCTTTAGCACACAGCAGTAATGTGAAGAAAAAGGTTTTGGTCTCCTTTCTGTCTTCTGCTCTTCAGCATAAAGAATGTTTGACCTAAGGAGGTCCTCCTTTTGTCCCAGCACAGCAATGTACCACCACTGTTATGTCTTTCATACACAAACTTGTTTTGGAACAGTGAAGTGCAAGCTTAACACGTAGCTTAACACAAGCTTCTCACACTTGGTGACAATGAACTGAGACTCAGAGAAAGGAAGCACAGTTGTCTTCCAATTTAGAGCAGGAGCTCTGCTGAGCCAGGGACAGGTCCACCCATGGCCCAGAATGAAGGCAGGCACTGACAGGTCAAGTGGATCCCTTGGGATCATTTCCTTGGCTTACATTACACGTATGGCTTGGAAATTTTACGCTTCAGAAACAAAGGGAACAGTGTTCTGCCACAGCTGCACTCTGTCATCACATCAATCGGATTAGGATGGCCACGGAGATGGAGGCCTGGGCAGCTACCAGGGATGAGGGAAGTACAGCGGAGTGAGGCTTTTCCAGAACACACACCAGTGCATGCCCTGCAACTGGACAAACATCAACTGACACCTTTCTAAACCAGAGAATCCTGCTGCTGCAAGGGAAAAAGGGAAAAGGTGCTAATTTTACGTATGACGAGAAAGCATCCACTTTAATGTATCATTGATGTTCTGCTCATTTCTCTAATGACAGTATTAAGTCCTGTTTTTCACTTAAAGTAGGTATTTGACCTCTGTTTGCTATGACATATACTGTATCAAAACCTTACATGCTTTGAATGTATTTTCTGAGAGTACAAGAACTTTTTAAATGAATCCTTTGATAACTAGGTCCTTTACCACAGATACTCACTAGCTGTTTACCAAGTAAGTAATTATCATTTGAAATTTGACCTTTGGGCTATATTCAAAGATGGAAATTTGTACACAAACTATTCTAGATTACCTCATTATATCTAGAGCAGTGAAGGGAGACCTAATATGGGATCACTGAAATGGTGGTTACCTGTCAGTCCTTGCCTCATGATTTTATAGACTCTAAAAATTTATCTCTGGGGAAGAAGCTCAAGGACTGTTTTTTGGTTTCTTACTTTTAGATGTACTATCTCTAATTAACTACATCCCTAATCAAAAAAAATCATGCAGCCACATCCTCTTTAAAATATCCCCCACGTCTCTGCTGCTTTAGCTACACTGTACAGAGGGAACCTGAGACAGAAGCTACAGGTCTAGAAAGGGACAATAGGGAACAAGATCTCCTCCAGCAGTAAAGTCCTAGATCAACTCAGGCTGTAATGTGCAACACTAATATAAAATCTGCAAATCACCCCCTCACAGGCTTCATTCACCAGTAGTGCTCTCACTTCATTGTGCTGTTTTGCTGATACAGAAGGTACAGAAGTGCAGGTTAACAAGCTGTGCACTGTGGCTGTTTGTCTTATGCTCTGTTACATTTGGAAATCTGTTCTTATGAGTCAACACCAATAAAAAACAATTAAGATTGGTACTACTTGAGAAGAATAGAATTTTTGCATTGCTGTGTAATCCTTGGTCTTTTGAGTACATATATGATGCTTTTAAAAAGCCATAATGATAATAATTATAACATCACTATTAATAATTAATAAGGACAATAATAATAATAATACAGGATGAAAATTTCCATCAAGTCAATATCCAGTAAAAATCAGGTGATAACTTGATAATACTGATAACTTCAGTATTAAGAACTGCAAGTATGCTGTAAGAATTTTGGAATCTGCAGTTTGAATATAAACTCAGAAAACCTAGGTTAGGCTGATATTGAAAAAAATTCAACTACCTGAAGATAAAAGACAGACAAGCAAGTTATTCACACATTAACTCCTGCTCATCTTGATACTATGAATGAAAACATATATGAAAAAAGTCCAATGTTCTGAAAAAATAATTTCCAGCTGATTTACTTCTCCAAACACTATAATATTTACTAGTAACAATAGTTATTCTGCAGCTTCACTACAGGATGGCCTATCATTAGTATTCTCCACAGTAGGACTGTGACACTCCCCGACACACGGCTCCTCCACAGAGCTCTTGTGCTGACAGAGGGCCAAGGTGACAAAGAGCCACCCACTCCTCACAGAACTTGCATCACACAATCCCTGCCGTCACATAAAAACGAATGTGGAAATGCAGGGAAGCCCCATCTCCTTTCCCTTTGCTGCCCTGCATAAGAGTTAGCCATAATTCAGTTGACATATCCTTAGCCCATGAGCTTTCACTCTGTTCTGCCAGAATTCAACAGTTGTTTTAAAACACGGGGACTACTACTAGAAGTTGCTGGAAGTATTCATGCAGAGAGCTGAAAAGATTGACAGTGATTTTTTTTTACTTATATAGCAAAGACTAATTTGTATTTTACGCTGTTTCAGCAGTCTTTAACTGTTTTCTTCAAAATCACTGGCTCAGTGGCACCATATGGAGCATGTTGAACTTAAGGTACCAAGAATGTGTCCAAGATATATCTCACTCCAGTGTGTTAAAACATTCCACCCTGCAGCTGTCATTATAGGAATATAATTCATACCCTAAAGTTTAAAGAAAAACAGTGTAGCTTACTATGCTTACAAAAATACAAGATTCTTTTGGTTCCAAGTAACAGTCAGTAAATGGAAAACAGTTAATCTTAAATACTGCTGTCTTAAATATTTGAAATTTTAACTGATCATGAACTGCTTTAATTCTGCATGATATTTAAGACTGAAAGCAAACAAACAAACAAAAAAGAAACACGGAAATGAATTCCTAAAAAAAAACCATAGTGAAGGGACTTGTATATCCAGCCTTAGCACAGACCACCATTACTTTTTCCTTTTCATTCACTGTATTTATTTTAAAAATTGACATAGGAGATTATGGAGCAAAAACCTTAAGCTACATTTTGTAATGGCTCTGAACAAGTGTATCATCAGTGCTATGGCATTTCACCTCTCTCTGATCATTACTTCTCCAGTCTTTTCTTTGTTATCTCTGTTTAAAATGTAAGTTCCTCAGGACAAGACATACCTCTTTGTTTTGCACAGTGTATAGAACTTCAAACATCAGCTACAAAGTTAATTGCTGTAATAATAAGCATAGGACATAGGTAAGAAAAAACCACGACAGTCTCTTGGAAAAGCTGTCTTGGGATGGACAGATAATTCAAATAGTCAGTTTGCAAGACAGTAATGCAAGATGCCTTAGAAAAGGATCCAGAAACCCCCATTCTTAGCTGCCAACCCACCATCTAGTCTGTATATGATGAAAACTATTTTAGAGAATTTAAAAATTCTATTGATACAATTTCTTATGAGCCTTTCTCTGCATAGCCAGGAAGGGGAAAACATTTCAGAAATCTTCTAAGGTTATCTGATGATAGTTTCCTGATAACAGCAAGCTCCTGTGTGAGGCTGAACACCCTGGAGGCCTCCATGGGCAGCAGTAAGCCGTGTGTGCCGTGCTGCCAAGGTGGGGAGCTCCTACTTACTACCGAGCAGTAACTCACACCCAGGAACAAGGGCTACCAAAGACCTTGGGATGCTTTCCCCATAGCTGGGACAGGCCACAGAGGATCCACACAACTGTCTGAAAATGTGGAATTGAAATAGGAAAGCGCTGCAGAGTTATACAAAATTTGCACTCCAGGCTGTGGCTGGGTATGATGTGCTTGATTCCAGAAAAACGAAATGCAAGAAATATACAAGAAAAAAGAAGCTTTTAAGGAAATGTTATGAAAAGGTAAGCATTGCAACTTGCTCTGATGTCACTTAAAATTAGTAACAGGGTTTGGGCAGCTTAGCATAGACAAAATTAGTTACATTTCAAATAGTTTTCAGGATGCATTTTATATATTTCAAATCTCCTTTTGTGAATTTTATTTACATGAAGAATAACTTTTCTTACTTGTAATCCTGAACAAGGATTTATTGCAGAAGATCTTACTAACAAAGGAAAAAAATCAGTAGTACTGAAAACATTTTTCAAATCTAATTAAAAAAATAATTTGAAACATTTCTACATATATAAATTACCCAATTCTCTGCGTCCACCTAACACTCAAAATCATTACAATATCATTGAATGTACAAGATTTTAAAATAGAAAAATTACTTGCTTACTCCTGTATTAAGCATTTTCCTGGTCTAATAACATTGTTCAATAATCTATTACCCGCTCTCTTCCCACTAATCTATGCAAATGTCCTCCAAATTAGGTAACTTCTGCTAATTTATGTTGTAATATTTTGCACAGTGCATTTTTCAAATTAGAGTAACAATAAAGAGAAACTTGTTTAGGAACAGCAGAGGTGAAGCATGGTTAAAAGGTGGTAGCTGACATCCTAAAAAAACCAACTCCAATGGAAGAGGTACACATGAATCTGTGTGGCCTGAATAAAGTCTGTTACAAGGAAGACCATCCCCTAAAATACTTGATGTCTTTACCATAAAGGAAAAGATAACTTTGGGACAGGTTATGTTGTCACTTCCTTGCAGACTTAAAAATTATTCCAAGACCGCTTGACCGCTAAAAGATGATGTTAACACCCTTAACACTTTGATCTTGATTTTAGCGTGTTCTACCTGAAATTATATGCATGCACCACTTATCCTAGGACACAGAATTCTTGTTTCAAATATTAAACTCATCTGCAAGTAAAGTTAATATGGAACTCCTGAAATGTAGGGTTTCCATGGGGTCTAAATAACGGGTCCAACCTCCCACCATTCTTTAGAACGCTCCTAAGTGTGCCCACCCACCTCTGAGGGAATGCTGGCTCAGAGATGGGTTACAACCTGCAGCATAAGGCTATGTACTTCTTCAGTTCTTTTCATGAGTTTAGATTCCAGAAGAAAAAAATTTGGTTCCAGATGATGAGTGTTCTTTTTTGAGCAGTGAGATTCAGTAGTTTGACTCATTATTGTAATTCACATATACCAAGATGCAGCTCCATCCAAATCTGGCATTTACTTTGATGTTCAAATCAAATGCATAGTGTTTGGCAACTATATATGCAGAATTTAAATTGACTGATCCATTTATCTGAAACTGGTATGTGTCCAAGACCACTCACAGATGTATCTCTCCTGCCTAGCAGAAATTCCAACAAGAGGAAAAAGACATGTTAATCATAGCTGCTCCAAAATAACTCATACAGCAAATATTGTGTGTTAAGACCATCTGACTGCCCATCTATGTTTCAAAAGAAGTTAAGAAGAACCAGGTAAACTGATGGTAAAGGATACGTGTAATTCCATGAAATTTCAGATATTTTTCCAGTTGCAGGGAGGTTCTCCTTGCAGAGCAATTGAGACTGTCCCAACAACACATTTTATGGCCACCACTTAATTTCTCATGACAATTACAGCTCTTTTTTTATTTAAAAGAGTGTTGCACAACCTGGAGAGGTCAACAGTCTGTCTGATAGACAAGATAAACATGCCCTGGTCTCTCATAGGAATTCTGGAGCAGAAATATGCCTTATTAAAAGAGATCCTAAAGAGAACCTAATTCTGTGAGGTCTCTTACCTGCCAGGGATCAAAAACACTAGCTTGGCCTCTCATATTTTCAAAAATAGAATCCTTCAGAATGGAGCCACAGAGAAAGAGAAATGAACATGCTGTTGACTGGTGCCTGCAGACTGGCTCAGACTCACAGGACAATAATATCAAGATGAAGAAGCAGAATTTCTCATGTTCTCAATAAAAATATTGAGTTTCTCTTGAACTGATATCCATGAGTTTTCAGCATCAGAAAAATTTAAAATAAAATTCCTGTCTCCAGAAATACTAGGGATATCTTCAAACAGCTTATTCCACTAGCAAGGCCATACCTCGACAACAGCAAAACAGCTTGAAAAGTATCACAAAGGACAGGTTAATTTGGGATCCTAAGGGTGTTCCCCTGGAACGTGTACCAGACTGCCACTGCCTTCAGTGAGTTTCTCCAGTGCTGAAGGTTTTTGATTCCTGAAGGCACAGCCCAGCTGGGCCTAGCTCCACTGGCGGGCCCAGAAGCAGATGCTGATGGCCAGTTCCTCTGCAAGGGTGGAGAGGAAGTCCTTCTCCTGAGCTGTAGGTGAAGAAAGAAACCTTCTACTTGTGAAATTAGAGCCTTCAAATAACATAAACTGCAGATGATGGACACAACTGTTGGTAGAATTTCAGGTTCAGGGTCAGGAGTTCCCCTCCACACAGCTAGAAACGGAACCATCAAACAGGCAGGATTGTGCATTTCAAGAGTTCTACTGTCCCAGCCATTAGAACCATCAAACAGGCAGGATTGTGCATTTCAAGAGTTTTACTGTCCCAGCCATTAGAACCATCAAACAGGCAGGATTGTGCATTTCAAGAGTTTTACTGTCCCAGCCATTAGAACCATCAAACAGGCAGGATTGTGCATTTCAAGAGTTTTACTGTCCCAGCCATCAGACTGCTATGATTTTGTGCTTTGGAGGGCAGCTCCTGCACATGGAAGCCACTCCAGCATGGAAAACACACTGACTCGTGGATGTTTGCTCCCCTGATGGGACTGCACACGTTGATGGTTCTGACACAGAGTATGAGGAAAAAAGCAGGGTCTGAGGACTTAATGAGCAGCATTTTGACAACATTACTTCTCACATATGGATTAGCAGTAGTTTTACCAAAGTAAAGGTTTAATGGATCATTTCTCTGGAGAACTAAAAAAAAATCAAATGGTATGACTAGGAGGGGTAAGTTCTGTTAACTTAGAACAAAAAACTTACAGAGCCAAGCGATTTCTCCACATTGCTCCCTGGGAGGTCAGTACTTAAACAAATGGTGTTGTAAGTCAGAATATGACCATTAAACCTGAAAATATAGCCTAAGGACACACTTTGATGTGGCTGCAAAATTATCACCCAAAGGCTGTTATAAATGGGGTGGCTTAAGTTTATAAATAAGGCAAGCTTTTAGAGATCAATTAATGCCTTTGGGAAAACCATGGGTGCTTTTATCTATTTTCAAGTATTTTAGGTATGCTGCAATCATATTTTTTCTACTTCTTTTACAAGATTATTTCCTGCTTTTAGGAAAATTCTGAAAAAAAAATTTAAAATTAGCCAAATATTTTTGCAACCTTCACACGTATTTATGCCCCATTGCATATGCTTCATAATATAGTGTGCAATTAACTTTCAATCTAATGTCATTACCTCAACTCTAAATTGTAATTAAAAAATATAATAGAGATTTTAATCAGTAATAGTTTAGCGTAAGTCCACTCTAAATACCCTCAATGTGTGTTTTCATAAAGGAAACATCTCTTTCCATTATTTACTTATACACAGCAGCTTTTCAATAGTCTTAAGGAAACATCAGTGGGTTAAACTTGTTCTTATAAAATCCAGAGAAGGAATCCTGGTAACAGAAGATTATACAGCTAATTGGAAATAAGAGAGGGTTCAAATGTCTAATTTTGCTCTTCTTTGTTGAAGCAAGCCAGAAAAATGAAACTAGCTAATAGATTTATAATGAGATGTGAAACTCTCCTGAGGGAATAAAAATATTATATGAGCTATATAAACAGAGTGAAGGAAGGTGTTGACAGAGAAAGATAACATGAGAGAAAGAACAAGGCTGAAACTGCAGTTTTGAAAAAATAGTGCTACGCAATAGTACAGAAAAATAGATTAACATAATAAAGATATTGCCAATTCTATTCCAAACCCCCCAAACCACATTTTCAAGATTGTGAGCCTCAGCATGGACCTACTACTGTCTCCTTAACTATCCTTCCCTTTTCTCCCCTTTCAAGAAGCCTTTGTTCAGACTCAAATTTGTAAGCACAGGAAGCATCAATACATACTTGGAAAGCATCAATGCATAGTCTTTAGGTGAAAACTGTCTCTTTTATATAAAAACCTCTGTCCAAGAACATTCACAGCTAATATACAACTTATCCATGCATGGTAACATTTAAGTCAGCCAATGACCGTTTCTTTGCTGTATTCCCTGTGACACCCTAACAGCACTGGCTGCTTGTATCTGATGAAACAGAGAGGTTATCAGACTTTCTCTTCCAAAGTCCTTTGCATCACCATGGATTACCCCCTCATCTAATCAGATCTAGTGATTGTGATCTGAGAAAGATGCACCAGCTCAGCGATTAACAGCAGTGTGGCTCACAGAACTTGCTCTGGATATAAAACTGCTAAATCTGGGTGAAGGGGGCAGGTGACATCATGTGCTAAGGGCAGGTGACAGAGGTCTGCATCAGCTCACACTTAGATGCTGTCCATGGGGGTAACACGGCACTGCAGCCTTACAATCCACTGCAAGGACTACCTGTAATGGGGAGAATCCAGCACATGCTGGCATAAGAGGCTTTAGCATAGCCCAACAATATTCTGAATCAGAAACTGTCTACATCTGCCTCAAACAGGGCTAGAAACGTGGAGGTACTGGAATTAACCTTAGCTGTAATGGAAAACAAAGCTTTATTGTAACATGTTTTTCACCGACATTGTTATCTGCAAATATCTCTGTGAAACTGAAGTTCTGAATTTACACTGGTTTAATGAAGTTTTGGTGAACATTTCGGCCTCTATTCTTCTTGCTTGTATCAACTGCGTAATTCAATTTTATTCATACTCTTAGTTTAGCAGTTCTTAAATTATATATTAGATATTATATAATATACATTTTTGCCCCAGTGGCCTGAGTATTAAAAGGCATAAGTCGCTTACCTTTAAAAAGCTTTCAGAGACATTTGTTAATATTACACTGAAAACTGAAAGCCAGCTTCTGCAGGTCTTTTCCTCCAGACAGGTGAGTTGTGTCTAAAATGTATTCAGCAGCTGAACACATTTCAGGACACTTAACTGAAGAAAAAAGTTAGAATTCAATTTTGCTTGTTCCTGGCTCTGCTCTTGCTCTGTATGACCTTGGGCAAATAACCTTTCAATTGTCCACCTGTAAAACAGCCAAGACTACACACCCACCCTATTGGTTTATTCTGAGCTTTAATGTGTATGAAGTGTTACGAGATGCTCTGGGAAGTGCTACAAAGTGAAAGGGGTCATCAATCACCGTCACTAAAACACAAGCTGCTACAGTACAGTGGGATCTGCCTGCCTCTCTCAAAGGACATGTTCCATTTTGTGCTGCACGTTCTCCAGTAGTCACAGTCTTAAAAGTATCTCAACACTGCAGAAGGAAGGATAAATATCCCTAAGCATTCTGAGACACTACCAGAAAATATTTTCAGTTTTAAGAAGTGAAGTCTGTTGGAAAGTATAAGCTTTGCTTCTGAATACCTGCTTGTTTCCCATAACAGGAAACAAGAAAGACGTTTTTCGAGAAAGGGTTCCTAAACTGCTTAAATAGCTAGACATTAGCTGAAAGCAGCACTAAATATAAATTTAAATACTTGGCTCTCAATTTTCCATTCGTTCATAATGTACTAGGTAAACTATACTAAAATAATTACTTGCTTATTACTCATGAATTTCAGTGCAGCAGCTGAGACAATGTAGATAAATAAGATGATTAATTGAGACAGAATGAATCACAACAAAATATGTTGTTGTAAAAGGTATGGTTAACACCACAGTGATTCATATCATTTCAGATAACAGGGCTTTTATCAAAAATGGCTGCAAGGTTGGGAAATGATTTAAAAGCATTTTATCTTAGAGAGCCACAGCAGTTCACATGGGAGGGAAAAAAAGGAAAAAAGAGAGGAGAGAAGAAGCAGCAGATTCAGTGTCTGCAGCTGAAATAGCCTTGGGCTGTTTCAGCATCCTTCCCACAGCACATCTTTACAACATGCCACTGACATTATCAACCTCCCTTGTGCTAGAGACCTCTCATTTTTCAGATGGCCACAATATATTAGATATTCCTGAATATCTAGTATTACTACCAAAAAAGTTATTTCTATGAATCAAGGAGCAATATTGCAACACTATAGCTGTCCTATAATTGAAAGCACAACACCCACCACAGGAAACAGGCATCAAAAATCTACAAAGACATCAAAGAAAAATAGTATTTATTTTTCCTCCATTCAGAATTATGATTTTTAATTCCCAGGCTCCCTCCAAAGACTTTGCAGAAATCTTAAATGTAGGATTTATAAAAAGAAATACTACGTGTTTACTGCAGTTTAGAAAAGCAAACACCAGCAGCAGCTGACCTCAAAAACCTCTACCTGTTAAAACAGAAGGGAAGATGAGATGTCTCCTTACAAAATTCTTTCCCATGTGTATTTAATAAACTGGGTCAGAATATCTGACTACGATTTTTAACTGCACCACAGACTCCCTGTAGGGAAATGTGCAAACCTCAGTCTCACCCAGCCTCGGAACTGAAGATAATTACCCTCACCAGTGGGGCAACTTTCTGAGAACTGAAAGTGCAATGAAAAAGAAAATACCAGTCTGAACTAAACTGAACTGCAAAACACCAACACCCAACTTAATGTAATTTAAGATGATTAATGTTTCTGACAATTTAATTCCAAGTGAACGGAGATGTCAAAGGTAAAGGCTGAACTCCTAAGGATGATAGCTTGCCAACAATCAGTGACTGAAAATAACCTCTCAATATAGACCAGGTCCAGTAAGATAAAAAGAAAATGTTTCTTAAGGGCTCTTTACATAACATACATGCAAGTTAGCAGTATTAAATAAGCCTCTTCAAGATACTCAGTTTCAAATACCATCTATTATTTGCCTTTCAATAACTATTCCCAACATTCAAAAGTAATTATAAATGCTTACTTGAAAATATTTCAAACAGAAACATCAATTTGTGACATTTATGGCACAATCAGCCATCCTTTGCTATGTTCCTCACTTCTCAGTCCCATCTGATACTGAAGAGCAGTCTGAAATGTTGGTCTCCCTTTCATTATTTATTGAAAGTCAAACTGTATTTCCCTTCTCACACACACCAAATTACATCTGCCACCTGATTTTCTCCTGACTCCTACTTCTTAATGGTTTCCTCAAAATCAGACAACTCAGCAGTGTGAAAGGACACTGGTGGCTGGAAAGCTACCTGCCAGGTCTAGAAACAGTAGGAATTGCACTGTGTAAACTCAAATCAATTCAGTTAAGCCATTATGAATGCACACTGCTTCTAAGAGAATCACCACGAGGCTCATTTATCTTACAAAAGTGATTATGTCTCATTCAAGATTCTTCTGGGCTGTGGGCAGATTCCTAGGCCTGCAGGTATCAATCTGATCCCAGGTGATAATGCAGCAGAGGAAATTTGCAGGTCGAACTGAAGGTTGTTCTCAGCGTCATATCTTAATGTTAATATATCCAATTATGTGGAGTGAGAGTTTACAGCAAGGCAACAGACAAATTTGTTTGGAAATTGTCATTTAGGTGTAAATCCTAGTGTGCTGAACACAGTTTATCCCAGAAAACATACCACTATTTCCATTCCCTTCCTCAGTTAAAATAAACACAAAGCTACAGACTGCCTGCAAGTTCAAAATAAGGAAAGTGTTAAAGTCACCAAAATCCCACCATACCTTCATTTTTATGTCTACTGTTTTTCATTGCCACTGAAGAGAATTTTTTATGTCATTGAAGAGAGTCTTGTCTTTATAAGGGCTTACAAAGGGTATTAAGGGTTGTTGTCCAAACCACCTACACTTGTAGGGATCTTTCTGTTAGTATTTGATACCTCATTTGAAAATATTTTAAATAAAGGAGGGACAATGCAACATTCCAGTATAATTGTGAAGAGAAATGATGACAAGTCCCATTTGATCCCTTATTCCATCCAAAGGCACTCATCTCTTTAAAGCTCAGGATTTCTAACTCTAGAACCACCACTAAAGCTATTGTCATTGCTTCTTAAAAGGTACAAGTCTTGTACACAACCTGCTTCCTTTTCAGCACATTTCAGTCACACCAGCAGCAACTTCCCAACAGGCTCATGGATGCTCTGTCTTTGCAAACTTCACTTTATAATCCTGTCATTAATTTGTTCAGAGATTACGTGTTTAGCAGTAGCAGCTCTTTACACTAGAGAGGAAGAGGATCAATTTTTAAGGAATAATTCTCACCTTAGTTTTCTTTATTATTTTGTACTTCAAAAAAATTCATGATTTCTCTTCTACATAACTTCCTCAGCTTCTACTGATCGCTGTACACTGAACACCACAAGTTATAACATTGGCTTACTGTTTTTGCTGTAAAGCACTAGATGAAAAGCTCAACATGCCAGTAACTCCAAAGTTTCTAAATTCTAAAATTTTTCAGTGATGTCCTGCCTACACATAGCAAGAGAATCCAGATCCTTACCACATCAATATCAACAAATATTCCTCTGAGTCATGAACTGGTGCCAGATGCGAAGATCAGTTATGTGAAAGCCTTGCAGTGTCCCTTAAATCCTGAAGAAACTGCTGTCCACGTGCACATGCAAAAATACACAGATGGTTCCCCGAAGGTGGTTCCTTCCCTGAGGAGATGCCACTGGAAGTCACATCTTTTGGGGAGATGGAAACTGAATTCGGATTCCCATGTCAACTATTGACTTTGATGGGTCAAGTATTTAATGTATATCAACATTTAGCCCTAACCAGCAAAATGGAATGTGATACATACAGATTTAGTCTCCTTTACTTGCCTAGAATAATTGCTGTGTAGGAAACTTTCTACAACTCTGCAAAGATGTTACTTTCAAAGCTTTCACTCTTTTGACCATTCTGTTACTGAAAGTTGCTCTGAGTTGTAAAGTATGTATTCTAAGGTGAGCTTTTACAGATGAATTAAGCAGCAACTTGTGACAAAGCAGTTATCATCAGGAGATAATTGACCTTATTTGAGAGTTAAGCATCCTGAGGCAAAGTAGAGTGTGCTTAATCCTGGCAGGTTAATTATCCAGTGATTATGGTAGCTTGGAAGGTATTACTGCTAAGAACCATTTGCAAAATGACACTATTAAAAAAACCTTAATTTAATAAAAATTAAAAGCAATGACAATAATCAAGTTCTTCAGTCATGTATTGCTAGATAATGACTGCAGAATGGCCCTACTTGGTTAGCTGCAATAACCATATAATTATTCCTTTTCTGAATGTTCTGTACTGAAGTTGTTATATGAAGTACTGTTAATAAATACAAAAAATTCAAGACAAGACATTTAGATAGGTTATAAATGAGATTAAAATAAATTATCAAAACACCAGTGGTCACTGAATTAATGCCAAAATTGATAGATATACTGAGCTGTTACCACAGCATTCAGTGTCTAAACTACAGTTAAGGGTATGCTGGCATTTACATTCAAAACTAGAATATTTATTCTGAGAGGTTTATAACTTGCCCATTTTAATTACCATCTGGCTGAAACTTGAAATAACCAATCTCCATTCAGATGTAAATTCTTAAGTAGAAGATGTAATTTAAAATCACTTTGCCAATTGTTTTTAGTTTAGGAATGGCAGCAATTCGGAATTTTGCTGCACTTGGATGTTTTTCTATTACTCAAAAAATAAACAGCTCAGTGCTTAACAATAGAATTTTATTGGACTATAATGTGAAAATAAATATAGGGATGAATAAAATTGTGTCTAAGAGTATTGTTTGTACTAATGAAGTAACAACCATACAACTTAGTATGCCCTGCTTATTTGTTAACTTATGGACTTACACTAATGGAAAACGTAGCACAAAGCAAAAGGAAATTACACCAAATGGACAAAAATTTAGTGTTGGCTAGCTGAAGTGGTTCATGGCCCATCAAGCTATACACAAACACACACACACAAAAAATCCTGAATGTGCTTGTAGCTGGAATTCACATAGGAGGAAAGAAAAAGTACCAAAACTAAGGGCAGAAGCTTTCAGAAGGCAGAACATGTCAGACTGAGGTTTGAGTTTTGCAACTACTCCTTATCAAAAAACTGTATGCAGAGAGCAGAAATTCTGACAGTGAGAACCCACAGAAGCTACTCAAGAAGTACATCATGCCAAGAGCATGGTTTCAAGTCACACAGAAAGGCAAGACA
Organism: Prinia subflava; assembly: GCF_021018805.1. Taxonomy (NCBI): domain Eukaryota; kingdom Metazoa; phylum Chordata; class Aves; order Passeriformes; family Cisticolidae; genus Prinia; species Prinia subflava. The sequence continues at coordinate 20,882,918 of NC_086255.1, read as the reverse complement.
AAACCCACTGCAAGCAGCATTTCAACAACTCCAAAGCAGCAACAGCCAGCAGGAAGCTGAGACTAAAACATGATCAGGGTTTCATGATTAGTGTAAGCAACAAAGAGGCTGGTACTCTGAAGTATTTATGTATATTGCACTGCAAGTTTAAGGACAATCACTTCAGTTTAAATAATCTCTTTTCTCCTGAAAGACACCAAAATGCTTCAGAAATGATATACAGAAAATGCAGGGAGTCTTTCAACTTTAACCAGCACAACAGTACTACACAATATTTTTGACAGCAGGTGAATAATGCCATAACAAACTGAAATGACAGAGGGAATTAACCTAGTCTGAAATGGGACTGTCACCTGTATCATGAGCTACTGTTTATAAAATACACAAATAAACAAAAAGTAACAACCTATGAAAAACAGCACCTAATGAGCCACGATGATCTGAATTATCCTAATAGGTCAGTGGAGCAATATTTATATAAAAGACTTTCAAGTTTTAATCGCAGAAGTTTCTATGAAACTCTTCTACTCCAAAATTATCTAGAGTTGGTAGTACTTAATCTGTGAAATCTGACAGTGAAATTGTTCCAGTGCTTGACAACCCTTTCAGTGAAGAAATTCTTCCTGATATCCAGCCTGAACCTCCACTGGCCCAGACTGAAGCTATGTCCCAGAGAAGCAGGCTCTGAGACACAAACACCTCAGTGCAAGAGATACAAATCCTTCTGTTACTCTATTAGGACTCACCGTTTCATTTCCAAAAAGAACATCCACGTAAGGCATGACTTTCATCATTGGCTCTTTGTAGAACTGGCTTATAAATGGTGCAGAAAGATTCAAGCTGAAGATCTTGTTGTTGGCAGAAGCCTGAGCAGCCACTTTTAATACTGCTTCTGGTGACACTGTCAGGAAGAATCCCTGCAAGCATCAAAACAAATCAATGTATGTTACTAATTTTACATTAGGTACCACATGAAGCATGCTATTTCTGTAAAGTCTCTCCCAACCCACATTTGTCATACACGTGCACAGATACAAACTTCTGGGAAATACTGCCTTTCCATTAAGGTATTAAAGAGGTGACAAAGAATCTGCACATGCCTGGAATCACAGCCTTCCAAAATGTAACTCCTTACCTCTGCATTCCACGGACTACACCCTCCTATGGCAGCTAAGACTAATGTCCATGCCTTAAAATGTGATGTATTACAATTCTAAATGCCCCTTTATAGTACTGGAGTCAATCAGACTGTGCTGCTTAATTCCAAAGTCCAGTCTGATGGCTCTATACACAGTGAGAAGACTAATGAAATCCCTTACCTTAAACATTAGTACCTTGTTTACAACAAAGGCCTCAAAATGCTGACTTTGTAGCACTTGTTACTGTTTTGTAGAAAATAACCTAGGGGTTTTCATGTTCTCACATAGGTATTTTATCTGCCCCATTCTCCCAAAAGTACTTTTCTTTACTCAGAACATCAACATTTGAGTAAGTACCAACTTCCACAAACCACTACTTGTATACTAAATTGTGAATTTAGTTGAAATTGTGATTTCAACCCTACCAAGAACTTTGAATTTAGCACTGCAGATGGTTACGCCAACCACATGTGTTCCAGGAGCCATGTAAAGATCTCCTACAGTTTCAATAATCTACTAATTAAACAAAGCTCAGACTTTACATTAATTAAACAAATTCCTCGTGTTTTGTTTTTATAATTCTAAAACTTATTGTACTAACTGTTCTCTAAACTCAGTGAATAACAGCAATTTCAAGCATGAGCAGCAAATGCTGAATTTAAGGCCAGAGATAACATCTAAGGCACAGTGAGAAACAATTTTGAGGAGGATCTGACAAATAAAACACCATCTCAGTCCTATCTATAACATCACCACCATGACACTCCAAAAGATGTAAAAGTAACACAGTCTTATTTTCCAGTTTTCATCCATATGATTATGCCTTTGAATCACAGGGTATCTATATTTTCATCCTGCATACTTCAGTTATCAGATCATTTTAGGCATTCTACTCACTGGAAAAATAATATAACTCTACAGATTAAAGACTACTTTGAGAATATATATATATTTATTTCTCCTCACTCTACACTCTCCAGTCTAAAAAATACATGATTGATTTCAAAATGTGGGCATGATTTGCTACTTGAGGATCAAAGTCCAAAGGGCACCAGAATCCTGTGCATGTTGGGGAGTTACTCGGCACCCTGAAGGACTGGAAGCCTGTAAACATCCAAGCCTCTTTGCTAATTTTACTTCTGAAGAATTAAAATGAACAGTTTATATAACTTTTCATCTCCATAGCAATTTCTACCACCTTTTAGTTTTTTTATTTAATGAACAGAGAGATGGATTTTTTAAAAAACTGTTCCTAACACAAAATAAAAATCTTCCAAGGGTGACGTGTTGTCAGCTCTGGATAAATGACAGATTGCTCCACAGTGGTCTACGTAAACAGTAACCTGGTCAAATACTTAGGCTTCTTACCAATTTTAGGCTGAAAACTTCATCTGAAGTAAAATACATCTGATTGTAATTTACAGTACAGAACACTATCCCCATGAGATCTAATTCAGGCCTGCATCCAACTCCCTTTTCCTTGGAAAGGCAACACAAAAGTACTGAGATACAGATAGGAGAGTTTGCTTTTTAGATCCTGCAAAGTAAAGGCCAGGAAATCTCAAAGGCTATAGCTCTGTCTTCTAGGTTTCTTAAAAATCACTTCTGCCATTTAATTGCATTCCCCCACGGTTTTACTTATATTTTTATTTAAATAACTGTTTGACATTAAAAAACTTAGAAGTTAAGAGCTCAGTGTATGACAACTCTTTTCCAAGTATAACATTTCTTTGCAAAAGAAAACTATAGCAGTACAATCCACAAAATGGAATTACCAAAGTAGGGAGCAAAATAAAATTTGACCTGAACAGATATGGATTTAAAGAAACCTAATTCAACCCCCTTCTTCAGGTATTTGAATTGACTTTGTCTCTACTTTTAGTGGAATTCCATGCAGCTATGACCAGTGTAGTTACAGGAACCCAGCTTCCCAAGTTTGTATTACAACCAGAGAAGCCACAGGCCACCCTACTGCAGCATGCCACAATAGTGTAGAGGAATGAATTCCCCTAAAACCCCAGTTTTCCTTCTATCTCACTGGGATTCAGAGCAAATGCTCTGTGACTTCCTTAGAGACTCAGTCTGCAGGCTCTTGCAGCTGCCACTGCTTTTGGTCCAGACAGATGTGCACAAAGGAATGCCTAAGCCAGCTACTCTTACCCACTCTAACAATTCACTGTCAGCCAACATTAGCTCTGAGTAGGAGAGTAAGTGTACCCTGTATCGCTGCTATGAAGGCTTTATATCCCACCAGGAGGAAGTTCTATTCCCACTAACAAGAAGGTGAACAGGCTCCTCTGAAGATACTCTATATCCACCTACACACCTTAGACTACTACAGACAGTTTTGGGGTCCTATTTACCCTCAAAACCCAAAGGTACTCAAAACAACCATAAGGAAACTATTTCTGATCAAAGGATGAGACAATTAACAAACCGAAATTCCAAGAGCCTGGAAAATGTACATTGCATGGAAAAATGAAATTGTTGTGTATGTATCTATCTTTGTGAAGGAGGGGGATGCTGGTGCACAACCAGCTCAGTATGAGCAGTGCCCAGGTGGCCAAGAAGGCCAGTGGCACCCTGACCTGTAGCAAGAACAGGGTGGCAGTGATTGTCCCTCTGTCCCGGGCACTGGTGAGGCCACACCTTGAGCCCTGCTTTCAGTTCTGGGCCCCTCCCTTCAGAAGCGGCACTGAGGTGCTGGAGCATGTCCAGAGAAGGGCAACAAGGCTTGAGAAAGATCTAGAAAACTTGTTTAGTCTCAAGAGGAGGCCCAGGAGGAACCTCACTGCTCTTTACAACTGCTTGAACTGAGATTGCAGTGAAGTGGGGACTGGTCTCTGCCTACAGAGAACAAGAGGAAATGGCCTAGAGCTGAGACAGAGGAGACTCAGACTAGATATTAGCAGGGTTTTTTCATTGTTAGGATGGTCAGGCACTGGAATAGGTTGCCCAGGGATGAGGTGAAGTCACCACTCCTGGAGGTGTCTGAGGAGCACCAGGACACGGTGCTGGGTGATGTGGTTTAGGGGTTTAGGGGTTACAGTGCTGAGTGGATGGTTGGACTCAATGAGCTCACAGGTCTCTTCCAACCCTGGTGATTCTGTGACAGAAGAATGTGACAATCGGGCACTGCAGCCACAGAAAGTGAAAGGCAGGAATACCATACACTAAGAAAACCTATAAAACATTAAAGGCTATCAGATATATTAGCACACACAGCATTCCTTTGGCACAGACTATACCAGATGCTACTGCCTCATGATGTGATACTATTTTCTGCTGCTCAAAATTTAATGAGTGTCTTTTCTATGCCAGAGGGAAGGTACCATCGTACCACAAGCCAGAGAGCAAGGCTGAACCAAAACACACACCAGGAAAACAGGATGGTAGGCTGAATTACGTATATGTATGTCTGTATGCACAAAGCAATACCATTCTTAGGCACTGTAAGCAGTCCTTTTATTTAAATACAGTCCTTTGGTGGGGAAAACCCCCCATTTTCCTTGTGAGATAAAAAGTAAAAAAAAGGAAGAAATAAGAAAAATACATTTATGTACTGCAGACACATGGCTACGGGAGATAGAGTCACTTTTTTGTAACTTAAGAGCTTTTAAAATTCAATAAGATGCATACAACAGCAGAGGACAAAGTCAACAGAGAATATCATATTAATCTCACTTCTATAACATTCAGGAAATCTTTGATGCACCTTATAAGATACGCCAGGGTGCTGTGAATATTGGATAGTCTTTCACATTGGTGCCTTTTTTTTTGTAGACACAAGCATTACCGGAAAGATTCGGGGAGTTTACACACCAGTAATTTGTCTTGTAAGCCACCTCTCTCATTTTTATCACACATACAGACCCAAAAGGTTTCTTCTGACCTACACTAAGCTCTTACAGCAGCAGCTACAGCAGATGTGAAGGCAGCAAATTAAGGGTGTCAAAAGTGTCAGCAGCACAGAAACCGAGTGTTGAAGAGGTGACCTCACGAAACTAGCACAACTGTGGCTCTGGTGAATGCAATTCTGTATGAGGTGTTCTGTCCAAGCTGAGAAGCCTTGCCTTATACTGAATTTGTGCTCACAAATTACTCTGGACTACAAACATGGAATGTTAGTACAACTGGGAACAAGATTTCTTTTTCTGAGTGAGTATTTCCAAACAAATGCAGGGCAAGATGATAACAAACAGCCTTGCAGTTTGGGATTTATTACTGTTTAATAGTAAAGAAGAAATATTAGCTAAAAAACATAAAGAGATAATAAAAATTAGGATTGCTTTCACACCTACTACCTGCTAAAATGCATTTCTTTCTAGCTTTTCCACTTTCCTTGCCACTCCCATTTGCAGAGTGGATTACATGAAATCAGCTTTATCATACACATGACAGGATTTTGAACCATGGGATTCTGAGCTGATATGGTAATGCCATTTGGTAACAATGTAAAATCAATAAATTGTAAGTGTGAATCAAAATATTTAACTTTCAGGAAAACAGATACAACAGTCTGCTGCCATCTAAGACAAGTTATATTCTGCCAACAGGAATGGAACACATCATTTAATCCAAAATTATTTTATAGCAAGCATTTACATAAAAACACAATTATGATGACATCACACTCTCATCCATCAAAAGGGTGGAATTTTTCAAGCACTCGGGAAGCTTGACAGTTAGGTAGTGACAGTCCTGATAAATACCACGATTCAGTAAAGCACCACTGAGATCATCTAACTTCAGTGTGCTGGCAGTTCCACTGAAAGAGTGAGAGTGCTGAGGTGCCAAAAAACCTGCTCCATTACACGATAGACACAACCAAGTCACAGCTTTTGGACCTGCTTAAGTTTGCTGTGCTCTGCACACAAAGAGGGCTTGAACCACACTCCTGGGCAGAAGAGGCACCCTCAGCTCTGCTCTGCCATCGGGCTCCTCTGCTGCAGCCTAGCAAAAATCCCAGGGCCTGGAAAGAGGCAGGCTGAACAATGGCAGTTCTGAGCGGGAGGATGAACCCCTAGGTAACTGCTCCACACGCAGGAACTTACACACGGCTCCCAGGTGTTCCTACAAGCACAGGAGTCTGAAAGGCTTTCACATTCCAGCCTCTGAACTGCCTGAGCACAGATGGGGTGCAGTCCACGTCCCACCCACTGTGAGACACAGCAATGAAATCATCTTCCCTCAGAACAGCAACCAGAAGGAATCTTCTTGGAATGACAGAGCAAAAGCTCTTCATCTGTCTTTGTACTTATGTGAGTTTAAAAGAGCAGGGAGCAATTTAGAAACTACCTTTAACATTGAAACTTCTGAGCACATTACTTGGAATGTGCAAGACTGTCAAGTTAGCAGATTTATTGACCCCTTACTTCTCGAATCTCTCAGTTTTGAGCATTTATACTTGCAACTTGTCCTGCTTGAAATTATTGTTATATTATTTTCCTTACTGAGCTACAACTGAATAGTCATGATGACAATGATAATAAAATACTCACAGTATGGGGAAAAAAACCCCTCCAGAAATAATTTAAAAACCCCTACAAATTAAATAATCAACATGACCTTTACTAATAAAGGTGCTTGTGGCTTTAAAGTAGCATTTTACTTTCTCTAGAAAGGACAAAAGCTCTTTGTAACTATCCCCTTGGGAAATGTTCGGTCTGTAAATTAGTGAAATACATGAACATTATTTTAATCTATGTAGCTGGTCTTCCTGTAAAAGGTAATTTAGGAATTTAGAAAGTACTTAGACAGTATCAATTGCATTTCTGAACAATATTTTATCTCAGTGATAAATCTGATCTCAGTGATCAGCAAGCAGTTACTCAATGAAACAAAACCCGCTGCTTTTTGTCCAGCTCCTACGGGAGACAGTTGTTTTAAATCAGGAAGCAAGGACAGCAAGAATGCAACAATTTCTCTGAGTAATTGTTTTGGCTTGTTCCTGTATGCCTTGTTTATTTTTATGAAAGTATTGCTTTATAACTGGAAAATGACTAAGCCATAAACTATTGTTTTATCATTCTGAGTGGCCAGTGTTTCTGTTTTCCATAAAAGCCAAGTTTCAAATAGTTTTCAGGAACATAGGAAAAAACCTAACTGTCAGTAAATGTGCTTATATTGACCATGACATTTTCCTCTATGATGGTGCCAGCATGTCAGAAGGAGAGGATTGCTTTCAGACTTGAACAGCTTCTTTGTTGCTGATGTGAACTCTCATTATTGCCATATTTGTATCTATCAGTAGCAGAAAACCTTCAATATCTGGCATTGCACCCTAAAGAAAACAACTATTTTATGTATGTATTACCAATCTATTTTTAATTTATATTAATTTGGAAATATTTTTCAATTTTGATTGTTAATGTTTAAATCTGGCATTCTCCAGGAGTTGTTCTAAGCCATGTTAAGGACAAAATAATTGTGTGACTTTACTTAGGAGACATGTACTCACAGTGTAGATGAGAACTTTAACAATAAGTGAAACACATGTGCCAGAGAGCAGTAATATACCTGCTTTTGATGTAGACAAATGTCATCCCAAATAAAGAAATTCTCCTATTTCCCTGAAAAGTACAAAGTTAGTTAAGATCTTAATTCACCTTGCCAAAATAAGCTTAAAAGTCTGATTTGACAATGCTCCCTTAAGTCAGTCCCTCTGTGAAAAAGCAAACACACCTCTCAAATATGCTCTCTCAAATTCAGTATATAGTTTTACATGAGTGTATTAAGCTCTGGGATTGAGATGTATACATTTAATTACACTGAATTTTTATCAAAAATTTGGAGGAAGTACTAAACATCATCTGGGAGATAGGAGCCCAGAGATTTTATTACTTCAATTAATAATTCAACCTCTTTTGCCTCTGTTTATCCACTTGCAAAATAGTTATAATGATAAATACACCTCCACTGGCAGAACCAGTGGGAGGTTTAATTACTTAACATCACTGAAACGACTGAAATTTTGTGTTGAAAGGTATTATAGAGTATAGGGTATTACCATCAATAAAATATAAGCTGCAAATCAAGCAAGCTATGATGAAGAGCAAGCCATTTCATTTCTCCTAGCATCCCAGCACCACTTTACCACACTTTTTTTTCATTGAAAACCAATTTGACCCTACTGAGAAAGCCATGAATCTTAAAAAATTGTTAAATTGCAGATTAAAGAGAGAAACCATTTCTTTCACCTTTCATCCTTTTAAAATGACTCTTTATTAGGTTTGTCTAACTCATCTATTAATATGAGGATAATGTTGTGTTTACACCAAAAAGTGGACTCGGATGTACTCTAAAAATTGGCATCAATATTATTGTTTGGAATACTGTTGATGATGTTTGGAACAATGAGATAACTGGTTTTCAATCTTAATTGTCACAATTTTGAGCACAATCCCAGGATCCTTGTCCTGGCAAATAAGCACTTCAGGAAGCACAGAATAAGGTATGGCTAATTTAGGCCCTTGATGATAGTGCAGCATTTGCTTTTTTGTGTATGGTTAGTTCCATTAATATAATGTGGCATCTCATAAATTATGTAAACATCAACCATATGTTGAACTCATTCAAGTTTGGTGTGTACATAATATTTACAGTATATTAGTAAATTGAGAGAATCTATGTAACTACAAATGCATAGAGAATTTCTAATTCTCTAGACAGTTAATCCTCAGTTTGAAAGCTCTCTAAGTAAATACTTTAAACAAGCCGATTTCTTGCTTATTAAAGCAGCCTTGAACAAGAACAGAACAAACAGGAGTATTTGCTTAATTAAATATGCTTATATCAGCACAATGGTCTGTTTTATGAACACAGGTTAAACACTCAGAGTGAAACAATGACTGATATTAGTAGATCATCACCAGTGACTGACTGGGTGTCAAAAGGACAAATAAAAGTCTCCCAAGCTCTTGCTCCGTGCTAGTACAGACTGCTATACCTGTGGCCTCAGTGTCATGATCCCCAGGTGATGCAGGGGAATGCAACAGCTACATAATATAAACAAACACAGGAGTGAGTCCAGTGCCCTGGACAATAAATCCATCTTACAGATCTCCCTGTCAACAATGTGGTCATGGTATAAATGTTTCACTTAAACTCAGGTTTGAAAGCAGACACAAGGTATAATGAAATACAGGTATCTTTCTCCCTAAGCGTTTTAATACTGGAACACTTCAGCAGAAACCTTTCTTCCCTCCCCCAGCTACCTTTGAGATCTTGTAATTTATAAGAACATAGCAGCATGGGGATTAAATATTAATCAAAGTCATTACCATCATCGTTAGAACATATTTCAAGAGCCCCAAAGAAAGAGCATATTATTTCACTAATAAAGATCGTATCATCAGGAATCTGTAGCATGGTAGGTATGAAGAGGAAAAAAGAAATGATCAAGTGGTAAGTCAGAAGATTTCTGAAGCTTACAGCACTATTCAAATGCTAACTCATCCTTTGACTGAGTCTGCTGAAACAAGGCAGACTCACCATGGGCAAAACTGAGCTCCATATAGAATCACAGAAGCCCACAGCATATTTAAAAAAATGTATCTTTGCTGAACGAAAAAACCCACTCACACAAATAAAATTTAAAAAGAGGGGTCCAAACTCCATCAATACATTGGTGAAATTCTGGAGCAGCTCCAAAGCTTCAGTGCAGATGTGAATTCATTTGGTGCGTGACAGGGCTTTCCAAAACACAACCAGGGCACCTGAAACCAACACTGTTCACAGGATGATTTACTCTTTGCATTAAAGACATGACCAGCCCTATGAAATAGCAGGACTTCCATTATTTGCAAATTAAGGTGTAAATGACTAATAAAACAAATACCTCACCTAGTCCATAGGTACTTTCCAGCTGATTTTAAAGGGTCTACATATCCTTACTTTACTTTTACATTTAAGCATCACTATTGTGTAGAATTAAGTGCATAGTGCAACAAAAAGCTCAGAAGAGCTAAAAACATAATTGGCATGATAATAAAGGATGTATTTCTTTCAATTTCTGGCTTATCAAGTTACAAGAAAGTGTGTCAAATATTTCTTCCAACTATCACTCTTCTCACAACTCTGTCCTCTGAACCACAATTCCAGCAAATGTCTTTCACAGCAAATATAACATTTACGATGAACATGCAATTAGGTCCTAATCGCTTGGATTAATTACCACATCAGGGTTTACAATAAAACATTTATTGCTCACACTTCCACACATTAAAATTAATTATTTAAAAGAACATTAATGTTATTGCTTGGCCTTTTAATTTTTTCTTACATGGCTTTGTTTCTGAACACAAATAAATGAGGGTCAGGATCTATGCTAATTCTAATAATTATTGATATAGTTGAAATGTGGACAGTTGCTAAGCTCTAAACAGAGATATCTTCACTTAAATTAATTTCCGTAATAATGATTGCCTGTAGAATACTTTGAATACAAGGAGCTATGTAAGTGTTTTGCATTAATTATTATAGTCTGAATAAGTACTTCCTTCAAATTCCAAGGGCAAGGGGGAAATACCCCAATTATTAGCTTTTTAGAGCCAAATAATAGTAACATTAAGTTTCTGTCCTAGTGAACTTATGAGCTCACACCTGAGAAACCTGCTTTTAACAGCAGGACCACTACTGTAGCCAGGGAGAGTAGTGTAAGTCTTTTATTTCCAGATCTTATAGTCTCAGGGGAAACTTCACCACTAAGACATTATTTTCTGTAAAGACATTACTTTTTGTGATGTCATATTATTGGGAGAGTAAGAGACTTTAGTAGGGGCTTCACTTTGCACTGCTATTCAAAACGCTTGAATACCCTAAGTTTTAATTTTCTACAGAATATTTTCCATGCTTCTCTACCTGAAACTGACTCCGCTCCCATTACATTATTTGCCCACCTTCAGAAAAAATCAAGTTACATGAAATATGACAGAATAAACACTTTTTTAAAAATTTAATTAAAAATGTAATATTTAAAAAAAAAGTTTTAGATCAATAAAAGACCAGGTTACATGGTCAACCTATGATAAACAATTAACCTTTCTTGATGCAGAATATCAGTGGGTTTAAAAGTCAAATGATTTTGAGAGCAGGAAGCTCCTGAAGCTTAGTGAACAAATACCTGTGTTCCCTAAGAATGTGTGACAACACCCCTTTGTGGAAACTCAGCTAGCTGAGATGGGTAAGACCTCAGCCCAGGCAGAAACCATAAACCTGAGACCATGGGAGGCGGGGTATGGAAATTAGGATGCTAAGGGCATCACTCCATGTCTCTGGTCTGGTTCCTCATTGGTTCAGGACCTTTGGCATACAAGGTCACGTCCCTGTCCCTCGCTCGGGACTGGACCCCTGCCCCCAGATAACCTCATATATTGCTGAGTTAGCCACACCCCCACATCTCGGGATACTGCCCCTCGGACCATGCGGTCTCTGTTTGTTATTTCACCAGCACTGAGGTTCTCTTTTGGGGCTCTCCATCGTTCCCGCTGCTCTGTTTTCGGCACGCTCTGCCCGGCCAGACCGCACCCGGAGTGGCAGCGCCGGCTGTGACACCCGTCCGGCTGCCCTGGAAGTGCGGGGCAGGGCAACCTAGCATGGCAACCATACAACCAGGGACCTTCTCAGCCCTCAGGTGCCCGAGCTCAGCGGGACACAGGCGCCTTCTGTGGATGCTGTGCTCAGCACCAAACGCGCACCTGACCGCAGGTGTGCAGCACTGCCCATCTCACATTCTGCACTACAGGCGCTCCTGGGGCAGCGTGGGCTCACCAAACACTGACTGAGGCTGCTCACACGTGCAACACCACGCAGTTTTGCACAGCAGGAGTGTGTGCTACTGATGTTAAAAATACTGGGCAACATTACACATTCCTTCTGAAACAGTAGAAACATATGGGCACAGTTTTTTAACATATGACGAAAAATGGATTTTATAAACTGCCATGTTCCATAGTTCCAAATCAATCTACAGATTAAAAACAAAAGTTCAGAATACAACTAGCAATTAAGAAAATCACTGCTAACTAGAAATTAAGAGACTTCTTTGGTCTCATTTAAGTCTCCAAAACTTTTACTTTATTGAAACAAGGTGACATTCAAGGAGATACTTCCAATGGCAATTGTAGTTTTGTAAGTCAGACCTAATCCCCTGAACCAATGTTTCTTCTACTTGTTAGTGCCCAAATTAGTTTGCGTGGTTTAATTGAATTGGCTTATTTTTGAAATGCTGAAGTGTATAGGGAAAAAGAAGAGATTTATACAAGTTCATGTTCTTAAAAATGGTATTTAAAATTATATAAATCAAACTGCTTTTGAAACTCATTTACAATATTAAAAGAAATTTCACATGGAAAAAGAATTTTCATGACAGGGATCAAACGTTAGTACATCCACGGAAGTATTCAAAATGACTGAACACAGAGCAACTGTAAACTTCAAATTTGCTCTAGCAAACCTTTAGGGGTCCATTGCAATGTGAATTATTGTAAAAATCTATGATATGCAAGATCTGTGTGTATTTGAAAAGTATGGACAAAAAATATGTGGACAAATCATACCTTTGTCCATACAACAGTCTCCAATATTCCATCACCTTCTAAAACAGTATTTCAAAGCAGAGCATCCCAGGTGGTACTCTAACAATCAGAAATCAGCTATTTTACCCTGAAATAAACACCACAAAATGTATACACTTTGCAAACAAACCACGTAAAAGCATTAGAACACCTCAGAGTCTGAGATCCTTCTGCAGCCCTTCCTCTTCACATGGGGCATCTCTGAATTCCAAATTATGAAGTCAATGTGATCTTAATAATGCCTACAACCCTATATGTAGACAGTCCTTTGAATGAAATGAGCTCTGTTACAGAATATTAATCAGAATATTAATAATGAAAAAATGTTCCCTGTTCAGTTTTACCCTTTACTTGAATCTTTGCCCATGCAATTTGTGTCCCTGAAAACAGAGAGAATAAGAAAAATAGATACTAAAGCTATCATAATGTATTTAACAGTGTTAACTTGTGTGCTAATTTATACACTATAACCATGATTTCTGGATTAGACTATCACTGAATAACTTTGACATATTTGAGGCACATAGAAAAGACAAATGAAGAAGTACTCCTTTTAAAATCAGCTTTGGAGCTCATGTTTCAGTGCTTTTACAATAAAATGAAGTTGGGATTTCTCAAAATCACCTACTTAGTTCAGAGAATTTAAATCTCCTCCTTATGCTAGATAAACAGAATTTCTACTTTTTAAACAGCCAAACAAGTACATTTTGAAACTGTGTAACAGAATAATCTCATTTTAGGGAATGAAAATTATTAGTCCATGTCAAAGTAAAATGCAGCATGCAGTCTTCAAACATGGAAAATGTCTGTCTCAAGTTTTTGATTTATTTTTATGCATCTGTATCAATGATATGCCTTCATTTACAGAAAAGTCAGGTGACTGGGCACTTATTGGAGCTTGTCTCTCTTCAAAACAGCTAACTATGGAAATCAAGGATTTCCTTTTTACTCCTGTCCCTACAATGCCTCCTCATCAACATCTATGGTCCAACCCGGTCATGGATCTAGTGAGAACCCAAAGTTAGCAGAGTGGTATCAAACACTTCCGTAAATCATAAGAAACAGAAGGGATGATGGTACCTTGAAACCAGCAGTCATGGATAAATTCTTTACATTTTTTCTATTTTCTGATGTTTAGAGCTCTAATTTTCTTCAGTAAAAGTGCTTGATACACAAATCAGCCATTTTCACAAAACTTTGCCCAGGAAAGCAGTATCTATATGACACTATTTAAAACATGTTCTGCAGAACAAAATTAAGCTTAAGTTTCCTTCTGAAACAAATGTTCAGAACTGGTACAAATCTCAGAAAAACTTATTACAACAGTCACGTTTATCCATAGCAATAATCATTGATAATCAAAGGGTTAAGTAGTTGGCAATGACATGAACAACAGAAAAAATTATTTGACAAGATTCCACCCTCATTCCAATCTCTACCAAAGCATCAATTGTAATTATAAATTTTCACCAAAGATGTCAGATTCTTATGTTAATCTCTGCACAACCTGACATTGCCATTCTTCCACTTGTATAGATGTGAACAGTTATCATTTTGTTTGTATGTCACCACAGACAACATAATCAATAGTTTTCATATCTTTCTGTTCATACTTTTTGTTAAAATGAATTTCGTGAGTGCTGCTTACTTTTGTTCCACTATGAAACTTGTTACTGCTTGAATAGAGGGTACTTAATCTCAACAATAAACATTATAATGTATGATGGAGCAGTCAAGGGAAAAAAAAAGTTTCAACATTTTTTTTCAGTCCCCATTTTAACATAGTCTGTCCTTATCAAATTAATATCTAACAACAGCGACACAAAAGGAACACAATGGATGGCTTTGTTCACTTTATATGTACTAATCTGAAGCACAAACTGCCTTTCACTCCTTTTCCTTTTACGCTCCGTAATTCTGTAGTAAGGAAATCTTATTCCATGAAACTCGAAGTAAAAAAAATTCTAACTGGAAATAACTGGTTTATAAAATATTACATGTCAGCATCAGTGATTTAAAGAAGATCCACAAACAGTCGGATTTCTTGTTTCTTGTTTCCATATGCAGAGAGCCCCCAGGAAGGCTGGAGAGCTGTTCCCTGTGCCCTGTCACTCAGGTGGAGAAGCACACAGGCACACTCAGCTCTCCTGCAGCCCCACAGCAGAGCTCCCTCACCCCTGAGCCCAGCCAGCACAGTTGCTCTGTACCACAAACAGGCACTGAGAGATTTACAGAACAGTTGCAAATGACACTTATTGAAAAACTGCTCATCATAGGAGAGTAGCTCCTGTGCAGGTGAACTTGATCCTTACTGTGCTGATCCATTTACCTATTCTTCATGGATGGTACTTAAAAAAAGGTAAATTTCTATACCAGTCACCAGAGGCACAAACTGAAATGCAAAGAGGAGAATAAATTTCATGCTGGCTTAGGCTTTACTTTAGCTTTTACAAATGAGCACCACTGCACCAACAGCGACCCTGGTCTGGATTTTATGTTTGCTGAACTTGAGTTTAGAAACTGCCTTTCCTGATAGGAAAGTTTCCCTTCCAGGCACCACAACAGACCAAACTGGTCCAACAGCAAGAGCTTCTTTTGGATATAATGACTTAGCAAAGGTTTGAGGCTCTAGCTTCACCAAATGAGTACTTTAGACACTTAACACCCAACTAAGAGCGCCCAGAATTGTATTGCCAGCACTCAACTCATTTTATCCAGTGTGAACTAGAACCAGTTAAGAGTTGGCTTCATCCACACCTTACCAGCTTACAACTGATATACATAAATCATAGAATATGCTTCTATCACCTAACTGCTAGGTTTGGCCAGAGGTAATTATTGTTAAAAAATGCAGGCCTGGCCTTGCCTAGAAGCAGAGAAATTACATGAGCCCCCCTCGAATGAGAGCCTCAGGCCAGTGAGGATTATATTCTTAACTTTGAAAATCCAACAGGACTCCAGTCTGAGTCCCGTGCACACCCATAACCTTGGAGTAATAATACCACAGTACACTTCAGGCTGCTGAAACAGCAGACTTGAGAGAACAGTCTGCAGCACAGCAGTACTTCTGTGCGTGTGTAATAAACAGTCCCTGAAGTGTCTTCTGACCCTATTTGCTCCTGACAAACTGCATTCATATGCAGACGAGTTGCAGAAGTCTTCCTGTGAACTTGCTTCTCTAGCAATTTGCTCTCCACAACAATTGCTTACATCTCACGTACCCTGCCGTATCCCTGACCACTCTAGTCTTGGAGAAAGGAACTTTAGAATATTCACTGCTAATAAAAGTCCTTGGAAAATATTCAACAGTTTCAAGACTCTGACACTTTTTAGAATTCAGATATTAACACCACTGATGATTACCAATTTTCCACAATTCCCACCATAATCATTCTATGAGGATTCTGTCCTAAGGATACAGATGACCAGGAGATGTTTGAAACTTTCATAAAACATCTGAATGTCTGGCATTTTGACAGAGTAATACTTTGTCTGCTGTTCTGACTGTCTGCTACAAATGTGTATTTGTCTTTAGATATTTTTCTTATGGCAAAAGTCTGTTGTGAGGAGACATGTACCTTGGTTTTACTACAGTGAATTATGCATCTATTCAGAGATCATGCTTTCCCCAATGAACATCCAAGCCTGCTAAAAGTCTGCCAACATACTGTGAAGATCTGGGAAATGGCACACCCTCACAACTGCCAGATGTAACTCTGCCCACAAGAAAAGTCAGATGGATTCCTCCAATAAATTCCTACTTCTTTTGTCTGCCTCTTGGTTGATATATGATACCACTGCAGATGTATCCAATTTTATTAAAATTTGTCCCATCAGCTCTACTCCAAAAGGAGAATTTTCAAATTTACCCTGAGTTTGTGCACATTTGTAACAAATTGTTTTTAAGCTGAAACCCAACTGTTAAGCTTTATTCCATTTAGTTCAGCAAGGTCCATATCTGGTCAGACACTCTTCTGTGTCTGTGGGTGTGAAAAACACCTGTATTTTTCTAAGAGTGTTTGGATATTTGAGCTCCCATCTCAGTAAATTTTTCAGTTAGCACTGAAGCTAGAATTTGGCTAAATTCAAAAATCTTCATAAGTAGCAGAGTTCAAGCTACAATATATCCCATGGGACTACATGCAAGCCACAAAGATCTCATCACAGCTAGCTCTTCAAATCCTGGCAGAAGCTTTGCTAAAGAACTAAACTGGAGAATAACAGTCTTTAGTGATTAAAACTTAATATTGAAAGCTTTTCTTTAATGAGGGGCTAATAAAGTACTTCACTATGGAGATATTGGTAAACCTATAATTACAGATATCACTCAATTCCCCCGTTCCAAAGACTTCCCTAATGTTAATGAGTACACAGGAAATTCACACAGTTGAAAGCCGAAACAGTTGTCTGTGGTCTTTGCTCAATTTGACACTAATAAAATTGTGAACTACATTGAAAACTTCATGTCTGAAAAATCACCTCATATGAGAAAAGTATCCACTAGAAAGTTAAATAAAGTGGCAATTCAAAGTAATTTTGGGAAGCCTTTTTGAGTGAGTATTTACTGTAATTTAAGCACGATAATTTACAAGTAGTCATATACACAGAACAACTGCATTTGCTACATATTCAAGATCTAAGAAGGAACACTGAGGAGGCCAGGTCAAAATTTTTTGAATTGGGAAATATTAAGACTTGATATTGAGCTAATGTTGTAAAATCCCGCACTGAATTACCCATGCATTTAAAGACTGATGAAATAACTCCACATAAATAAATTCCACCCCTTCCTTCACCCCCCCAAAATACAGATATACAAAACAGTGCTTGTTCTGCACTGCTTCATATACAGAAACTAAGCTTTTAATTCAACTTGTCTTTCTGTAGTATTACTACCCTTTAAAAAAGCTTGTGTTTTGTTTCTAAAAATGACATTTTTGGCATTATGCCCACATTACTTAGGATTCTGAAGATATTGTCCACAGTCATCCTCCCACTTCCAGTCATTCATTTTGCAACTAGTGTTTGCAGAGACTGATGATCTAGCCAGTCCCTTGTGGTAAGATTTTGTATTCCACTTTCTTTCTTCTCCACTGAGGGTAGTAAGTTCTATTCACATTTAAAGAAGCACAGAGTGTAAAAGTTAGTGATGCCCACGGGAAGATACTTTTCTGTTTGGGACAAAGAAGAGATTAATATTGTGTGGGAAACAGGGAGATAAATTTTAAAGCAAGTGTGAAAATCAATTGGGGTTAGCATTTTTGTCACTGTGGTGTCACAGCTGGCCTTGTGATAGATGAGTCTTAGTCTGTGTATAAAATTAATACACACTAAAAACTTTATTAATGGAAGTATTAATTACTCCAAGATGATAACACACCTTGGATCTAAATCAGATACTGCTCAAGAGCACACTAGGGATAACTAAGTATTGTTACATGAGTGCCTTTCTCACAAAAAAAAATACAATAAAGATTTTATACATTAGACTTCTTGCAGACAACTATCTAAAAGTATATTGGTGCTTCCTGTAGAAACAGAAAACCTCTAAAAGGGGCCTTTAAAGTTGGCAAAATCAGTAAATTTAATCTATCCACTTTCTTCTGACCTTTAAACCTGACCTGAAAAAAGTGTTCAGCAACATAAATTTGATCTCTAAAGGCTGCTGCAGATCTCATTTTCTGCTGTTTTTCCATCAGGCATTTATGGGACCTGCTGGTGTTACAGGGGACTAGTAAAATGTCGAAGTAATCCTGCAGTTCCTGTGTATGAATTCAGCTTTTCCCTGGGAGATGACAACATTTTTTTTTTTGTCTGCCAGGGTTTTTTTCAGATACTGGAGTATAAGACTAATACCATAGGTGTGACGTTATTTTTTTTTCATTTGGTAACATTAACCAGATCTAGCAGTTCAAGTGTTGAAACAAAAGAATTCTTTCCTGAGCCAATAAGGTGGCTTGGTGCACATCTGCACTAATTGAAATCACAGCATGGCTTTTCAGGATAGGAATTGTATCCAAAGCATACAGAGGATTTGAAGATCTTGGTTGTGTGTTTGTGCATTCTCACAAGTGCAGGGGAAAGCAGCTGCTTCCATTTATGAACTGTGTTGATACATGTGCCTCAATATACCAGTGACATAATGTGCAACTTAGCAAGCTAAAGATTGGCCAACTGTTTTAACAAGGGAAAGGAAGGGACAGGTATAGAGGGGAAGACAACAGAAAAGAATTTATAATAAAGACATCTAACTTTCAAATAGCATATTCCATAATTTATGCTATAATTCCCAAGGATTAGAGCTAGGGAATAAAAATTACATCATCCTGCCCTCTCATCCTCCGATAACAGCCCTTGGCTTCAAAGCTCCCTTCTCCCATCTTTTTGGCTACTGCAATGTTTTTCAATAATACAGCCATCAACTTCCAACCCAAATTCACTTTCCACTCCTTTTATGCAATAGCAAGTTTTGATGTAAATTCTTCTTTCTGAAGTGTTCTTTTTCTCTTGACTTTGCTAACTTTTCCCTTTTAGATGCTCTTACCTAATGACTCCTTCAGCTTCTCTTTAGAAAGATCCCCTCTACAGTACTGAAGATGGTTCCAAAAGCAAGTTTATCATACCTTTACACTACCTCTGCCTCCAGCCTGTTTTGAGGTAACCATCACCAAACACATTTCAGCTGACAGTGGAAGGACCTTTGTTTCCTCTCCTTTCCTGATTTAGTCCTGCCTTATTCTGTCCAAGCTGAGATCCCTGCTTTCAAACCACACTGTCAAGTGTTTTTTTATATTGTCACCTGAATTCTTCTAATAGTTTCTCCATAAAATTTCCTTTACTTATTGGTCACACAGCTTCAATTGAGCAGACAACACCTTATTCTAAATGTGTTTGAAAAAGGAATACAAGTTGTTTTCTCTTCTTCACCTTCCTGAATCAAGTATTTGGGATTTGGCTTCAGTTCAAGACTTTGATACCCATCTTAAATCAGATTATCTGTGAGCATGCAGTGCTTGCTAGTTCACTTCTGAAACAATTAGCTACCTGCTTTTATCCCATTCTGTCCCACAAGCAGGTGGATGCCTTCCCATAGGCTCTCCTTTTCCAGGTCCACTATAAAACTTCTAACACTGGAGATTCTGGGAATTCTGGAATACTCAGACCAACATCACTGCTATGTTCTTATTTTTATGTGCTTTCCCTACTGCACACTCTGCAACAGGAAATATTTCTTTGAGTAGCATCCCAGCTGGGCTTGGATCTGTCATTGGGCTCCAAGGCACTACAACAATAGGATGAAAAAAGAGTAAGTTTGTGTGAAAGTTTATAGAGAAAGTTCCTGAGACAGAGAGGAAAGAGCAGTTTTGAGTGTGTTTTACTCTATGCAACTCACATAATACTGACCACAGTCAGTCCATATGCTGCAATCATAGTAAAACAACAGAAATAATGGAGGGGGAATAGCTGCAATTCTTTTGTTAAACAGCAGAAGTAAAATCACTCATTATTGATTTAATCCTGGAAGACCATAAAAGCATTTCTATCCAATAATTAAATACTGCACAGCAGAGGGAGTTATATCAGTTACGATCTTGACGTTATTACAAGAGAAGTAAAATTCAGTTCAATCAATGAATTTCAGCGTCAACAGAAGAAAATTATGATTGTGATCACATACAGTCATAAGCATTCCTTTGGAAAAAAAATCATACTATTAAAGGTGCTAGTTTCCACATCAAATTCCACTTTGGATGTGGTAAATTCCAGCTTGGTTAAGTATTTCCTGTCTATTTAATTTCATCCTGTAGATCCAGCTGCACATAGTTATTCTACACTTCCTGTTCTAAACTATCACACAGTGCCATTGTGAGTTATTGAGCAGCTTCATTTTTGATTCTTTATATGATGTACCAATTACATCATCTAGAAAGTGCTTTGAGACTCTCTGAGAAGTCACCAGAGATGTCAGGTTAGTACCCCTAACAAACAACAACACGTAGTGCAAACTTTCAGAACCCCCAACTTTTAAATGTTAGTGTAAGTAAAGTAAGAATTGTTAGATTATGGCAAATTAAGCAGTGACCAAAAAATAAAAGCCAAATTAAAACGAATTCCAGACAGAGTTTTCAAAAAAGTTACCTTAATTTCATCATAAAGATGCTGCAGTTTCTATGATAGCATTAGGGGGAGGAAAAAGCAAGGAAATTTTGAAGTAATTACATAAAATTAAAAAACTGATAAATGCATTTTCCTGTATTTCCTCTCTTTCACTTTTTTGCATTATATAAGAAGTAGATGACAGAAAACAAGTACGCCCTGGCAATCACTCAGAATACCCTAGCACTCTTCCCAGCTCACAAAGGAACAGAGAAGCTGAGATATCCTCAGATAAAGCCTGGCCTAAAAGCATTTAAAAATACTGATCAATACATAAAACTGCACCACATATAATCCCCAAAGGGAGTCATTCACTTTTATGCTATAGCATGAAGGAGAAATAGCAGTCCTTGACTGTCCAGCTTGCCAAATAGGTTGCTGCTATTTACAGTTTTTAATTTGGGATTCAATCAAATAATCCAGTATCACTTACTCATACTATTCTTCTATTTCCTCCGTAAGTCAGGACAACTGAGGCCTCTCTGAACTGAACTCAGAAACCAAGATCTTTGACAAGCAAAATGGCACAAGCCATCCTTTAAAATCTTATTTGGTTGTATGTGCAGAAAGGAAAAATAAGCAGTGCTCTAGCCATGACCAGGTAACAGCTTGGAATGTGCTTCAGGAGTGTGGGCCAGGCATGTTGGGAAGTGATGTCCATTTCTGCTCTGAAGCTTCACTACCCAAGCCTCTGTAACCAGATGAACTCACAATAGCTCAACTACCAGTGATGCAACTTCAGCGAACAGAATCCTCTTCGGGCTGTACCAGTGACAAGTGAATTCTGTGACACCCACGTCACACCATTGCTTCAGTCTTTCCTGTCCTAAAGACTCACAGAGGTTCTACAGTAAAGTCCTCAGTCTCGAGGACATCACTTCTAAGCACACAATCTGCTGATGGGCACGTGATTCTTGTGGGGAAGTAAAAAAGGCACAGCTACAACTTCAGCAGAATGCAGCCACCTGATGTTGATTGTTTATTAAAAGGAATGAACTAGTTAAGACAGGCAACTGGACATCACTGCAAGAATTCTGCATGAATATTTTATATTAAAAAAGAGTTGGTAGCTACCTTTTCCCCTTGTAACCAACATACAGGAGCATAGAACTTCTGGTTTCAGCCTACAATACATACATAAGGTTTATCTATACATCACTGCCATTTTCTCAAGAAACCTAGTTATAACACCACTTTTCTATGACATTCTAACAAACAGATTTCATCACTCAAATGGTTTGAACCAAACTCACGTTCTTAAAAAAAGCCAGTGCTCACTGTGTCTCAAAACCTAAACAAACACAAAGAACATATGCTCCCTATGATATCACAAGGCATCAAAGGATTTGGATGTGGTAAAAAAACTGGTGGAAAATCCATTTCCTACCAATACCAGGGACAACATGTTGGTAAGAATAATTAGTAAGACACATTAGAAAGACAAAGACTTGCTATGATTCCTTCGGCACATTTCAGCATAATGACCCACAATAGTGAAAGACCTATTGGTTTTACAATGCAGATCAATGCTTATATGCAGTGAGCAGCTTCTCTTCCATTATACAAATTACAAGTTGCTCTGGAGAAATGGTAACAGCACACTAAGTAAATGTAATTTCTCTTTTGTTTACACTTCTGTAAATTACAGTACTAGAATACCAATAAAGTTTCTCCACTCAAGTGAAGAGAAACAAAAGAACTTAATACCATGAAAAGTTGAAAAATGGAAATATATGTCTTGAATTCATGAAAGTAAGAAAACCACTGGACACATAGAGACAAATTTGGGAGACGTCAGCTAAGCTATTTTCACATTCAACCTCAAATCAATTTCACTGCAACATACACATAATGCTTCACACCAGGATAACTTACAATAAAATTTACTTTATTCTTTCTAAATGTATTTGCTGATGTAGGGAAACACGACCAAACAATGAGTCTCCACTTAGCAGTGAAAACACAGAAATTATATTTGCATTTTTATTAAAATAACATGTGAAAGATGTATTACAGATTGAACTTCCTTTTGGAAACTTTAGCTGCCCTGGGAGACAACACAGCCTATAATATTTCTTTACTAAGAATATCCATAACAGTTTTGGAAAGGTCTTAAAATAAAATCTAAAATATGCATGAAATATATGTTTTTCGTCAGTTCTTTTTTTTCCCATGTCTTCTCCTTATGAGCTCTAAACTGCCAATTTTAATGTTTTAATATTTAATTCAATTCACTTAGTCTTTTCACCCTTTGCCTTGTAGGACTTAGGAGAGAAAGGTTGAAAAGTTAAAGAAAAGGGGAATTTATCTAATTAAATGGAAATCTTTTAATGATGTTATGAAACCACTCAGAGCAATGTTTTAGATTTGCTCCCACTGTTGTTTGAAGCTGTGGTGTTAAAAATGTCCTGGTTAGAGTTACAGACTGCTCTAAAAAACTGTGAGGAATTTATGTAGGATTTAAAACAGACACATGCTTTTAAAGTCGAGAACCTTCAAATACTACAGCTAATCCACACAATAATTCAACAACCAACCATGCTCAAATTCCTAACAGATACCATATGCAACCTGTAATAAAAACTGCATCAAGGTATTTCAAGCAATAGGATAATTTCATTTTCCACTTAAGAGCCCTATTTACTTTTAATTAACAAACTCTTATAAGGTGCGTGAAAATTATTCCACCATTTTGCATACAACACTTATAGTGAAATGGCTCCTGAAGATATTTTACTTTCTGAAGAGTTTGGGTTATTTAGTAGATTTGAGAAAATTACCATTCATTTATCTAAATATACTTGACAAACACCACAACAATGCCGTTTGTTTTCTGTAACTACAACAAAAAGAGAGGACAAAGTGACCCATCTGGTTCAGAAGTAGCAGAGGTGTGAGTTAAAAAGCAATAAGGAAAGCAGCCTCCAGAGTTCAATGTCATGTATCCTGTAATGGAAAACGGCGCTCTGACAATATAGCAACACACTGTAATGATACACTGAATTTAATGCTTTAGCCTTTACATTTTTCTATCTACTTTTTCATTCTAATATCCCCTCTCTCAACATCCTCCTCCTCCCCGAGGATTACACATCTTCTGGAATCAGACTTTCTCACAGGAATAACTGTGGTAATAAACTGAGCACAAATTCCTGTAGTAGTTAAAAAATGTACTTCATACAAATAACAGGATGTAATTCCTCTTTTGACTGTCTCTTTAGTTAAGCAATATATTTAGTTGGCTAAATAATTAGGCCATTGCTAAATGTGAAGATTTTTCAAATGTGAATCTAATTAGCCTAAGTAAAGAAGGTATTTCATGGGAAATTATTTTTTGCCTTCAAGGAGATGATTCTACACTCAGTGAAATTGTGTCATCTTATTAACACTCAGCTTGTCTGGTATAGGTCCTGAATGATTTATTCCTGTACTCTGTTCCAAATTACAGATTCAGTAGTTCTTGAATATTAGCAATCTCTACCAAAATTCCCAGGATTTCTACTAAAATGCCATACTTTGCAGAAGCAAAAATTTGAGAGTGTGAATATATTTTTAAAAACCAGTAAAGAATTCTATTATGTGAAATGAAAAATTTCTTTAAATAAATGAATTAATTGTTCATTACCGTGATGGGAACTTGGCAGCCTTAACTGAGGAGGTTCAACTTCAGATCAGTGAAGTCCATAACTGCTGACAGCCACACAGAATAGCAGAGGACAGACACAGTTACCCCCCATTTCCTTCAACATTTAAGGAATTATCAGATATATAGATCAGATACAGGTATACAGATAGATAGATAGATAGATAGATATACATAGACACACACACACACACACACACACACACATATATATATATATAAATATATATATATATACACACATCAGATACAGGGTATTTGGCTAGATGGATTTTTGCCCTGGTCTACTGTGATGGAATTTGTTTTGCAGATATGAACAACTGGAAAGATTTAACGTATCCTGGGGCATAGCAGCCTTTTAGTCTATGAACAGATTATAATTCAACACAGCACAGCTATTTAATAAACACAGCATGCACTAAACAAAGTATTTAAACTCTTCCATAAAACACCGAGAGCTCAATGGTAATTCCTAAAGATGGCATAAATAACAATATGACTATAAAACTCCAGATAGCAAAAAATCTCACACTATCCACCTGAGGTAAACACAGTATTTTGCAGCAACTTAAGAGTCCCTCTCAGGAGAGCATGGGAAAAAAGGAAACAAAATTAATAAATACACCACGTGACAAAACATTATTTGTCCTGATAAAATCACTTTCATTTTAATTCACTTTACAACAAACTAAATGGCCTAAACTTTGGGTGCTCCCTACTTCTGCCTGGCCAATATGAACAATTCACAAAGCTTTTTGTGGGCTGCAGAGTTTGATTTCCTCTGTACTAACACTTTGACAAACCTCAGAAACTTACTAGTGGTCACTGAGTGGAAGCATGATCAGCCCATCTTCCAAAGTCTGCTGTTCACATCTCTTCAACAAGTTATTTGGGAGATAATGCCATACTTCAGCTGTGACTTCCTTTAAAGAACTACTTTCCAGGGTCCAAAATAGAATTAAACTATTCTTACTCTTACAAATTACATTTCAATAAAATATTTCCAAATTACTGCTTAATGCTAGGTTTGAAAGCTGTGTTTTTATGTATCTATTAAGCTACTCAATAAAATGGTGCTTTGTCTTTTTTTTTCTGAAGTTGTTTTATGAAAAGATGAAGGAAAAATGATCATAAAACAATGTAATTTCTACAAGCATGACTATTGACTTCAACTGAAATGCTTTCCAAAGATTTTTAATTGCCCTAAATTTGTGAAAAACTGCCCAGGAGATCAACAAATTCATATCAATGAACTGCATTATACTATTGAGAGAACCCTTGGCCTCAAGCCAGGGAGAACAAATAGAAAGGACCATTTTCACTTGGCTGCAAATTATCAAAAAGCTAAGAGAAAGCTATGCAGTTAAAGTGACATGTTTGTATGGTGGGAAAAAGATCAAATATTGATCGTCCAAGCTGAGGTAATTAGAGCAGTTGTCAAGGAGATGTGATGCATGTCGTTAGCCCTACAGAAATGCATCTTTGTTTTATATTGAGTGAATTAGCTGTTCAGCAGTTGGAAGCGATTTTTTCTTTTCTTTCTTTAAAAGGCCATACACCATTCAGTAGCAACATATTCCTGTAATTCAAAAATTTAAAAAATAAACATACACAAATACACATTAAAAGCTTCTTCTGAATACTGAAAGTTTTTCCACTTAGACTTTTACAGCTATTTTGTCAAACGGATGTGTAGAATATGCATCTTCCCGTGCTTACACCAGTGTAAAACCTCCAGCTGTAAAAGGAGAGAAAGACGCACGGCACGGAGCTGAAGTGCCTGCTGCTTCATTAGAACCCTTCCACCTCACCCTAGGCAGCAAGTCCTTGCAGATTAATGCCAGTCCACCGAGGACGGGAAGCTCACACCTCTGATGGGACACCAGAGACCCATCTGCTGGAGCTGGTGCCACTCCTGCTTTTCCTTCAGCAGTGAAATGGTGTCCTTGCCCAGCGGTGAGATCCCAATGCGCCTCCCCTCTCCTCCAGCAGCCAGAGCCCAGCCGAGCCCAGCCGAGCCCAGAAGAGCCCAGCCGAGCCCAGCCGAGCCCAGCCGAGCCCAGCCGAGCCCAGAAGAGCCCAGCCGAGCCCAGAAGAGCCCAGCCGAGCCCAGAAGAGCCCAGAAGAGCCCAGAAGAGCGCAGCTGAGCCCAGAAGAGCGCAGCTGAGCCCAGCCGAGCCCAGAAGAGCCCAGAAGAGCCCAGAAGAGCCCAGCCGAGCCCAGAAGAGCCCAGAAGAGCCCAGAAGAGCGCAGCTGAGCCCAGAAGAGCCCAGAAGAGCCCAGAAGAGCCCAGAAGAGCGCAGCCGAGCCCAGGTTGGCAGCAGCACCTTCTGCCACGGCCCCGGCTTTGCCAGAGCTCAGCCCAGGGACACTTGTGCCAAGGAAGGCCAGAACAGAACGTGGCACCTTCTCGATATGCACAGCTCTGCAGGGTTACCTGACTCCCCACAAAGACACGGGCCAAAGCAGCAGCTGCAGCTCTGCAAACTGGAGTTAGACACTTCAGTCATCAAATCTGTATCTATCAGCAAGGAAGATCATCACGGATAGGACATGCAGCCTTTGTGGCAACTGCACGTGTCAGGTCTAATCTCTCAGACAAAGAAGTGTTGCTTATGGTAGACATTTACTAAATATCTTCACCTACTGGACTAGTGGCAAAACCGCCCCAAAACCAATTCCTCCAAAAATATCCCCAAATGACAAAAGGTGAGGTGTACAAAAACAGCCCATCTGACACCTAACTGGGAACTTAAATTGCTATCTCAGGATTTCGCTTCAGTGTCATACAACTGTTTAGGTGGTCTCGTTCTTCCAGTTGTAAGACTGTTCTCAGTTGTGTATGGCTGTGTAAAACTTCCCATTTGTGTCAAAATTTGTCAGTGCTGGATGTCTTCTTCAAGCTAAAATAATAATCTTTCCAGGAAATGGTAAGCAGAGGACTTAAAAGGAAGGCATGAAGTAACTCTGACTTGAATTCAGTTCTCCATGACAAATGTGAGGACAATGCTTTATCTTAATGTGCTGTTAATTTTTTTTTTTAAATAGTAAAGAATAAAAGATATGAATTTGATCAAATCCAGCAATTTATTTTTCCAAAGACAAAGTAATCTCTAATGTTCTATGTTGCAAACATTTCTCTCAAAAAAAATCTGGTCTGGAAACTGTCTGAATAGAGAGTATAGCAAACAGCCACCTTCCAGCAGAATACCAAACTAAACCTCAAAGCCTTGTTTCCTTACTATGATGATCCCAGATTTTTATTTTTTAAATACTTATCACCATTTTAAAGCTTCAACCGTAAGCACTAATGATAGATTTTCATACTGTTCTCAAGAATTCAAAAAATTTTTATAAAGAGAAAACAAAACACAGCTGCTCAATCCACCAATAAAAAAACTCTCAGCATATTAATATACAAAATGAAATATCCTGTCTTTACTGCTGTGCCATGTGTTTAGTTTATTCCAAGTAATTCAATAAAAATAACTAGCTTTAACAGAAGCAGACCAGGTACTGGAGTTGATACTTTTTCACAAGCCTCTGTTCTTTTTGAGCAGAGCTGTACTGAATGTACAAACCTTTTGCTTCCTTTGGTCATTTACTCTTCCCTACACAGAATAAGATTCCTGGAATACCTATTTGCTGGAAAAGGAACACATAATCACCATTTAGTTAAAATACTATTCTTCTTTTAAAAGACAAACTGAAGTAAAATCATGAGCCAAGTACAATATTTCACCGGTCTGGATGCCACAGGGCTCCATAACATGGCAATGATGTATAAAGAACTTCTAAGCAATCACACATGAGTCTGAGACGTTGGCAGCCATGGGACTGCAGATTGATAGGAACCTTCCCTGTCTGGCCATCCAGGAGCCACCCTGGCAGTGACACCCGCACCACCCGTGCTGGCACTTCCCAGGGGAGGCTCCCCATGGGACTCCCTGCTCATCCCACACACAGGCAGACGAGGTTTCCTCACCAGCTCCATTCCCAGGCTCCCCACAGCACAGGCTCAGATGACCAAATCCTTAAACCAGTTTGATCTTGGTGTAATAACTAAATAACACAGTAACAATCTGAGCTGGTACCTCCCAGAAGGGACCATGGACAAGGGAACTGTTGGGCTTTTGTACCCTCACAGCTCAAGCCCGGGAAGGTCTGGGGTGCTCGGCTCCTGCCGTGTCCCTGAGTGGCCGGTGCCCTGGCTGGGACACAGCTCCACGAGCCCTTCACTGTGCAAAGTGCTGGCAGCTCACGGCCTCTTCACTGGGCTCCCACCCAGAGCTCCACCTGCAGCTGCACCCTGAGCCACTGCACTGAATGTGCTCCTTAACAATATCCTCCCTGATAAATACTTAAACACCTATTGCACATTTGTGCTCCTGTCGTAGCCCAACTCAGAAGAGTCTTCTTCATTCTTTCTGCCATTAGAATTTGTTTGAAAACATGATGATACCTAAGTAAAAGCTATCTCTCAGATTGTGAAAAATTGCCCAAAGAAAAGGTTCTTGTTTAAATTGTTACAGAATTTTATTTCCTTACTCCATATAGAGGGAAAATGTATTTCTTATTTGTCATTAGAGTAACAACTTCCCTCGTTCATACTAATGGAGCCCCAAGTTTGATATACCATGAAAACTAAAAGAAAAGCAACCCAAATGGCCAAACTACTAACCCAATAAACCACTGAGCCCAGATATTCCACTTTACCATATACTTGGTCAATACTTGTCCCACAATGATTCAGAGTAGTCTTGTCTAAGACAATATTTTCATGCATATTGTATACTGTAAGGTGATACTCTTAAAGAGACACCAACAGTGTCCAACATGAGAAATATAGTGGTAAAAGAATCATACCACTAAGAATATTTTCTAGATACTGCCAGCTAAATGTTGAAAAATGCTGAATTTTTAATGTAACCAACTGCATATTTACTATCTTGATCAATAATTAAAGTATACTTGTCAGAATACATAAACAAGAAACGTGATTTCAAATACCTTCATTTATTATGTTTGTTTACTTGCTTCTTCCAAAACCTGATCATGTTTACTCATCACTGAAGCTAAGAGTTTCAACAGCACAGTAAAAACCACACATTGTGTTTAGCATAATGAGACCTTTAGATCTGCACAGTATTTCTGTTTCAATACCAGTGCTGAAATTAGGATTCTTCTTACAACATAAGTCAATTTTTTGGCCAACAAAAATGTTGTTTCAAAAACAATCAGCTCTTTTATTTACTAGCGGCACAAGGCAGTTGGCCTCTGAATAGGAACAAGGGAAGGGCTGAATTTTCCTCTTCATGTCCTGCTCACAACAGTAGACCTTTAATCTCATGTGCTGAAAACTGCACCAAGCTCACAAATCTCTCAAGAAAGAGAGCCCAGCAATGGGCCCTATCTCCATCTGCTTAACAGCAAGGACAGACAGTTCAACAGCTGCAGAGAAGAAATCATAAGGTGGCATGCACTGCCCTTTAGTGGTTGTAGAAATCCTCAACCATAAAGTACACAACTGTAAGATTATCACTAAGAGGAGCACACCTTACTGTGCTTTTCTTTAAAAATCCCAAAATGCGCTCCCCAAACTTGCATTTCTCAACAGCACAAAAACCACTAGCCTCATTTCAATGTAACAAATACTTCAACAGGAAAGGATTTCAGGGGATATGTGTAAACGTGCCATGGTTTCTGACTCATCCAATTGCAGAGCAGAATAAGACAGGAAAAGAGTTGAAATTAAAGAGAAGGAAAAATTTATTTATTAATCCTTGTAACACTGGACACTCTCAAGGGCTTTTTAAAAAGATACTGGCATGTAAGATACTCACTACTTCTGAAACTACTCTTGATGACCATCAGTATTACGAGCCACCTCAGCAACTTTGATTACTGAACCCTAAAACTTCTCTTTCAGTTTACTGAAATTTTTATTTAGGTAACTTCACATTTGTTTTCCCACTCATGCCTTTAGATGGCCAGTGATAATGTCTATTTGACTTCAAGAGTATGTAATGCTTCAGTATTCTTCCACAGTTATTTTTTGTACCACCCACAGTTCCAAGATTACAGGAAACAGCAGCATGAACTCTTAAAGACCCGACCTACTCTGACTGTCTACGGGTCAATGGTTGTCACAGTTTCCTCTGGTTAGTGTGAAGCATTGAAAGGTTTAATAGAAGTTTAAAGCTCATTTGAGGGAAATACTACTAGGCTAGTAAAGTGGGAAATGGATTTAAAGTTTTCTATGGACTAGCTGGCCAGTCATTATGGTCATGTAAGTTTTATCTTCTAGATATGAATAATATTTCAAAAGTGTACTGAAATGTTCTGATAGAAGGGATATATTTGTTTTCATGCATAGCAAACATTCAGTTTTGAAAAGGAGGGCTTTTATACTAGATATCCAAGGAATTAGTCTCGAGGACTGCTGAATTCTCGTCTGAAGTCTTTCATTAACCTTGCACATGATAAGTGAGTGAATGCCATCCTGTATTTTACTCAAAGCTACAGTGAAATAATGTTTGCTGTGAAAATCCCAGGTGCACACTCAGAATTATAGAAGATGACGTGTTTGCCCTGAAAATACCAGAACTGAAGTATGTTGCAGATACAGACCATGGAACTGCCACATCTTTCTGACGATTCTTGTATCTCAGTAATGAAAACATGTGCCTTAAAAAGCATTAATACTTAAAGTAATTATTTGTTTTGTAAAATATTTATCCATTCAGTTATTTTCAATATTTCCTCAGAGACAGCATAGTGAGGCTGGACCCATCCTGTTTAAAATCTGCAAAATCTGTCATTCACTGCGTTGTACTGGATAAAGCCCTTGTGAAACAGAGGCAGCCAGTTGGGAGTACTAGACAGAAGGTCTTTGGCAGAACTCAGTTAATGAATCTGGGCCATGACATCCAGTGCACTTGGAGCATCTATAAAGAATAGCAAGGAGTTAAATTCTGTAAGCTTTAAGTTATTATGGGCTGCTTTCCAAAAAGCATGACTTGCAGTACTTGAGCATGCAAGCCAGATTTCATTTCTGGCTCCATCTCATGATGCTATAATAGTTTAATTCAGCTGAACTAGAGATTCTCTTTTACTATAAAAATCAAGAGCTAGCACAATATAAGTGTTTCATTAACTGCGGCAAAATTAATTAGCAATTGATGAGAGAAAAGAAAATCAATAGTGTCCTGCAGCAATTGCTTCTTGCAAATTCTGCTGGCTGCTGAGAACCCCGCAATGATAGAAGATGCATTTTTTTGTTGTTGTTGTTAATAATATATTATGTATTACAATGTTTGTTATTAGCTTTAGATAAAGTATAAGTTAAGTCTAGTTTATGTGTAACCAGAAAACAAAGTCTGCCTTAACTTTCTCTGTGAGTACTTTACAGGCTGAAAGTACCAAATCTAACATTCACTAACGTATCATAAATGAATTGTGAGATAAAACCTAAATGTTATTCCTTATGTCCGAAAAATAGTTTTTAAAAATTACAATCAGATTTCTATTATAATAAAGAAAATTTTGAAGTTACTTTCAAAACAAACTGCAAACTATATATAAAGTAGATACCATCCTGGTATCTTTAGGAAGAACAAAGCTGGAGACTCTGAAGGATTCCAGATAGAACAGAAAGACAGACATCTCTGTGTGTACCTGTGCACGGGCATGGAATAGATCTGTACTCCTGTTCCCACGGCCAAAGTTCCTGATGGTGACATCTCCCATACAGTCATCACCTCTTTGAAGTACTGCCCAATGAACTGTCTTGGTCTTGGGACAGCAAAGCAGAATTTTGATTTTTAATAATGTCACTTATACTTGGATTTTTACAGAATATTTTCTTGGAAGATGCCCCTAATTTCTTCAGAAATGTAACTCATAGTTTCCTTTCTGAGCACATCACAATGAAAAAAGGGAGAGATGGGACCCATGGCTATATCACATGTATAACTATTAGTGAATACAAATGGAAATTTTGGCTGAAGAAATTATCCCTGGGGCAAATTGTCAACAACAAGGCAAATAATACTAATACTTTGCACGTAAAACAGAAGCTGAGAAGGTTTCACAAGTGTTACTGAATTAAACCAATAGCAAGTTTCCAAGCCAAGGTTCTGTGAAGAATTCTGATTGTACAACCAGGAAGCAATAGCATGTAGCATGGTTTTTCATGGCTACAGACTCAGTAATTCATCTCAAAGACAAACTTTCTCTCGTTCCCCCTCTCCCTTCTAATAATTCTGGAGAGAACACCCACATTTTGCAATTAAGAGAAGACTCACATTAATGCTTTGCTTCCAACTTTGTCACTTTCCTCATCTCTCTCGCAAACTACCACTGAACACTCAGTTGCAATGAAAGGATCGGCACCACACCAGTGCTGCTTTGAGAGAACTTTGTATATGCACTGAGAAATGCAGTGAAATAACTCACTTTTTGGCAAAAATGAATCATAGTCTTTATTATTTACTATTATAAAGTGATAGACATCTGAAGAGCAAGCATCTCATTTAATTTTTTTCTTTGAGCTCTCAAATGTCCTAATGAGCTTTGTTTTCATAAAAAACCCTAAGTGTATCCTAATAAGCCAAGTTTTTTATGGTGAGGTAAGAGGTACAGCACAAACAAGCATGGGTGAGACACCTTCCTCTTGCTTTTTCAGTCACATGCCATTTCCTGCTATTTACTACACAAAGTAAGCCCAGAGATATTAAATGAAAATGACTGAAGAACATGTATTACAGAAAACCTGTTGCATAAGAATGAAACCGATTGCCAATCTTAGAAAACTGAATAGGCAAAAAAAATAAAGAACGTACCTGGTTTTTCTCTCCTTTTTTTTTCTTTAAAAAGAACTATGGGCACTCAAGTCATCTGCCTCTAAAGGATTAAGAATTTAATTTATAGTTCTAAGAAATGACAGTTTTTTCAGATGCATTTCAGTAGTTTAAGCAACAAAACCAGTTCCTTATGTGTAGAACAGTAACAGCCTGATTTTGCTGAAGTTAAATGAGACTTAATCCAACTTTCCAGGAGAACAAACCAGACCATAAGACACATTTTGTATGATCCCTTCTAACACAGAGATGAGATGCACACAGCTTTTATCTGTTCTCTTTAAGAACTGTACATGGATGAACAACGTTTTGCCAAATACACAGGAGGATCGCATTTTCTTATTCATTTATCAACATCCTAAATTGTGAAAACATTATACCCACAAAATTAGGAGCAAACAGTATTATCTGCCTTTGCTAAAAATGGGCTGAATTTGAATTTGTTTTGCATTATGTTTCTTAACCTGAAAATACACAGGAAGAATTGCAGCCCAGAATTTTCTTATGTAAATACATAAGCAAGGTGAGGAATCTTCCCCCTTCCCCAGCCACAAGTTTCATTCAGTCTCAGACTGAGTGAAAGAAGCAAGTTATGACATAGCTAACAATCTATTTTAAAAAATGTAACAATAATTACTCTGCAATAATCACTTATTTACAAACATGTATAGGTGTGCTTTAGTTATGTCATTAATCAGAAAACAAATATACAGTATATAATATTGTAATTAAGAATAGATTTATTAATGACACATAACACTTGTAACTAATTAATGCACACAGTTAATCATTAAGTATCCTGCTAAGTGCTTATTAGGGTGTTTCTACCCATGGACATCTGATATTTTTCTTTGTCAGCTGCCTGATACCTTCACATTTCAAAACATCAAGGAACATAAAGGAAGGTAAGACCTCTGAACAAATTATTTTGTAAGATGAGTATTACTTCAGATTTCATTGTGCTACTGCTTTACAATTAGAATTGACCCAACAGCTTCTGTCTTGGAATGCTTACAATCTAATCATTTAAAATCTCAAAAGCAGGAAGTTCTGCTAGATCCAGATAACTTCTATTTTTTGTTAGAACATGCATGTCTTTTTCTTTTAATAGATATTTGCATACAAAAGCAGTTCTTTTTCAGTCACAAAGCCTTTTATGGACTGAGGATATTTTCTCTACACCAGAAATGTGCACTAACTCATGAAACCCAAAGCTTGCAACTCATCTACGCTTGTCATACTTAGAATTTAGGATAGTTGTGCATCCTGTGCAGATGGGCTGCTGTTTTCTATTAATAATGTTTATTATTTATTCATGTTGTGGTAATGTTCAAAGTCTCTGATCTAGATTGCAACTTCATTATAGGACAGGTGATCTATACATAAAGGCTGACTCAATTCCTACCCTAAAATTCTAACTTAGAAAAACTGCAAGTGAACAAGATACAAGGTACAAACAAGCAAAGTAATTAAGAGCACAGACAAACTTCCTATTAGTTACCTACTGTTTTTATAACCTCCATAAATTCCCTATTCCCTTTCCATTTCCTCTTCTGTCACTGTAAATAACACAACAATTATGTGTCTTTTCTCAATTTCATGTTTTAGCTACAAGAAAAGAAACATACTGCGTTGAATCAGAACTGCTCAATTTACTTGGTACAGCATTCCTCCCAGGGATACTTGTACAAATCTCCCACAGATTTAGCAGCTCCTGTACCTCCTCCTGGTCAAGGAGTGATGTCTATTGCCATGTATGCCACGATTGGTGATCCCAAACTCTGAGCTAGGCCAGCTGTTGCTCCTGGTGACGTCTGAACTTAGTCCTACCCCAAGAACGTTCCTCTGCCTTGCCCTCAGCAGGGTGTTGTTTAGGGGTTTATACCTCTTTTGTATACATTTAGTATAAGTGTATACAAAATTTCTAAGTGTCAGCTTCATCACCATGAATATTTTGGGTGTAATTTCATTTTTTAAGATGGAGACATACCCTCTGTATTCCTTGCTTGTCCATCTTTCCCTGTCACTCGCTCCTCCATCCCTGTCTGCAAGTCCCCCCTTTCTGCCTTTGTTAGTCAGTAATTTGTCAGCATTTATAACACAGTACACATGTCTGGAAACAGGAAATGAAGCTCAAGGATTGGGAGCACAAAGGTATCCAAACATATATTAATATTTCCATTGGCTCTGAAACCTGCACACGTGACAGGGCTTGGTTTAAATGCGCCTTCCTGTAATAGCAGTGAAAGTAACAAAGGTCCTCATGAGCTAATCTAAGTGGTTAATGAAATCTTCACTAATATCTTACACTATCAGACAGATATTATAATATTTATAACTAATGGATCATATATCCTTTATCAAATGCAGAAGACTGGATCCTAAAAGATTAAGATTTTTTATTTACTGATGAATAATTCTGTAAGCTTTTCAAATATTACAATTAACTCAGTGCTAAGTTTTTAGCAGAAAGCTGGATGAGATGCAGCTGCTTAGTATGTTTAGGTAGGTAGCTTTTTTTGGTTTTTTTAAATTACATTCCCAATAACAGGATATATATCCAATATTTTTAAATATTTTATCATGAAGGGAATTTATACTATTGCAAACACTGGAATAAATCTTGGTGGCATTGATGTGTAATTTATATGACAGTAGCTACATGATAGATGTCCAGAGCATCTGAGATCAAAACACTGAATCAGTCAAGAGCACGTGCATGTCATTATCTTAAGAGAAACAGTATGCTCCATTTCTACTTCTGAAGAAATGATTCCAATTTCAATCCAACATCCTGAAATTTTACTTGAAAACAATTAAGCTGCTTTCTCACTGTGAGAGAAAACAGACACCATGAATATCTAGCAAACATTCATTTCTATGGTGTTTGGTTTCTTGGTGTTTTAAGGGTTTTTTTTTGTTTAAAAACAAACAAACAAAGCCCCCAAAAAATCAACAACCTCATGATCAGCAAAGGCTAACAGATGACTAAAATGATCATGTTCAAATTGCCCAGAGAAGTTTCTCTTGACCTGAGACCCTGCAGAAATAAATACATACACACTTATCTCCCACACAGAAAATGGGACATAAATACATTGTGAGCAGCACAACACAATCGCTCAGACAGTAATAAAGGCACTGTAAACAAAACAGATTAAAAGTTTCTAACAGAAACCAGTAAATGTGTGAAGCACAATAAATTTTCTTTTTTTGAGGAAGAAACAGATGCTGTGGGACTGGCACATTGATCTCTCCCACTGTCCAGAGTCCCTGGCCAACCTCAATGTAAGTCAGCATCAGATGAGTAACAGGCACTCATCAAGCTCTCTGTCATGCCCTTATGATTTGAGATCCCTGAGCTGAGACAGGACAATAAATGAAATGCAGTTAGAATTATATGGTTGATGGGCAAAGACACTGATAAAAAGGGCAAGCCCAGTGAGCAGTGATAGCTTCACATATACAGACAATGCTACCAGTGAAACATGCTTTAAAACATGCTTTACAATTTCAGGGATGCTGTTTCACTTTAAACTATTACAGATATCTCCCAAAACCACATGCCTAAAGACAAGCCACAGGCAGATGCTCACCTAGGAACTTTTCTAAAGGAATTCAGCGCACCCCAAATAATCTTTATTTCAGTAATCACTGAGATGCAACAGAAGAATGCTAGTAATAATACTAGTGGAGGTGTAGGGACAGGAACAAATCTCTTTTCTCTGGTGACCAGTGACAGGACCTGAGGGAACAGCCTGAAGTTGTGTCAGGGGAGGCTTAGGTTGGCTATCAGGAAAAGGTTCTTCACCCAGAGAGTGTTCAGGCACTGGAACAGCTCCCCAGGGATGTGGTGACAGCACCAAGGCTGCCAGAGTTCAGAGTTCATTATCTGGACAATGCTCTCAGGCACATGGTGTGATTCTTGGGGTGTCCTGTGCAGGGCCAGGAGCTGGACTGTGCTAATCCTTGAGGGTGTCCCTTCCAACTCAGGATATTCTATAATTGCAGTTTTTGCACATCTCACTCCAAGTGGAACAATCTGTTGCCATTGCAGTGAAACATCTGAAATTAATTTTGGATTTTAGCTTTTTTGTGCTAAAGATTTTTCCAATCACTATTTTTTGGCATGAGCTGATGGGCAACATATACTATTTGAATTAGTGTTATTCATTGTATTTGCTCCGCAAAAATAGATATTTCACTCCAAAGGAAGCTCTGCTGGGTGAAATAACAGGGCTTACATAAAGGGCAGTTTGCAGCTCTCCATTTTTCCTTATGTAAACTGTTGTTTTTTCCCATGTAGCTGAGCATAAGATGTTCACATCCATATTATTCTGCCCAAACCCCAAACTTACCCGTATTAGCAAACTTACTACTTCTACTGAAACCAGAAGTAGCATGGAAACAAGGAGTAGCACAGTAGCTCCTATGAGCTCTATACATAAGAAAAGTCTCTCTGCAGAGTAACAATTTTACCATTTTTTTAGTGTTTCAGAACATTCTGGAAAACAAGCCACAACTTTCAATACCGAGCACAGCTATACATGTACACAGATGCAGCCAGTCCTGTGTCCTAATGGCCATGAGTGGACACACAGAGGGAAAACAGAGAACAAGGCATGCTGCATTTTTCGCTTTCTCCATTTCATCTTTCAGCCTCCAGCTGTTTCCAGCTCAGAATTTCCTGAGCATGCTGTCTTTTCTGGTATAAGGCAAGACTGTGGATCCATCTTCCAAGAACTCAGCTTGTAAGCAAACATTTTGTATCTACAAACACCTTTGCCAAAGCTGTACCACACGTCCACTACCTGTATTTATTTTGAATCTGGTTTCTACTAGCTTGGCTAAGTAACACTTTAGTCTCACCTTCTAAGAGAGTGAACAGTTGATTCTGATGTGTCCTCTTACACTATGACTGATTTTTTTAGCTTCTGTAGTTTCCTCCTTTCAACTGTTACTTTACAAGGAAGTGTCCTGTGTTCCTCCAAATACATTCTTTATCTTTGTTTATTGCTTTTCTCTGAACTCTTTCCACTTCTGTTACAGCTTTTTAGAATTGACAGAACGGAACTATCAGCATTATCCAAGGTGCGGCTTTCTTTGATGACTTAACGATATTTTTGTCTTCTGTACCTTTTTCTCTAGTCCTTGCTTTATGATTCCCAATTTTTGGGTTGGATTTTGTTTAGTTTGCTTTTGTTTTGTAGTCCTGTTAGCCAGCTGAGAACTATGCACTCCTTCCTAATGCAGACATTGCTGCGTTAGTTGGATATCCCTCACCCACAGGTTTGCTGAGCCCTTCTAACAGCACAAATCGGATTTCCCTTTGCAGAAGCCAGACTGACTTCTCCCAAGTGAACTCTGTTTAGTCAGGCATTCATTAATGCTGTTTTATTATAGTCTCTACTAAATTTTTCTGGTAAAATCTCCATCTTACGTGCCTGTAAATCCCTAGAAACTTCAGGGATTGCTTGAACAACAGGATTATCTCTAATAATCTAAACTAAAATGTTTAAGTACTTGCTAGGGAAAATATTAATACAGAGATTCCTTTGTGCATGATTAGAATCCTCAGACAATGTGTTCTAAAAGACAAACATACTCCTTTTTTTCAAGGAAAGGAAATAATAGATATGTTTTTATCTTGACCTTAGATAAGGTGGTAATAGATACAGTTGTCAACCGAACCAACAGAAAATATTTTTATACCCTAAGTGTATTTTAAGTTTCAACTTTCTGCCTTGCATTTTTTAAAATAGTTTTTAAAGTAGGGATACGACTGATAAAAATATTTGCTACAGATGTGAACAGAGTCATACATGCTTCCTCTAAACATACAGGAAGGGAGCAATTTGCCTCAACATTTCAGCCACCACACTACCTATGAAGCTTGCATTTTCTGGTAGAGGGATGAAATACAATTGTATCACGTCTGATTGCCACAGAGCTGAAGCTTAAAGTCCTCTGTATGTATTAATCAGAAAGATACTGGGAATGTCAGAAACAAATATATCTGAGTATGATAACATTTATCAGTTACCAGAAAAAAACACCTAAAGGCTTATTTAAGAACAGTTCCGACAAATCAACTAGTAGTTACTGAAGGTCTTCTCCAAAAAATACTCCCTTCCTCCCAAAGGCATTTTTAGCTTGTACGATGTTGTTGCTGGCAGTTTCCTGCTGCTCATGGTCGCTCACGGTGATGCAGCCTGGCCTGGCTGGGGAGCTGGTTCTGCACAGGAGTGACCCAGCGGGACCAGTTCCTTGTCTCAAGCATCTACCTGCTC
Source organism: Prinia subflava (assembly GCF_021018805.1). NCBI lineage: Eukaryota > Metazoa > Chordata > Aves > Passeriformes > Cisticolidae > Prinia > Prinia subflava. The sequence continues at coordinate 20,843,252 of NC_086255.1, read as the reverse complement.
CGACTGGAATGGATCTTCTGTGCATACCAAAGGCTGCCACAGGACTTTTGTTTCCATTAAGCTCTCAATGGAGGCTCTTGCAATCTAATTTTACATGTGTTTTGTGTTAGTCACATTTGCAATTACCCAGGTTACCCCCACCTCCTCATTACGTTATTATAATTGAGACTTGACTAATTGAAACCATAGGTGCTGTTTTAGAGCAAGACATAATTTTCCTGTAATAATGCACAACTCCCCCTTCCTTTCTTCCTCCAGTGGAACCATGGGAAATTCAGAGACAACACTTTTCAGTAAAAAGCTTTTAAATATTGATCATATGCAGGAAGTCTACTGATGAACCGGGGAATCATCACTTCCTTACCCCTCCCCTCTCTGTTCCTCAAAATTTGAAAAGACAGGAATTTGATGAATGCACTAAATACATAATGCCATCCCAGGAAGGCATCATACAGGAGACACAATGGAGAAAGGACATCTACCTTTGCATCTCACACCATTTTTGACTTTCCCAGGGGGTGGACGAGAGCATTTCAACATATGCCAGAGCAGTGCTAATTGCTGCTCTAACGCATGGTGGCTGCCTTCTTTCAACAGCTGTTCTACAGCTCAGAACACAGAGTTGAAAGTGCTCCATCCTTTCAGGCCCAGATGCTCCCATCCCCTCCCCCAGCAGACTTCCAGGCTGCAGTTTGGGAAAGCCCTGGGGAAAAGTGGCTCAGGGGGCTTGTTACATTGCCTTTGAAGCTGGAGATCTACTGCAGAATGAATGCACCGCTACAGACCTGCCCTAACAAACAGTGCACAAACAAAGGCAATTCCAATTTTATATAAATTTTTTTTTAAAAAACAACAAAACATGCAAACCCAAGTAATATTAATTTTTAAGTAATTATGCCAAATACAAAACTTATAATAGGCACATTTCTTTGAAATCTTTCAAATTTAACTTTCTGTGTATGTAACAGTTTTTATTCAGTTCCTACAACACCATCTACTCACATCTACATAAAAAGATATTTTTAAGCATAAGTAGTACATTAATGTCTTAGAAGTGCAAAGTAATAAATTACAAGCATAATGTTATTAGAAATGGGGGTCAACAAATGTACTTTACACATACATGTTTTTCATTGTTAACTATGTAAATGTGATGTAGACAGTTACACCACAATTACTTGCACTCTTTTACTATCAGCAGTGCTAGGGCAAGTAACTCCCAACCTCTACCTTCCCTAACTGCTCTTCAATATCCCTAAACCATGGCCAGTTTTATGGGAGAAATGTTTGTGGGGGTGCTCAGTGATTGGCTAAAACCCCAACATTTATTTTCTGTTTCTTTCACTCAGCTCAGTGCCCTGTGCAGCCCAACAGATTATATTAGTACACAAGTGAAAACACACATTAAGGACAGGGAGAACATGCTTGGGATACACTATACTCTCCACGAGCAAGGTACAGAAATTTCCTAATTTTTTCAGCTATAGATATGAGAAAACACTGCTTTCTTGTTGCTTTTAAAGACTAAGACTATATTGTCTGCCATGGAAATGTAGTAAGCACTTTTAAAAATCAAGAATTTGCACACCATACTGTGTCACAAAGCAATTTTTTTTTTTTTTCAAATGACCAAATGAATCGATAGAGAATTCACAGCTTAAGGACTGGAGCTGTAAGACAATTAGTGCTGGTGGGCACAGACGTTTTTCTGGAACAAACCACCTGTATGGCTGGCATTTGGTGGTAGACACAGCAGGGAAGCAAGAGCAGACTGCACTGCTATCCCCCTCAGCTAGGAGGCTTTCAAGGCTTGCTGATGCTCAGGACAGCCCTGCTGCCCTCCCTCTGCTCTGCTCCTTCACACTAGCCACAGGCTCATGTTCTGCCATCCCTGAAAATTACTCAGAATCACATTTCCTTCTGCTTCTTAACACTGCTTCCTTCAAGTCCGAAGTGCCTCTTGGGGATTCCTGTAACCTTGAGTATTTACAGCTTAATTGGCCCGTGCATCTCTGGTTTTTTCTGTGCTTGCAGAACCCTGTTTCAGCTGCCAGCCCTGCCTGGGGTGTGCTCCTCCCTGGTCGCTGCACAAATTCAGGCTCCTGCCTTCCCATGCAAACCAAAGGCAACACTTCCCAAGTGGTCAGTGAGGGAAAAATGCATCACCTCCTAGTCCTCAGGCACTCCCATACCAGAACCTAATCATTACACATAAAGTAAAAATTACTATTATATTAACATTCACAAAACCAGTGAATGCACTTCATCCATAGCTCTAAAGTGACAGCAAACAAATATGGAGATGAATGCTGATTTGGGAAGATGACACCTAAACAGACACTGGAACTGGAGTAGGCCAGAATTGCACTCCAAGATTTCTTACAGCTCCCACAGTCTGAAACAGATTTGCACATGTAGTTTGCACAGTTGCACATGCAGGATACAGTCAAGGTTTCAAGCTGGCACTCGGTTTTCATGGACAAGTTGAAGTATTAACATCAAACTACTTCTTTAAAACATACATACTAAAAAAATCTTAAACATTGGAAAAGGTAGTTTTACACATAAGGAATACAGCATAAGTTGTTGCAGGTTTCTAATTAAGTGCTGAATGCTTTGAGCACTGTTAGAAACATAAAGGCACCATCATTTTAGCTACTAAAAAAGATGTGGAAGTTGTTCTCATCTACAGTATATGAGTGCTATTATGCAGTATATTTTGCAACATTTCTAAAACGAGCCACATCAGATTAATTGCACTCATAGGCATCACTGAAACCATAAAGCAAAGAGCAGCTCCAGCCAGAGCTCTGAAACTATTTTATAATTCTGAAATTATCACTATCATGTACTTAGGACACACTTGCTCACTACATTATTATTTTACAACCAGTTCCCCCAGGTACTGGTAGCTTTCCAGATAAATTAACTTATAATATGTTATGGGAACATTGTTATTTCAGGTCAACATTTTCAATATGAACTCATTGTCTCCATGAAGCGAAGAAATATTATAATCCATTAATATCTCTTTCAACAAAAAGGATGAAATCTTCCCCTGGTTATGCTGATAAACACTTTGGTGTCAAAACTAAGCCTCTTTATCATGATAACCTAGAGTAATGGTCTGCTGCTCCAGGCACTTTACTTTACAGATGAAAAATCAGTTCTACTTTCATGGAATTAGATTAATGCCATAACAGGAAATACTTCTGGGGCTGAACTTGCTTCATGCCTTCAAAGCTGGCTGTAAATTTAAAATACTTCCTGAACTCAAAAGATAAGACAGGAGAGAAGGAAAAAGAAAAATAGTGAAGTGACCCTCTTTCTGAAGAAAAATATTGCTTCCTGAAAAAGCTGTCAAAAGCTACTTGCTAAGGGCATTGTGCCCCAGAAGGCCCAGGGCAAGTCTGGTTTAGCTGAACATGAGGATACTGGGTAGATATCAGACATTTGCCATAAATCTGTTCCTTCCATAATCCTCTACAATAAACTTTTCTTTTTTTTGTCATCTTACTTGGCAAAAGCTGGAGTAATAACTTTCTCAGCTTCCCACAAATACAAAACAGCTTGCTATTTTATGTACAATATTTTTCAAGGATTACAGTTTTGCAAACTGCAAAATGCTGACCCCAAGCCTTCAAATTGGATTTCAATGGTGAAAATGGACAACAAGCAGCAAATACAGTAACATCTTTATACATAAATAGCCTTACAATAAAAGATGTAAGGCACTCCTAAGATGAATTTAACATTTATAGGAACAGAACCCAAAGTCTGATACAAAATATTACTATAAAGGCAGACTTTAGGGAATTCTGTGTTAACTTTATCAGGACAAGGAAGGTTTTCTTTCGCTCCCTTTTCCATCAGACAATATACACTAAGGAGTGTGGTATACATTTGATGTGGTATACATTTAAATTCGTGTAATATCACATCATCAAAAACCAAGGATCAAATATCTTAGTGAATTTCACAGTTAAGTACTGAAAAACAGTAACATTTACATACCCAGAACCTTAAGTCAGAAAATCTGAGGAAGATAATATATGTGATTTCCATCCACTCTGGATCAACAGTTGTGCCTACTTGGGCCAACATTTTTATAGATCACGTAATCCTTTTTGCCTTTGATGTTTGTTGCACTCAGTACACTCCAGAAGCTGGAAAAAAAACTCCACTTACTGTCTTGGCTCCCTGTTCACTCTTCACCTCTGTAACATTACTGGTCTATGCTGCATGGGTTTAAATGTTTATGCCTGTGCTAAGACACCCTTCACTTGATCAGGAAGCAAAATTATTCGTTTGAAAAAGTCAACAGGAAAGGAAGTTTATGGACCAGCTCAAATCTAAAACCAGTACAAAAGGGAGAGTCGGCTACCTTCTTGTAATTATTCGTGTTCAAGCTTCCATGCCACATGTTGAGAACTGCACACTGTTTCTGAATTCCAACCTTACCTCCAGGTTCAAACAGGTAAATAAAGAGCCCACCCACAAACCAGCACCAGCCTTCAAAGGTCGTATCAGATCCACAAGATGCATAACCTGCAGCTCACTACTCTCTACTCATCTCTAAGCACCAATTTAATCAGTAGGAAAACTACAGAGGTTTGCTAAAGATGAGTGGGAGGTGAGAGAATGCTGTGAAAAGGGTACATAAGTAATGCAACCAACTGAATTTTATGACAGAATTGTGTAAAGCATGCATTTACACATTTCTGAGAGATCAGCTTGAAGCTGAAACACACACACAGCTGTTCAAATGTTCAGAAAGACTGTACCAAACCAGATGCTTTTCTTTGTAGATTATAACTGAGCTTTTCACAAATTAGAATTGGATACATTATTCTGCTAGTATTTTTTGTAATACAAGACTGGATGCTGAAAAAACCCAGCACTGCAGCAGGACCTAACGTACAGACAACAATTCCATCTTTGACCTTACAGTATGCTCAAAAGTCCAGGAAACAGGAAGAAAAAAACCCTCAAAAATCTATTTTAAGACCCCCTCACTATGAATTGCACCCTAAATACCCATTATTACTCCCATAAAGAGAATGCATTCATAATAGACAATTCTCAGAGATTTTTTTTTTTTGGAAGGATTTCAATGTTGCTACAAGAGTTCTTTTTGCTTTTAAGTCCCCAAGATCAAGTACTCCTCCTGAATACCTTCTGCTATTGCAGACACAGGCTGCAATTCAGGGACAAACAAGCTTAGCACCAGGGAAATGCAGGATTCCAGACTAGCCTTACTCAAGTAAAATAGTACTTTTATAAACCACATCTAAATAGTACTGAAACTATCCTGTAAGAAATTGCAGGTACATTGCCCCACTTATTACAACAATAGGACTACCTGCTTCTAGGATAAAGCAAACTGGCTAAACAACACACCACTGACATTTAACTCCTTTGAAAGCTGTACTGACTGAAGATTGATAGGGAGACAGAACTAGATCTTAGTCTTGGATGTGTTTTTCCTGTCAATGTTTTACTCCTAAGACATCTGGAAACCACAGGATTCAAAGGGAAAATGTAAGATCACACCAGCATGTTTATTCCAGGTAGTCTTATGGAGCACAATATGATCTTTTCCACTAATTTCTATAGAAATAGTTTATGCTGATGCATTATTAAAGAATAATAAGAGCAGTGACTTCACAAGAATGTTAAATTAAGTTAAATTAACAGTGGTTTCACCTATGAAGTGGCAAATATATTAAAAAGTCACTATTAAAAGAAAAGGTAGGATATTACAGTGACACCAGAAACATACAAAAAAGGAGAGCAATAATAAGGAATATAAACTAATTGGTAAACTAATTTTCTTCACTTTTTTTTTTTTTTTCTTCATGGGTTGGGTTTGGCTTTCATTTACAGATGGATTTGTTTTATTTTATGGAAGACTTGCTGAGTCTGAGACCTTGCATTTTCCCCAAATATGTGAGTTTGATGTCAGGATTGCTGATAAGCAGGGTTCCAACAACAGGCAGGTACTGAGCTCTGTGACGCTGGTATGGGACACCAGCACTGCAGAAGTGTCAAGTTTCTCCAAAAATCTCTACAAAGCTATAGATATGCTATAGATAGCACTGCACCCCATCTCTGCTTCCACAACACTTCCCTGCATTCACAGACATCTGTTACTCTTCTCTTTCTTTCCACAGCACTGACATTGCGCTTACTCTGATGGGCTGCAGACCACACATGAAAATACTGAGGCTATACACAGGTCACTTGAAAGAAAAACCATTTGGAACTACTATATGGAAAAATACAAATTAAGGACAACCATTTCAGTAACCTATTCATTTGTTTTTCTGGAGTTAAAAGCATCATTATGAAAGGATTAAGCTACTTTGTGAAATGAATATGTCATTTAGAAATCTCAGTGTAAGACATCAGCCTTATCTATTATTCACATGTGAAGGAAATTTTTATAAATTAGCATTACTCCTGTCAGAATGTTGTTATATTTGCATGTGTTTAACAAAATGCTGCCTTCTTACACCTACACTCACTTGAAATAGAGCAAACATTTTAGTCTTTTCATAAAAAAAGACATAGAAATACTGCTGTCCTAAACCTCAAACCCTCAATTTAATAAAAAGGAGGCTTTTCAAGCCTGAGTAGAAGCTGTATCTTTTACTCCTTGAATCTTTCACTGTGAAGTTTATTACTTCAATTATTGTAATACATCAAGTCTAGAGTGAGACAAGATCCATGAGCAGAACATGTGATCACGACAGGCACCAGCTGTAACACTCATTCATCTACTGGTGCCTGTATTTGTTACAAAAGGGGTGGAAGACTTCACTTGAGTGAGCTCAAACAATCCTTTTCTGTCCCACATGGGTACCACAACAATATCCACTTTTGTGAGAGTCTAGTCTTCCAGAAAATATTTGTTTTTAAAGAAAAAGAACGGGAATACTCAATTTGTTTGGTATATTTAAGAAAATATTCTCCAGATTTCTCCCTGAGAACATATACTTGGTATTTATGAGCGAGCTTGTACTACAAACAGTGATTCACAGGAAAAAAACCACGATTCTTGAGGTGGCAACAACATTACTGCTAACCATTAGCCCTTTTTATGGATGGATTTTTAAAAATATTTCAGAGTTCAATTCTAAGTGTGAACATTATCTTTTGGAGTGCTGTGCTGCAGGTGGTAAGGGAAGAGGACTGTCAGCTGGATGCATTTTGCTGCAGCAGAAATGTTTATAATACAATATACAACAATATTCAACCTAGAACAACTCACCTCCTGCTAATGTAACTGCTCTGAATGTGGATGCTGACAAGCTCCATGACGAGACTTCTAATTCTTTGCCACATATAATTATGTGCCCCAAAGTGCTGAGCAGCTTTAACATGACTGCTCAGGAGACCTGTAGGATTGTGTTTCAGCTAACCCTGAGTCCCAGGCAGCTCTGCCCCACACACACAGAGTAATGCCAGGGCACAGCAGCTCCACACTGTCCCACCCTCACTCAGGTAAGGAAAGCACAGAGAGCTGAGCAAACCTGACCCAGCAGTGTCAATGTACACGGTGTCCTTGGCCACTAACAGGGCCCTTCTAGGGAGCCTCAGCCTGAGAGCAAACACTGGACAGGGATATTTATTTTACACCAGGCCGTGTGTGCAAATGCACTGACAAATGCATATTTGTAATTCAAGAACAGACATAAAAAACATGTGAATGAGCTTTTGAGGGCAAAACAGATTAGCAGATTTGTACAGAAAAAAAAATTAATATAGGCTCTCACTGCAGACAGGGCAAAACACTGGCATGGTTTTACTGAAGTCCCACTAAGACCATATCCAAAGAAACAGAAATTAAATTAAATGGGCAGAAATACAGCCTGTTTGCACTTCACAGAAGCCATGCTCAGACTATTTAAGAAACGAGCAACCCAGCAAAAAAAAGCTTGTCACAAAGCATCACTGAATGGCTACCACATCCTCCTCATCTTCCCACTATTTTCTTTTGAAAGCACTTGTTGATTACTTCGTTATGTTTATCTATAAATCCAACCTTACAAATCGTTAAGTGGTCTGTACAAACAGCCTGTATGAATATTTGGTGCTATGAAAACATAATTTGGTTTTTAGCTTCATTTTGAGCAAAGCCACAGGCAATTGCTAGGGTTAGGTGTAGGAGGGTGGCAGTGTGATAAAATTCTTTTCAGGCTACAGCTTATTCTTTGGAAATGACTGACTGTTCTGGCATTAAGCCATGTGTAGAAGCCCACATTTTATAATTACCAAGTTTTTTGTTGCTTTGGGGCAATTGTTTGGTGTTTCATTTGTTGTTGTTTGTTTGTTTTACCTTGCTGCTACTGGATATACAACAGTCTTAGGCTGCAAAGCAGTAGAAGCCTACACTTTTGGGAGATACCCACACATGCAACATTTTGTGAGCTGTCTAAACAACGTAAAACAAAACCACAAAACAACTTTAAAACCCCCCTTTGCATACCAATTCAAAGCAATGTGAACAAGATCGATATTCTTTTTTTACATATGGGATTGTCAACTATAACTATAACTAAACTTCCTGAAACCACTTATAAAGAAGCAATCTGACTGCTGAGCAGAGAGTCTTCGGTTTGCCCTCTTCTTCACCAGCAGCACCAAATCAGACATACTGACTCAGGCCTTAAGGCAAGAACTATTCCCATATGCTGGTAATTGATTCATCCATTTTGTCTTTACCCTCCCAATAGCTAGAAGAATGATTTTTTTTCTTTTATCTTTTTGGTCTCCAATTCTTCATCACTAGAGTATTTAGGAAAGGAAAAAAACCCTAATCAGATACACTTTCTAAGTTTACCTTTTTGAGAAAAACTCACTGCTCAGCAACTGCAAAAAAGCAAAATTTAGGAAATAATTCTGAATAAATTAGTCATACATCCTCAGCTGAAATGCAGTGTTCAGCTCTTGGGAGACAGAAGCAGGACTCTGTGATTGCAGGCAGGCCTGGTGTATGAAAACAGAGTAAGATAACCATAACTAAGAAATTTAGAACCAGGATGCCACAATCATGTGGCATCATATAATTAAGAGATACTATGTTTTATATGATATTTTAAAAATGGAAGGATAATTAATACAAAAAAAGAAATACAGATCTACGTATACTTGCTGTATTAGGGCTTGTCCACATTGGAACACATATCTATAGTAAACTAGACTGTAATAAGTGTCATAGTCATTAAGGCTGAAAAAGACCTCCAAGATCATCAAGCCTAATCTCCAATACAGTTTGTGGTAACCCTGTGGTAACTCACAGCAAGACTGTGGAGCTTCTCCATGTCTCTAGAATGGAAGTACCTCTTGCTGCTCCCTCGGTGTGGTGTACAAGAACTCCTGAGCAACCTGCCCTGCCTTTAGGAAGGCCCTGAGCTGCAGATCACGGAATGCCGAGAGGGTATTCTGTGCATGTTCCCCTACAGCATGGCTGTGATATCTGCTCTTCCCTTAGCACTTCCTGCACTCCATCAGCTCGCTCAAGAGTTATAAATGTTTTGCTTTGTTCCATGGTTTTACTTCTCATTTAGATTTCCAATTTTCTGTTGAAGAAAATAATTTAAAAATAAACAGTATCTAAACCCAAGTTTTATATACATTTGATTATCTAATGAGAGTGACATAAAAGGAAGGGAAAGAGTTTATGTAATAAATAGCATTGATTTAAAGCAACTAGAAGGGCTGAGGCTAATTCTTGTTTTTGAACTTAAAAGGAAAATCAATGACAGTAACTTCACTCAAACCATGCCTGAACATTTGTATTAAACTATGTCCCTATATGTTTGGAGAGCACCTTAAACTATCAAGATCAATCAGAGCACAAAGTACTCCTGAATAAAGCACAGCTCAAAGTAGCATAACTCCCATTTAGCTAAATCCAACTGTCAATAATCCTGCTACATCCCAGCTGGAGCAGCACGGCCACCTCTGAAAGGAGCCTTATCCAACTGCTTTCAAGACAGTCATAAACAGCTACAACTGCATGAAATATCAGCTTTGAAAGTGATAATAAATGTTGTGCATTTCATAGCAAGTTAAATAGTTTTCATTATTTCTGTCACGTACGCCACTTCTTGGGAGAACTCACTTAAATCCACAGGAATTTCCCTAACTAAATCTGTTTTGACAAAGCAGTAACTTGAAAGTGTGCTTAATTTTGCATCTGACTTGTTAGTATCTGAAAATTTATTTTCTGAAATGAAATTATTTTTCCTTTCTTTTTTAGGATTAGCTTGCTGGAGTCTGACAGCAAGTTATATTTTTATTAAATTCACTAACATTTATATTAAAAATTCAAATATCCATTATGAAAATACGACAGTGTTGAATAAAATTTTAATAAAATTTTAATTAGCAATTCTACAGGATAGTCAACATAATGCATCAAATATTTGTGTGATCTTACCAGGACATAATCTCTTGTAAAAGAGATATGAGATGTATATAACAAAAGTCTGAGCAAAACTGGAGAAAAATGCCACTTGGATTTACGGGTACATTTGAACCACCAACCACAGGCACTCACATTAGCACAAGGCACTTCAACCACTGCTGGTCTGGGGCTCCTAAAGCCAACAATCACTGAACTTCAACCACACGTCTGGAGAAAATGATTTGTTTGCTTTTTTGTCCTTAACCAATGTTACCCTCTCAGGAAAACCACACTGTAAACCGAATGAGGTATCCCCCATCCTAACAAAGTATCTTCAATATGCTGAATAAAAACATGAGCAGCATTACCTATGGCACTCGAAACTCTCCTAGAACACGCTCTTTGCCCCTTCTCATTTGATTTCCTTCTACACTGTGAAAGAAGTCACACCTATGTGTGACCACTGCAGCAACTGCACCATTACAGCTCTTTAGATGATTTATGAGGTCCATCACTCTGTTTTAAAGGCCCACATGACTGTGGGCTACTGAATCCTGCAGCTCAGCAGCAGCAGGGATTCCAAGAATGACAAGATGAATTTTTAGATTTTACATCAAATTACAGCAAGCAACAGAAATCTTCCATGTGACACAAGCAAATTAAACTATAAAACAAATTACAATGTATAAAGAACATTATCTTGAAGGAGATTTAAAAAAAGAATCTCTGGAGACTAAACCATCCATCCTTGCAGTATAAACCCTCTGCTTCCATACACTTAAAATCCAGGATTTTGTTGCAAAATGACAGCAAAATTTTTAATGTGGCAAGTTAGAGGGAGTAAAGATGACAAAAGAATGAAATCCAATTTTTCTGGCCCATTATTAGCAAAACAGCAGAGACTATTAGGGGGTTGAAGGATCTGTGGTATTCCATTATTTGAAACATTTTGCCAAACAAGGCTATACAAAATAAGACAAAGGCAGATCAACCATATGTGCCCCCTTTTACAATGAATTTCAGACAAAAACCCCTTTATATCAGACATTACAAGCTAAGAGCTTTTGAAAAACAAACAAACTATAAAGTTCAATATAAAAACCAGTGTACTGAGAAATTTTGGGAAAGCTGTTTTCTCATCAGAGGTTTTGGTAATGAAAAAATTTTATGGCAATTACAAAGCCAAATGAGTCATTAATAATAATCCTTAACATCTGGGAAGAACTGGGTAGTTTATTATAATATATTCTCAAACATTTGTGGCAATAAACATTACACAGAAGATGAACTCCCAATGTTTCACAGGATTTCTAAAAGCTTTTCATTGTTTTTAAACAAGAGATTTTAATTTGGGAGCCTCTTTTACGCCTGCTCTATAAGCTCTTACACATTTGTCGTATCAGGCAAATATTAACACCCCCTAATTTGCACAAGGCTTATTTTTGAACCATCATCCGTTCCAGGGCAGTCATCATTTCTGAGTATTGCTAGGCAAACTTATCAGTGAAGGCAAACAGAACTCCAAGCAAATAATACTCATGTAGAATTTTCAGCTAACATTTTTATGCATTTCATCAAAATTCCATATTTAGCTACATCTTTTCAACTTGAAAGGACTGTAAACACATCCTAGATTTGACTCAAATCTGTCCAGGATTGTTGTGTAAGATTTTTCCTAATTCATAATGCAATTTTTCAGTTCATTGAGGTCATAGTAAGTATTTAATCTTATGTCATCTAAAAAAATTAATGCACATAAGCAAAACATAGGAGTACACACAAAGTAACTGATACTTCTTTTTATATAGCTGTGGGCTACTGCTTCCCCTCTGGTACAGATGAGTCACTCTGCAACACTCATTTTTTTGCCAGTGGCCATATCAACAAACCAAAGTTCTCATTATCTTGATCCCCGTTCTCTTGCTGTACTAAAACCAGAAATTGATTTCCACTAGACATTTTGAATTGGCAAAACCAAAACCACAACCACACAATAATATTAAGGTTTTTTGGATTTGTTTTTCTTGTTTTAAGAGTCTTCCAGCTACCAGTGGAAACAGCTTCCAGGAACTCCATGTAATGATATGTATTTTCTATTAATTTTAAACCTAACCTATTGTTAAATTGAAAACTTATCTGAATTGTAACAAGAGGACAAGAAAGTGTTGGAAAACAGATGCAGTATTAAATAGTGTCTAAATAGCACTATAATATATACAGTACTAATAAGATTGAAAAGACAAGATGATGACTGAACCTAGATTTTTGGGAAAAAAACCCTCTTACTATAACAATACTGCCTAATTATTGTTAGGAGGAGGAAAAAATTACCTTCCAAATTCCAACCGATCATCAGTTGCATATGCACAAATATATTTATGAGTTAAAAAAAAGAGCAAGCAAGAACAATGCCTAAGGTTTGCTCCACTCTAAGCTAATTGGGCTGAAAGGAAGAGAATGGAAGAAATGTGGAAATACCCTTCCTTCCTGGCAAATGTCACTCAGCACCAAAATACCCTGCCTTCAGTCCAAAGGTCTGAACTATTCCTCTGTACAAGTAAGCAAGGAGGCAAGGATTACTGACAGCAGCTCAAACCTATACTGACTGTGATTCAATTTAACTTTTTAGGAATTATGACCATTTATAGCCTACAGCTAAGAAAATGGCATTCACATCCTAGGTAATATGCTGGATGTTGTCTTCTACATAAAAAAGTCTAAATTCATCCTGGAATTTTCTACTTAGATGTTATTACATTGTACCATCAGAATTAAAACATTTTCCTTCAGGACCTTCAGATCTTAATTGTTGAGTTGCTTCTAATTGGTAACACAAGTTTAGAACAATTATAGCTTAACAAAATCTATTTCCAAATCTAAAACCAATAGCTCAAACAGTGTGGAAAACACATCAAATGCTCCACCATGGTTCACCAATGTGTAAGCTGTATTCTACTGTATTAACATTATCAGAATTTTCTGAAAATAAAACATTAAAGCAGATATATTCTTTTTACACAAAAGAGAAAGACACTATATTATAACATGCCCAGGAGAATTTCTTCCCCAACATCTAAGGAGTTATACTTTTCTTTTTAACCTCTGACACTTTTGTCTTACTTTTCATTATTGTTTCCATTTCAGTTCTTTCACTAGGTCAAAAAGCAAGAATGAGAGGTGTAAGCCATGAATCTTTTGAACTTAAAAGCTGCAATAGTAAATTATCAGTTCAAAGTCCTTCCTAGTTCAGTAAGGCATCCCAACAGCAGGCACACGTGGATGTCTGGACAAGACTAGAACAAGAGCAGCACATACAATACTCTTCCAGGTGCCAACTATGTTCAGCAGAGAAGATTTCCCACACAGATCTGCAGTTGCAGAAGAGCTGGAGTACTCTTCTCATACTCTTTCCTGTCAGGTCAATGGTGACATGACTGGTGATAAGAAGATCAGCAGACAAAATCAGATTATCTATTAATAAGTAAAAAAGTCTCCACAGCGCTATCAATCTCAGGTTATTTGGTTACTTTTTAGATATGATTCTAAAGTGGTTTTGCTGATGTACCCCTCTCCTCCAACCTATGATGTTACTTGATCAACAGAGCAGTGAATAATCCCATGTTTTTAAAACAAAATTGAAATTAACTTTCTTACAGATGAGATCAATTCAACCTAGTGCTGTAAAAACTCCCAACAAGACAACTGTTAAGCCTGTAATTCTACATTCTATAAAACAGGATATTTGATTGGGGAGCATGACTGAAGTTTAATGTAAAATTGATACAGTAGATGACTGAATAAAGCAGAGAATATGCCTCCAATTACAGGGGGTTTTACCCTTGTCTGATATCTATCTACTAAATCACAACTCCGGATGTTTTCTGTTGTTACTTTTACCACTGTACAACACTTGGTACCAACTCTGCAATTGGGCAGATTACTATAATGACATTTTTACTCAAAAGAAAAGAAAGATGGCACATGCTTTCAATTTTACTGACATAATTTTATCGTCATACTGATAAAACTAAGTACTTATTAAATTCATATTTTGAATGTCTGTAGGCTTAGTAATAGAAAGAAATTCAATGTTTTCAAGATAATTAGAATCTGATCATTTTATTCAATATATTTACCATTCTAATGTTCAAACATTTGACTCTGCTGCAATACAAATTTCACAATATTCCAGTCTAAAAAATTTTAACATCATCTGATCCTCTTCCATGAACTACATTTTCTACTTCTGCTGTTACTGTGAAATGCAGTAAAGGCAGGTCACATGATTTCCCTCATGTCAACAAATGATGGCTCAATTAGGCAGATAAGAATCTACAGTCCTCAGCAGAAACTCTCTTCAGCCCGTTCTCAGAAGTATAAAGAAGCACTTAGGGACAGCACTGGTTCTGGGGAATGAATACTTACTATCCTTTATATACACGCTCCTTGAAAATTTTGCTTTCTTCAGCGAAAATTGGATCCTTCTTATTGTTGAAAATTTTCAATCACTTATAGTTTGTAATTTTTTTTTCTACATTCAGTTGTAGTTCATGATTAAAATAAATACAATAATGAGGAACTGAAATTTTAGCACACTGATATATTAATTCTAAATTGGAATTTTTTCCTCTTGGAAATAAGCTATCTTAATAACTAAAGAAATAAAAAGTATTTTTTTTTACTCCAGTCCTCAAAGGAGAGGGGAAATTCATATGTAAGGAACAAATTTCATTCTTACCTGACTTTGCTGTGCTCAGAGACAGCAGGCACAGCTATAAATGCCAGTATTGTCCTGGGTGCTCTCAGTAGATGACAAGGTTGTCTCTGCTTCATCCCAATTACTCACACAGTCTTCCATATCCACTACCTGCCACAGTTTTGCTGAATTTCTTTATTTTAACCCTTCTCTGAAGAGAAATCTATGAGAAACACCGTGGTCTCTCACGTCAGGTTACGCAGAGAGCAAGACAGAGTATTCAGTACCGCCCTCTTCTCCCATTTCTTATATTTGCCTCACTCTTTCAGATTTTATGACTCTTTATAATGCTTAGCCTTTACTTTTCACAAAACACCTCAATGTTGTTCAGCACCAATTATACTCCATATGGTCTTAAAAAGACATGTTCAGAGGCATATGTTGAGGCATATTTCATGATAAATACTGTTAACTGCTGTTTCCCACCATTTTCAAATTTGCAGGAAAGTATTGTTATATTGCATCTGGCAGTGTCCTAGTTGGCAAAAACTATTAGGAGCAGTGGCATTCTGCAAAACAACTTCCATAACTTCAGTATAAAAAGTTGTAACAAGACACATCTACACATCTCTCCAAGGGTATGAATCGTTAGCCATGTACTAACCATAGGAAATCTTGTGACTTAGGAAGAGCTTTACAGTATTTATGGACCATGAGGTCTGAGTATTTATGGTGAGTACTATGGCCAGGTGTTTATTAAATTATTTTGTCCCAGCAGCTATGTTATTTAGAAACATGAAAAAGGCATATATTATCCTTAACCAGCACAGTGCTGCCAACACAAACACGGTGCAGGTATGACTGGGAAGGCGAGAGCATTCTGCTGCTGCAGCAGCGGTCACCAAGCGCCTCCACAACAGGGTGCTTATGCCAGAAAGAAGTGTAAACCCCCAGGATGGCTTTCCACAGCACCTGCATCAGCAAAATCCTTCTATTATGGAAAAAATCTAAGGGTCATTATCTTTTGTTTAAGTCAAACCTTTGCAGGGATTAGTGCTGGCAATTTATCTTGTTCATATTGCTAAAATGATGTTTTATCTATCAAGCACTACCTGCTGCCATGATAGTCTGGATACTCCTTAGAAAGAAACAGTGTCTCACATCCACTGCTCCAAATTAAAAATAATCTTCAAACCCAGCACATATTACTTATTCAGAGAATGTAGTATTTTCTTGAGCACTTTACCCTTAATTAAAGGAAAAAGAAAAGAAAAAAGGAGGATCTTCCTTCTTTTGACCAAACCAGACAGTCTGAAGCACATTTACCAAGGTGACCCTGTGCACTGCTGATTGAACAGTAGCCTGACGCCCAGAAGGATTAAAGCCACACCACAAAAACTTCTCAGCAGCTCCTTTCAAATGAACTTCCAGAGCCTGCTTTTGGGATCAGTCAACTCCTGTTTCAAATAAACCTGATAACAAACAAAGCTGGCAGGACTCAGCCCTTCTGCCTCCCAAAGGGCAAAAGAATTTATCACAAAGTTGTAAAAAGCCCAATCTGCTAGGCATACTATTTATGTGTTTAATATATTATCACTAAAAATCCATGCAGAAGCATGTTTGCAAAATAGTTTTTTTAATCCAAGTACAGAATTACTAAGCACAATGTAGGACAAAAATTTCTTGATGCAGACTTTTAGGATATTGATTAGCTATGCTGTAAAAACATTTTTACTTTCTAAAATGGTAATTGTTTCTTGCAGAATCAAAAAGTAGCCTGCCAGTTCCTGTTGTGTTATTTCAAAGCATTTGTAGTCTACAGTAAAGATCGATGTCTCTCAGTACAATTTAAGTTTTGGGATAAGAAGCAGTGTATTTGAATCCCCTTGCATTATGTGCATGCATATTTTAACATTCTATAATTCTACTACAAGTCACTGGCTTGCTAGAAATAGCATGTCCAAATGTTATCACTTCCATTTGAAATGCTCATTTCAAAGCAAATCATTCATCATAACCATAAAAAAAGTATTTAAACAACAGCACTGTCTTTATTGCAGAAGTAAATAATAAATGAAACTGTAATTTTTACTTCAGACCAAGTAGTGGGCTATCATAAATAGCTTATCTCTAAAGTTATGCACAGTCTTTGCTGTTAAAAACCCAATTTTCTTCATGTAAAACACAGCGCAGTTGCTGCAGGATCTGTATTTTTTTAATGTAAAAGTTGATGCCATAGACACAATACAAATTTCAGGGTTATGAAGACTATGACAGTTCCTCATGTTGATGAGATCAAGTCCTTTGGAAGAAAGGAGGAATCTCACCTTTCAACCAACTGTGCACAGAGTGGTGACTATGAATTTATGATAGATTTTGGTAGGCAGCAACCAAAACAAGTTTAACTCAAACTAGTCACAAATTTCAAGTTTAGGTCTTTAGAACAGACTTAATGATTAATTAATGATTCTTTTAAAATGTTACCAGAGAAGTACTGAAACAAAAATTATTACAAGAACCACTATTGTTTTGGAGCTTCTAATGCCTGGATTTGATGGGTGCTTTAGGTCTGAGATTTTGCTTTAAGAAAGTTGACATGGTAACAGACAAAATTCTTACGCTCTCACAAGGAGAGCATCGAATAAAGCCTGATATGCAAGAGAGGCTACAGGAAAAATTTCCCTTCCAACTGATTCACCACACCACTTAGAGTATAAAGTCTTCCCTTTTCAATTTACATTTAAATAAGTGTGTTAAGTCTGTCCAGACTTTACATATGACTTGAGACTCAGTGTCCCTAAAGGCAGAGGCACCTGGGAGCAGAGGTCTCTGCAGTGAGCTGAGGGTGGCACAGCAGGTCCCTGTCCCTTGTGAACACCCATTCTCAGCTCTCCCCAGCCTGCTGCAAAGCCTGACTCAGCCTTTGCACACAAGTAGCTTACAACCAAGAGACTGATTTAGTATTTCAACAGATTTACATATTCTATTAATGAAATAAAAGCATGCCCTCTCCCTTCTTCTCCCCACCCCCCCTTTAAAAAGCAATATACTTTTAAAAGGGTAATGCAATCACAACCATTATGTCAATGAAAATTACATGCTGGGTTTATCTCTGTAGGTATCTGTCAAATACAAAGCATGCACAACATCTTTGGAGTAATAATGATGTTTTATCATTTTAATTACAAACACTTTGAAAAAAAATCCCTAAAGTGTACCAATTGGGGTGGTCTGAATTAACAGTAGCTTGATAGCCCAAGGGTAGCAAAAATAGATTGAGCTACCAAATTTCATAGTAGTTACAGCAGCTGTCTTCTTGCCTCAGGGAACCTGGGTATTTAACAAAGCAGACAGCTTGGCATTGGCATCTGATTAGTAATGTGGGTTTTGTTGGACAGAATACGCGCAGTTCTATTGTTTCACGCTTTGGTTCGGAATTCACACAGCTATGGCATCATTTGGTTTTTATAGCTAGCTTCTGTGTATTCACTTGCAGGTATTGTAAAAGGTTATGTTCTCACTTATCACTTGCTCCAAGTAGGGAATATTGTCTTGAAACGAGCAATGAAACATGACAGGATTTAAATGTCAGGGTCAGTTGCCTTCCCATTTCTGTGCCAAAATTTTGTTGAACCAACTGTGTAAGTTTTTCTAATTGGGCAGAAAAGTGAATAAGGTGAAAGCCTGTTCTCCCCTTATCACAGAATTATTTGGAATTCAATATAATTGTAAAACATCATTTATTCTAGCCTAACTTTATAAGGGAAAATTTCTCTTCACAAAGAAGTCTCAGAGGTAAAATCCAACTACTGGGCCATCTGGGGAGCGGGGGATTGATTTTTATTTTTCTAATCCCACAGTAGCCTGACGGTTTGGATAACTACTGGGGTAAGAGAATCTCTAGTTCAAGCCTAACCTGCTTAATAGTAAAAAATCTCAGTTAACATGCTTTATCTAAAATGTTTGATCTTGGGACATAACCTTAGCACATACTACAATATTACTCTGAGGTCTGTGTTTGAACTTCATACAGCCAAAAAGACCCCCCACGTGGCTCCTCTCTCTTTCATTCTTTAAGTATACATCACAAATTATTGGGGCTTGTTGGCAGAGTTCAAATCACTGAACTCATTGCAAATAGTCTACTTCAGCTAGAAGTACATTCTTTTACTCTATCAAATCCATCTGAGGTAATAAGACTTGATGTTTTATTCAACAGAGCTGAGGAAAATTGTTGCACAATAGGTTAATTCAAAATGGCAGCATAGAAAATGCATCTGTCAGTGGGGATCAAATTACAGGGCAAGCTCCTCTCAATGCTTAGAAAAACAAGTCTGCAGTTCTACAGATTATGTGCATGTGTGTGTTTAAAGGGGTGGGAAAGGAGCTAAATATCTGAGCTAACCTCCAATTAAAGTCAATCATAAAAACAGCCAATTTAATGAGTACGGATTTCTTTGGGTAATTATAACACCAACCACTTTTTTTCTCCCTCTCTTTTAAATCTGTAATTCTGCCTTCTTTTTATTGCTTGCTTTGTCATTAATCGCCTCAGGAACTTGATTTCCTAGCAACAGACTCTGCCACCAAACATTTGGCTCCTTTTCAACATTTTCTTTGTGAAAAATGGCACTGCTATTGCCGCCTGGCTGTTGCAGCTAGACTGGCTGTGTAAGTGTTCTAATAAGGCATCCTTTTTAAAAAACCACACAGAAATCACATGATAAAAGGAGCGATGGCTGAACTTCACTAATTACTGTGCTGAAGAAACATATCTCCAATTTAAAGGCTACTAGGGTAGGAGGAGAAGGACTGAAAAGGAAATATGCATGTTCTTCATCTTAAAAAATACAACTAATAACATAGAGGTGAACATTTAGAAACAAACATTTTTACAATGTTAGTCAGATTCTCTGTTATTTTATCCTATAGAAACAGGAGGTACAACCTTCACTAAAAGCTGATGACGTATTTTTCTGCATAAAGTACAAAGAATTCACTTGGAAGAACGGCATCTTGAAGATCAAATTTCACAACAAAATGAAGAAAAATGTTTCTAATTCACTTTTTTACATAAGTTACTTGAGAAAATACTAACAAAATAGTTTATGTATGAGAAGTTATACCTGAAATGGTAGCATAATGCATTCCACTTCCTAAATATATCACAGGATGACACAACATGTGGCTGGTTCCAGTTTAGACAAAGCTTTTTTTGCATTGTAGTCAAAGAAATAAAGCTGTGGATTTCTGTATTTATGAGAGAGAAAGGTTTTTTCCCTAAATTTGTTTTGGAAGCCAGTAAATGGCAGATTTGCTTCCTGGTTAGACACAGAGTCTATCATCTCCACACAACAAATGCATCCCACTTCAGCTATGACTTCCAGAAAACACAATGCCAAAGATGGGGGCTTTCAGAAAGGGGATGTGATCCCAGGCCAGGAAAAAAGGCCACAACTAACTGTTCTAGCTGCACCCTCTTCTCTGTGGTTAAGATACCCAGTATGGTGTTTTCCTGGCCATAAAACCCATTCATCATTGTGAGAAATAGTTTTGAGTGTCAAATGGCATAACATACTGGTGCCAGAGCACGACGGGAGAAGTTATCAATGGGAAAAAAAACTATTGTGAAATTACCCAAACAAATGTCCTTTTAAAGGGATATTTTGCTTCCTGTCAGGGTCTTGTTTCCTGTGATGCACACACACCTAGCACATCTCAAAGGAAAAAGCCTATCACAATCCATTGTAAGTTATCATACTTATCATAGCACTAAATTACAATAAAAATGCACTCACTGAATACGCCTCTGAAAGGAAGAGACAGCACAAAAGAAATTTCATTTATACTTACATTGTTATAATAATCAGCATTATTTCTCAAGTTAAATAGCCAAACCCCATGTAAAATACTGTAGAATGTTATTTAAGCTTTGGTACTCATTGCTGACATCAAGGTTATGTTTTGACAGACTCACGTTGAAACCAGATAATTCCTCCATCAAGCCCACTACACTACCAGAGTATCTCCCTGCTCAGACAAGCACTTAGGCATTAAAAGAAAATAAATATAAAAATACCACAGTGTTTGTTGAAACAGACCAGGGTGGTTGGAGTTTTAAAAATTCCTCCAGCAGATAGGTGTGTTGCACTGGGTCCATTATGATTTGCTGTAATAAATGACATTTCCTCCTGGAAACACAGAAGGAAATGTCATTCTGAGCCCAGAATTCCTGGTCTTCATGAGAACTGTCATTATCAAAATACACTACATTTGATATTAACTTTGAAAGCACAGAAGATGCTGGAGGTGGTGAATGTAATTCAACTGTGGGCTACCAAATCTAAGCAGCAGTAGTAAATTTTATATTCAATGTGGTACCACTGAAGGGCATCATCATTAAGAAATTTCAAGTATTTGCTATGCAGAAGCGGCAGAAGAAAACAGTTTAAACTTTTACAGATTATGAAATAACAACAGTCAAATAACAAAGAAGATTTGTTTGGGTTTTGGAAGCTACTTTACTGATCCATTCTAAGCTAAGACTCGATTACAACAGATTGGGAACACAACTGCAGCCAATACTGCCATTTCAGATGCTTACTAAAGTGCTTGGGAAAAAAAAGAAACCAAAAAACCCCAACTGAAGCACAGACGGAATTTTCAAGAAGAAATACATTACTTCAGCACCAAGAAAATACGAGCATCAAATGCCAGTGTTCCACCCACCTCATAATCACCAACTGCAAACATTGAACAAATGCAGGTGTTGGACTGAAGGACAAATTGAGCAAAGCTAAATAGCTGGCTGAAGCAGGATGGCTGAGTGGAACAGGAGAAAACACCACACTCGTGAACAATCGTGTTCATGTACAGGGAGAAAGTTAAAGTTCAGCTGTGTGAGCAAGCCATATGTATCAATTGATACAGCTGATATCTCACAAGGTTAAGTGCAGCTTTTAATGAACGAAAGTATTTTCTCCTTTTCCATTTTCTTCCCATCATGGAAGAACAAATGCAAAATTTCTTACTTATATACAGCAACACAGAGTTACCCATTGGAGTCAAGTGAGTAAAATTCTCTTCAATTTTCTTCTGCTCTTTTAAGTAACTCTTATCAACAGATTTTTTTTTTTTTACCAAAACCACTGACAATAAAAATATCTTTGCATTTCAGGGCTTTGTAAAATATGGAAATTAACAGCTATACACTGCAAGTTGCATTAATAATGTCAAAATGTTTGGCTGCAATGTTAAAGAAACTGAACACCACAGATGCCTCTTAAAATAAGACAAGGTGCACAAATATGGAGTTTTATCACCCAAGTTTGTAAGATGCAACTCTGACACTTACAATTTCTAAAATTCAGGTCCTGACAGCAAGCACAAACTCACAGAATGGAGGAAAAAAAAAATAATTTTCCTGTTCCTGCCCCGAATTTATGATTAGTATCATGTTGTGTCCCATTCACTGTTCCAGAAAGTGAATGACAGTGTTTAGTGCTATCATGACTCTCAACTTATTCTGAAATAAGGGAAATATCTGAGGAAGAGACATCTTCTAGCCTCAGTAGGAACCAAATAAAATCCCTCAGTGAATTCTAATCAGACACCAGCAGCAGAGCTAGCTGATCCACAGCGAAATGAATATGACAGACTGGAAGATATTATGTCAATGGTATAAATTACTGCAAGTATAGGAATTATATCTGCAGAAGGGAAAGAAATTGCATGCAGTTTGACAGTACATGTAGCCTGTCTTAAATGATACAAAATAGAGTAATTTTAAAGGATTAAAATACACCTTTAAAGTTTACCATCTTTGCGAAAGCTGAGGCAGCCTCTGTATTTTCCTTCTATCTGTGATTTAGTGGGTCCTATTCTCTGCTAGTCTTTCTCTAATTTGTCTGCTGGATCTGATTACCAGATAGCTAAAATAAATGTATTGTGTTCATTCATGGTAACAGAAGTTGTCTTTAAGGGCTCTGTCATGGCTTCACTATCTTTTCCTTTGTACCTACTCCTCCCCCTGTGAATTGATTACATTTCAGAGCTAAGTTTCACGTGAGGGCGTTCTGTTGAATGCTGCATTGAAAAGCACATTATCTATTCCAGGAAGCACATACAGATGACCACAGGATATCAGAGACCTGTCCTAAAGCAACAACTGCCCAGTTCTGCCAAGAAAATAGATTGTTTGATAGTCTCAGGACATGGATTTCCAGAATAAGTATCTGTCACTGACATACACTCTAATGCCATCCAAGAAATGGGTGACAGTTGGACAGCAAGAAGGAAATGAAAAGCAACACATGCACTGTGCAAAGTCAAGGAAGGTAACAAGCCTAAAGTGAAGACAGACAACAGCAGACAAACTAATGACTCAGAGCTACCCTCTACCTCAGGAGTGGTAATTGCTCACTACATGGTTTCATTTAATCTGGTAAATCACTACAAACCCACAAGTAAAGAAGCTAAATGAAAGAAGGGGCCTCAGCACACTGCAGCATGAGGAACCATGGACAGTTGGCTCCACACTGTCTCCTCTCCTTCAGTAAAGTTACACATGCAATCTGTAAGCTGAAGTGATAATACTGTCCTAGAAATCTGAGTTGAGTCCATCCTTGAGTGCTTTTGCTATCCATATGAACAAAGTTCTTCACTCAAAACATCTCCTGCAATCATATATGTCCCTAATCTGAATTGCATATTGTAAATATGTAATACCGTTTACTAGCACTTCAATGTTATTTATTTATCCATTATCACATGCGCATGTTGTGGTTTATTTTCAGTTTAGTACAATAATTCTCTGCCTCCTAGTCAAAGTTTGGATGTTTTAAAACTGGTATCTGAGAAAACCAGCTTTTAATATATATAAAAATCAGTGTAGTGAATCAAAATTTAAGTGACCAAACTGACTGAACACAGAAGAGTGACTTCAGAACTAAAATAAGAGGAAGGCTTTATCTTACCAAACACAAACCTGTTTAGCACCTCATGTAATATTCCACAGTTTTCCTGAAGCATGTCTACTAAGTTTAATTTTTCCAAATAGTACACTGGAAGCTTCATTGGGAATTATACACAGGCATGGGAAAATCAAAAAAGAAACAACCCCAAGCTTAGTGCAGTAAAACTTTTGGGAATATTTATCATTCTTCTTGATTTAAATTATACTCTTAGCCTCTCAAAAATTTTCAGCCAACAGTAGTAATTCCCAAGCATGGCATTTGGAAAAGAAAGAGCTTGGAACACATAAAAAAACAGCAATAAAAAATTAGTAGACAATACACCCACATATACTTTAAGCACAGCACAAACACATGGTCATACCAGCAGGACGCACTTTCTTTGTACACTGAGAAGGTTGTAAGTATTTTTTGACAGTTATAAAGGGCCAGTCTTGGCCATACACAAGAATCAATAACAACCATGTAAAGCCTACAGCAGTGCACACTAACTGGCTGTAGGAGACATTAACACTACCTAAAAGAAGTAACTGTATTTTCAATGAACTTGTTCCTCCTGGATAATCAATTTTTTACACTTCTTGCCAGCTGTTCCCACATAGCTCAGGTAGCAGAACAGAAACAGCTGTCATACAAAATCCATATATTACGTGCATGTTATGAGGTTTTAATCTCTCATAGATGTTCCATGTTTGTTAATTTTGATCAGTCGTATCAACTTGAGAGCAAGATGAAAACAAATTCACCACTACTATTTAGGCAAGACATGATCTACACAAACACATTTATCTGTCTTGATTCACTCTGGATGGTAAAAAAAGAATACTAATTGTGAATCTACTAATATCCCATCCTCAAACCCCCTTTATTCCAGAAGCAAGATGTAATCATTAAAATCAGTTTGCCCCACCACTCACATTTAAGAGATTTGTCAAAATCACTGTTTCTGAAATATTGAGTTATAAGGTGCCACAGTAATTACTATGGAATAAATAGCAATTAAGATTGTTCACACAAATAAGCTCACTGTTTGCAGTGAATAATTATGCTAATAGTGTTTTTCTACATAATTTGTGCATCCTTCACAACAATTTACTAGAAAATGTGAAATGTAAATTTGATGCATTACTACAAAAGCCCTGAAAATATGTTTAGTTCTTATGTTTTTTCCCATCAATTTAAGTGAACATACAACTAAAACATACTTCTGCATTTGTACTTCTAATTTGGCAGAAATCAGGGTATGCTGAAATCCAAGCAGTAATTTTCTTTCCCTGTCTCCCTATAAAATCATTCAAAACCACATTTAAGAGACATACTCATTGCTTGAACTTCAGGATACTGTAACACAAACTTTAGCAATTTGAAAGAGGCTGAACTTACTGCTATGTAATAAACTTTGGCCTTTTCCACCAGCTTCCAGTTCTTCTCCAAATCAAGATGCTTTTCCTTCTTATAGCAATTAGCAGCTGCAAGGTTAGCTACAAGAGACCTGAAAGTGATGAAAGAACAAGGATTAGACCCCCTGTAAACAACAGTACTGCAAATTTCTCACAATGAACCTAATTTCCCAAAGATCCTAAAGAACATAAAAGCAATTAACAAAGAGCACCACAAGCCACAAATATTTTATTTGACCATTTCATTAAAAGTAAATAATATATTTAAATAATAGATTAAATAGTTTAGGTGACCTATCACTATTAAATTGTTTAGGTGCCTTCGTTTGCTTTGAATCAACCTTTGTTTCATTCTGTGATCAACTCCTCCTGTATGGTTCAGCATCTGCAGATTTTCACTGAAACTCCTCTAGAATCTAACACCTAAAGAAAAGTAGTTACTCTGGTTTGTCTTCTGAAAACTATTTTCCCTCACTAGAAGTAAAAGGCTGATGGACATGTAAGTCT
This sequence comes from Prinia subflava, assembly GCF_021018805.1. Classification (NCBI taxonomy): domain Eukaryota; kingdom Metazoa; phylum Chordata; class Aves; order Passeriformes; family Cisticolidae; genus Prinia; species Prinia subflava. The sequence goes on along the minus strand of NC_086255.1, from coordinate 20,817,263 downwards.
TGCCATTATAATTTTCTAATGAATAGTTATATTATTTTAAAAGGGGCTTGTTTGGGGCTTTTTTCCCCCATTAGGTTCATATTTTCCTTTAGCAAATAAAAAAGGGTCAGGCTGCTACTTTTAGATGATGAACTGTTAAAAAAAACTTTGGCTTAGCTATGGATTACTGGAACACTACCAAAAACTCATTTGTACTTCCTTCTTTCCTAACAAGTTATAACACAAGCTGTGGGACACAACTTCCATTACCAAGAACAAAAATACTTGTATCACATTGCTTCTGGTAAATGCAAGGTTCATTCTATTTTAAATCATCTTCTTCACCCACTCCATTCAGCCTTGTGAAACAAAACTTACTTTATTACCTCTTACGAGATCATAAAAAGACCTCTACCTCTCCACTCTGCCTACCATGACCAAATTCTTTGATGCAATTGTATTATGAGAATGTTTAATAATATGCAATATTTAGAGAAGGGGCACTGGGAAACAGATTATATCCATGCTAGCATACAGAGCTTTAAATACAATTTTCAAAATTTAGTAGTCAATGGATGCCCTTTTAACATTAACATATCACTATTTTGTGATACTTAAGTGCATTAGCCAGATAATTAATGTGTAATTACAGATACAACATTTGGCTATTGAAAACTTTGGCCTTCTCAAGGTGCATGCAATTGATGTTGTCTGCCTCATCCTCTCCCATACATGTGCTACCACAATCCAGAGACAAAGGTGGGAGGAAAGTGCTCATCTGCCTTCACCAAGGTGTGCTTCTGCCTCCAGGCTCATTGCCATGGTCAGGTGTTAGGAGGTAAGCAAGTGAGACATTCTTTATTCAATAAAAAACAAACAGAAGATCAGAAGAAAACTTTCATGAACAACCAACTCTCCTAGTAAACTTCCCGAAGTACTCACCACTGACAATCCTTGTCAGTCACACAGATCACATACATAAAATGAAAATGAAGTTAGACTAACTATATCTAAATATATCAAATTTACAGCTCTGAGATTGCTCATTTCATCCCATGAGCAAGCTTGGGGCTTATCTCTTTAATTCTAAAATCTAAATGCAATGAAAACAAATGTACATTTGGAATAAAGAAAAAGAAAAAAAGAGAAAAAATTATGAACAAATACACCGAGCTTCCATAGCATTACAAGTAACAAGGCAACAAGTTTCATTCTTCATGAGTATTATCATTTCAATGACAAGAAATCCACTGGAGAAACAAGTGAATCCAAGAAAGACACGTGCACATGTGCATGTGGTAATTTTCTGTAAATCAAATGTTAAAAGCAAATTAAATCTTCCAGTTTTGGCAAACCTAAATATCCATCAAGGACATAGCTTGAAAAAAAAAAGAAATCTTGTCTGTCTACGTATGTTGCTAAGTGAAAAGCAATTATGTTCCAGAAAACTGAGCAAAGACTTTCTGTATGTTTCCTTTCACTTACCACATGGCCCTGAAACTGTAAACCCAGCTCTGTGTGGCTACATGCAACTGTAGAGATGCTCTGCACATATGGGTAATAAAAGATTGCTACACTGACGACAAAGCACTGAACTTTTCCATATTAAAACTGTAAGTCTGACAGCACCAAGTTCAACATGTGGGGTGCAGACTAGATAGATATTTTTTCAATGAAATTGAAAATTGCAGACAGCCAGAGTGCTTCAATTGAAACAGCTTAATGGAGACACTGTGCATGTGGTTATTTCTAAGCAGAATGCACAAATCAAAGTCACAACTATGACAGAGCGTAGGTATTACTTTAGAGTTTAATCATGTGTTAGGATTTTCTTGAGAAGCTCTGAGAAAACAAAGTGTATTAGTATTGCAAAACGAGAGAACTCAGGGTGGTAATCATGCATCAGCTCAGAACCCTTCCCTGCAAAAGGCTAAACAGAGTTAGCAGAAGCAAGAAACATTCCTATCAGGGCATCTGGAAGATAAATAAACACAGCCACTTCCTAGGAAAACCAGGAGTGCTACTAGTCAGCTGCTCCAAAAAAGACAAGAGAGCTGAGGAAGGAAGTTAGCACATCTCTGAGCTGGGGCAAGGGATTCATCAATAAATAGTGTCATCAACTGGGGCAAAGTTGAAGTGATTCTTCCCAATATAGAAGGTGCTAAAAACCAAAAAACAATCAGAGGGTAATTAAGGATTGAGAATAAACTTGCTCTCACAGGATGGACAATTGCACACGAAAGCCTTTAGCAGCAACCATCAGCTATTTTTTCTTCTCCCAAGGAGCATGAACTCCCTGCCACTCTCAAGCATTGACTGAGATGAAGCCACTGTCTAGTACTTGAGCAAATATTTGATACTAAGAAAAAAGAGTGCTTTATGTTAGCAAACCAAAAATACTGCTTATTAAGTCAAAGAAGCATTTGCAGACATTCTTATGAGCAAATTTACCTAAACTTTTAAATTCCATTGAGATGCAAATGTTTTTCTAGGATTCATACTGTGTGCCTATCGACAGTCTTGATTTCAGTTTCCCATCCTGTTATCTAAAAAATGGTGATTGCTACAGGAGAGATACACAGGCACTACCATGTGACTGAAGAGAGAGAGAATCACTGAGCAAAAACATTTCTATTGCTTTTCTTCTCTGAAAAACTGAATGTGGATCTTGGAGACGAAGGGGGAAGTCTGTAGACATAATTAGTGTCAAAACTCCAGATGAAGATGAATGAGCTTCCTTCCTCCACGGAGTATGTGCATTCATTCCTCAGAGTAAGACATTATGTACAACACTAAATTGGGAGGGACAGGTTGATAAGCTGGAGGATGGGGCTGTCTATCATTCAGTGGATCTTCAACAGCCGGCAGAAAACTTGAAGGTAAATGCAAAGTCATGCAGTTATACACACCAATATAGGCTGCACACTGAGAGGATACCACACAGTTTTCCAGAGAAGGACCTGGAGATGCTGGTAACCAGGCTTGGAACATGAGGCAGCAGTGCACTACACAGTGCAGGTTAATCACATTCAGGTATACAGCAAACACACAGTCAGGAGAACAAAGGAGGTTACAGGCTCTGTCTCCAGACCATATCTAGAGTTGTGTGTCCAGCTTTGAGTCTTCCATCACAACACACTGACAGAGCAGCGAGTCCAGCAGTGGGCCACCAAGACTGTTAGGATGCTGAAACACTTAACAAATGCAGAAAGGCTTGGGTGAACTGTAACAATAGGTACCTAAGAGGAAAGATTCCTGCTTTCTTCAAATAGCTAATGGAAGTTTACAGAGAAGATGGAGCCAGGGTATTCATGAAGACAAGAAAGAACAGACACAAGCTTGAAGAAGGAATACTGCAACTGGGTACCATTAAAATAATTTGTCCCATGAAGAGAGATCAAAAGTTTGAACAGTTTGCCCAAAGACTTGTGCAATCTCTATTCTTTATGATATCCTAAACCCAGAGGGACATGCTGTGAAAAAGCTGATGTACCTCTGAAGTTGGTCCTGCCTTCTGCAGGGGTTTGTCTCAGATATCTGCTCTAATTAAAATTGTTCTAGAGTTCTAAAACACTTCTTCCTCTGACTCTCATTTCAATTCATGTTGCTGTCTACCACCTTTTCTAATTCTACCCAAAACATTCACCAACTTCTCTAGAAGTATGGCATAGCCTTTAATTATTGGACTATCTCACTTTAAAAAATTCTACTAACTCCTGATACTGCTTTCAAAGGAAAAGACTAGGTCCTCAGGACCAATGGCATTGAAAGCCATGGAGGGAAACAAGAAAGGATAATCATAGATACTTTTATCTTATTCTGAGGCAAAAAGAAAATATTTTTCAGGGTAACTGAAACCATTTTCATTATTGATTCAGTATGCAGTATCAGAAAAATTAAATGCTGTCAGAAATCAGGGAGGCCTGATGTGTGCTGGCAATTTCTCAAAATTAAGGCTAACCTGGTTGGCTGGCTTTGAAACCTTTTAAAAATTGTCAGAAAGTAATCAGCAAAGAAGTAGAACACAAGTTCAAGAGTTCTGGGTAGAGGGTGAAGGAAGAAAGCAAAAGGCCATGGTCAAGAAAAATGAATAGAAAAAAGTAGCAAATGGAAACATAAAAGACAAACTGAGAAGAAATTATTAAAATGTAAACACACAGAATTACAGGTACTAGAAGAATTTCTCAACAAGTGCAATAGGAAAAAAAAGCTTTTTTCTTGTATAAAATGAAATTAACCCTTTCAATCTGGCCATATGCTGACAGCTCTTCTTGCTAAACTCAGAATCATCTAAGGTATATTCCTTACTTGCCCATCAAGTACAAACCTTACGTACCAATCAGCTTGCACTCAACAGGCTGCATAAGCACACTTGCTAACCAGCTGTTGTCTCCCACATATTTTCTGTCTGCAGAGCATGTGGAAGCTAGCAAGTTCAGAAAGAAGCAGTATATTATCATCTCACACTTTCTGGCCATAACTCAACTGCTATTCTCTAAAAGCATATTAATACTGCCCAGCCCCTAACTATGTCCTGTGTTGTCTGAAACCATTACTAACACTTTATCATTTAAATCACAATTTTTCAAGGCTGGATACTCCAAACAATTAGGCTACACTCACTATGCCAACTGCATTCGTATTTTCAAAAAATATCAAAGGGCCCTGACCTGTTATCACTAGTGATGCAGGCAGCACAGGTTCCTGTTGGCTCTTCACTCTGCTCATAATAATGGGCATCCACATGAGCTTCCTCAGCCTTCTTCTTCAAGATCTCTCCAAATTTATCTTTGCCAATGCACCCGAAGAAAGTTGCAGCTTTGTGAGGTTTCTGAATCATCCACTGCAGATTGGCAGGAGGAAAAAAAGAAACACAAAACAAATACAAAGTTAATATATCTGGTATACTATTTTTGCCATTTTTTCTCTCCACTCACCATACTTAACTCAGTGCCTATTTTGACTTAAAGAACACTTGTATGCCTGAAGTAAAAAACATCTTGTTCAACAAAGGAGGGAAGGGCAGCAAAGAAAACAAAATTTACCCTTAATGATCCCACAGAGCCTGTATCACCTAATGTAAAACCTAAATACATGTGACTCATTATAAATAAAGTAGGTTAGTATGTTTTTACAAGGTATACACAAAAAGAGGTCCCTTGCTCAAAGGACTTGCCTCTATACTTAGATTAATCAAGCAACATATAGTATCTTCAGAGAAAAACTGTAGAAAACACAAAAGGAAAAAGGAAAAATAGCTCACAAACAAACATAATAAAGAAATAAAAAGAGACAGCACATAAGACAAACAAGACATTTGAGAAACACAAGCAACATTATGCAACATTCATAATATATATAAAAACTAAGTGGTACTGAAAATAACCATTTGTGTATAGGATTTAATTGCATGCAAAAAGGAAATACTCCCTCTTTACATTGTTAAAGCACATATGAAAGTATCTTATCTCCAACTTTACTAAGAGCAGTTCTGCCACTTGAATTATAAAGAGAGGAGAAGCACAATGTTGCTAAGGTGCCTGGTTATTCTATCAAGCTCCCCTCTTATTAATAAAAAATCTATCATTCAGCTGTAAATGTAACTCCATTTTGTGCTAAGTCAAAAAATAGCATTTATCAGCAATGTGAAATCAAGAGTGAATCAAAAAATAAATGTGAAGAAACAATCATAAGCCCTACTCTGCTGGTGGTGAGTCAGCCAACTGAAGTCATTATAATTCACTCTAATTACAGTCAGAAAGCTTATCCACTCAATCTGTAGTATGAATTAAAGGCTACAGCAATTTTCTGCTATACTAAAACCCTACTTATAATTGTTTCCTAATCAAGATTTAAATAAATGATAATGTCTCCATTACAAAGCAGCATTAGTGGTAGCTGTGGGTTGTGGAAAGGTCAAATAACAAAGTTGCAAATACATACTTAGTCACATCTTTATTACTACCAGCTCCTGAGGGAAGAGCAAGAGAGAAAAAAACCCCAAACCTTGAGTCATGAAAAGTCTTTATTAATAAGACAACAGTGGATGAAAGTTGCAAGGTTTCTTTCTAGCAGCAGTTTTGAATAAAGTTTAAGGAGAAAAAAGATTTTGTCATCAGATGGTGGCAGCGTTAAATCTCTCATTCATGAATGCATACGCTCTGCTTATCCATTCCATACCACGCCCATACAAATGAAGAAAACCCCTAATAAGAGAATTAATACATTTCATACAAGGATATCTATTATATCCTTGAATTTGACACACCTTTGCACATACATAATATGCATTTGCACAGTGTTCATTCAGGATGTCTCAGGAACAATAACCCTTTATATTTGGAGGTATGATTAGGTGGAACAGATTATTTTAAAAGATGAAAACTGCTGTGACCAACTGTAAGCAAATATGGAATGTATTTCCACACAGGTAAGAACAGAAGTCCCGGAAGCCTTGTATCCTGTGCAGGCATGCTTTACTGCCACCAAGAACAAGCATTAACAGAGATCACTATCAACAACATTTATCAAACAATCAAACCCCAAAAAATCTTCAGGAAATGCAAGACCTTAAACTGCACCTTAGGCTTACAACACTTTATCAAATGAGGTTACTTTATAAATAAGTCTGCTACTACAGCAGTAGTAACTAATATTTCACATAGATATCTGAAAAAAGAATTCCAATTCAAGTATCACAAGATTTGGCTATTGGCACCAGCTCAGTTTGAATTCCGATGTGATACATGCCATAGATAAGCTGTCACAATCTAGATTTTAAATTTAAGTCAAGTTATACTTGAGAATCAAAAGTCACCATCCAGACTTTCCTGCGATGAATCCCTGTATGTGGTGCAGACTACTTCCTCCATCAGCAGTTCTACTCATATTCATGATTATTTAAATTACAGGTACTATATAGAGAGAGGATATTCCCACTGTATAGATACTATTTTCATGTGAGTATATGAGTTAAGGAACACTGAGGAAGACAGGAAAGCAGTTCAGCAGTGTTTTTGCAAAGATTCTCTCGTCACAGATCTCCAGTTACCAACACTCCCTCGAATGATCTGCTCTTATTCCCACAATAATGTGGTGAGGTGTTGTCAGTTCCAGAACTCCTCCAAGCTGATTTCCTCTCCTCAGCTAAAAGGCTACATATTAGTAAGAATAAAGGTAAATATAACATTACCAACTTGATGAAACTGAGTGACAGAAGTCTCTCTATGGGACACCACTGAAGCTGCCCCTCATGCAATGAGCCACAGCAGGCATCTTTTGAATACATGTGAAACAACAAGAGAGGCTCTTCAAGGTAGACACTTGAGGATGTCTTTTTTAATTTGACCCAGAACTGGATTTTAAGTTTGAATAACCTGATATGAAAAAACAGGCTTCTCTGGGCTACTTCACACACTGTTGTTATTAGTGACTCTGGCTAAAACACTCTAAATGGGAATGGGAGGCAGTCAACCCAAGATGTTTATTATTGTGATGCGGCCAGGCAGCATCACGGACAATATCATATGCAGGCCAATAACAAACTGCACACATTAATGCCAGGGATATGGTTATAGAAACTGAAAAGTAGTTTTATAGATTTATGTGAAATACAAGATTTAATTGAATGAAAAAGACTCTAGACAGAAACAGAAAATGACCCAGCTCAGCAGGAATCTGCATAATGAGTTAATTATCCAGGGTTTGGCTAGGCAGAGAGGCAGCTACTAACAAACTGTATTGACAGTCTGGTCAGGAGAGGTTGGCACCTGGCCACACCATGAATCCTCACCAGCACCCAAGGGAATTTGAGGCTGCTAATGGACCAAAGACAGAAGTGTCAAAAGTAGATACTTATCGTGAAAGAACAAGACAGCCTCAGGAGTTTGATACCACAAAGGAAACTCAAGGAGTGGTTTAGAAATCTAACGTGTTTCTCCACTCTCAAGTTTTCTTCTGTCAACACAGCTTGGACATCAGGTACACACAAGGACAGGCCCTGACCTTTTCAGTTAGCATAAACATCTGTGACAGAGAAAGGAGCTCAAAGAATAGAACACCTTTCAGACATTCTCTTGAGTTAAACAGATTGCATTTTCCTCACATTTTTGTTGTATGCACTCTGATAAACGCAAAGAAAACTTTAACTATTTTTTTATATTTATGCTTCATCTTCAGCATAAATCTGTCTTAAAATTCAGCTGATTCCAAAATAAGCATAAACTAATATTAAGTTACCATATCTCCACAGACACATTCTTTCTTACAATCAGATATTGGGGCCGGCGCTTGCAAAAGAAGCCAGCACCCTGGCTGCTCCAAGACACACTAGAGGGTGACAAAATACTTCTCTCCTTATTTTCATGAGGCTCACTTGGGTTCACAGTAGCAGGACTGTCTGTTCATGTGGTTTTTGATGATCAGAGTTGAAGAGGATGAAATCTCTGGCAAGCCTCAGCTATCAGAGAAGTGTAAGAACCCTTGTGTTCCAGGGTGGGTGGTAATTGCAGAGAACAGCACCATCCTTTCTTGCAAGACGTTGAGATGCCAAGAAAAGCTTCTGAAGAGTTGTGATTTGTGAGACTGCTTGGAGTGAATTGTGTCCCACTCTTGCACATCCTCAGACTCGAAGATGTGGTACACCTATTGCCCACTTTTGTTTGATTAGAAAATGGCTTTTGGAAACAACCTTTCTCCTTTGTTCTGAGTTACAGAAGCACTCCTAGAAGCACTTCTAACACTGGAAGTGACTTGACTTTGATTGGATACTCACTGCTGTCTTTTGAGAACCAATAGCACCCCCATCCCCCCAAAAAAAGAAAAAGCCCTTTCATATTATGTGAAAGAAAATCAGTGACGTCATATGATCAGAGAAAGGGAAAGTTCTTAACTTTGAGTTTCCCAGGCTTACTCTATTTATCTTGAGAATGCCGTGCCTCTGTCACAGGAGCAGAGTCCAGTATCCCCTATCACAACACTTGATCTGCATTTGAAGCTTTTCCGTGCTGTTCCTGCAAAGTTCACTGTAGAGGAGGACCCTACTAATTTACCTCACTGTCTTCAGTTGCAAAGACACTTCCCCTACAAAAGGAAAGCTTTATTCTGCTGGGTCTTAGTACATATTACCATAAGACTTGAAAAAGAAGCATGCAGATGACTCTTACAGCAGCTTGATAGCCTCCTGTCTATGACAAAGATCCATCAGAAATTATTTCATTTTACTCCAACTCTCTGCTTTGCGCTAAGTGCCATCATTAACTGGACACCACTCAGAACTGGAACAAGGAGGCTGATGAAGACACTCACAACCATTGTTCTCTGCCTGAGCTCCTAAATTAATTTTTTAAGTGGCAGCTAGTAGTGCATTTCCACATCTGTCAGTCATCTTTAACTAACAACGCCGAAGCATCCAAAGCTTTGCTTAGACTGACATACCTTCTGCACACAGGAGTTCTCAGCTGTGGACTTGAATCCTAAATGCCCAGGAACTGACAACACAACAGGAAGCATTATGCCCCTTCACAGTGAAGGATCTTCAAAACTCATTAACACCGAATACAGGCATCTGAAGTGTATCTGAAGTATGTTATTTGAAGCTGGACTCTTCTCTGCATGACCTGTCAAATCTGATCTTAGTTTAAATTGCAGTTCACCAAGGAGAGGACTCCAAGGACCTAAAATTAGCTAAGATTTAACACGCCTGCTGAAATCTAAACTAAACAGTGTGAGCAACTACTCGTGAATTGTTCTTTTAAGTAAATCAAAACAGGAATGGAGTATCCCTTATTTTTATATTCTAAATTTTAGAATGAGCCCATATATTTTTCAAAAGGTTTTACCCATCTGTTGTGCCCCTCACCAATTGCGTCCCTGTTATGTCCAACCACCAATATACGTACAGACCATTAAATCCCAGTCAATTAAAACCCCTTTGAAATACTTTTAGCAATATTTTAGATGTTAAGGGAAATTAAATCACAACTCATCTTACATGGCCATATAAATTGAGAAAACATGGGATCAAAAAATCAAACCATATCTCTTAAAAACTCAAAAGCTTGATAATAAGCAAAACAACCCTAAAAAAGACAGTGTCACTGTTCCAAGTGAGCTCACTTTTTTCTTGTGTATGACATGATACACCTAGGGCTCAGAAGGAATGCAATAGTCTGTTATCATTACACATACTATGTCATTTAAAATCCCTACTGCAGTGGGGTTGCCCCAGCCAGCAGTTAAGCCTCCATGCAGCAACTCTCTCAGTCCTCCCTCTTTGAGGGATAAAGGAGAGAACGAGAAGAGCAATAGTGAGAAAAAAATCCTAAGGCTCAAGAGGAAATGATGTAAAGCCATTCATTCACTACCTTCCATCAGCAGATTGATGCCTAGGCACCCTCTGAGCCCATGGCTACTTGGAAAAAAAACCCCTCCCTTCCATTTTTATTGCTGGCCACATTCTGTGTGGCCTGGATTATCTCCTTGGTCAGCTGTCCTGACTGTGTCCCTTCCAAACCTCTTTCCCTCAACACAGTCTACTTGCTAGGGGCAGCAGAGTGAAAAAACCAGAGAAGGCCTTGATGCTGTGCAAGCACCGTTCAGCAATAGCCAAAACATTGCTGTGTTAAATAACTCTGCTTTGGTGACAAACCTAAAACTCAGAACCACATGGGCTGCTATGAACACCTGACTTCATCCCAAGCAGACCCAGGACACCTGACTCCAGAATCACTGTTATGACACCACAGCAGCAAGACCCTGGAAAACAGATGAGTTACTACCTTTTGTTCCAATACCTTTGCAGTTTTTTCCCTTTCTCTTGTTTTCATTGACGGATTTTTAAACACTGTGATAGCTATTATCACATAATGGTCATATAAGAAAAAAAAGGAAAAAATGAGCTTATCTTTATAAAAGCGTGCCTGTGCAAAGGAGCTCCATGTCCTGTACAGTAATTCTTCCACCATTAGCTGAAGCTGCCAAAGCTTGCATGAGGAAGTGATATTGTTAAAATGCATGACAACACCCTCAAGCAACTTCCAGTCAAATGAGATAAAAGTGATAATATTTTTAAAGGAAAAAACTATTTAAAGCTTTGCACTGAGACCAATATCTAAATCTTTTCAGCATTTGGCTCAACATGTGAGATACAAATCCCTGCACAGGAACATCTATTAGTTTTAACATGGTGCAAGTGCCTTTTGCTACAGCTTTTCAAATTAAGATGCTTATTAAAATATTAATTATCCAGGAGCAGTACTTCATTCACTTCTACATTTAAAAACAAATTTAACAAACTGGTTCTTAAAAAAATTCTATAATCCAAATAACTATTTTCAATTCTTCTGTATTCCATTTCTGACTTATCATTGCTCTTCATCTGCTTGTTCACTGTTTTATTTTTAGTCTAGTTTTCAAGCTTCTTGCTGTACAAGGAAATACAAGAACATTTTCTGTAATTAAACATGTAGTAGCCATATTCCAAAGTTTCAATGTGACCAAAAGTAAGTGCTCTTTTTTACTGCAGCCTTTAAGTAACACTTAATTCCAATATACCTTACTCTGTCGCATTCTTATGCTGTATTTACAATGTTAGAGTTCTGCCTCAAATACCTAAAGTGCTGCAGCCTCTCCTCTGAAGGTCAATTTATGTTATCCAAGGCCAAAGGCAGAATGTCTCCTGCAAGGCCTTACAAGGCACACAATTGAGACACAGCTGGCCTTGTGTCCTTTTCCCATTTGAAGGGCAGAACCTGAGACATCAACCACTTCCCCACTGTGTGATCTGATGTGTCATTCTCTCCTTAAACTTTGTGCACTCCCTTCCCAAAACCAGGTAAAAGATGACAGACCTACAGAACAGGGCTGGTCACACCAGTTCTTCATCACTGCCACAGATTACAGTTACTTGTAGGGTATCAAAACAGAAAGAATTCCACATTCACTTCAGTCTTCTGCAGTTGTTTCAGTGTATACAACTATTTATTAAAAAATTCACCAATATTGCAAAGCTGTGCATCAAGTAAGGAGTAAAAGTATCTTTATCAGTAAAAGAAATCAAAAGATATCAACATCTGTCTTGAAGACTGGGTGTGAAATAATGAAAAGTGGCAAATAAAGTACAAGATAAAGTCTTGCTCCTCTCTGGTCAGAAGCAGTGGTGTTCAGATGTGACTAGAAGGATATAAAAACATGAAAATGGAACGTCATACTCAGGTATAGTAAGACAGACACACTGGGCAATGTAAGGTACTGTTAACACGGCCTCAGGCTACTCTACCTCAGCCTACTCGTAATGAATTAGCACTTCAAATAGATATAAAAAAATCTGATAAGCAATTTAAAAATACCTTAAAATTCTCCACTGTAAAACACTGTATATGTATTTAGGTACTACTCTTTAAGTGAAGCTGATGCTGCTGCAAAGTGACAATTTCAGGATATTTTGTGTATGATTTTGCATATCTGTAACAGTAAAACAAAACCTTATTTTCAAAACCCATGCATATGTTAGCCACACTCCCCTGCTAAATTACGTGCAGTCTCAGTGAATACACCCACACTCAGAAAAGGACAGCAAAAAATCCACAAGTGGAAAGACTTCTTTCATTGTCTGGCAGCACAGAATTCACATAGCACAAACTGTAAACAGCTGCCTATCAGCTTCTATCAGCAACAGTATCAAAAACAGATGGCAAAGGTCAAGTCAAAGTTTATTGACAATGATGAACTTGGACAACCTCTATTAAATTACTTCTTCCTTTAAGGTGTATGTGATCAAAGCAGCAGAGAGATTTTCACTCAGTCACATAACAAGCTATTTGTTGAGATTGAAACATCTGGTCAATATCTTCTAACACTGCAATTTCATGCACAGTTAGCAACAGGGTACATTTCTTTTCTTCTTCTTACAGGGTCCATAAGGGTGGCACATATGGCTGATCATTTCATTCAAAAAGGTTTCAATTCCAGGCATTACATACAATTGTCTCTATGCTTTATAGTATTTTAAGTCTACCTACCATTGCTTTCCATCATCACTGCTGTCTGCTCTACTCTTTGCTGTAAAAGCCCACAAATATGACAGAGCACTTAAAGCTTAACAGCTTTTGACTACTGGCGTTAGAAAGCAGTTAAGGCAAGGGAGTTTTTAAAGTGGCAGGTCCTCATCTATCTGTTGTCAAGAATTCCCAGTGCATTAAACTATTTACCAAAGCTCTCGTAACACAGATTATAATTTTTATTGTAATAGCAAACCTTTCATTTTTAAGGCATCCCAGAGCAATTTGAAATCACCCTTTTTACTAATTTAAAAACTATTCTACATTTTACAAACATAACATACGTCTTATTTCAAGGGAATGAATGCTAATTATAAAAATCTGATGAAACATAAATCCTGTTTCTCAATCTGAAACAGAAAAAAGACACAAAATGCTATCTACCCCAAATGCTAAAAAATGCTTGCCTTTAAAATTATGCATCTATGTTGCCACAGCAACAAGTACTGGATAATGTAAAATGTACTTCACCCTTCCATTTCTAAATCCCAATCTTTTTGGTCAAAAAATGAAGGAGGGCTAGTTGCAAGCCTGCCTACACGAAGTATATTTCAAAGAATTTTCAGCTACTACTGAACAACCTTCATTTTTATTCGGTTAATGTTGGATTTCCACACCTTTTTCCAACAGTGACTGACTCCAAGCAGCATTTGAACCTTAGAGGTTTACCCAGCAGTTGCAGGAAGACACTGATTCTAAATCTCTTTACTGTAATGATGCCTCGTGCCTGGACGTTACACCAAGGCACAGTGGAGGTGTGGGCTGGGAAGGGAGAAGATAGATAATCCCCATGAGTGAAAAACGTATGAAATGCTTGAACAGAGACATCCCTCAGAAATGTCACTGAAGATGCCTCAGGACTCTGTTGACTTTTGGCACGATGGCATCTCTTCAGGAGACCTATTCTGGAGGAATGGGATATGTAACCTAAATCTAACACAGCAACAACAACAAAAAAATCAGGATAGTCTACTAGAAACTGATGGGTTTCATGTAAATGTCAAGATATAGCTTATAGGTAACAGATCTTCTCAGGCTGCAAACATTAACCTGTGTACGAGACTGTCACGCCATGTCACAAAGACAGACAGGAAAGCAACTAATTACGTCACTTGGCACTACGAGCATTGGTGCAGAAATTAAGCAATTAGTCAGATTCTAACTGGGTTTTTTAACAGAAGTTCAAAGCAGGAAAGGTTTCAGGAGCTCCAAACAAATTCAGAGCCCATGGGATTAGCACTACTGGATTGCAATATTTTTTCAAAGAAAGAGAAAACCATCCCACCCAGTAGCAAAGAGCACAAATTCAGCCTCAACTTTATTGTACATACCCAGCAAGGCTTATAGCATTGTGGTGGAGCATTCCATCTAAGCTGATATGGAGTTTATTTCTTCCACAGTTACTAAACAAGCTTCTCCAAAACAGATTAGGAGAAAGTAAGTTTTAAAAAAAGATTTAAATGTGTTTTCTTCCCTCTACAAGACTTTCCCTTATTGGACTAGGAGCCTTCTGAATAACCATGTCAAAACATTGGAAAGGTACTATTAGGTTTTAGGTCGATCCTTTAAGGAATTAGGAATTTCAGGATTGGCATCTCCTAATTGTTGTACCATATACTTTATACACAGTTCCACATGGAAATTCTCCCCCTCCAAGGTTCAATATTCTTAAGGAATGATCCCTTTTCTAAGAAAGAAAAATGTGAATCAACTGAAAAATTACTGCCTTAGGATAGGCAAACCCCAGAAAAGCCTCTGGATTCCTCATGTGTGACTTGCAAGCTTCCAATTTCCATTTAACTGGAAATGCTCTGTGTCCACCAAATCTGTGACTGGAACACACCAGACTGAGATTCCAGGGGAATACTGTGTCCACAGCATGTATGTGGACAATGCTTTGGAGGAGAACTCATTTGTGCTCTCACAAAACAATAAAACTGCCACAGTATTCCCAAAAGGAAGTATGCCCTCAAAATTAGAACGTTTTGTTACTGGAGCAAATCATTACTGCTATGTGTACAAACATAGATGTCTTTAACAGTTCAGAAAAGAACAAGAAACTTTGGATAAAGAGTACACTTGCACATTTCTAAATTACCTTAAGCTTTTTATTCCCATATAAGCTACATACAAAATCAAGACAGGATCTAAGCTGCACAACTCCTTTCTTATTGCTTCTTGCTACACTAATATCAGGAAGTCTGCACAAATGGCTCCAGAGAAACAGCACAGAAATTTTGTAGCCTAATGCAGAGAACTTCTTCAAGCTCTTCTGTCAGATGCTTCTGCCAATCACTTAGGGGAGAGATGGGATGTGGCTCCTCCACTGCAGCTGATGTTGGTCACACACATAAATAGATGGGGCTTTATTCTAGTCACCAATAACTAAATGGCAAAAAACTTATTTTTACTATTTCTTAAGCATATAAATACAGTATTTTATCTGTCCCAATCCCAAGAATCTCTTTTTGCAAGTTCTGTCCATTACATCTTTAGATTTGCTGCAGTTGTACAATACCTTTACCAAATTAATTTAAGAGGGTTTCTATTGGCCACAAACTAAAAGACAACCCATTCTGATTCCCAAGATATATTAAAAAATAGCAGAATAGAATTACTTAGTAAAGCTTTTGATTTCTTTGAAATGGATGTATTTCTTCCCTCGTGGTAGTTTTTATATTTAATTGTAACAAATTTATTTTTTAAAAAATTATTTTAACTACATGTATTACAAAAGTCACATATAATTATTTGCAGCTGAAAGCAGCGCTTGACACTACCTGGATTTCTTGGCACATAGCTCAAACACTCCAGTAAGTTGAAATAATTTTCACAGAACAGATAATTTAGTTGCCAACTCCTGTGTACTTCTGAAAAAGAACTGCAAATTGCTCTTAAATTTGTTTTTTTCCTGAATTCAATCACTGCTAAGGCACTTGACACTTGACTCCCACGATCAACTCCGCCTCAGCACTGAACTGCAAAACCTAATCTGGCAGGAGTGGAAGGCAAAGGAAAGCTTACATTTACTAGAATGCCGGTTTTCATTAAAAAAAGTGTCAACTTTTTGGCCATTGGCTTAAAAAAAACACCTACAGGATCATACCTGATGAACTTCACCTTATCTTTTGTACAACAGGAACTTTTTTATTCACATCTAAACTCAAAATCTACAAGAAAAAAGAAACACATACACCAAACACTGAGAATATGCTTTGCTAGCAACTGTACATTCCTGATCCAGTTAATATTCTTTGAGTCAGGTTATATTTTGAAGTTAACAACCACCTTTTCCAATTTCTTCTCAGAATCTGGAAAGCTCTGGCCCACTTAGGATCTCAATTAGTCCAGTTTTACACTGATGCCTTATGATACTACTGGCAACTGGTCCTTTAGCTATAGGCAAGAACAGGATGTTTCTGAAAATGTGTTTATTTCTATCCCCCAAATTCACAAATTTGAAATTTTTGGGGTGATCTGTTTTTGGAATGCATGCTATTGATGAAGATTGTACTATATGGGTGAAATGTGGACTCACAATTTCAAAAGGCAAGAGTTGGAAAGGGCTGCCATACAAGAAAAAACAAATCCAAACCAAAACCCAAAAAAACCACTTCCCGCCAAAAAACAGAATCAGAAATATTTCAGAAGTTACTTTTTTTCCCAAACGTACTCTAAGACTAGAGTAGCTTCTATTAGTTTCACAGGCAATAACCGTTATAGAAAAAAAATTGAAAAATCTTTTGGTCAAAAATTGGTGTGATATACTCTGGGCCTGTGCATGCCATAGAGGAGTCAATGCTATTGAATGAGACAGAAATCCTCAGCTGGTGCATTGGCAACACAAGAAATTTGGTAAATCTGATTTCATAATAAATCTGTCATAAAATATCTCCACCTGAGCACATATAATAGTCTGTTTACTTTCTAAAGCAATATTTTTATGTATGCTTTATAGAAGAAGATAAAGACCAGTCTAATCAATAAGTCATTCAGCAAACCATTGTTTCCTGTTCAGGGGCATTTCAGCAGCACCAGATAAGCCAACAGCCCCATAGCCCCATATCTCACTTGCACTGACTGTAGGATATGCTGATTGTAACCCTCAACATCCAATAGCAGACAGCATGTGCTTCATGTGAAACCCTAACTGTACATGTGCTCACTCATTCGGATCTATAATTAGCTCTTATTACTCTGGCATTTTGCATCATTTTCTGTACAGCACAAAATCTATTGTAATGAAAGTTCATAAGTATAATTGTATTTAATTTCCTATCCATGGAACACTAAAATCAAGGGATTTTGGGCTCTAAGTATCTTGAGATACTTCTCAGAAAGACAAAAACTACAACATCATTTAAGGATTCCTTCTGGGGTTCTTTTGATCTTATCACTATTGTTGGCTCCTATACTAATATTAATTACATCATTAAATTATTTCCTTTGGATAACAACTTGTAATTCCATATATTTCTTCTCTTCTAAGAAACATAGTAGATTACAAGGCTGTCAAAATAACCTGACATAAAATGCAAATTTGCATTTTTTAAATGCAGCATGCGAGGTTTGGAAATGCTTCTTAAAACAGAAGCACCAAACTAGCTGCAAGCAGGGAATGCATGCTTCAGGCAGCCTATGTACAAAAAAAATGCTAATACCTTAGAAGATATGACTCATCAGCAACAAAAAAAATCTTTCTAAACTTCATTAAATGGAGAATCTGTCAATAAATCAACTGAAAGATAAGGACAAGTATCAATATTGAAATATACCAGCTATCATGAACATAAAACAGTTTCCTTTATGCAAAAGTTAACAAGTTATTATTAAAAGGTTAAGTCATTAATCCCTATTTTTAATTTTCCAGAACAAATCCCTATCCATTTCAGATACTTTTAACCTAAAAGCCTATTTTCTGCTCATACTTATTTTGATGGAATGCGATTGGTATCAGTGGGATTATACCAGTATGGATTAAAAGAGAATTTGGTCCTATGATCTTAATTCTATTGGTAAACTGTTAGTTGTTCTACATAGTGTACTACTATTCAAAATCAACTCCTCAGGATGGAAATACATTGCTGTATTAGTTGGATGTGAGAACATTAATTAGTAACCATAAAGCAATTTGAAACTGAACAGCCCAGATCAATGCCAGATGCTGGTATGAAAGTTCTGCCTATACATATGATTTCAAAGGCAGCATCATCACTTTTTATTTCTAACAAAATACAAACACATTTCTTTTTACCAGTTGAGGTACAAAACCTACTTTCATTAAATCAAAGCAATTTAATATAAAAAAGAACAAGCTGAAATAAAGTTAGACCATCCAGATATTAACAAAAACTATTTCTGCAGCTTCATTATTTTAACCACATTGAAAGCATTCATCCCTTCAGTGATATGAAATAAACCACACTCTGAAAAATGCCATATTAATAAAAACAATTGGGGATAATACAACAATGTGACTACTCTTGTTTTGAGGCAGTCTAGGACTGGAAAAAATGCTGCCAAAAGCTCCAAGGCACCCATGAGTGGGCAGCAGCAGCAGTGGCCAGTGACAGCAGGTATCCAGGTTTACAGAGCATTGCTATGCCCACAGCTTATCTGAACACGGATCAGTGTAAGGCAGTGCCCTGTGGATGGATGGCATGAGGGGACCAGGATGGGTTCCCTCCCTAGAGCCTCACTCTGCAGGGAGAGGGTATGGACTGTCACTGTCACTGTCACACCATCTGACCAGGGACTAGTTACTGTCACCACACTGCTTCTGCTTCTACAAGGATTATTTACCCGTTCTTTTGCCATTTTTAATTTTACTGTTATTTTCCGCAAAAACAAATGCAGCTGTCACAGAGGGACAGGCTGATTTTTATGAGACCAAAATGTTATGTACTGCTTTTCACATTAAATGAAATTTCAGAGGAGCGTGATCACCATTACCAGCTTCTCAGAGGGCCTGACAACTATTTACATTTAAATGTAGCCTACTAAGTCGACTATTTCTAGCGATGAAATGCAACATTGTAACGAAAAGTCTCCATTTTCAGACCTTTCCAGTTGTATCCTGGAAGTGCTACCCACTGGATTTTTGCTATACAAATAAATTCCAAAAAGCATACAAGAACTTCCTATTTTTTTTCTACAGACTACTTAACAAGGCCATGATTCCTTTTAGATCATTTGATCCAAAAGAATCACTTGATGTAAAAGGATCACTTGATCCTACCATGCACAAACACAAGGCAAATACACAACAATATCCTCCTGCAAAGGGCAATTAGAAATGAACCCAAATGCAGCTCCTTCCAGCTGATATCTTCAATTGCTGCTCCTATTCCACCACCACTCCCAAACCAAAGTTACAAAGGAAACAATTAGATTACAGCTAATCTTTGTCGAAAGATGGTGTCATGCCTGATATGTCTAAATCCAGATTTATTAACTCTTACGTTGCTTCCTCAAACAGCAGAAATAATTGCCAAAGTGAGGATTCCCTCTTGATTTAGAGGTACTAAAAGCTCATCCTTTAGAGCAGTATTTCTGACGATTTGTCTCTCAACAACTCCAGCCCCAGCATACTGTCTTCTAGACTTTCTATGTGAGCCAAAATAAACACTTGATTTTTCCAAATTTTATCTGTTAAAATCTCAGTCTAATCCAGTATTTTAACATTTTGGAAAGGTTAGGATGACAAATGTAGGAAAACAACGCTGTTGCAATCATTCCTGCAATTAAATGACTTATAGCATTAATCATGTCAGCTTTTTCTTTTTTTCTTTCCTCTGCTAAAAGCCAAAAGTAGAATTCTTAAGTCAAGAAATTGCATCCAATTTCCTTGCTAATCCATTATCCATTTTAACAATTGCTCAAGCCAGAACAAAAGACAGCAATGTTAAAAAAATGACAGCCAGAGATATAAGAAATCTTGGACTGTTTCAGAATGAGGTTTTTTTAAAAAAATGACTCTAATAGTACTGTAGGCTTCACATTCAGAAGATACCAATGTAAGGAGCTGTAAAACTCCTTTTTACCCTGACCTTACCAGAACACATCTAGACAACTCTTGGTATTACAATAAACTGACCCTCCACTTCCCCTCCTCAGAATAACAAAACCAAAGCAAACATCCAACATCCAACCAAACCAACCATAACACTGATAGAGAAGTCTAAGCTTACAGCACTGGTGCTCTGGACTCCTTAAAACCCAAAACAAACACAGAAATCTCTTAAATTGTTACTAATCTGTCTGTCCACATCAAGTCAGTCTGCACATAGCACATTTAGGATTAGCAGATTGCAATCCTGTACACTGAGGAAGAACTGAAAACTGAGAAAAGACATTTCAGGCAGAATTCTACAGCACATCAATGAATTATGACAACTGGCAGTGTGTAGTGATAGATCCCGCTTAGAGAGCATCAGTAACTTCTACCCAGTATGTGGAAATCAGCTGATTTATGGAATTCACACTCTAACATTGCACGTGAAATTTCTAAGAGAAAAATCCTGAGTTTCACTAGGATGGAAACTACCTTAAAATAAAGAAACAGTTTTAACTACAGCATATGGCTGAGCATTTTTACAGTCATTCAATATTTTGTCACTTTAACAGCATAAATACATCTCAAGATGTACCTTCCTTATTGTATAGTGCACAGCTATTGTACAATCACCTCATTATAGCAGGGGATTACTTCTTACAAATGTGTCACTGGAGACCACGTTGACTTAACTGACTGCCCCTGTAAAAACTCTACTTTTCTGCCTAGGAGAGTACAGCACCCCAAAACCTCCCACAATAGCTACTTGCAAAACAACTGCAAATTTTTCTACCTTCAACAACCTATTATTACAAGACAAGGTCTCCTTGAACTGTACAAATGAAATAAATGTACCTGGAAGAGAACCAAGCTCTTGTTACTATTACATGGATAAAATTTGTTCAGTCAATCACAATAAATTGTTCCCAGGTATGCATATAAAACTGTTCTGCTTTCATCAAGACACATAAAATCTTCAGCATTCCCCTAGAAATTTAAATGAAAGATGAGCACTGGGAAGCCATTATAAAGCAATTTTCCATTCGTATGTTTTGTACCAAATTCCAGTGAAACCCTAAAATTTGGTTCAGAAAAGATGTTAGATAATAAAGTACTTAAACATTCATTATGCTGTTTCGTACCAAAAAGAAAAGAGATTCTGCGTATTTGAAACTGACTAAAATATTCACCTAAACCAAGCAATAAATACCCTACATACAAATAGTACTATATTTATTGAGCTATTTATTATGTCCTACCACAAGGCACAGTAAAGATGGAACTGCACCTAGTATTTGGAAAACAAAATGACTTCAAGTTGAACACCCCGAAGAATTTTTTCACTGGAAGGATTATTAAGCATTGGAATGTGCTGCCCAGGGAGGCAGTGGAGTCAGCATTCCTGGACGTATTCAGGAAACAACACGGCAATTAGAGCTATGGTTTGGTTGTTGTGGTGCTGTTTGGTGGAGGACTGGACTCAGTCTGGAGGTCTTTTTCAACCTTAATGATTCTATGATTCTAAATATGCAGTCTGAGATCTGGGTCACTCAGTGAACCCTTCTACACTAACAGAAGCTACAGTTCTCTTACAATCAATCTACAAACTGCAGGGTGTTACTACCTATGGAGAAAAGAAAAAAATTTCCAGCCATCTATCTACAAATTCATTTCTTGCTTCAGATCGTGCTGCACTCAAAAAGGCTTTCATAATTATTTTCAGATATTATTTAAAGTAACAGATGCATGGCAGAGCAAATGGGTTACAGAATTTCCAGAACAGCCCAAATAACTGGATTAGTGTTCAGTAGTGGGGCTTAATATAGACACAAACAAAAAACCAAGAACTCCAACTACCCATAACTATCTGAGTGAACATATAGAGAATAGGAAAAAACTAAGCACAACACTATTAACACCAAATGGAGCAGCAGAAGGGGTTTGAATACATACCTCAGTGGTTCTCTTAATTAAAGTTCCTATACTATTTCTCAGAGTAATTCTTCATGAGGTTACTATAAGCATGTTAGTTGTCAAAATGGCTAGCAGAAACAAGTCAGATTTTTCTTTATAAGGAACCTTCAGAACAAGTCTTATTTCAGCTTATTTAATTGCACTAATAAAATATGCTCCTTTTACATCTCATAGAACCAGTAGCCAGTACTTTTGTCATACTATACATTCACCATACTTGTACAGCAAATATCCAAATTTAACTGACCTTCTACTAGTTCTGCCTTGGCAAATCAAGAAGTTTTAGCATAGTACAGACTAAACTACTGTATCACCCTAATAGTTTGTGGGGTTTTTTTTCCCTTTGAGTCTAATGATCCCATTTCTGTAAGCAAGGAACCAAACACAGCTTAATTAATTCCTTTACTGCACTGGGAAGTTATTCTTCTCTTGACATTATGGCACAGCTCCCATTAATGTTAATGGAAGTTATGCATGTTCCTAACAGTGACAACGAACTCTTTCCAATACACATTATAGAGTCTGCAGGCAAGCAGGAAGATGCTTTGATAATGAACTGTATTTCCCAATTCTAAGACAGAAAAACCCCATGCTTCAGCTATTGATTCACAGCAGAGAACAGCTCTAAGTGGGGACAGTCATTGTAACTGCTGGGAACTACTTCTGCTTCCTTATTCTGAACAACCTAACTCTTCCATTTGAGAGCCACACAGAGAAATGCTGAAGAGCAAGAATTTTGTCTTTAAGCTTTTTAGATATAATAGCTTAGGTTTAAGGCATTAGAGAGTGTCCAGTGAAGGGCTACAAAGCCAGTGAAGGGCCTTGAGGTGAAGCCATGTGAGGAGCAGCTGAGGCCACTGGGGCTGTTCAGCCTGGACAAGAAGAGACCTCACTGCAGGTACAGCTTCCTCATGAGGGGAGGAGGAGGAGCAGGCACTGATCTCTGCTCTGTGGTGACAGTGACAGGACCCAAGGGAATGCCCTGGAGTTGTCAGGGAGGTTTAGGTTGGATTATTAGAAAAAACTTCTTCACCAGAGGGTGTTTGGGCACTGGAACAGCTCCCCAGGGCAGTGGTGACAGCACCAGCCTGACAGAGCTCAAGCAGTGTTTGGGGTGTCCTGTGCAGGGTCAGAGTTGGACTTTGATGATCCTTGTGAGTTCCTTTCAATTTAGGATATTCTGTGAGTCTATGAACTTTGAACATATTAAGAAAACACAACTTGTAACTTTGAAGATGACGAAAAAATCATATGGTGGGACGAAAAAGACAATGCATTCATGTGGGCGGATTTGCAGCTCTGAGAAACAAACCTCAAGTGCAACACACAAACAGAATAAGATCCTGAGGAAGCAGTGAAGCTGTAGTGGTTTCCCATATGAAGAGAAGTCTGAGTAGATGTAGATGTCATAATGTTCTAGACACAAAATTAATTAGATTTAAGAGTTTGACAGTGCATTTAATTTGGCTAATGGAAACTTACCTGCAACTATACCTTTTTTGTAACTGTAATTTGTGCTGTCATTGTATCCATTTATTATTTCTTTAATCTGAAATACTGATGAGAATAAAGCAAAGTTATATATCAGGTGAAAAACTGTGTGTTTAGATTTCTTAAATTTAAGTTTTCAGAATAAATTGTACCTAATAGGTTTTTAAATACTTCATAAAAACTGTGAGACCCATGTTCAATTTTACAGCTACAGTTTGTATAATCTAAGCTCAAGTTATTTTTAACACACTGAATAGAAGACTGGATTGTTTCAGCCACAAAAGAAAAGTTTCTTTGAAAGACTGCCAGAAATACTTTCATAGCTGATATGTAGCTGACACATTAACCTGCTAAATGTTTGTGGAAGTACTAATGACTAAGCAAGGAATATCAAAGGGAGTGAATAAAAGAACAAACAGCTGCCAGCACTTGGCATTCCATTCTGCTATCATAGCTCATATGATTGGCAAAGGAAGTTACACCTACTTTATAATAATAATACTACATTTGGCAAAGACTTCTAGATGGAAGTATTCCAGCACTCACTTTTCCAAAAGGTGTTGTATGATTCATTAGAAAGATCAAAATAAAATACACTACTACTGTAACTGCAGTACTGGAGAGAATTATAAAATTAACACATCCAGATCAGCAGTATGCTAAGATATATAATCAGTATTATTTTGACATTGATACACATTTTACTATCACCTGATTTTGATCTCATTGAAAGCATTCAGTTTAAATATATATTAATGGCCAACTTGGTGTTGAGCATGAAACTGAAGAATAACTTTTTTTTGATATTATGATACCACGAGAGTCGAATTTTAAATAATCCATTCTACTTTAGTAATGATATGAAAAATTAAAATTTCAGTGGACTATCAACTGAAAAAATGTGAAAATTAATATATAAAAGCTACTGGCAGCTTTCAAAATGATCCCAAGTAGCACAAAAAAAGCAAGTTGGATTTTACACCTTAATTTTATTATTGGTCAGGTGTAATATGAACTCCATCTGTGATGATCAATATTCATAACATATGTTAATTTCACCCAATATGCTAATCTGGATCATATAATTTTCTATGTTCTATTCAATATTTAACAGATTTGAAGTATTGATTGTAAATAATAACATGATATTTTAAAAAAAATACTGATTTCAGAATGTATTGTTGGAAACCTATAGATTATAGAATTATGATGATGATGATGACAGGAAGTCATCATAAAACAGAAGAAATGAGATAAATATTGACCTTAAATCCATTGGAGTTACCAAAAAAGCTAATTAATCAGCCATAAGCATTTTAACAGATTAGGCCAATATAAGTACAATTTATATAAAATGTACAGGCTCAAGTAATATAAGGAGTTTATTTTTAGCAGATGAATGTGAACACTATTGTTTACATAAAAGTAATTTAAAAATGAAAGTTTTGAATTTAAAAATTATTACTTTTAAAATCTGAAAACACTAGTTAAACATACAGTCACAAAGTTCACAAAATGATGCTTCCTGAAATGCTTCTTTGTGGAATTTATACTGTGAATGAGCATTCAGAAATATGGTCTTCATTGTCTTTGTCTGACTTAAGATATAAATAGAATCACAATATCATAAATATTTAAGCAAATGAATAAAACAATTCCCAGGGGGAAAAATTGTTTCACATACTTATTTTTCAATACCCTCCTGTTAGTAAGCAAAAGTCTAGGGATATCTCTCATCCGCAAAAGCACTATCCTCCCCATGTGCTTAATTAGCTCTTGATTGGGATGAGATGGGAGAGTAAAAATGAGCTACATGTATTTATTCTACTAAAGCATTTATACCATGTGTGATTACTAATGTAAAAATGGATAAAATGATAATTCATATTCAAACAGAAGGCACCACAGGAAATGGGAGACAGCTTTACCCCTTGTTGAACACACCTAAGGAAATGAGAGAATCGCTCTTTCCATTGAGAAGAAAGGGCTGACTGCCTCTGGAATAAGGCAAAACCATGGTGAGGTTCCAAAGGACGGGTCTGATGTCTCTGGAAGTCTTTGCAAGGCACACTGAGGCTGACACTCGTGTTCATGGCAGAAGCTGGCTCAACAGAATCAGCTGCTCAGGCGCGTGTGCTGCAGGGAGGGACTGGCAGCAGCTCCACCACTCACCCTGTCCTGCTCCCAGCTCTGCTGCCCGCTCCAGCGCGCTGTTCTCCTGCCAGCTCCAGCAAGGGCTTCTCCCAGAAAAGCAGCAGCCACCCCATGGCAATGTATTTACATTATAGTTGTTCATTATACTGTGCCCAACAGCGGCCTACATTTTGCTTTCCTGCTAGTTGTCACCCACACTTCACATACCATGTTTTCTGTCTGTGTTCTAACACCACAGCACAACATTTTGAGCATTTCGGGCTGGGAGGCACAAAATTTCAGGGGGCAGCTTTAAAATCAGAATTCTAAAATATAAGCCACATTCACGTGCCCCCACTAACTTCCTGATCATCTCAAATCCTGAAAAATCAGGAGTATTTCCAGAGATAATTAATTTAACTTTTAACAAAAATTAAAAAATAGAAAACTGTCTTAAGTAAACCAGTAAAGATTTTACACTACACACTACCAAGTTTTTATCTGTGCACTTAGGAAAGCTTTGGAAATGTTTATTCCAAAAGAGATAAATAACACCCATTGCATGATAAAAACTCTGTTTCAGATCAAAAACTTGAAAACTAGCAGAGTTCTAGAAAGGAAAATTATCAATCTGCCATTTAATTAAAACAACTACAAATTTACATGGTTGATAAAGTAAGAATATGAAAAATATGCACAATGAATTTTCAACACAGCTTCTGGAAACACAATCAAGTATCTCAAGTATCATTCCTCACAGAAAACGTCTGTTTCACATACTTAGAGCTTTTTGCCTAAGGTATTAATTGGCATGTAAAAATATTATAGGATACAATAGATTGACTACTGATACAGTAGACTGATACAACAGAATAACTACTGAAGCATCATGTACTGCCAACACCAAGAGCAAGAAACAGCTCACACACTGAAGAAAAGGCAAAACATGGCTTGGATAAATGAAGAAGTGCAGTGTGACTTCAACATCATGCAAGAACTACAGGCGCTCTTCTTGGACAGCTGAGTGAAACATACAGAAGCAAAAGTGAGAAAAGTTGCATGGACTTCCTAAGGGTAGATCACAAATAGGACATTTGTCTGTGATATTTAATATATCTGGGCTTGACCGAAAATTTTGATTTAATGCTGTAGAGAGAAGTATTATTTGAGCTGCAGAAATGGAAATTGGTAGTGCACAAATCTCAGGAAGTAACAGTGGTGCCTGGCAAAGGGTTCTGCTGAAATAAGGATCATGAGGCTTCAAGCAAGTTAATGCTGCAGCTCGTCCAGGACCAGCCCCCATATTACAAAACACTAATGAAAGACACCTTAGAACAGTGCAAATGAGATTTGCTTACAAAAAATCTCAATTAAGAAGAAAATCAGAAAACCTTACAGAAAAACAAAATAACTTTGAGACCTATTAAACTGTGAAAATAAAAGTGGTATGAAACGTTTTCACATGGAATGCAAGCTCACATGCTAAATGCCCAGTAAGTGTATAGGTTTATTTTCTGGAGAAAGATCTGGACATAATAATTGACCACAATCTTAGACAACCTGCGATGCCTTAGAAGACATTATTTCTGAAATTTCAGTAAGCAAAGGAACTAACTAAATTTCAGTAAGCAAAGGAACCAGGGGGCATTTCCAATATAGAGAGTGAAGCATTAAGTTTATTTTAAGCATCCCTGTCATGACCACAACCAGAATCAGACTGGTCACTATTTTCAGACAGAAAAATAAAATTGAATAGAACAGCAAGATGGTAAGAACAAAGAAGGTATAAATGGATCCTAAAACACTTTAGCTTTGTGTATAAAATAAAGATGACAAGGATTTTATACTTTGGATGATACATCTTTCTACAGTGATATTACTAGGTCAGTGAATGAAGGGAACACAAAGGGTGTTGTTTATCTTGACTTCAGCAAGCTTTTTGACAGCTTCTCTCATAACATCCTCAAATGATGAAGTACGGCAGTGAAGTGAACTGAAAACCATCTGAGCTTCTGGCCTGAAACTACACTGAAAGTACCTAAGGTTTTACATTTTTACCTTCAAAACATTTTAATCAACACATCTTGAGAAGGAGTGAAAATGATAATGGCAGAAACCAAAACCAACCAACTTACAACTCACAATTCCCCCCCAAAAACGATCAACTTTCCCCAAACATCCAAGTCCAAAAATTTTGAATAGGATTTTTAAAATGCCTGCAATGAGAATGAGTTCTGCAATTAAACCCCTGAGCAAACAAGCACCAGCTAAGAGATGCTAATTTTCAAACGTAAACCTAAAAAACCTGGAACATTTAGAACAGGTTACATCACCTCACCTTGACTTCTGGGTCTCAAGATCACTGTATGGAAGAAGCCTCTCTTTTCTTGAATCTGTTTCACTCCAAAGCATCTTCAGTGCCCCAACAACTACGGCCTATCATAACTTCTGAGCAGCTGATTTCATGGCAGCAAGCAGTTAAACAAACTTCCGAATAAACATTCAAAACCTACATAAGTTGAGGGGGTTTTGTTTTGGTTTTTTCTTTTTTTTGAACACATTAGCAAATTACCCATTTAGTGTATGACTAAAATAAGGAAGTATCAAACAGTTTATGGTATGGAATAATAACTGCTAGTCATTATCAAATGTTTTGCATACACAAGAAAACAAATATCTGCAGACCTAATTTTAAAACTGTCTTCTACTGAAGTGCATTCAAATACAGCAGTTTGTGGAGTTATCCTGCCTTCTCATTTGGCAATTTTTAACTGTTATCACTAAATTTCCTGTCTTGCAAACAGCAGCTGTCCACACAATACACAAAATTGCATTGTAATTATTTTGAAATGGCAGGATTTTCTTCCACATTTGACCTATGCTGGCATTCAACATATGCTCTTTATCAGCTTTTAAAAGTCAACCTACTTCAAACAGTGCAAATGGACTACTGAATAGTTAACTAAAAATTTGAAGGTACGACTTTATCACAATACCCTTCTTGTAAGCTTGTAGTAGCCCCTGATCTTACAAAATGAAAACAACACAAAAAAATTCCCCTTCCCTTCTCATTACACTTCCATAAAACACAAGCAACGAGGCAATTTCTGAAATGGCTGTTGCGACAATGACATACTGTTTCTGAATTTAAAACTTTGATAAAACACTTCAAAAAACTCTGAGGTATCTACCATAACATATTTTTCCAAGGAGAATATATGGATACTCTAGTTACAGATGATGTTATTCATTTTTGCTAAATCAGAGGAATAATTCTGCCTAATACTTCATTTGGTAACATCCTACACGGAAATACATCAGAAAAGCAAATACATAATAGCTATAAGCAAAAACACCCTGCAAGTCAAGAAAAAAAAACCTGCCTTGAGGAAAGAGAGTTATATTTAACTGTTAAGAAGCCATGGGACAACTATATTTCACTTGAACTGATAATACCAGAAATGTCTTTTTTTGACAGCAAACATTTAGAAACTGTCAGTTACTCTGTCTAGCAATCTTTCATCTCTGTAACAATTCTCTGTAGCCACATTTTCAATCCTAAAAGAAGGAAGCAACTTAACTTTTAAAAATGTTTCATTTTACTAGAAATAGCATCTGTCAAGATTTCTTCAGTGTGAATCCACACATAAAAATTTTGAAGTCTACATGCCTAAATAAGTGAAGTTGGGTATTGAATATAGTGGCTACCATGTTCAACAGTATTAGATAACTCCCACATCTATTGACATTGATTGGTGATAAAATACTGAATGTCAACACTGAAAGCAAGGTGCTCACTCAGTGGCTCCAAGTGTTTCTGTGTGACCATTTAACCAGAAGAGAACATGAAATCTTTAATGGGAAGCTCCTGTTCTCATGTATAGTATAAAAAAGTATATTCTCTGACACAACTGAGATTGGCTGTATGAGCCTCCCATTAGCCAGCAGGATAGAGGATTTAAAGAACTCATTTAAATAGTTATGGTTCCTCCAGCTTTACTGTTAGAGAGCGGGGGCATAGGGGCATGCAAGAACCATTTCATACTCAAAATACATCTACAATTCCAAATAAAACTGCAGACATTTACTCAGTTCTGCAGACACCTAAATGGTTCAGCAGTCGGTAGTCAAAACTGAAGGCGGGAAGAGGAGCTGGACGGCAGAAATGTCCTTGTACATTTGTGTGGAGGCTAAAACAAAAAGCCCCAGATATGTATGAACGGTACCTCAGGAAGAGTCTGCAAAGACACAAGAAAAAGCCAAGGAAAGCCAGGAAGGGACCATCAGGCTCTGCCTGTTGCTCAGCTCCCTGGAAATGTGGATCTCCATGACTCCTCAGGTCTTTTCCATACAAACATCTTAAGTACAACCTAGCAAATATGTACAGTATGAAGACTTCCGGGGTATGCCACATAGTCTTTTAAGTTACAAACATAATCAAAAACTATTATTCAAAACTCCAAAACAAGTGGTCGGTATTCTTTGTAAAAGTCAAAACCACTCAAAAAAGTGGCCAAGTCAGTTTGGCTTAGATCTACGGTGAATCTAAATTCCTTTTTTACTTAGTTCAAGAACTGCAATCAGCAAGTCCAATAAAACTGTACTTGAATAATGTTCTGTGACATCAGGTAATCATAAGCAGAACTAACACTGTAAAAATATTTTCTGTTTTAATAATCTTCAGAGCTAGCTCTTGTTCTGGTCAAATGCACAGTGGTAAAACCACAGTTTCTCTTTTAGTAGCACTGTGGGCTTTCTATCCTTCACGTTAAAATTCAGTGCAAAGGTAAGAGAGACACATGATCTTATGCTCACTTCAGTTCCTTCTCTACTGTAACTATATTAATAAGAGACTTTTTTATCAGTCATTCTCTGCATTTCTAATGTTTAAGACAAAAGTACTCTAAAAATGAAGACATTAAATATAATGTATTTAATCACTTTGATCTGGAATATGGCCCTCTTAGAAGAAAATAAGACAGCTTTCCTGCATGAATAAACAGATATCCCTACTGGTTTTTTTTTTTTTTTTAACTGGCACATGAAAAACATGGGTCTTGGAAAAATAGAAGAAATAAGATTTACCCTAACCTGTATGCAATGTTCTTAAATAATATGTAATTTTACTACTTTTGAAAATGTTAGTTAAGAAACAAAATTGATAAAAAGAAAGTAAAAACTGCATGCCACTGTTGTAGTTTTTCATTGAGCTACCAATAACACACACTGAGAAAGATTGGTGTTGAAAAATTACTGCCTGCTAAAATGGATTTAGTACAAACCAGAATGCATAGCAAAAAAGAAAATTGATCACTACGCACAGACTGCTATAAATGAACACAGGGCTTTACAGATAAACACTAACAGGGTTCCTTCCCCTTAAGAGCATATAATTGAACTTAAATGGGATACTCTGAATGACAATTAAGGATTGTGAAAATGAGCAGAGACATTGTTATTGCAAAGATGGATATAGAAAGAAACAACAGAGACTTGCATACTCCCCGCCTGATTTCCTGCAAAAGCTGTAATTTGCACACTGCTATTGTTCTGATGGCTGTATGGATTTGTCCAAAGGAAAGATTACATACCTGTAATTTAAAGGGTAGCAACTGACTATTAGAATGATCAGGTTTGATATTTCTTTTATTAATACAGAACACTAACAGAAAAAATAAGAATTCTATAATCGATGCAGTTCACTGCCTCAAGTATGGCATTATTTTCCATCCCGGAACAAATGAACACAGTTATAGCACGCATTTTGTTCACCCTCTGGTTGTGGTGGAACACACTGAAAACTGCTTGACACAGCCAAGGAGATCAATACAGATGAGAAGATAAATGACCACCAGCTGTGTAGAGCATCACATCACAAATGCAATACACAAAACCCAGAAGAGAACAATCAGAAATAAATGACATGAAATAGGAAACTGTCTCTGTCAAAAGATAATTTTAGTACAGTTCTTTCAAGGGTCCTGAGGCAGTTCACAGATTAACTCACAGAACGAAACTAAATGTGAACCTTTAGAAGTAAGTAGGACAGCTGGGGATAGCCCTCTGTCACTTGCAACAATGTAAAATAAAAAAAATCAGGTGCCAGGTGAGGTCATAGGCACTCTAAACGGCAAGCTAAGAATATTTTAATGCAAATACTGCAGTTGAGAAAAATCAAGCAGATACTTGCTATATTTTTAATAACAGAAAGCTACTCCCTATTCCAGAATCCATGCTGAATGCACCAGCACACAAAGAACTGAGAAGACGATCAGAGACTTTCTAATAAATTACATAAAAAGGGATAAATTCAAAGTTTTCTTCACGAGTTAGATACAAGATTGGGAAGAAAACTTTGAGGGAGCGGATGGCCTGCTTGTTAATACACATGACCACCACTGAAGAAAAAGACCCAAATACCCCAAGAGAGGAGAGGAGAAAGGTAGAGCATACATAAATGTAGAACCATCAAACCAACAACAGGCCTGAGCACTGAAGTAGTCAAGTTGTTTGGGAAGTAACTGAATAAAAGCTGCTTTGGGGGTTGTTTCAGGTTCATTGCTTTGTTTGGGTTTTTTTGACAAACAGGGAGAAAGCTTGAAATAAGTGGCAAGAGAAATAATGATACAGTAACAGAAAACAGTTGTTTTCCAGTAAAATCAACTTAATTTGCAAGCTAATGTTTAGGTACCTACAGAGACAAAAGGAGATGTATGAGTATCTGAAAATTTTTCAGACAAATTATAAAGTATTCTTAACCATTTATTAAGATGTTGAGTTTCAAGTATCGTTCTTTGACACAAGGAGAAAACCTATTTTTAAACGTCCTCATTTCTTATCCATGAGATCTGAGAAAAGGTGTCCACCCACATGTAACAATATCACAGCACAGAAGAACAATCCAACCACCAAAAAGGAAAAAGAACACTGCTGCAGGATCATCCAAAAAATCTGCAGACTTGTCACTTATGACGCAGAAGGCAAAAATTAAGGTGAAAGTTAAGTATACCATTATTAAACTTTGTTAATATACCTTTCTTCAATTGTGTGTACATTTTCACACATTAACTTTTCTCACTAATATCCAAAAGTATTGCAATTTTTTTCATCTAGAAATGGAAAATAGATATGTATGAAGAAAATAAAAATTTATCAATAGTTATCTTAAAGATAAATTCAGCTACAAATAGCATTCCCTATTTAATCTGGCCCAACAAAGGAACATCTGAAAGGGGCGGCAAGGAACAAACAAAACCCGATAGGATCAGGCAGCTGACGCTATTGCAGCGCACCTTCACAAGCACTTACTCTGTTAGGGATAGCTCATCTGTTAGAACTTCTGGTTTAGGAACTAGGAATTAAACACCATGAGAGTCAGATTTAACTCCACAGATGGGCAAAAGAAAGCTGTAAAGCAGAAGCAAGTGTGCATTACTGAAACATGACACTACAGGCAGCAAAAGTAATGCTCCCAACTTTGTAACACCGTAACAGTCAGTGCAGCACCTAAACATCAAATCTCACTTCTGCTGTTAAGTCTTTTCATCTAACATAGGTCCTGCAATAATATAAAACTTGAGGAAAAGATGGAGTGCTATTTTAACAGGATTTTCAGTAAACCATATTATACATAATAGAAAGTAGATGTTTAAGAAGTAGGGGCTTAGAGGTGCCACTATACCAATATTATTATTCATGTATTTGAAAGAGGAAAACTGCATTTGGCCTGTGATTCTAGATTGTCTGATCTCACCATAGCATTTAAACCATAACCTGAAATATTTCCTTCAATGTAGAACTTCAGTGTACCACTTAAAAAAAAATTGAAGCAGGTATGACCAACTTCTTCTTTTGATAAAATGCCTGACAAGCTGGTAGAAATTTGTGGATTAAAAACCAGTTAATACACAAGAGTGATGAAAGCAATGCTGGCATTTGCAATGTTTTTGTTTATATTTGTCTCCTTTTGAAAAGAAAATTTCAGATATGAGCAAGTTTTCAATGAGTTTTACACAGAAAAATTGAAGAGAACACAATACTTCTGCTAGACGCAAATCACTGAGACAAAGAAGCGCATTTAAATTAACCACTGAGAACAATATACATATTTAGAGGGATGGGTATTGAAATGTCAATTCCTTATGCTATTTAAACATGTAATAAAAGCAGGCTAAACATTTCAGCTTCATTCATAGAATCTGTTTTACAGCATGCTACATAAAGTGAATCTAAATCTATCTCTTAATTGTAGCAGATGCAAAATTAGTGAAAGCTTATCCTTTGGTTATTACAGGACTGCACTCATGTCCATAAATACTGGATTTAAGTGACAGCTGTATTATGCAAAATTCTCAGTTATGAGAATCCTGATAGAAGCCTCACTGGTTTTATTGGGTAATAAAATGCAAGTCACTCCAGTGGAACCATTAGAAGAAATTTTTTAATATGTCATTAACACTACCTCATAAACTAAATTGTTGACTTGAAAAGGGTATGAGGTAAACAGCTCACATTTCCTGCTGGACAATTTACACCTAAGAATGCTGTAGTATAGTATTTTTACTATTTTTACTTTTTAGAAGGTGACTTTGCTCCTGTTCTAATGCCACACTCACTGTATTGAAGGGACTTCTCTGGAAATTTAATTTCTAGAAGTAAGGTAACACCCAGCATTGGACAAGTGCAGAATTTCCCTGTAGTAGCTGTATTATTGCTGATAATACTCCACAGGGCTACATATTTTCCACTTCTACTGTGTGTTTTCCACCTAAAGCTTAACATGATGCTGTTGTAATAAGATTTTCTGTAAGCATACTTGCCAGTTCACATTGTATCACTACCTTATACCTACAGGTTTGAAAATACACTTATTTCCCCCACTAAGTATAATTATTTTCCTCTTTTTTACTATTTCACAACAGTTTTTCAAGTTGTTTATAAAACTCTTACAATTAAGTGGGAAATACATTTTTGTGAAAAATTTTAATGTTTTAAATAAAAACAGAATAAATTCTCTCGCATGGCCTAATTTAAAAACTCTTTAAAGTAAGATATTTGCAACATTTCTCTACAAACACCCAGACACAAACACAGGAAAACCTGCCTGCTCCATGCATACACGGACACACAAAGAAGGCCAGAAGTTCCATCTGGACTTCTCAATTTTGAAGTACCTCCAATACTTTTAGAATTGTTTACTGACAGTAAGAGCCCACTCAATGTAGTGAGTTAAAGAAATAGTTTATAACATTTATGTGCTTCTTTAGTGCTGCTTCTGAATCTCTACTCCTGCTAAGGTGCAGCTCTTTCTTTGTACTGTGGTATTTTAGGGCACTGTGTCTCAGCTAGGAGAGGCTTTATCACTTTAAATCATCATCCCAGCTGGATACCACAGACTTTTTGAATTCCTCATTAAAAAAAGTGTATTGCACACCCATTTAATACACACTAGTAAACATGTATTAAATCTGCAACTCTTCCTCTATTTGTCAGTATAAATATTGAGTTTAATATATGGGAAAAAATCCTATTAGTAACTACGACTCCTGAAAACGAGCAAAAAGCAAAATAGCTTTATAGTGATGGAGAAAGTGTTCCATTCAACATACATCTTTTAATTTTTCTGTTCCAGACCCCAGCATTTCGCAATTCTCACCACTAATACAGCTGATTATGGTAACTTAAAATATTTTCCATCTTGCAATTAAGAAACTATTAAATACTGGGACATGTTAATAACTCTCTCTCATTACCACATTAGAAATCATTATTGTCACCACACAGTATAATGTAAGGCTGGATTAATATAGTGGAAAATTGCTAATCATATAATAACATTTCAATGTTTTTATTACATTAGCAAAACTGATTAAGAATAAAGTGCAAATAATAAAGAAGACAATTTTACAAGCAAGGAGAAAATTACAAGCAAAATGACAGCCCTGAGAACGCTGCCATACCCAATAATATAAATATCAATTATGTTATGCTTCTGGCTAGAATTTAAAATACTTCAGAGTTGCTGATACACAGCACTTCTGAAAATTAAATCTATTCTTCTATGTCTTAAATAAAACTAAAAACTGTTATGGCCTTTTCTAATTGCAATGGAATTTGCAACCAAATGGGAATTATTTTAATGGTTGGAAACCATCTACAATTTTAACTCCTGTTAAATTGTACATATTTTTAAGCACTACATTACAGCAAGAAAGTTAGCAGATAATTTCAAGTTTTGGCTAGGAAATAAGCATGTAATTTTAATAATTCCCTGTAGCATATTTAGATACTAGACTTCTGACTTAGCATGCATGAAATAGAAAATGCCAACAGGATCCCCTTTTTGTTAACATCCAAGTAGTTTTTTTATTCTAAGAAATTTCAGGCATAACCATAAACACTACTTTTCATTTAAAACATCCCTTTTTGTAGTATGCAAGTTCCAAAAAGTATGATGAAATATGATATTACAACACAAAAGCCTTTCCCTTTTATCAGGCTTCATCTTGAATACTCTTTCAAAGTATGAAAGTTTTATTATAAATGGATTCATTAGTTATTTAAATATTCTGAACTGTGCATATTGCTTCAAAAGCAGTTAACAGCATATATTCAGATGCTTCTGCAATTTCTTTTGAAATAAAGAATGCAAAACAATTGTAACAACTTTTTCTAATTCTAGCAAGTCTACTGTAATGCAGCTCAGACTTGCAAAGTGAATTTGAACTTATCTGAACTAAGTATAATTAATTTGACTCAATCTAAACGTAACTTTAACATTTAAAGATAACAAGAGACTTTAGACCTTTATTCATTTCACTAAAGATGTTTTTTAAGTGCTAAAAAGAAGAAAACATTGCAAAGTGTCTCACTTTCTACCTCTCATAGAGTAACCCCAACCTAATGAAAGTGAAATTTTTATATCCCCTAGCTTCCAGCCTCTCTGCTAGATTCATATTAAATTACACTTCACCATCTACCCCCAGTCTCTGAGTCGAGACAGTTTTTGGCACTCAGTTACTGTTAGAGGTTAACTCAAGCTCCATGGAATGCCAACAGCCACTGTGTATTGTTCCCTGTCGTTAAACGTCCTCTCCTGGTTTTATATTAGAGAAGAAAGTGGATCATGAACCCATGGGAATTTCATTTAATTGTGCAGAAGGGTATCTCTGTTTGACAAGACTTTTGTCAAGACTGCTCATGATGAAAATGCATCTCTCATCGAGATAAAGACCTGAGCACATCACAGTTTTGCTGCAGATCATCTAATTAGGGTACTGAGCAATGGCAAAGGACATTCTGAATGAGGGTTTCCTGTATTCCAGTGACTGCAGGGACTACTTCAGTATTCCTTGGCCTGATTACTGTTTGCCATAGAATGGTTTAGGTTGGAAGGGACCCTTAAAGGTCATCTAGTCCAACCCCCCTCCAGTGACCAGACACATCTAGAAGTAGATCAGGTAGCCCACAGCCCCATCCAGCTTGACCTTAAATGTTTCCAGGAATGGAGCACCCACCACCCAGAGTTTCATTCCATCATTCTAACAATCTTCTTCCTTATATCTAGTCTAAATCTGGCACCTTTTAGTTTAAACACATTATTCCTTGTCCTATCACTACAAGGCCTACTAAAAAGTTTGTCCCCCTCTTTCTTGTAAGCCTCCTTTAAGTACTGAAAGGCCACAATAAGGTCTCCATGGTGCCTTCTCTTCTCCAAACTGAACAAATCCAACTCTCTATGGAGAGGTCTTCCTCCCTGTGATCACCTTCATGGCCCTGCTCTGGATGCAGCACCCAGGTGGGGCCAAGAGCAGAGGGGCAGACTCACCTCTCTCAACCTGACGGCTTTTGGTGGTGCTCAGGGTGCCCTTGGCTTTCCATGCTGCAAGTGCACATTGTCAGCTCATGTCCAATATTTCTTTATACTTCTATCAGTGTGTTTCTTACCCTATCAGACTTGGCTCAATTAGTAAAGGCTCTTAAAAAGCTGCCTCCTGAAAATCTTTTGGTGTTTCATAGGGAGGAAAGAATATTCACTGACAAAGGTATAGCTGAGAGTGAAACCAGTGAAACTTTGTTTTCTGACAGAGGGAAAGAGGGAAAGAAAAAGCTTCTCTATGTTTTGTTTCTTAAACTCACAGAGATACCGGTCTTCCTCCAGTAAATACCATCACCAGGTATTTCCAAGTGTGAACACGTTCATGATTCCTACATCCGGCTGGGAAATACTACATTTTACACTGCTAGGAAAGCCTGAGAAATGCAGAGGGAGTAGTAATGGGATTACAGTTCTCTGTAGAATTAAACCTTGTACGTGTCAATTTCTAAGTTCCCAACTTTGAAGATCCATTCTTGTAATGCCTAAATTAAAAAGACTAAAATACAGAAAAACCTACCTAAAATGTCAAAAAAAGGACTTTTGAAGTAAAACTAACTTCAAAATTAATTGCTATTATTTGCTGGATGGTATTTTAAATTTTATGTTCCAGTTCATTTTCCAGATGAGATATTTAAACACTCATCTCTCCTTCATTTCAGTTTTATCACCATGCTGCTCAACACTTCTTTAAGAAAAAAAAACCCCAAAGCTTCAGAACTGAAAACTTACCCTGACATTAATTATATTAAGTTATAGTGCACTAGCAGAGTATAGTATCTGCATACTAGGATTACCTCCCTCATGAAAGACTCAAGTAAAGCAATTAAATCCATATTTTATCCAGGTGGCTCATATTTTGGCATGGGATTTTTACAGTTTACTCATTTTTATCTGAAGTACAATCCCAAAACAACAGTCCTCTGAAGAACGAGGTGATACTTCCTGAAATTTACAGGAACAATGGAAGACTTGATAGCAGGTACATAGCAACTCATTTATTCTTACAAAACAAATTTGTAAATCAATCATTTTCTATTTATTCAGATAAACACAAGTACTTAAATTATCGATATAATACATTTTTTTGTATCCTGAAAAAAAATTTTCTTTTTTATTTGTCTCAGTAGAAATTTAAGGGTGTCTACAGATTCTGCCTTGCTGTAATTCAAAAGCACTGCTTCAAAACCAGTTTACCCATATAATCACCAATATATCACTGTTTTCAAATTAGAGGTTTAATAGACCCCTGAATTATTTTGTCATATAGAAAATGGGGTTTTCAACTTACACAAAGGAAATATTATACCATAAAAAGCCCAACACCCAAACAAGTTGGAACAGGCCCTGGAAGCCTGTTTACCAAGAGAAGCAAAGGTATCCTAGCAGGATTCCTCACCTTGACTGCACGGTGCCTAGGTAATGCTCTACCTGCCACCACCAAGATCAATCAGAGATATGAAATTGTTACAACACCTAGACACACACACTGCACTGAGGACAGCAAGTCCGCACACACTGAAAAGCTGCTACTTGTGCTTGCAGGATATTTTATTTCCTATTAAAGAAACATCAACAGTCTTGTTATTTGAACAAAAACATCCATTTTTTGTTTCATTATCCAAAAAACCTAAACATGAGTATATGTAAGTTAAGCTGCTACTATGATTAAATAATTCTGCTCTAGCACCACAGATAACATCACTAAGAGAAAGCTGAGCCCAGGCACACACTTGAGAAATTTTATAGTATTGTGGATCAATCCCAATTGTAAATCTTTTTATTTCTAAGTTGTTATTCGAAGTGTTTGAAAGAGAGGTTATTTCTACAGACAAGCTGACTTTTCTCATCTAGTAATTCCCCTCCTGCAATCAACTTTATGAGAAATTGATGGGTGCACATGCAACTTAATATACTGAGAGACAGGTATAGAATGAGAGTCTACAAGGTCAAAGAGAGAGTAGGTGAAATAAAACTGCCTGGCAGCATTCTACCAAGCGATGCTCCACTTCCCCAGGAACAAATACTTTTACCTTCTAGCCCAACCACAGAGCTAAGTATTTCTAAAGGCAGAATAACAAAAACCAAAACACAAAAAAACCCAAATAAACCAAACCCCAAAGTCTTTACTTTCCCCTCAGCTAGACACTTTACTATGCTCATCTTGCTTTTTTCTTGCATCTGTAGTTATTTCACTCTGTTAGAAAGCATTACATAAAAATGGTTATCATAAATAGTTAATAGTGAAAAGTTACCTGGAAATAGTGAATAGTTACCTGGATTTCAGTTACCACTGAAAGTTTCCAGGTGGTTCAGAAGATCTGAGGTCACAAATTTCCCTTGCAAGAAAATTTCTGGGGTCTGATCATCAGAAAAAAGTCTAAGCCATGTTTCAAACCGATAAAAAATTCTCATAAAATATATTGCTTTACACTAACTTTCCTTGTTTGGCCTCTGTTAGGATGCATACATTAGAGTTCATACCTCTAAATGGCTTCCTTCTGTCTCTAAATTTGATTAGTTATTTCCAGATTTCTTTCCAGTTGTGATTTTTAACAGCTCCCCCGTTTCTGTGGAGGACAGCCATCACGGGAGAGGTAGAGCAGTAAGCTTTGATATTTGCACCATGCTCTGTAGCCAGTTTCAGTGTGTAACAGTGTGCAAAACTGCAGCTTAGAACTAAACTTTCAGCTGAACCTTAAGTTGCCATGTTCTGGACCAGAAAGCATTTTTTAAGCCTTAGGTTTTTTCCAGGTATATGATTGTTAGAGTAACAAGCATGCAGGTCTCAAATATAACATCTCTATGTCACAGTAACAGCACAGACGTGTAGACAATAAAAAGTAAATTTTAAAAGCTCTATCCTAGACTGAAGATCTTAAGTGGCACATAATTTTTAAAGAAGTGCAACATTTGAAGCACTAACTCCTAGCAAAGGTTTCATCTTTCCATTGGTATCAGTTCTACACTAGGATCAGTACAAATATATTGATTTTCATTTATGTTCATATTCTTCAGAAGCCTTTGATGCTTCCTGCACTGACTTAAAGGAAATATACAATTGTTTCAAGTCTGCATACTGGCAATATTCAATAACCACCTGGGGTTTCATGTGAGTTCAAACTACCATGGAGAAGAAAACACAAGTCTGAAAGACTCTGTACAGGACAGCTCATGCAACAAAGATGTCACTTCCCATAGTATGGAATTTCCAAACTTACTGCTACTGACAGGAGCTACAGCATTTGGATCCCTGAGCTGTGAGACAAACAAATAATGAACATAACTGTGGAAAAGCTGTTTCCATCTCTTATTTCTCCTCTGATTACAACCCTAATATCAGCTCTGGTAAAATGAATGCTTACTCACATCCAAGGCCAAACTAATGAAAGGGCCAAGTGGAACAGCTCCGCGGGAATGGCACAAGATGGGCATTTTTTGGAATCGTCCTTCAATCTGCTTCTAAAACAAATTTCTCAGAAGTGAAAAGCTATCATTCAATGAGAAAGATACAGAAGCATCAAGTGTATTTCTTGTTAATCTTCCCTTATATCTAAATTATATTTCATACTTGTATGTTACCTGTATTACAAAAAAAAAAAAAAAAAAAAAAAGCACTCTCCTTGAAAGAGATGCAAATACCCACACTTCAAACATAACTCTGTAGTACAGCCTGGACCCTATATCTGGCCACAGCAGTCTGAAGCATACTCCAAATCCAAAGGAAAATTAAACAGTTTGGAACTGTTTATCGGGTACTCTTTCCATAACGACAGTGGAGACTGCTGCTTGTTGACAGAATAAGCAGCACCTGACAAACTCTACACAAATGAAATACCAAGTACTATTCAAAGAGCCATCAGCTCTTCCCTAAGCAGCATCAAAACAAAAGAAAACTTTCTAGTAATGACATCTTGCCACTGCAGTCTGGGCCCCACTGCTGTAAGAGGAGAGGTATTTCTACTTTCCTGGCAATAACCCGGAGTGGCTCCCTTGGAAAAAGGGAAGGTCCCTTCTTCAGATGAACAAGGGAAGATTACAGACTCCTAAGAGGTACAGTGAGCTTGTATTAGAGAACAAATCCAAAGAAAACACTTGCAGAGATCTCAGGGTGAAGACAAAATTGCATAGAATTTGTCTGGTGTCAGAAGCCATTTCAAGCCCCTGTACTACAAAGCAAAACCATCAAAAAAGCCCTGTAAAAGAACAGAACAGGGTGGGATTTAAAACTTTTTTTATTTTAGCTGCCTCACCCATATAATTATAATTATAGCTTCAGAACTGGGAATATGTGGTGTTGTTTGCATGCTCCCAACAAACAAAGGCATGGAAAGAGATCATGGAAAGTGGAACAGGTCACTTCTTATTAAGCCAGTCACATTATAAAAGAGAACCTCAATGTCAGTGGTCAGAGAGTAGTTCAGAGCATGAGTTAGAAAAAAAAAAAAAAAAAAGTCTTTT
The DNA here is from genome assembly GCF_021018805.1 of Prinia subflava. Taxonomy (NCBI): domain Eukaryota; kingdom Metazoa; phylum Chordata; class Aves; order Passeriformes; family Cisticolidae; genus Prinia; species Prinia subflava. The sequence continues at coordinate 20,775,238 of NC_086255.1, read as the reverse complement.
TTGTGTCTTTGATGGAACAGATTTATATTATAATAGGCAAAAGCCTGCTTTCAGCTGTCTAAAAGCATCCTAAAAGCTAGACACTTTCCACAGTGCAAATTAAATAAGAAAAATCTGACGACAATCCAGGTCAGATGACGGTCAAATTCTTCCCTTCTTTCTAAATCTTCTAAAAAAGGAAGAATAATTAAAACTCATCTTGATATGTCAAAAAAATAGTTTATAAATATATCTCAAAGAATGGATAGGGAAAATTACAAGATTAAAGAAATTACAAGAGTAAAAGAAAAGCAGAGAACCCAGAATGCCAATTGACTCCATCATGTTGCAATAAAAAAACAATTATCTCACACAGTTACTGCCTGGCTTGGAACATACTCAACTGCTCCACCTAAACATGGGTAATAAAGCATGCCATGCCATTCTCCATTTTATAAGGGAAGCTGCTTTGGAATTCAATTATTCATCTTTAAATTGATTCTAAAATTTAACTTGGCCACAATATGTAACAAAAGCAAACCTGGATATCAAGCTTGTGCTGTGTTACTAATTTCTCCACAGAGCTTCTTTTATTTGCAAGAAAATATTAGGCTATTGATACAGAGGTCTCTTGGAAATGTAGGTTCTGATGACCAGGTCACATTTACCTATTCTTGTAAGTATCTTAATTCTCAATATCTTCAAATCTTTGAACTGTGTACAAGAGTTAAATAAAATATCATTTAAAAACCCTCACAGACACAGAAGCCTGGTTGTTTCTTTTTTTTTTTTCTATTTGCATATATATTCTGAATTTGTGTGTACAGCTCAGATTTTAAAACAGAAACCTGCATTATTTTTAGCAGGGCAGCTTTGAGTCATCTAGTCTAAAATTCTAACACAGTTAGATTGTCACAGAAAATCACACTTAGTCTACTTCACAGCAGCATTCCCAGCATAAAGCTCAAATTTACATTATGTATGTAAATTTAAAAACTGTCATTGCTACAGTTTTTTAAACCATGTTAGTTTTGTCTGAAAAAATTATATGTGTCATACCTAAAGCCATTATCCAACCATACCAGAAACAGGGTAGCAGAAAGAGAAATTTTTCCTGTGATTCCTGCCAACTTGCTCTTATTTGTGTTCCACCAGTTTCAGCTCATTCTAGACCTCTGGATCTTAGAACATGCTTAGTGGAAAACAAGGCATGCAGGTTCTTACAGAATTACTGCAAAGAATTGAAAAAGTAGATATATCTTCATCAATAGTGATGGTAAAATCTGGTAAGTTGCTAGTTTAGAGGGCCATGGACCAGCTTGTAACAAAAAAATAAAAAAGGTTATGAACTTAAGTAAATAGGCAGACAAATGATTATTTGAACTAATTATTTGAGAATAATTTCTTTGGTAGAAAACCAAGACTTTTTATGTATTGTAAAGCATATAATTGTTTAAAAATGCAATTAACAATACAATAATTAAGTGTTAGATATAATGGTAGCGTAGTTGTATTTCCGCAGTGTTAATTTCTTTGCATTTTCTGTATTTCCATTCAATAAAGTTTTGAAAGTAATAGTTGAAAAAACTTCACAGTGACTTAAATAGGCAGTCCCTAAAGACATAATCATGTGTTACCACTTTGTCATTTATAAGATGGGACTAGGGCAGATTGTTATAAGCAGCAGTAGCTAGCAACTTTTCACAGCCATTTTAAAAGGTAACGCATGTCAGCATGTTATCAAGGTATCTGCATTTCACACATGATAACCACTACCAAAATTAATTTAGGGATCAGTTACTGTAATTAGACTAATGCTGAATCTTGGACTAGCTCACAATTATCTTCAGGTATATTCCTAAGATGAGGATGCAGTAATCTGAGATCCAATTCCCTCTCGCAGCATACGGGGCCCATACGGACACAGCTGGACACCAGAGAATGATCCAGATGGATTTCTGCACCCCTGGGGAGGAGGAGCTGATTTCCTGGGTTCCCCACCAGCTCTGACTTTTGAGAAGGGACAGGTTTCCACAGGAGAGCTTGGTGGTGTTTAACCAGCAGCCTACCCATCTCTTTCCCAGGAAGCCTTGCCCTCCCTGCAGGAACAATTCAGTGGCTCAGGACGTATCTGCTGAGCTGCCACAGGTGACAGCCTGGTAAATTAAAATAAACCAGCACCTCTGCTCTCTCGCTATTCCAGCCTGCAGGATGCAGCAATTCAGCAGCTGCTACAGAATAAGCTGACCCATTTTGAGATCACAAATGAGAACTGCTGAGGCCACACAAAAGTTATCTCTTTTCATCTGTCACACCCACTGTAGTTTCTATTTATACACAATGTATTTTAAAAACATCAAAAATGAATACTAACAATGTTAAACATTAATGTCAACAAGTTTTCCTTTTCATTAATAATCATCTACTGTAAACTATGGGATTAATCTACAGTCATGCAGAATTTATTCCACATAAAATGCATGAAAAAGGCAGAAAATCCTAGCTAATCTTAGGAGTTCCAGCGAGGTCTCAAAAGCTGTCTTTAAAAACCAAAACCCATTATTTACAAACTAAGACTATGAGATCCCTGATTTCAGGCTGTATTTTTAAAAGACAAGCTAACCAACTTAACTGATCCTACAGCTCACTTATACCACTACAATGACAATAAAATAAAGATGTATTCTTAGGGTTTACAAATAAGTGTCAACACATTAATACTACCATTGGCAGAACAAGAGTAAATAATTTTCTTGAATTAGTTTATTTGTCAGACTGTAATGTCATGAAGAAACTCAGTATAATTGGGTGCAGTCATTTCACTTCAGTAGTCTCTAAACTTCACTCTGCTTATACAGACGAGTATGTAACATAAAGTACATCTTCTATAGCTAAATACCATTCAGTTCCACAAAGTTTGTGTCTAATTCCTAAAGACGCCTTTGCAAATGAGAGTAGTCTTCTCACAAGAAAAATGGCAAAAATAAATCAGTGTAGATATTGTTCAGTTAGTCCTGTGAGGATGGAGGAAGAGTGAAAGAGATCCTTAGGACCAGGATCTCACATAGCAAGGAGAAGGATGCAGAATGCAGCTATCACACATAAAGGACTCCACTCACAAGTGAAAAAACCTCTCAGCTAAAAGCAGAACACAAGCATGGCACTCAAAGTGAGTAACTGCCAGCTTGCAGTACTTTATGGGTACAATATAACAAGAAACTAACGGGAGCTGCTGCATATGTTTCTGCGCTTTAACAAATTCAAATTATACAAGAGCCATATTTCTCCCCTTCAAGTCTTGTGACCATTCCCAACATGTTGAATGGAACCCCAGCAAATATTCTGGTACATTTTCTACTACAGTTGAGATGGTAACAGGCATAATCCATCCAAATACCATTTTGCAGCAAGAAAAATAAAACTGTGAAAAACTCAATGCATATCAATGAGATCAAATTTTACAAAAGTTGTGGGAGTTTGTTTGTTTGGTTTTGTTGGTTTGTTATTTCCCCCAACGACTAGACATATATACCAGTAACAAGATAACCTACAGGCCTCCTCTTATGGGTCAGGGTGTAAGAAAACTGCTAATGCAGTAGTCCTAGGATTAGACTTCCCTCCTGGGAATCCATTGCATTACCCCATATCCTTTCTTTGAACAAAGCAGCACATAACGCTAGTCACTACAAAAGCCACTGAATCACAGTCTGAGGATGTGATTGACAATTTATCCCTTTGAAATCATGCTCAGGCTCCTAAAAAAGCACTACTGTACCTCCCGACAGAGCAGTCCTTAACTCTGTGCACTGTTAAAAACGGTATTAAATTTCTCTTCTGACAAACCACTATTACCTCCATTACATCCATAAGAAAGAGAAAGGTATACTAATTTATTACAGGCCTACAATGTAAGTTTGCAGTAATCAAAAGTAGAAAATCAGACATACATCCTCTTGGACTGAGCGCCAATCATGGAAGGAGAGAAAAGAATAGTTGTAGGCAACAAATCTGTGGGTACATCTAAAAATGTGTAAGGAAATCATATCAATATATTTAAACTTTCTGAGGGGAGCACGAGATCTCCAGGAATAGTATATTATAAAATCTGTATTATAAAACCTGCATGGAGTTCCTAGCTAACAGCAAGATTGTCACTGTTAGTGTTAAGGGAGGAAAAAAAGTATACTTCCAACAGGAAGCATTCCAGAGATGTGCAAGAAACCTCTGTAACTTGGCATTTCAGATTTCCAGGGCAATTAACTCCCCACTGTATCACATCACTTAACATTAATTAATTGCTAAAGATGTAGTTATGTAACTTCTTGAGCTGCTAAGGATAAAACAGCTCCCGAGCTCCCAAGCCTTGAGTGGCACGCCAAATTAATATCAGTGAAGCACAGGGATTTACCCTCTCTTCTCAGGTTGCCAAATCAAGCACTCATTCTCCTTGCAGTGTCAACTAATGGGAGAAACTCAAATGTCAGTCAAGCCATCAGCCCACTGCTGCATGGAAAGTTTTATGGGGCAAAAGGTTCTGAGAGAGTCCCACTGTCATTCTGAACACAAAAACGTTGGAGGGTTCACGTCCTGGCACATTTGGAACGATGACCCCTTATTGTGGCTTGCTGATATGTCCAAATTTTTGCTTCTCTGGGAGAAATCCCAGACTGCACTAATTACTGCATTACCTAGAAACAGCCTAATTTTCAGCATAAGCATAAATTAGGGAATGTGCTAATTAATATCACTCATATATAGTATGTCTTACAAGTTAAAGGTGGCGTTGGCTCAGGGAAAAATAGAACAAAAAAAACAATGAAGTTTGAGTTCCCTCATTCAGGTAGACATTAGCTTAGAGACAGAGTCTAAACTCCTTTGCTGCTTTTGAAAAATCTGATACAAGTTTTTCCAACTTCAAACCATGATGTTAACATAGCTAGAGAGACATTTAAGTTGAGTCCAGCAGCAGGCAGCTGAATTGCACACCCAGAAAGAACCAACTGCCACCATTTATACAGTGCCTTCTGATTCCATGTGGGTGACTGATGTTTGATTATTCCAGAATATGGAAGCAGTTCCTAATCATTTAAATAAATTACAATTTTGGATGGATGAACAGAGGCTGCATATGTACACTGAAGCTCACTCAAACACAGGGAAGGAGAGAGTTTCAAGGAATTTACCAGGAATGTGATCCCACAACTCCTTTTCTGTTTCTCTAGAATATGTCACATCCAAAATCACTTTAAAGACAGTCTTCCTACAATGCTACTGATGTTGCTGACCAGGAACAAGCCCTGAAAAAACAAGTGAGTATGGCTCTGGTGCATCAGACAGACAAGTCCATGGGACCAGCAGTGAACCACTCAATTCCACGCCAAAGTGATGCACAAAAGGACATTTATCCTGTAATGCTTAACAGTTACCATCTGTCTTATAACAGTGACTGTTGTCAAACTGACAATGGTGTAACTGGAACCATCTCATTTTCAAAAGGACAGATTTAGGGACCTGGCACTGCAGAATCTGAAAAACTGCCACAGGCAGTTTTTGAACCTTCGTTTTCTGACCATCCTGATGTGTTGAAATTACATTCCCAGGTCTGTAAATATACACAGAGTTGCACACAGCTACACCCAGTGTACAGAAAAAAGCCTCACTATCAGCAACCTCAAAAAGCCCTGTCCTCCAGTGCACTGCTGCATCTTTCATCATCTGAACCATAACCACATAAACAATGGTCGGGCTTCTTTCACAAGCACAAAGAAGTTTGACAAATTCCCAGCTTTGTAATCCGGGGGAAATTTGCTTACATTTTTGCAGAGTTTGTCATTAGGATAAAAAGGTTTAGTTGCTTTTTTGAACTGTCCACGTAGCTCTGAATAAGGCTTTGAAAATCATCTTAGCTAAAGCTGAATAAAAAGCCTGGCAATTTTCTCTAAGAAGTTCCAAAAAATCTAGGCAGCTCTCAAATGTTACAAAATTTCTCTGACATCTGTACTGATCAGTTTAGGCATTACACCAGTTTCCCAAGCTGCATGTTTTAATTCTGATGAGGAGAGGCTGTCTGCTCTGTAAGAAGCAGGGACACATCGCTGTGGTGTTCGACGCAGATTCGGAAACACACACGAACGACAGGACGCGCTTGAGAGAAGGAGCAGCTCAGGAAACTGGAGTCACTGGCATGTGGTACTGTCTGCTGTGGCACTATCAGCAGGATGTCATCTCTCCACAGTGGGAATAGCCACTGCTGGATTTCCAGAGGGACAAACCTAAATGACTGTTTTTGTCACCTCTGAGGCATGTTTTGCTGCTCCTTCAGCAAGTACACATCTCACTGATTAGGACTGGTCACACAGAGCACTGAGGACAGGTGTTTGAGAAATCCATTTAACTGGCTACTAGCATTTAAATTTTAGTAAGGTATAAATAAGAAAAAAACAGCTGTAAGTCCCAGTTCTTTGCCTGGTTTATCTTCTTTTACATGGAACAGGTTTGAGAAGCAGGTATGTGCACTTGCAGGAGAGCACATGGTGCTGACAGCAGAGCACACTGAGAATGCGACCCCAGCACGGCAGAAACATGTGAGACCTGGCATGGAAGGAAGTACACACCTCAGGACTTTTCTCTGAACAGGGTAAGGCTATTATCCCTAAGCTTATTAAACCATACCAAACAAAAAATGGTTTAGAGACCTTTTTTGTACATTTTCTTAAAAGCTGGATTAAACCACTGAAGATATTGGAAACACATGTCTGATGGAGCCAGCAGGCCCATATGAGCAGAGCTGCTTAGGGAATGAAAATGAAGCTGCTTAAGGAATATCAAGTGTATGGCCAAAACTAACTCTGAGGAATTTAACATTTTGGTCCAAGTGTTTCAGAAAGCACAAAACCTACCTCTCTGAGCAAAAAAAATGACCTGTTTCCTTTTGGTCAACAGAAAGATACAGAGCTAAATGTTTTTGCTTCACTAAGTAGGAAGAAAAGGTTGTTTAGGGGACTTGCTTGCACATTCTTGGAGTGATAGTCCAGAAAGCTTTTGCAGAAAGTTATTCGTTGCATAAGTAATTTTAAGCACACAATTAAGCAGAACATTTCTAGTCAATGGTATGATTGATTTCATTAAAAATGACAAAGTTGCATCAACATGAAAAAATTGAGAGTGTGCTTGGGGTGGCCTCTCTGACAGCCTTTCCATTATCTCTGTGCCACTTATGAATGTTCAATAGATTCTGAGGCCTGCTCCTGAGCCAAGTCTTGCTTCCTGCGATGCCTCAGTCTAATCTACTGAAGAGAAGTAATCCAGAAATTCTCACAACTGAGAGAAAAATTATATTCATTGGTTATATGCTCACTCATACAGAATGAGGGAAAGTGAGGAGGAAATCACTAGAGGACTGATGAATCCTGTTATGGATCTTGTAGATTATATTCAGTAAGTACTGTATAGCCAAGGGTACTTCTTGGCAAATAGGTATAAACTTCATTTTAAAAGCAAGGAATCAGTTGCAATGAAGCTACTTAGATGTTTACAAGATTAAAGCTTATATTGTTTATAAAATACAGTTCTGTGCCTGCAAGTATTCTTCATGGATAAATTTTTAATTTTACATATTTTTGGATTAAGCATGAGGTGACCCAGTAGACAGACCTGTTTAATATAAATCCAAAGTTTGGCTAATTGCTCACAAAACAAGTAGTAAAAATTTAAAACACTTCGAAGCCTTTAGAGCATACTGCTTTTTATAAACAAGCATGAATATGTTCATTTTTCAAAGCTAGATTTTCAAACCTATGAGTTCATTAGAATGCTAAAACACACAATCCCTTTAGAGTAACAGAATAATCATAATGGAAGAACGAAAATTTGGATTAATTTACAAGCCCTTGAAATAGAGACTGATATTCAAAAAAGTGCCATACTTCATGGACGTGAATTCAAAAGTTCAACATAATTTAGAGTATTATTTTCTCTCTTAAAGTTATCCCTCATTTTAGAGTCATTCCAGTCAACACTTTATTAAGAGTAAATAAAGACATATTGCATTTTAAAGCCAGACTTCTTTAAAGTATCTAATGACAGGATGTAGGCTTTTCCCAAAAATGCTGTGCAGCCCCAAAATTGAAAGGTTACAATTAGATGGCAAGAAGTAATGCAGAAAGAAAAAGGGAGTTATGATTTTCTCAGGTGTAACTATACAAACATTACTGTAAATTCCCAAGAGTATTTATATGAAAGCTTCCCAAAAATTTTATTTCACATTTTCCCTTTACCTGCCAGTCCTAGCAATTCAAGTTGAAAGGTGTCAAGCTACATTCTTCAAAGCTCACATTACATCAGCAGTAATAAAATTTGTGTAATGAGAATTTCACAATTCTACCAAGTATGAATAAACAATAGAATACAGGACTCCCTAGCTGCTAAGTTAGATCCACAGCAATACTAGAATTGCTAAAATAAAAACAAGCTATTAAGAAATAGGACAAAAAACAAGAGCACCCATTCTGAGGAGGAAGATTGTGGCACTGGTTTTAAGTATTTCCAGAAAAACAAGAATGAAAATGTGCTGTTTGTTGCCAAGGTCGAGTAGTTTAAAATCCAAGTTATAAAATTCTATCAAGTTAAACTTGAAATCCAGCACTTGTGTTAGATAAAACTTCAAAGACTATTTCTTGCAGTTCTAACCTCAGCACTCCAAAAGCAAAAGAAATGCTGATAAAAATCATGTGAATACAGCCTGGTCAGCAAATCTTGCCCTCTCTGGACGTGTAAGCTATTTGCTTTACATACTTTAGAGTCATGAGCCCTATTAAAAGACTCAGAATTTTCTTTTTCCTTCCCAAATCAATGTCTATTGTTAGATGGACACAGGCTTAACTAAAACTATGGAAGGAAGCTGAGTAGTAGTAAAACACTGTCTCTAGGAGTCTGAATTTAGTTTGTTGGCAGAACCCAAAAACAATACATTATTTATGAACTGCATGCAGTTACATAGATGCATATTTTAAAGATTTAATATAATGGATCCAATCATTTGCAGAGATTGCAAGAGCTCAGATTAAAGCAAGATGTCACATATCATATTAGATATAAAGCCAAAATTTAATGAGACAAGTAAAGGTCAGAGAAGCACACTGCAGTTTCCATTTGATACCCCTAGACTTCTTGTTCTTAAGCATGCATCACAACTTCAAAGATACAGCAAAACCAAAGTTAGTATAAAAGGATAATTCTAATGCCAAGCAAACAGGAAAGTTAAACTTTGGTTTCTATTCCAGGAACTAAAGGATTGCAATTCAGTCATCCTCTTTAGTCCTCATTTCCCAAAGTACTATCAAGCAATTTTTAGTGACTGATGCCTGATCAATTAAAACTTGATCCAGCAAGGTTATCAACATGACTTATTGGTGGGTCAAGGAAAAAAAAATCAACCCAACAACTGTGCCTAACAGTAACACAGCACCTTTAGGAGTAAATTACCTGCATTTTTACTGATTATCTGGATCCCATCTGTTTTCTGTATTGTACTGCAGTCAGGAAAGCGCTTTGTTATTCCTTTTACCCTCTTCCCATTCTTTACATTCTGTCTCTACTCTTCCACCGCGTGCTAAAGTCTCAAACAAAAAGATATTTCTACAGGACTTTTCTTTAAGGCCTTACAAGTACTCCAGCTGTTGTAGTTAGCCATCTTTATTTTGCAGGTGAACAAATTTACCTGCAAGAATGATTAGAGCTGGCAAGGAAAGCAGATTGGTAAGGGACAAACAAGAACAGACAGTGAGGGAACACAGAATCAGAGCAACATTGGGATTTTTATACTGGTTTTCTCTTTCCATATTACTTAACTTTTGTCTCAGTTTTGTCACTTCTCTCACATTCTGTCTCCACTTTCTTGACTTCTTTCTGTCACCATTACTCTACTAATACAAATTAGTATTTCCAAAGCTTAATTTGCTGTTAATTTAATCTCATTAAGGAATGACTAAACTGTTGTCTCATTTATTTTATCTTTTTCCATTTTTATGCCTGCTACTGTCATTTCTGGAATATATCAATCACTTCTCCCCCTGCCCCCTTTCATATCATGAGTCATGCCATGATAACAATGATTCCCTAACTCTTTCCAGGATCAGTTCAAACAGCTTTAGTATTCCAGAAAACCTGACCATAAAGAGCTGTAGTACTGCCCTTCAATACTTTTACATTGTTCTTGGGATTCCCTTTCACCATTTGCAGGTATTTTTAAGAAATATTACGGTACTTACAAAAAATATATAACACACTTTAAAAGAGTGTGGTATTTCTGAGTTTCTGCCCCTTTGTCATTTACCTCCCATCTTCTCAATGTTTATTCCAACAGTCTTCTGTATTTCCTTTTACAGAGCCTTCCCTCTAATGTATGATGTGACTCTGCTTCCACATTTCATTTTGTGGAAATATGCCTTCTCCCTTGTACATTAGAAGCATTTCTACAAAAAACCCACAACTTTTCTATTGTCCCTCATATGTCCAGACCTTTCTCTTTTTCTGACCCTGCTGAGATTCCCTGTCCACATAATGTCTGCTTTGGGCAGCCAACCTTCAGCTTTCTGATTTTCACGATGCTCTCCAACTATTGTTCAGTCCTGCAGAGTGCCACCCTCTCTCCTCCTGCTCTGCTGCAAGACAAGACTGAGAAAATACCGAGATTCCCTTTCGTACCTTCCCAGCCAAATTCCTCCTTCTCGGCTGCACTTCACATCTTTCCTTTCTGTTAACATGCTAGGAAAAAAAAATAAAATCTAACTCTGCTCTTCACAGCTTAACTGCAATTCTGGTTAATTCTTTGTAAACTTCTAAAATCTTCGCTTCCTTTATAGTTGATGCTGCTTTAAATTTTAGCTCCAAATCCCATGATTTAAGCTTCATTTTCTTCCCAGTTTTCTTCATAATTCAGAACTTCTTCCTATTGCCTCTTTCTGTGATTACCATCCCAGATTTTTCACACACGACAAATACAGTATTTCTAAGCCTTTTTTCTTTTTTTCTTGAAGAAATTGGCTTACCCTGCTCAGAAACAGAGAGCATTTCTTGAGTAGATGATGCTACCTTTGCAGGTGCAAAAGAAATATCCAAAATAGATGGGCACACGTAACAGATGGTGATGTGCTCATACACCATGAGCAGACGATCACCAGATGATCACCATACACCACGTAAGCAAGCATCTGACATGTTCATTTTCCCTTTTGAAACACATTAAATACTCTAAAGTTTCTCCACCTATTGCCTTTGTTTTGTTTCAACAGTGTTGCTTTTCTGACCCTTAGAGAGGGTCTATCTGAAACAAGCAATTCCATAACCTTGAGCTGCCTTTTAAGTTCTTCCTTTTTTTAATCCGCTCATTTTTTTTAGTTGCACTTTTCCTATTACACTCCTTAGAAATATACTCTTCCCACTCAGAACTCAACTTTTAACAAAGCAATTTGCTAGACTTCAGGCCCATTTGTTCATTTCCAACCATTCCACTCAGATGCATTTCATTGTAGTCAGGCTTCCTTTCTTTAACTTGTAATTATTTCTCACCGACTTTTAAATGGAGCAAACTCTTCTAGGCTTTATCTCTCATTTTACAGCACACTTTTTCAAGCTTTTCCCATAATGTTGAGAAATTAATAAAAGCTGCATTCTTAGGATTTCTTCCCCACATCCTCCCACAGAGAATCCACATTCACTCTTAGTGTGGCTACTTTGGCACTCTGAACTTACTTATTGGTCCCTTACTTCTCAGTCACCAGATAAGCTTCCTGAAATAGTGTTTATTTGTCTTATCACTTTCAACAAATTAATATATATTTAAGTTGGCTCTCTCTAGGGTTACTTACACACTCATTCTCTCCAATAAGCCAATGAATATTGCTGCAAAAACTCTTCCAGAATTTCTAGTTTAAATTTTGGTTTACATGTCAACTACTTTTTTTCTATCCTTGCATTTTTTTTCTTCTGCTAAAGCTTACAGAACAACAGCTTCTTTCAAGATTTCCAGAATTCACTGTTTTTTCTCTCTCTCACTCTCCCATCTCTCTTTTTCAAGTCTTTTAGTGATGTTGTTATTCATGCACAACTGTTTAAATTTCAATCGTATTTGAAACAGAAACTAGGAGATGACAAACCTTCTGGAGACAAATACAATTCCAGATGGCAACTGGAGCTCCCAGCTTTGAGCCAAGATAAAGGAAAAGTTCACTGACAAAACCTGATCAGTGTAAGAAAGGCGCATTGACACAGAAATACCCACATTTCACTGATTTAAATTTCATCTACTTCCTTGACTCTGTATGGGTTCTGTGTATTTCATAATATAATTATTAAACAATACTTGGACTGATAGATTAATGACAATTAAAGAATAAAACATAGTTTACTAATAAATTAGCTAATGCCACAGAGGTCACTTCAAGGAGAGACAGAATTAAAATCCTGGGCTCTTTGAGCACTTCAAAGTTTAGCAACTCTGAGTCTACCATGTACATTTGCTTCTAAACCTCCACAATCTGCATGCAGCAACAGAAGCAGAATTTCACCTCTCTCAACTAATGAAGAGTTCCAGAACTCCCTCCAAAAGGGGAGGGAGTTCTAAACAACTCGAATCAACTGTCATGAAAAGGCACCACCTTTACACCATTGCCATGGGTCAAGCAACAGTGATAACTGACAGAAAATTATTCCAATAACTTGAGCTCCATTGATGAAGAGATTTTTCAAAAGTATCAGAAGCCAAAAATTGGCTTGATCCCATGGTTAAAAAAAAGCTCAGAAAGCTGATTATATTTTAAAAACATAAGCATTTCAGAATGACAACACCATATACATTAAAACATATGCTACTTTTTTTTTAAATCCAAAATATTTGCAAGATATTTGAGTTTTCAGAAAATGAAAACTTTAGTAAAGAAGCAACAACTATTTTGTAGATAGGAGCAGTAGGTACGACAATAATTTTTTTTCCTTTTTATGGAGGAGAGGCAACCTTTATTATATTATAATTTTATTTCTTCCAAATGTGCATTTTATGCTATCTGGCAGTCAGTTTTAATTATGCAGAGAGCCTCAAAGTTAATATGCCAGGATCATTAACAAGAAGGTCCTAAGTACCATTTCTGTATTTTTAATAGAATTTTTACATCTCTTATAATATGAAAATATTCACACGAGTATATGCTTGAAAGTGTTGTGATGAAAAGCATACTTTAGTTATAGAAAACCTAATACACCTGAAACCAAATTCATCATTACTGTTGTCCATCATACCCACAGCCAGAAACATTCCTGTTGTATACAAGGAAGTTTTATGTTTCAGTCTTTTATGGACAAACTTTGAAGTTCTTACAGGATAAATGTGGTTAGAATCACAGAACACAGCTAAAGCAGAGACAACCTCAAATTTAGATCTGCCTGACCAAAGGACTCATCCTGGTACGTTATGAAAATCTCCAAGCACAGAGACTCAACAACTTCACTATTTAACCACTGTCATTGTCACTTCTCAGTGTAAGACTCCAAACTGCAGCTAGCGACCTTGTCCTTGCCTCTTCTCCTTCCTGCACGCATCTTTGACAAAAGCTTTTCCCTCCTGGTGCACTGGAGCTGTGGCTATAACCTTAGCAGAGCACCGGTGAAAAGACTAAAGAGCACAACTACAAAACAAGTCACACACAGCACCGCCAGCACAGGCTGAGCAACAGAATCGCAAGCAGCCACTCCACAGTGCTCATGACGAGACAGAGAGCAGAGTCAAACACAACACTTGAAATTATCAGGAATTCTTTGCTAAGGAAGAACAAACCTGGGCAACTTTAACGGAATTTTGAGTGGAACCACCAGCATGATATTCTACTTTGAACTTTTTCACAAGTTCTTCGAATCTGTTAAGAAAAAGTAGAGAAAAAAGTTAAACTTTGCAACTTTTTTTTTCCAGAACAAATCATGAAGATTAGAAGCAGATGACATCACATTACTTGAAAACAAGAAATTCACATACACCGACTGTTACACGTAATGCAAGCTGGAAACATTCATTTAGAGCTTGTCCAAATCACAACACAAAGTATGACATCAAACTGAACTCTTCACCTAAAAGTTGCGAGTGGAGTAAACAATCGGGGGGAAAAATTGTCTGGAGCACAAGCTTGACTGCAATGAACTGTTAGACTGACAAAATATATGCTTGAAGAAAAATTACATAAATGAAGATATTCAGATACTTATTCCACCTCATTAAATTTTACATTCTCCTTCTAACTTAAGAGAGAAAATTGAAGAGATCAGATGCCTAGTTCAAAATTAACTTAAACCAAAACAATAGTGCTGTATTTTAAGATTTCATATGAGACAGTATATTTTGACAGGTGAAGAACTTTGGTGAACAAATCAAGCTGTATGTGAGAAAACTTGGTAACAGAAAAGGTGTCTCCAGGTGAATTTTCAAACCCTTCACGCCATACTACTATAGAAATATAGAATTCTCTGTTGACATTCAGTAGTATATTGAGGACTAAACCAAATATTTGAACTTTTAGCAGAAGTATCTACCCTCCTATTTGAGGTCACACTTTCTGGTCAAGACTCAGTGACTGTGAGGTGCAGTTTGTTGTCCAGGACATGTGTCACAGCTCTGATCAGAGCATACAGCCACGCAAGAACAGCGAGCTCTCTGCTCACGGCTCTAGAACAGGGAACTGGGATGAGGGAGCTATGGACACTGCAGGGAGGCTATGCACAAACACTGCATCATGCCTTTAAATTCCAAGCACACCTGAAAATGAGTGGATTAAACAGCAGGATTAGCAACTTCAGGAGATGTAGTACGCAGAAGTACTCCTTCAGGCAAGTCAAAATGTTTACTGTAAGCTTTGTTTGCAGATTTGAGGTTCAAAACTACCTCCGTTACTCTAATTAATAGCATGCATTTGCCTTTAATACCTATTAACTTTACCTTCAACAAACGAAGCTTGCCCAGTTAGATGTATTCCAATATACTCGATTGTGTTTACTTTTAGCATCTTTTTAAGGAGTGCACATCTTTATTTCCATCACAGTGCAAGTTGAATGCTATCTACCAACCCTACCCCTTCTCTGCTCTTCACACCCCCAGTCTTCTTACATCATGTGAACAACAGCTTTAGGGATAGATTTGTCAAATAATGACTTGTTTGTTTAAAAGGTTTTTATTTTCAAAACCATCTTATTAATAAGAGCATTTTTCTTTCTACAGTACTTTCCATTTAAAGTGTTTGAATAATGAGCTACTTACCCCTAGCGAACTACCAATGGGCAGACAATTAGAAAGAATCAAGAACTAAATTACTACATATGCTTTTCACAGTTATCCACACTGCTAATTATCCACCAGTTCTAAGTCAGGCAATTGAAACCTTAAATGATAGCAAGTGGCTGCAAGTGGGAAAAAAATAACAAAACCCAACAGGTCTCTTAACAATGGCTTTACAAGCAAAGACAAACCATCATGAACCAATTATGTATTTTGGTAATATTGTTTCTTTAATTTAATTGACATTTTGCCTTTTCACTCAATTTGAGTATGCACTGTACAGTCACATGGTTGTTTTTTTATTCTTGTATATCTATAAGCACATAAGTTGATATTTTAATTCTTTTACATAAAAGAACTTCAAAAAGTTTCCACATCCACGTTATTTAATGGCATATTAAACCTTGTAAACATGGTATATTGCAGTCAAGCACCTATGTAAGCAGCTCTGTGTCTAGGTAAGTATGTGTTTAAATAATTATCTTGCAGTACAAATGAAGAATAAAATAGGCACCATCTGAATTTGGAGGAAAAAAAATTGGAAATTGCCATAAAATACCATCTACATTATAAAAATTTCAAGGTGACAGCTATGTAATCTAATAAATAATCTGAACAAATTACTTTACAATTACTTAATTGTAAATTAAGTAATTATGGTTATACTATTTCAAATTGAACATAAAAACATATAACTCATTTTCTTTGAATTAAGATGGCGAATTTAACATCTCTAAATATCTAAATATCTTTATGTTACATAAAACATAAGCAGTTCATACAGCTGCAAGAAAAGTGAAAGAAAAGTAAATTTTGATGGTCATTTTCCATGACACATCAGAAGGACAACATAAATTCTATTGGTTGAATCCACAAGACCCTGAATTGCATCAAGAATGACCTCAAAATTCAGACTGCTCATAGTTTTTTATCTCAAGATGAACAGTCAGATGGACATTTTTCCGAATGTTGGCAGATGGCACAGGCAGCGTGGGAACAGACTTTGTCACTGTGTGCTGCCTGCCTGACCTGCAAAGAGCAGACTCACTCCAGCATGCCTCAGAAACACGGGGCTTGCTTTGGAAAACCCTCCCCTTGAAGGAAGAAGTTCAACTGCAGAAACTGCTCCAACGCTCAGGAGGGCTGAACAGAGCTGCTGTGTGTGCCTCAGAACTAAGCTGTTATCACACTTAGGATAATTCCAGAAAATCAGAATGCTACGAGCACAGCAGAGTATTATTTTTGCTTCATGTTCTGTAGTCGCTGGTTTTTCTGAGTGTCTGAGAACCATGACCCTTTTCCTGACCTAGCAACATACCATTACGTTAAATAACAGAATAATAAATCCCATTCTCAGCACCACATAAAGGGGCCCCTATTTTTAGTACCATGAATTTGTCCACCACATTAAAGCATATTTTAACAAAAATAAGTTTGCATTTGCAGCAGCATATGTTTTCAGCTGTGATACTGCCGATCACCTCTAGCAGTGACCAAAGGGGATATGTTAATGTTTTATTCAGTTACAGTAAAGGCAATAACACTTCTGTCAGTTACTTTTTTCCCTTCTTCAAAAGAGAATGTACTCCTAATTGAACTTGATACTGAAAGGTGATGCAGTTCACCAACCTCACTTTTGACAGAATTAATGGCTGTTCAAAAAAAATTGTAAGCTGGTAGTGGAAGAGGCTATTACACAAAAGAACACAAACATGAATGAGAACATAATCTGCTTGTTTTTCGTTTTTTTTTTAACAAAATACACCTCCTTCCTTTACAGGAGGTGGAGGCTGATTTTTAGAAGGCACCTATGCCATACCATTACCTCAATCTGGAGACAGCTGTTCGAATTTCTCCCCAGTAAATATCACTGCTGACAATGTCACCACCCTGTTTTACTCTCAGACCATTCAGTCACTTTCTCTTACCAAGCTGTGTGTAAACCTTACACTCTTCCTTCTCCTGACACCTCTTAAAAAGCATGATTTACTGTACTGTAGAGAAGAACGCACTTGCTGTAATATCCAATCCCTTCAGACACCTGCAGAGATCATCTGTGTCAGCTCCCCCTCTGACCAGCTCCTGCCTCTCGCCCTTCTCAGTCAGTGCAAGCAGAATTCCCTTCTCCACATTTTCAAGGCCCTGCACAGTGTTATGCACTGAACGTACCATCCTTCATTCGGTACATTCAGATTTACAACAGCCTCTGGGCACAAAGCTGTCAACAAAAATAGCTTTTCTCTCACTAACCCATGATATCATCCAATGTCCAGTTACTAGAATTTTCTATGACTATTAGCAAAACTACTTTAAATCTTCCTTCAAACTATCTTTCACCATAATGTCATAAAAAAGTCATCAGCAAGGCTGTGTGATTTCCCGAGGCTACACTCCAGCCTAATAACTGGCAATCCTCTCGTGGATCAATACCCGTCGCTCGTAACTTGCTTTATACACAAAATCTGAGGGTGTTGGAGCTGGGACTGTCTTCTTGTTACACAGCAACAGATACACTCATGTATGGCTCACCATGGTTCCAAAAATCAAACTGACGCGAAAAATAAGCACAGAAAGCATTCCCTAAAACCAAAAGCAGGCAACATAAGGCAGTGGAGCTACACTACAGAAAATTAAAGCAATTCAAGTAATGCTGTTAAGTTTTATGACATAATTTATATTAAACTAAAAAACCTCCTTTTTGAAGAGTAAAATGGCCACACAATACCAGTCTTACTCTGAGAATGCACCAGTAAAAAACATTCCTGATGCATATGTCAGAAACTACTTACCTGCAAGAAACTGAGAACAGTAATCTCTTGTTTTTCAGCAGGGTATGTTGCCCTGGATATCTTTTGATATATCTGCTTATTACCTAAGATGTACTCAATAGCACACATCAGCAGGAGCTACACATAAAAAAATCACCTGCCAAAAGCAGCTGGAGAGGAGAGAAAAGTAATTTTTGCCCTTTTGAATGCCAGATAAACAGATAATGACAGCCTGAATGTAAGACAAAAATCAGGTTATTTCATAGAACAATATTAAAGTATTTTCAGTGGATTGTACATTTTGTTTGGTGTTATAAAAATCTTCAAAACCACTAAGATGGAAACCTCTTAAATAATCAATAAAAGACTGCAAGCTGCACTTAAGTCTATAAGTCTATAACTCTTTTCCTTTAAAGGTATGTTGGGGCTGGGGATGCGGCCATTGCTGATACCACTAAGAGAGGGAGGTAGACATGGATTTGGTTTTTTTATGGTATTGGATGAATTTTAATTAGATTTTAATTAAAAATCATAATTAATGGTGATTCTGACACCTTTGCCAGATATTTATTTTTACTGGCAAGAAGAAGTCATATTAAGATATGGCAATAGCTTTAAATGTTCAGCTGTGAGAAGAACCAGACTAATATGCTGACAGTCAGATGTTTGATCCTTTTAATTGCATTTTTTAAAAAATCTACTTCAATCTTCAAATTAAGTAACCTGCATCCAATTGCCTAGGAAATCACTCCATAAATTAAAAAAGAGAGTATGTAAGAGAGCGAGAATCATATTTTACAACCTGTTTTAATCATACTAAAAAGCTCAATAAAACTATAAGAACAACACCAAATATTATTTCAATTTTTAAGGAAACCCTCAAGGAATCAACCCACACAAACAACGAAATCAGGCCAAACCTGCATCCTGATTGTTTTGCAGGGCATGGCAGCAGTAGTTATGCATACATCTGGACAAGGCTGTCATCTGTCACATTCTCAGTTTCATCACAGCCTGGGCCGGTGCCAGAACAATGCAGGCAGCCGCAGCGCCGGGCAGATGGGGCACACGTTGTTGAAAGACAACCTTCCCTGGTCAGTGCTAGCAGGCAAGCTGAAACCCTCACCATTTCATCCTAGAAAAATCTAATTTACATTTAAAGAAAACGGCTAGTCTTGAGATTCAAACGTGGTAATTAAATCACAGAGTATTATTTTTAAACAGAAGTAGAAGGGAGAATATTTTAGAACTAATTCTGTGGATAGAAAGAAAAGCCATTCATTTTTTTAAACTCTAAATCGTGTACCTAATTTCTCTACCTGAATTGTATGACTCGTGTTCAAAGTTCAAACCCTAGAAAGGATAGTTACATATATGAACAATTTCATCCCTACTCTTTGAGCTATAACGAAATAAGATTGAGATACAGATATAATTGGTTGCTCTTACTTAAAATTGAACCTGAAAGAACAAAAATCCCCGTTTGAAATGAGGTACAATCACAGAGGTACATGAGAAAACTTCATAACAGCTGCTTGGCAATGACTGACTTTATGCAGAGCTAGTTCTTATTAGCTTGGCACAGAATTAAAGAGCTTGGGAGTGGGTGAGGGAGTAAAGGGGAAGAACGAAGCATGCTAAGAAGGAAGTATTGCAGACAAGTTAGCACCACAGACACAGAACACAACAGAAAGCCAAATTTGTTAGGAATAGGACTGCCACAATTGAATACAGCAGATCATCATATTTTTGTCCTTTATTTACTAAAGTTCACAGAACGGTGACTCTTCATGGAAGCATTTACTGCTGCAAACTAGAATTTCACATGAAGTATTTTCCTAATCACCTCATCCAAACAAACACCAAATGAAAAAAGCCAGTAATTCCAACCAGGTTAGGATTATGAGTACCAAATGTTAATATATGAAAGAAGAAAAAAATGCATAGGCAAATTGCAAGATTCATAGCTTTGAAATATTTTACCACAAATGTTAGTGAGGTTGAAAAAAATGCACTTAAATGTCAGTTTGATAAAAGCCAAAAGAACATTTTCCACATGTGTTTGCATTTAGGCATATTGAAACAAGATGGAAGAAGTAACAGTCATTCAAATATAAGGTTAAAACATCAGCTCTTAAGATCATAATTTTAAAAAAATTCTCAAAGGTTTTTTTTTCAGCAGAGGTAAATTTACACAAGCGTTCTTGAAAAGCCTCTCCCCTTTATTCCAGATTATCTGGATATCTTCCCTCCACATTATCTCAAAAATATATATGATTACACTCAGAAGTATCAGCCACAACACAAGTTTTTCTGTTGACATTCTACAGTGGTGTAGGAAAATGAAAACAAACTCCACAACCCCCCCACCCTATACTACTGGATTATTAAGAGATCACACTTCTGATTCTGTCTCTAAACACTCTCAACACACAAAATACGTATACTATAGATACACAGAGCACCTTTTCAAACCTTAAAATTTGTGTAGAATATATAATTACTATAACATCCCTCTCTCTGTTATATTTCTATTGAAAATATTTTAATAAGTTTCATATAAGGGCAGTAATCAAGAACACTATTAATAAAGAAATCCTGTCAGTTCAGTAATTCACTACATGAATTACTTTCCTCCCACTGTCTCTTTGAAGGAAGATCTTCCAAAACAATATCCAAGACTCAAACATTTTGTGGACACGTGTAGGGATTTTCACCACAGTATTTGTTGCAAAACACCACAGGCAGGAACAGCTCTCTGCCCTTTTTGATAGCCAATAGGAACCAGAAGACATTGCAGGCAGGGCAAAGAATGTAGGATTTACCTTCTCCATCCTTGGATGCACCCAGGTCTGTTCTGGAGCACTAAGGAACAAGGTCATTTCCCTGGTTATTTCTCAGAAGCATTACATTCACACTTGCTCCTGATGCTCCCAGTACACATCTGGCAGCGTGTGCACAAGAACACTAGCTCTTAAAGGACTATTTTCTGTCATTTTCTGTTTGCTTCTCAGAAGTAGCATGGGAAGAATATGTGCTTTATGAGACATACCAGTAAGTTTTTCATGTCCAAATTTACTTGCTAACTAAACAGTGAAAGGGCAAGTTGTTTATCATATTACAAAGCAGTGAACTTAGTCCTTTTACCATCAGTGTCTTTGATCTACAACAAAAATGCAGGAACAAAAGTAACACTAACTGGTTTTGATAGTAAGACTAGATTTACAAAATTAAAAGCAAATTAGAGATCATAATCCTAATTATGCAGCAAATATAGGAGACTGCAATAGATGCTTCCCACTTGGCACAGTAGAGACCAGGTGTTAACTGTCAATAAACCTGTAGTGAATGCTAATTGAAACTGCTGTTTCACAAGCATCAACTTACTCCAGCTCACATCAAAGTGGAAATTTGTTTAACTTAATGAAGTATTTGCCAAGAATATTTTAATATTAAGAGTATTTAGCCATCAAGAGATTTAGACTGTATCTTTGCTACAATTTGGATTATCTAAAGCTGTAGCACATATCATATCAAACTCTAAAGAACAGAAAAAAAAACCCATACAAAAAATCCATAGGCACACTCACACATGGTAGACAGAAACGTTTTACGACAAAAATTTTACAGTTTGTACTTTTCTCTGTAAATACATAAAAATTGTAAAAAAATGCGCTAGGTGGAAAGTTTGGGTTCTGACTCAGAGCCAGTAAGAAATTAGAAAGCTTTGCAGAGCTGTTTCAAAACCAAATTATAATCTAATTGTTTCCATGCATCACTCAGATCAAGAAGCATTTAATCTAAGTAATATTCTCTATTAAAACGAAGTCCAAGATAATGGTGACAGTTGTTAACCACAATCTAAACTACTTTTTTTGCGTTATAATAATATAAATGGTTCATGTCAATGCAACTACACTGCTAAACCATCTATTTTTCTTCAACCCTTGTGCTATTTTAAATTCTTTCAATTAATAGCCAGTTGGTACACTTAAACCAGGAAAACATTAAAAATAGATCAGGAAATATAAGTAGACTGAGAAGACAGTATGCATCCACTCTAAGCTCCCATTAACATGCAGTGAACTGTAATAATTTTCCTCATGAACAAACCATGAGTACAGAAAACTCCACTTTGAGCTCCACAATCAATAAATACCAAGAGATATTTCCTGTTTAGTTCTCTTTATCCTCCCTGTTCCTCAGTACAGCTCTGTCTTCAATATCCATTAAGACAGTGAGCTACTAATAGTTGGAAAAAACTTCCATGCTTCTGCAGTTAAACTGGCTCTGATACTTACACAAGCTTATTTATAGGTTTCTCAACTGTTTTGACCCCAACACACCTGTCCACAGTGTAGATAATTCCCAAATTTCTAAAATGTCAAATAATTTATCCTGACTAACCCAGTCCAAACCTCGTGGGTTAACTAGGAGCAGCATACACAGGTAATATCAGAATCACTACTCTAGATGGTTTAAAGCATTTTGTAGAGTGACCACAGCAATATGAGAAGATGAGTTAAAACAATATAGATAAAAGGGTCAACACCTGCTAATAATGCAAAAATATTTATTTCAATAAGGTAAGAGAAAGTATTCTTTTTTATCTCCGTACTCCATTTATAAGTCAAGAGGAAACCCAAACAGATAAATAATCATTGTTGAGTAAAAGTTACTAGGTCTAAAGGAAACAACCTTTTCCCACCAAAAGTCTTCAGATGTGTAATCTGCTTTACAAGAGGAAGATGTGTAAACAAAATAAGACAACTGTACAGATGTTAAGTGGCATTAGAAGTACCATAGGTGACAAGAGACTTGATACTCAAGCTATTCTTTAAAACATTCCCTTACAGAATAGGGTCTGAGAGTGTTTTTTATCTTGTCCTTCAACAGGTTGCCCTAAATATTTGCCTTTTTTTTAACAAATGAATCATCTGCACTACCGAAGCCAGGAATTTCAGTAACACAAAAACAAAGCAACCAGATCAACAGCTTTGATTAGTTACTCTTATATTACGTTTTTTACTTGAGCGTTGATATTTTCATCTCCAAAACAAAGCCTCCCATGCTGTATCAACACAAAACCTTCAAACCTTGAGGGAAGAAGTTGGAGAGATGACAAATTGCACACAGAAATGTTAAAAAAAAAAATACAGTCTTCAGTAGGGAGAAATGCAAAGATGCTGGTTAATCCTTAAAAATAATACATAATGTTAATGAATTTGGAGTTCTCTCAAAGACACAAGCTTTTTATAGTGCTCCTCTACTTATGAATCTTTTCAGAAGATTCTTCTAGAACTAGGTAACACATTAAAATTTTAGAAAGTGTATGATGTTCTGAATTAGGAAGCAACTATATTTTCCTCTCTATCTCTAAAAGGTGACTGTTTTCAATTAACCTTCTTCCTCAATAATGTTTCACTATTATACCATTACCAGGCTCTTCGTAAGTCTTCCAGTTTTTGAGATTTTCATATACATGATAATACAATAATAATAATAGTGAGTGCATGCTTATTCTTACAGGAAGATTAGTCTCCATTTCAGCACATTTTCTAGCTGAAGTTTTAGTTACTTGACAGAGTATCTCCTGCAGAGATTAGCCTATTATTATTTGCTACAGACCCTCTCTGAAAGCAAGCCCATTTTCTCCAGATGACTCATTAACAAGCACGACAGAATGAAGTGTTCCAGCCTGAAATGCCAACAGCTAAAAATAACTCATCCCACAGCCTGTGACAATTCAGTCCATCTCTTCATAGGCACAATCTGAGGGTCACCTTTCGGGGGGTGAAATTAGCATATGCAATGAACTGGGAGGGCAGGGCAGGGCACGGGGGCACCAACCTAACAGGACAAAGAAAGAAAATCACAAGATACAGCACAGCTACAAGGGGATAGTATGGCATAAGTAATTTCAAAAATCAATGTTCCAAACAGCACTTAAAAGGCTAATTTCACAGCGGAACAGCAATTCCTGAAAGGAAAAATACAAATATTTGACACAAATAAGACAACCCTGAGCTCTCCTCTGAAAAAAGTAATTTTGACTTCCCCTGTCTGCAGGCACCCTGCCATACAACACTAACAAGACAGGTTTGGTACACCCTGTGTTACTCTTCATGCTCTTATTAAGAAGCTAATGGTCAGCTGTTATGCTGCACAGAATCCCACCAGCTCTTCTGCTGAACAGTATTTCTAAAAAGACAGCATTTTGTCATAGGAGATGTGCATTAAACAATTTTCCTCCACTCCCAAGAAGGCTGCAATGAAGGAGGAAGAAACTTACCCTCTTACCCTTAGGCCTGCAAAAAAATTAATCTCTTTATGAAGTACAGAAATACATTATGGACCGTGGAATCATAGACTAGCGTAGGTTAGAGAAAACCTTTAGGGGTTAACTAGTTCAAGCCTCCTGCAGTAAGGGACATCTTTACCTAAATCAGGTTGCTCAGAGGCCCGTCCAACCTCACCTTGAATGTGTTGAAGGACGTGGCCTTTGTCCTGACCCCTTCTCAGAGGTGTGTGTCTTTTCTGTGCTGAGGACCCCAGAACTGGATGCAGCACTCCAGGTGAGGTCTCACAAGGGCAGAGAACCAGGGCACAACCCCCTCCCTCGACCTGCTGGCCACACAGCTTTTGATGCAGCCCAGGATGCTGCTGCTGTGTGCCCACCATGGCTGCCTCATGCTCAGCTTTCCCTCTGCTCATGACATCAGATCCTCCCTGGCAGGGCTGCCACAGCCCCTTCACACCCAGCCTGTACTGACAGCAAGGGCTGCCCTGTCCCAGGCACAGGACCCTGCTTGCACTGGGCCCTGTTGAACCTCATCAGGCTCACAGGGGCCCACTTCTTGACACAGAAAATTCCACACGGGAACACCAGTGAACGTCAACTTCTGTGTCTGGAAAGCCACTGAAACCAAACACCTGTGCATAACTACCTGGTAATTTAATTAACTGTCTCACAGTTACCACTAATTTAATAATAGCATTTTCTTCACAAACTAGTTCTTAAGAAAAGATTGAAAAAAATGGAGTTTAATGGAGAAAAGAAACGTCTAGAAACAATATGGAGAGCTGAACAATGACCCTTCAACACAAATATTTGGGAAAGCTTGCTGTATTTCTCAGTCCTTTCCCACTAGTCTCAAACACTAGTAATCAAACCTTTGAACTGACTGGTTGTGACCATAACTATAGTATTACATAAAATCAAGCAGAGGAACATGAGCCACTTCATGTGTTTTGAGCAGCCTTGGTCACCATTGCACACTGCTTTATTACTGAGAATACTTGGGTGTATTACACTAATGTTAGTGTGACTGAACTGCTTTCAACACCACATTTGCTCTTGTGCCCAAGGCTGTGTTTGCCACACTACAGCAAAAGTACCTAATTCAAACACATTTCAAATTGAGTTTTTGGTGGCCTTGTGATCCACAGTGAGCATTATTGAGTAGAGAGCTTAAAGATAGTGTCACTGCCTACAGAGAGTGGGTGACTCCCTAAAACTTTGAATATGCCACCCTGGTCACAGGCCAAGTTCATCTTTTTCTAGCAGAAACTCTTTACTTGTGGCATAGGAAGAATGTCTAAAATTGTGCAAAACTATTTCCCTCTCCAACTTCTACTCATTGATTTCGCAAAAACAGTAAAAGTATAAAAGACTCTCTACAAATGCTTTCTGCCATTAGAGAATATGAGAAAAGGATGTTGAAAAAACCAGATATTTATCCTCTCTCTAGGTAAGAATGACTGAAGGTTTTCTGCAACAGAGCCATTATTTGTATCAAGACCATATACAAGTCAGTAGCAATGGAAACATATCAAAAAACAAGTTAAACCAATTTAACTTACATTTTCTCACTTTGTATGCCTTGTAATCCTTCAAGTATGACATTTCAAACAAGGTGAATTAAGACCAATAATTAAACCAATTTTATATATTTTATTTAAATCCCTAAAAATCTAGGCTTTTAAAAATATGTTCTTAACAGGTTATAATAAAAGTCACAGTCAAATAATAAATTCAAAATCAGAGTCTTCAGTTTTAATAAGTAGTTTGATATCATGGTGAACTCTAATTTGTTTGCTTTTCCTAGTGAGTAGGAACAAAGCGGCTTTGAATCACAAATAATGCCCTGCAGTCAGTAAAACTCATGAGGTATTAATTTACAGTTTCA
Organism: Prinia subflava; assembly: GCF_021018805.1. NCBI lineage: Eukaryota > Metazoa > Chordata > Aves > Passeriformes > Cisticolidae > Prinia > Prinia subflava. The sequence goes on along the minus strand of NC_086255.1, from coordinate 20,748,989 downwards.
TCTGTGATCAGTTAAACTGAATGTGAAATCTTAAACATCTTTTAAAAAAACACCACAAATAGCTCAATAAGATTTTTTTTCAACAGTGCTTTAACAAAAACCATACATTATTAACTACTATTGTCAAAACAGAGCCAAATGCAAGTTGTAGTTAAAGCCTGCATTCTGTGAAGTAAACAATTGTGAAAGATGCTATCCTTCAGTAATATCTAAGTAGTTGATGCAGAAGTAACCAATACAGTCTTCAAAAATCACTTTACTGACTTTTAACTCATACAAGAATAATAATAAAAGCAAAAGTAGTATTACAAATGAAAAACCCCAATTATCAGAAAGAAGTACGTGCATGTGCATATATATGAAACACATTGTATGTATGTGTGCATATATTTAGATCACAAGTCAAACACTTGGAAAAGAAAAAAGAATCATGTGTGAAAATTAGCAAAGTTACACAGAAATCAATCTTCCAGGAGATTCTTCAATTCTGCTGTACAGGAACCTGTACAGTTTTCACTCTCTCTCTTTTCATTCATATGCACATATCCCATCTCCCACAGTGTCTGATGCTCTATGCACAAGGACATCTTGTCTTTTCAGAATCACCTTCCATTTCATCTTGTGCTCTGAACGGTTCTACATTAAAAATAGTGTATGATCACACTGTCAAAGACCACTGGCATGGAAACACCCACTTGTTATCAAGACTAAAGAATTTGAGACAATCATACTGCTGACAGCTACTGTCACCTTAGTGGAGAAGGCAATAACTGCCTGTATAAATGTGGATGGTCAGTTTTAGTGTAAAACAAGGCAAATTACTTCCAGTCACTTTCAGAGGTAATGAGGAGACATCCACCCTGAAAACACTCCCCAAAATAAACCCCTGTATGTCATATACAATCATCACGTTGTTACTGGAACTGATATTAACTATGTATTTGTTAATTTAACTTGTAGAAAGAACAGTACATCCACAAAATGCAAATATAAGATATCGCCAGACAAAGATACATCCTGAAGACATGAAGTATTTAATATTCAGAGGAGTTTCAAAGACCTTTTCTTACTCCCTTTTTCAGTTTTAGATCCCACAACAGAGATATCAGACTTGCTGGCAAAATTATTAAGCTAAATCAAGTCTGTGCAAACTGAAGAGCTCTAAAAGGCTGACCTGAAAATCTGAAAATGAACTGAAGCTGCTGTTCATCTGAACACATGATTATTTTAATATGCTTTTAACTTTTAGGATAGGAAAATGCAGCAGAAATGGCAACCAAGGCATCACATACAAACCTCAGATTAAGATTTTAGAAGACAGATAACCATATTTTCCCAAGCCCTTATTGCAAACCATCCAGATTTAAGAATTTAATGCACGCATGTTATCAGCAGAAATCTTGAAAGTGAGAACAAACCAAGAGCTTATATAGCAAAAGAAAATAAGTCCTGATCATGATGGGTTTTTTTGTTCCTGAACAGGCAGAATCACCAAAAATTCTTTTTTCAAATCCCCTTCTTTGCAAACATGCATGTTAGCCATTACAGCAGGCCTGAGAATAGCAACCATTATCGATGTGTTCTCTTAGGCCTGAGAATAGCAACCATTATCGATGTGTTCTCTTATTCCTGTTTTCAAGTAATGATTTCCAAAATATTTTTACCAACCTAATTGTCTTCCTGCTTTTTTCTCCAGCAAACATACATGAGAACTCATACTGTCGTCTGAGCAAGAAAATTTAACTTCATTTATTATTCAATCCAATTCCCACCCAGTATTTTATGAAATACCTGTTCAACTCCCTTACTCCCCTTCAACTATTTCTGAGAGGCACAGAAGTTTTTAAGCGATCTCCTCTGCAGACCTCGTTTTGTTAGCTGGGCTGTCACTTCTATTTGGAAGAATTTTCTATTTGTCTGGTTAATATCTTTATGTGGGAGCCCTTTTGGAAACCGTAGTAGCTCTGTGTGGCCTTTTACTGTCCAAGGTAACTGCAGCCTGCAACTCGAACCTCTAGGGAGTCTCCAGGTGGCAGATTTCAGTCGTTCCTAGGCCCTGCACAAGGAGAGGGAAAAGAGAGCGTGCAGACAGCTCCTTGCACATGTGCCTGTCTCACTGGTAAGGGGAGCAGATAGGTTAAACTCCCATGAAGAGTCATATATGGATAAAGCCTTTAAAAGTCTGACCAGAATTTACACATTTAATTTATAACTGATCATTTAAATAACATTAGAAGTGAGGCGACTGCCTGTATTAGATAATTAGGTATAACATTCAGAACAAGCACCATGATCTGCTTAAATCTATTATATTATCAGTTGTTTCAGCTCGTAACAATAATCTGTTCATAAAGAACTAGTTTCATTTATACCTCCCTCAGGAAAAATTAAATCTTCTGTAACACATTATTGATAAGAAAGTATTTATGTACACTGTTTGGCCTAGTGACTTTCTTTATTTCCCCCCACTTCAATGCACCAATTTTTTGGTTAATACAGTAAATCTGTTGTATTAAATCTGAACCTGATTAATGACGCACTGTATCAAGCTAAGTAGAATTCAATTAGTGTATAATTGATTAGTGTGTAATTGGAGCAGAGCTCTAGATTTACCAACATTAATTAGGATGGCTTATTACAGATAATTTATGTTATCATAATATAAAACAGAAAATAGAAGTACTTGGTTTATCAAGAAAGCTTAACTCAAGATCAGGTGGACGTCCTGACAGATTAGAGAGCACACAAACTAATGCCTGCAGAGTTCTTCAAGACACGTAAATCATAACAAGCTAAGTCTTTTAAAGAAAGTTAAATTGCTGATTAACCTTTTACCCTGGATTTCCTAAGCAATTAGACTGTTCATCCTAATTTACTATAATAGACCTTTCTAACAGAAGAGGGTACATCTACAAAGCTGCTACAATTAAACATCAAATCCTTTCAGTCAGTACACAATATTGCCAGACTGAGAACAGAAGGATGATTATTACTCTCAAAAATTAAAAACAAACCAAAATCCACCCCAAAGAAACCCAGAACACCTTTAAGGTTAAAGTGTACAAAGCATACACATTTATTAAAGCAACAAGAGGAAATAAGCAGCAGCATCTCAGCTACCAGACCTCATCCATATTTGCTTCAAACGCCTTTGGATGGTAACTCCAGTCTAGACAGAGGGAAGAACTGCACATTCCCCTGAGTACACTGCCACAGTAATTATGTTCATTATCTTGCATGCTAACAACAAAGATATAATAATCTATCAGTGAATAATTCATACATTGTCAGGTCCCTCTATGATGTTCATTACTAATGGCACTACTCACAATGTAAGTTACAATGCAATTTTTTTTTTAAGATGTGTTTACTATATAAACAAAATCTTGAAGTCATTTTTACCTTCTTGGCCATTAACAAATTTGGCAACCAGTAGAAATATGGGTGGTTTTAAATGAATATCAAGCAAGAAAAGTGAAATAGCAAGTGGGCAAGTTCACAGATAAAAGTTAAAAAAATACTTTAAGAAGTAAGACCTTAACACTTTTTATTGTAAGTTAACACGAAGAGTCAAAAAGCTTTAAGAACAATCATTGGTTCTCTCCATCCCCTCTCCCAATGCTTGCTTCATTCACTACAAAAATTAAAACATCTTACTATTTTTATATAAAGTATTTTTATTTAAATAGTTGCCACCTTTCACAAAGAATCTAAACAAACATCAAATTTAAGCACACACTTCAACATAACTGACCTACTTGCCTACTATAATCAATAATTACAGCATTTGTTCATTATTGAAACTAAATTCAATCTTTATATCCACTATTTTGCCTCCCATTTATAATTTCTTTTATTGTATCTGCTGAATTTTGCTTGGAAAAGTTAAAATTAGTGCATCTTGATCTTTTTCAAAAACTGTTTCAGGTTTAGAACTGCCATAACTTGTCTGACAACCCACGCACATAACTGAATGCTCTGAGTCAATGTACTTAGCTTCAATAACCTGAACATAGTAAGGTACAAAATGTCTTCATTTTTTTCCCACCCCTGCTCTCACATTCTCTACTGGACTCTCTGAAATATTTTTATAGGCTAACAGGTAATCTAATTACACACATTATCTACTCACCCAGCTTAGCACCAGTGCTGCTCTCTGCGTATACAAGTGATTAATAATATAGCAAAACACAACAGGAATAACCACAACTGATCATAATGTTCTGATTTAGGTTTTGCACACTTAGGAAAATCCATTCACAGTAAACAAACACAAAACCAGTTTCCTGTTGAAGATAATAATGAATTAGTCCATATCAAAAACATGACTTCGACAGAATCAAACACCAAAATGATGAAACTGATATGAAGTTAATTCAAAGCACGTGCATCACCAGTACCCTTCAGCACCAAGCAAATACTTAACAGAAATTGTTGGTTCTCAGGCTCCCTTGCCCATTTCCATGCCCATTAACCGAGGGTGCCAGGTAGCTCAGCCCCTGGAAACCTCTGGCTTCAGTAAGGCACAGCACTATGGTACGAGCCCCCTGTAACAAAGGGCACCTCCACAAACCTGGGTCTGTGCTTGGCAGCACTGAGAATCTAGGACAAATAAGAAAAAGCTCACTGCGAAGACATGCAAATTCAATTGTACAAAAAATACCATTTAAAATTTAAGAGCGCCCTATGGATCACAGGTTACAACTTACAGGAATGAATGAATGAATGAATGAATGAATGCATTTCTTGCCATTAATTAAAGTAATCCAAGGTAACAGAATTAACTGCCTCAAGCAGTTAAAACTTTTCTGTAACATAAGATTCTTGCCAATGTCATCTACACTTGGTTATCTGCTATTTAAGTTGCTTGAAGACTGTTGTACTCCAAGTTTGTGCAATTTCACTTTGTTTGATTCAAAACACAGTGCATTTCCACATGGCCTGACTGTATTTGCTGGCTCCACAAACTAGCCACAGGATTAACAGTTTACCCAGAATACTACCACCAGTTGTAATGGTTTGGAAACAAAAAGAGAGTTCAAATTTTACTGTTGCACACCTTCCCCAACTTCTCGGGGTAATTTCAGTATCTGACACCTTTTCAAAGCTTCCAGTATACCTAACTTCCTAATTTTCCTAATCAGCATCTTCCGGATCTAATATGCTACCATATCATCCTCACTTATTACACAGGAAAAGTCTTTATTTTGAAGGTTTTATTAAACATAATGCTTGCCAACCGAATCTTCAAAGCATACTAAAACAGGAAAGAAATGCAATTTTAAAAAATGTGACGGAATGTGGAAACACATTTTAACAAGAACTCCAGAAATATTCAGGTATGTTTGATTGTTAATAGGTTACAATGAAATTATTCCCTGAACAAACTGTGATAGCCCTTCTATTTCTTTCCCAGCAGTACTGTCACTCCATTATCTACTTTATTATACAAGTACTCATGCTCCAGTTGGTCTCTAAATAAATCACCCTCATGTAAGTAAGAGAAACTAGTGCCATTCTTAAATTATGAAATTTAGATCAATTTTCTGGCACTTTAAATCAATGTAACTAATGGTCCAATTTCAAATCAATTTGATGCATGTAATTTACAATAAGCATGCACATCCTTCCTCTGAAAGGCTAACAAATGAATTTTACAACGACCACACCATGACTATGATAGGAATTCAAACAAGTTAAGAATGCTCAGCTATAAAGTCAAAGGAAAAAAACCCAAACAAACCAACAAGAAGACACAAGCCTCTACCTCCAAACCTTTGAAAACTTAGCACACGGGCAGCACGTAAAAGGTCAAAGTGCTGCTCCTCACCACAGCGATCCAACGTACTGTCTGTACTATCCAGCTTCTCTCATCCACAGAAGTAGGTCGTTTTTTTCATGCCTGATCTACTGACAATTTGAGAAACACTGGTTCTTTTTCCAGAAGTTTAAGAATAGGACTGATTTCTCTCTCTCCCTCTCTCACTCACCAGTGATACAATAACAATACTCACCAGAAACTCCAGTTCACTGATAACTCAAGATCTGGTAAACATAGAAAAAACCCAAAACTATTACAGGCTGAGGAACAGTTATCAAAAAAATCCAAATCCTATACATTAGAGAATCGGGCCTCAGTCTAGATGCCCAAGTCTAACCTCAAAAGCAAAGTCACAAAACCAATCCCAAAGAAACAATTTAGTAGTCAGTTCAAGAAAACTGAAGATGATTTAACAGGCTTCAAAGCAAATAACAAGAAAATGAAAATAAAAAGTAAACCTCAGAGAGGACCATAGATGCATCCTCTATCAATTTCCTCCTCCTTTCTGTCAAAAGTCAAACCCCTTCCTCTCATTTATGTCAAGAGTCAGAGGGTGGCAAGTCCCAAATAGTGCTGCTTATTTCACTCACTACCTGGGTGGTACAAAAGCACAACTATTCCATGTCTTTCTTTTGCTACTCCCAACAAATTTTTCCGTGTTCTACTGCTATTTAATATCTGTGAACTTTGTTTTACTTACCTGATTTTTCAAGCAACAATTACTCTGACATCTTAGTATTGCAAATGTAATTAAAAATAGAAATTATACTAAAAAATCCTGCAGTGCTGTTAAAGTCTCTATTAAAACAGTTTGTGCTAAGCCTAAATGTCAAACTTAGCTTGAACTGCAAAAAGAGGAACAACCAATACCACTGCAAATCGAGTTCCTGAAGAGCAAACTTTTAATAGAATCTTAACTGTATGAAAGTATCCCTAAACAAACAAGCATTATTAACAGCCAGTACATGCATTCCAGTCCAGATTTCTGTCTTTAAATGCAACACTGGTGGTTATTCTTTTCCAAGAAGAGTGTGAACTCCTCACCATGTCTTCACTTATTTATTCTTCAAATAAGATAAAAGTTTCAAATGCATTACCAGCTATGAGCTCAGCAGCAGCAGCCCCACATTTGAAAGATTTAACAGTGCCAACATAAGCATGCAGAGAGCTTGTGGACAGTACATTGTGCATTGCCCCAAGAAGCCCCAGATCTAAAACTCATTTCAAGCCCCCATCGGTGGAGCCATGATGGAGCCAGACAATTAGATGGCTTCAGGAGTAGCCATGCATGGCACAAGTATTTCAGGGCAGCTGTCAGAACAGCTCTTCCCTGCTCCCAGAGCCGGAGTTCACAGCAGCTGAGGCAGATGAGGCATGCTCCTGGAACATTCTATCTTGTTTCTTTAGTCCAAAAAGGATCCAGTTCATGTGTTCACAGATCACTTTACAATGGCAAGTCAAGCGAAATAGGCGGGAACAGATGAAAAATTCAATTCAGAGAAAGAGGAAATCCACACTAGACACTAATATCAAGGCACCTACAGAACATTAGTTCAGTCTGTTCAGACAGCACTCAGATTAGCTAAAGGTCTTCTCCTCAAAGGCTAATTCCCTGCTGTGTTTTTGGGAGTACATATAACATCCATCTTCCCAATTGTTATTCCTGTATGTAATTCTAGTGAGTCAGCTTAATTAAACATCCTTCATTTATGTATTAACACTGACTTAGATCTAACTTACAGTCTCGTTAAACAAACAAACAAACAAAAGTGGCATTCCAAGTCTGATTTCCAGAGCTGCAGAAACCTACAGGTAGCACTATACATTGGACAATGACTATACTTCCCTTCATCTCCCAAAACCAGCCATAACCTCACCTTTCCACTGCGAAGTACACAGAGGAGGTCAGGTTAGATAAGGTTATAGCAGAGTGTCTGCCCCCAAGGTAGGGTACGTGGAGCAAACTACTTCCACTCTATCAGCACCAGAAAGGATTAGGCTAACACTGCTTTGCATCCCTGAAAACCAAGCCTATAGTGCCTCATACCAAACCCATATTTTACATGATGAAAGGGCAGGAAGAAAAAGCAAGTCCAAATGAATTCTTTCTGCTAAGAGAAATTGAAACATCAAGCACAATTTGGAAAGCAATAAACATCTTGGCTAACAGAAATTTGCATAATCAAGAATAATACGCTAAATACACTAATTTTAGATTGTTTAGATACACATATAACACTTGCAAACAATTCTTGAAGATAAACACCAGTTGAAGTCTGCACTTAATTCAATCAAATGTTCTTCATTAGGATCAAAGTTCATCCAATTCAACAAAGTTGTTTTAAATAACGCCAAGTACTCAGAGACAAGTCATGATGCAATACATGAAATTTCCCTACTCTGTTCCTTCTTGTTGCATCTTTTGGTGTTTAATGCAAAATTTAACATCTGCATATGCCCTCTCCTGCCTCAGTTTATTAAGGACTTAATAAGGAAAAAGAATTAATTTCATTAATTGTCAAGATAATGCTTGCAGGAATTTCATTCCTTCATTCAACCAGCTTACGAACTTCAGCATGCTTCATCTTAGATCGGTTTGCGTGCCTTAAACTCCAGACTGGTTTGATCTTGGTTAGCTTCTCTGTTCTATTAAAAACCACTCTCCAACAGTGTGCATTTTGTCCCTATCAAGGCTGTTGTCAAGTCTGGGACAACATCCCTAAGGCTGAAGTTTTTAAGGCAGAAGAGGCAAGCTGCTCCTGGGAGAACGCCAAGATTTCCACACTCCTCCTTTAATTGTGCATGTCTCTAACAGTGAAGGACAGAGCTCCCCCAGACAGGACCAGTCACAGCACAGCTGGGACAGGACAACTCTGGCATTCCATCTTCAGAAAGAGTGGAACAACAAGGTAACAAACTAAAGCCAGCCTGCAGATTTAACACAACTGGTATACAGAGAACAGATGAAGAAGATACCAGGATATACTACCAAAAAAAAAAAAAAAAAATCAGAGGAGCAGTATAAAAGGCCAGTTTTCACTCTCCTTAAAATACATCTATTAAGGATTCTTACTCTTGCAAGACAGAGCATTTGAATAGTATCTCAAGATGCAAGAGGTGACAGGGCACTAAGATGTAACCCTGAGTTTTAACTGCTTTTACCTAAGAGATTGGAAAAAAAAGAAAAAAAGAAATGATAGTTGGGAAAGAAAAGTTGAAATAAACAGATAACTGGAAAAAAGTTGGAGAAGGGACTTCTAATAATCAGTGAAGATTCATGAATTTACACTACAAAGATACTGGAAACAAAAACAGGAGGCCTGGACAGCCGGTATCTTTAAGGAATTGTCTTTATTTATCAAATGAAACTGGATGCTCTCAAACAATATTTGTTTTACAAAATCTATCATGACTACTGTATATTATAAATTTAAAAAAAGACATATTACTACTACATCTTGATGTTGAACAGCCTATCTATATTCACAGTCACACTGACTAAAACATGAGTTTGTGATGTGTTACTTCATTACACTCAGAAAATGAATCTCTAGTAATAAGAATTCAAGTGAGGCAGACCTATGACACACTGAACATGAGAACCCCACGTGGAAATGTATCTAGGATTTCATGTTTCTTCAAACAAGGGGTCATTCTGCTTCACTATTTCATACAGAAGCTGAACAGCATAGCAGCAGTCACAGAATAGAACATAATGACTCCTCCACATGCAGTCCAAATAATAATTTAAAAAAACCCCTGAAAACCTGAGGTGTATCTGGAATCACATATCTAGTTACAGTGATTCAGAAATTCCATTCCAGTTTACTGACACTTTTTTGCATGGCCTGGTCACTTCTGAGCCTATAGTAAACCAAGAAGAATTTGAAAAAACCCAGAGGAGTGAATATTGTCAGGTTTTTCCCCACTGTTAAGTAACATTATTTTATAGCTATCTACAAAAAATGTGATATAAAGTATTATCAATGAAATCATAAAATACATTAATCAAATTCCTTTAATACCTTGCAGAGACATGACATTACCCAATAAATATCCACAGAAGACTTCCGATTTTCAATTACAAGAAAACAGATTCTTGCAGGTATTTGATCTTGGAGATGGTCTCAGTTTGTCCCAAGGAGAAGGACACAAAGAAGAATGCAAAGGTGATTTTCCCATTTTTTCTTTCAGAAACACATCATCTTCAGGTATTCAAGGATGAAGAAACAAAAATATGACACTAAAAGGAGTCATCCATCCTACAGGGTTGTGTATATGGAATAAGACTATCATTGACCAAGATCTTCACTTACATTTTAAGCATTGTAGGTACTTTTTAAAGCTAAGCCATTTTTTAAAACTTCAGCCAAATGGAAATTCCAAAAAAAACCCAATACAGGATCTAGCTGCCCACTTGCTTGTATCAAGCGGGAAGAGCTACATATTCTATCAGACTATTTAAACACAACGAAGGGGATTTTCAACTAGAATTATGTCTCTTCTCAACCCTCAGAGCAAGCGGAATGGGTCCGTTATTCATAATCCTTTTAGATAATGTCCTAGACATACTTAGTCTAATACTTGGCATCTCTTTTCAACTTCTATCACCAACAATATCTGCCTGCTCCAAGTAAGTAAAACCTTCAGCCCAACAGGCACTCCAAGTGTAAGATGAATACCACTTACCACTGTCATAAGAAACTTTCACATGAAGCTCCCAAGTATGTCGGTCAGCTCCCTGCAAACTCCTGCACTTCAGCTTCCAGCAGGGATTCCCTGCATCTTCTCTTGCACCCCTCCTGGCCCAGGAATCTCCATTTGGACCCAACAGTACTGCAGCATGTCCCTAAGCCTCTGAATTTTTTCCCAGACTTCTCCCAGAAACAGTCTGTGAACACTTCAAGCCAGCTCCTCACAGTCTAATTCCATCCTGCCTTATCCCAACCCTGTTCTTGATCAGAGCTCTAGGAGGAGAACTAACTGCCTTCTCTTTGAGAATTTAGGATACACAGCTTTACCTCATATGACTATACACTTACTATTCCCTCAAAAGTTTAAATTGCCATTGACTATGTCTGTCAACGACAGATAGACAGGGCTAACATCTACAACAGCAAGCAAACGCAGTAAGAGTTGATGGGTTGAGACAGAAAGAAGCAAAATTAACATAAATCATATGAAATAATTGCACCAGAAAGAAGACTGAAATCTACGCCTGTTAAAACAGAGACTTTGGGATGAGTTAGCTAACAACAAAAATAAATTTTACAAAAGAAAAAAAAAAAAAAAGCTCACTACTCTCATATTAAAGAATTCAAGTAATAAAATGAAAATTAGAACTCCAGGACAGATGTAGCATAAACAAAATAAGGTCTTTCAGGTACAGATGGAGCAAGCATACAGCTTCTGATTTCAGCAAGTAATGAACATATTCAGGAAGCAGCCTATTGATACACCTGCTGAAAGTAAAACTCCTTCTAATAAACACCTGGTTTCTTAACAATGCATAATCTGTATCTGCTATACCAACAGCCTTACTTCTTTGCCAGGTTCGTGAAGTTCTTTCACAGTACCTTCTCACCCTCGTTCTCCTCCCCACTTCCTCCAGCCCAGCTGCTTGGCTGGTGCAAAGGGAGGACCTCCTGATTTGTGATTCCCTGCATTGTGGTTGACTGGGTAGTGCCCACAGGCTGTTCCAGTCCATCAGGCATGATCCTGCTGCGAGAAAAATGTCTGTGTTCCACCCTCCTTTCCCTACATGCAACTCCCTTCTTTATCAAGCCCCTAACCTGCCTGAGACCTTCAGTAACTTCTTATCCTACACATTTTATCTTCCCTGTCAAACATGGTTCTGGTATTGCCCACTGAGCTCAAGAGCTATTAGACACAGACACAGAATAGCTCAACTGGTAAAAGGCAGGCTATAAATACACAAGGTGTCGTGCCAAATCTCATAATTTCTTCTGAAGTCAGCACTGACAATAGCAATAGTTTTCTTAGGTTCTCGGGACTTTCTTCCCCTTCCTCTCCTCTCCTAGGCCTCTTAAAAAAATTTACTCCAATTGCTCCAGACAGATTGAAAAATGTGAATGAAAATGGAAGGGAAAGAGAGAGCAGGCACAAAAAACTACCATTTTTAAGCCAACTTATAAGAAAATTGGAATATGTTTTCAATTGTTCAAAGCATATTCAAAGATGAATTTCAAAAATTTCTAAAGTCATTTTAACACTCAAATCTCTAGCTTATCAAACTGCAATCTTTAAAAGAAAGCGCACCTTTTCAAGTAGTTATTTACTTCTTGAAATGCAAATTTGTAAGAAGAATTCATTTTCTCCACCCTCAAAAAAACATGAAGGGCTTTCAAAAGCTGATTTACCTTCTCATTTATACCACGTAATGCAGTATATTTGCATAAAACAGTCAAAACTTTTTTTTTGTAATGTAATAGGTAGCTAACTATGTAACCCCTGCCGTTTTAAAAGACAGTCCCCTCGTTAGGAAACCGTTCAAAGTGACAATTTCAGTAACTCAGCATCTCTTTCTGGATAATTAGATGTGTTATGAATATGCAGATTTCACACACCTGATTGGCTCAAATGTATCCCATTCCTCAAGAACATCGTTTTCCCTACAAACAACTGTATTACCAAAGGCAGGCTGTCATCTAAATCTGTATTGAACATTCATCTGCAAAGCTCCAATACAGACCACACCAGACAGAACTACCTTTGCCCAGCCTTCATGAAGGTACAGCTTGTGCATGATTATTTTACTGTGGCACTGTGACCTCTGTACATAGGACTTTCCTGCAGCAGATCTTCACAAAATCTTTTGGGGGACAGGGGTGGAGATTTCATGCCATCCACATTATCACAGAAAGTAAGTTAAATAACATAACAATAGCACCATCCAGTGGCAGTATCTTCCCTTTGAGATATTCATCACTCATAATACTTGGTGTGAAGCCACAGAAGCAATTGCAAAACAGATAAGTAAGGTATATCCACTTCTAATCACAGTTTTTTGAGTAGCCAGCATCCCAAGAATAAAGGGATCTTGGTAGGAAATGCAGTACTAGCAACGAGTTTGAAAAGAGCAATTGCATATATAAATAACTGGGAGAAAAATACTGAACAAAGTAACAAAAAGAAGACAGTGCAACTTGTAAATATTGCAATATCTGTAATTCAAGTTTATTGCGATACTGAAATCTTCTGACCTAGTCACTGAAAGTTGAAAATACTTTTACCTGAACTGGGCTGCTTCTTGTTTTTTAGGCAGAAAATTATTCAGCATCTTCTCAGTATATACTTTAAAGACCCAAACAAAAAGACAACCCTGGCCATTTCTACTAAAAAATGTATTTCAACAACTGTACCCTGTATATTTTACACCTGCTAGTTCCTCCCTCTAGTTTTTTCATTCATATTAATTTAAGATTTTCCCTTTGATGTCCTATTTCCTCAGAAAAACAAGTATTTTATATTCTCAGTACCAGAGTGGTAACCTTTACTCATGGTAAGCACCTGTGGCAGAGACAAAAGAAATCCCATAAAACAATAAAGGGGGAAAAGGCTGTTGTACAGTAATTGCCAACTGCAATAACCAGAACAACAGAAATAAAGTACTGGTTTTAAAGACATTTGCAGGGTGTTTCGCTCAGAGTAGACAGTAAATAAACAGTCACAAAGCTTAACAGCTCAGTGTCCAACCCTTGACACGGGCACATCCTTTCAGCTTAGGAAGGATTCCCCTAAAATTAATCAACCACTAACACATGTACGTGGACAACTGTGATGGGATGATTTTCTCTTCATTGTGAAATGGGATATTCACATTGCAAAGTTTTAACAAAGCTGCTGCTTGTTTCTAAACATTCTCATAGCTGCTGCTGGAATTCTAACCCCAAATTTTTTTCTTAGAATTCAAGAAATCTGTGCAGGGCTGTGTCCACAGATGGGAACTGTTAGGTTTATTCACTGATGCATACAGACTGATATGTCACTGTTGCTGATTGCTAGAAAGGTTAGCTCAAGAGATTAGCTAATTTTAGAAAAGTTAAGTTAGTTCAGAAGTTTTCACCAAATCTGTAAGATAACTTGTCACTACAGCAAAAAATCAGTGTTAACTGCTGGAGTTGCAGAGCCTGTTTAAATACTCAATTACAACTTAAAGAATCTAACAGATTTTTTTCACTAATACTGAATTTCCCCAAATCTTTTTTCCCATATAGTGGAAGACTGTGATTCTGCCTTCCTATCTTTGACAGTCCAATGCTGGACCTGCACACATCCTGCTGAACTAAATTGAGGACAAGCAAGATAGCAGAACATCTGTACATTCACGGTTTTTTACACAGATATTAGAAATAAGTAATTGAAATTAAGTGGTGCCATTATATTGCCACTGTCTGTAGCTCTCTTGTTCTTCCCCTCACAACCAGAACCAGTGACATCAGCTCAAGAGACAAGATGAGGCCAGGACTGACACACGGGGTGCAGGGTGGTTCAGATGTTGAACTGGCACAGGGAGTGCATGTCCATCACCTCGCACACGCTGCACTCGCCTGTACAATGGCTGTGTGTTTCAGCTGCTCTGCAGAGACACTGGCATCTGCAGCTGCAGCAGCTGACTCACGTGGCCACAAGGTACCAGCGACTCCCTTGCAGCAGCTGCACTCCATCTGTGAGCACTGGCTGGCGACAGAAGCTGCAGTGTGTGTCAGTGGCTGTTTCCACTTCTTGTAAACAAGGTCATCTGATCATACAGCCACAACAGCACCCGGGCAGGAGACCCCCTTCAGAATAGGCAGATGGCCCCATCATTCAGGCACACGGCTTCTGAATGTGCAAGTTTCCCATGCAATTTAGAGCCAGCTACATTCCGTCTGCTTTGGCCACAAATCCATAAAATTACAATCTTATCTGGTACAAAGCTTCAAGAATAAATCAATTTAGATGTCTGAGAGATGATTACACAATACAATAATTATTGAGCTATGTAAGTATGTAGATTAGATGATATTTCCTGGCAAGTTGTCAATGTTATTCATGAGCAGCAGGAAAGCAAAACAAACTTATCTCCCTGCAAATGCAGAACTGCACATCCATACTGGACACATATACTTTAGACTGCTAAGCAGAGGCTTCCACATGCCCTGATTAAATCCAGTGGTCAACTTTAGGTGACCTCTTCCATCACACTACTAAAATGGCTTAAATCTCAATATTTTCCTCACACTACAGCCTACTCTGTGTGCTTGTGTTTTTGCCTGCAGGGGTGCATGGGTGCACAGAACCTTACCCCTGCAAAAATAAATGCACACATTCTTTTGCACACAGCCTTGTCCTACAACATCCTGGCTCCTCTGCTCAGAACCACTTTTTACCCCATGGCAGTTCCTAAGCACTCTGTAATCCACCCAACTCCCTCTCCACTGCTATGGGCAACAGTTCCCTGTTCCATCCTGCAAGCAAACTTCTCAGTGGGAAGGAAGCAGCACACCATCACAGATGATGTAGTAAGACTGCACTGTCTCCACATGACATCTTACTATTTCCAAAGACCCTTAGAGGAGGCTAGACAAATATCTGCCAGGAATGACAAAGATGCATCTCTAGCTAGATTGGAGGATTGAAACAAAATGATCTCTTGAGGTCTCTTTCTACAGTTCTGTGAAAGAAAAAGCAATTAATGGGCAGCTACTAAATTATTTTCACACAAGCCATTTAATCTGCTCTGATAGATGACCACCTTTAAAATAGCAGAATTCACTATTCTGAGCACTAATTGGTACTCTTGGGGCTAAGCTTAACACAGAAAAGACTGAATGGGCAATAGAGACTTATCTATTCTCTCAGCTGCTAACAAACCATACAGCTTATTTTATGTTTTATTTGTGGTGCTTACATCTCTAAATGAGGATACTTTTAGAGCCAAATTAGCAAAGAGAGTGATACTGCACTAACTGCTTTGGAAACAGAATATCTGATGTGATTCTGCCGTTTTGATAATAGGGTAACAAGCAGGACATCAGTGAAAATTCTCCAGAAAGTCACTTCTAAGGAGTTTCACTAAAAAAAAAGGCTTTAAATGAGAAAATTGAAGTCCCAGCACAGGAAAAATTTATACCATGTTATTCATCGGACCCAAATGTCAGACAGAAAACAGGACTATGCTACAATAAAGCTCATTACCTGATTATTTAGGAAAAATGCTAGCATTATACTCTAAGTCTCTCATGGAATTATGAAAAAAAAATGCAATAAGTACACATACTTTACTGATTTAAACAGAGCAGGCAAACACAAGTGCCACTAAGAAATAAGTCCTATTCTTAAAATCTTAATAGTTCACAAAAGCCTGAAGCTTTTCAAAAATCAAATGAAAGGTGTCTACATTTGAAAATTCAGTTATAGCGTATCTTCTGTTACAGTATTTTTTTTCACTAAAATGCAAAAATATTAGAAATTTAAATTCTCCATTTACTCTAAGGATCATAAAAGAAATAGTAAGAATTAAAAAAGAACATTTTTAATCTCTTTGGCATTGGCCAGCTTTTAGATAATCATATCAGCAACATGTTAAAAAACAGAGCAAAACCAAAACTGAGTTTAGAGAAGAGACAATTGCATTCTTATTCTGGGTTTTGCAATTTCACCTAACCAGTTAACATGGCCATCTGAACATGAAAAATGTTTGTGGTCTGCATTACAAAAAAAAAAAAACCAAAACCAAACATAACCCCCCACCTTGTTCAGGCGTATCCCATCTCTAGCTCAAACTGCTTGCACATGAAGTACACATTTCTTCCCTTCACTGGTTTTCAAGAGCCCCAGTGAAAGCAGTAAGCCCCCTCACCTCAAGCTTAGAAGTGTTTAAGCAAAAAGATAACAGTGCACTGTCAAGTCCTTTCAAGTAGCTGAAAGCTTTAGATATTTTCCACCTTTTACACCAGGTTTCAAAGAGCTGCCACCAAGGTGGCTGCTGCTCCCCCTCAGCTGGTGGCACACCCGGCACTGACGCACCCTCTGCCGGGGCTTTCAAACCTCTGTCTCCACAGCTTTGATGTTATGTCATTAAAATCAGAACAAAATTGGAATTAAAACTGATCTCCCAACAGACGATTATCAAAGGTTCTCCTTCACACAGAGTATACTTAAGGCAATAAAATTAATGTAATTCCATAAAACGGCTGGGTGGGTAGTAGCTTTTATTCTGATGCTATGTCTAGAGGACTGTGAGCAAAAGAGAGAAAGAAAAAACATTGTTTTTTATTCTATTCTCTTACTGTAAGAAATACAGTAAGAGAATAAAATAAAAAACATGTTAAATTCTCACACTTTGTTTCAGAATATGCAGTTCTTGCAGTATACCTTGTAGCTTGAAGTTAAATAACTATTCTGAAAGCTCAAAACCATCCCACACCCATCTTTAATACATTCTCTTTTGAAGAGACACTAACAGTGTACCTTCTAGGCTATTAAAAGGTCACATTAGCAATTTCTACATTTTAGGAAAATCTCAAGTTTAGTGCTACACTGCATAACACAGAAATTAATACTCTCAAGACATCTTGTCCAATTCTAAATTGTGCAATAAACATGCAAAAACCTTAGCTACCTTAGCTAAAAAGCAGCAGTCCCAGGAGATTTTGCATGTTCTGTAGCACAAGACTACATCTTATTCTAAGAGTGCACCCCATTTTCTATTGGAAAGAAACCACTACAGTGATAGAAATAATGCAGCAGTATGGGGGAAAAATCCTTCTGCATATTCAAAACTCAGTCTTCCAACATGTCTGTCCTGTCATTACTGCATTAGCACCACACTTCATCAATACCAAGAGTCAGTGCAGTCAAAACATTAACACCATTTTTTAGTGTGTTGTAAAAATAAAATAAGTGCCAAGAAAAGTCATAAGGGAAGTCTCCTTCTTCTGGACAATCATGTCTTAGTGACTGCCCAAACTGCATTTCCTGGGAAGGAGCCCCAGGAGGAAGGGAGGGTGCAGCCATCCACCCTGTGCTGTCTGTGACTACGAGCACTGGGGGAGAGGCAAGCTCAAAGTGCTCTACAGGAGCTCAGATCACCGGGGCCTTCCAAGTCTGAGTTCAGCTCAGGGCTGTGGGTTCTCTGCTCAGTCTGTGCAGGAGGATGAGCTCAAGAAGAGGCAAGCAAAAGCATTAAAGCATTCCTTGCTTTAATGCATGTGTGTGTAGTACACACTGACAGACAGTAATCACTGTCAGGAATATGTCAGGAAGAAAACAGAGTAACTTGGCTTCATGAGCTCACTACACAAATAGGTGGTCCATGTCAGTCCACCCATTCCTGCACAAATTGTCAAAGTAAGAAATCATGATGAGAGATCAATTTAACTCAATAACCAGTACTGTCAGAGTTCCTGTTATTGATGAAATTTGAGCTGGAATTAGCATTTGGAATATTACAAAACATCTTTCCCTTGAAGGATCTTTTGATATCTCTTCTGCACTACCTATTATATGGCTGTGGTAATCAAAGCAGATGACACACGAAAACCTCTATTGAAGGTAAGAGAAGAAAAACGAATATATGAGATTAAGACTACAGAACAGTGAATCCGACACTAGGAACTTTTAAGCAAATAAACTTTCAATCCCTTAGCAGCTGTTTTTACACCTCGTATGTCACATACATAAAATATTTTGGACTCTCCATTGGCTTTCATATCCATCCTTCTCTTTCCCCTACCGCACTCCTCCTTCCCACTGCCACGGAAGTGCTGCACCACAAAACAGCCTCAGACAAGCATCTCAGGCTACAAAACCAAGCTCCCCAGAGGAAGAAGAACTCTTGTTCTTAACTGCCAGCCACAGCTATTACCAGAAGTTTTCTTCTACTTTACATCAAATAAGCACTGAGCCATTCAAGAATGAATTGACACTGATTTCCAGGAGCTGTTTAACAACAGAGAGCTTTTAAAGCCACATAGCAAAGTTGGAGTTTAATCTACTATACACACAAAGGAACATGAATAGAGGCAGGAGGCTCAAATAAAACACTGTACTGATACATAAGCACAGTTTTAAAATACTGATGCAATCTGCTTACCACCCTCGTGGTACTAGTATTGTGCAGATTACTTATTTAACATCTCCCAACAGCAGGATGCAAAATGAAATTATAGACTAAAACTAACTTGAAATTTTTGATTTTAAATTTAAACATATGTAAAGACTGCTCCATGAAAGAAGTTAAAAATATTTCTGTTATAACTTAGAAGCTGAACTTCTAGAAATTTTATGCAGGACTGGCTGTTATCAAGAATTTCATGAGCAGATTTCTATATTGTTAACTTACACTGGTGCTGTAATTCAAAATAATTGCATAAAGGGTGAACAAGCAGAAAAATTAAGGAAAAAATATAGAGGGAGGAATCTTTAATAGAAATTCTGTAGCTAACCATAAATCATTCTTTTTGTACAGCTGACTGAAGCTTTTATGTGGAGTGTATATATCACACAGAGGTGATAAAACAATTCCAGAGAAATCAAACTGCAATTTAAAGTAGTTTCTACAGAGGGAGCCAACAACTCAAGGAACTGATTAAGAAAACATTCCAGATCAGCACAGAGTTCTTCCCAACCATCAAGCTCATTCCTTACATTTACAAATTCCTCAAATATCCACAGCACATCATCCAGATTGTTACTCTACAGAATTCCCAAGTACTTAATGGAAATTTAATTAAAGAAGTGTTTAATTACATGTCATATAAATAGAGTCAATATAAACAGAATTTTGTGTGCTTTGGGAGAAAGTGGCAATTTAAGAGACTACTCATTCTAAATTACTATTTATTCATTAGAAAGAGAAGTTTAGGAGTTTCTTCTGTAAAAATTCTAAAAATATTTGATTTTGTAAACATGAGTATCAGTTACACAGCAGAGATTTTTATCGACATTTTCAGACAAAACTCTACACCAGGAAACAGGTCAATATGATACTGGGTCTAAACAAAAGTGAGGAAGAAATCTAAAATAAAGCCGTGTAAAGGTGCGAGCTGGCAAATTTTTTCATGAATCTGGGCACTTTATTATAACTGCTATAACAGTTCTCCACATTAATTCATTGCCAAATCATATTTCATGATATATTTTAATCCACTCAAATGTAATTACAAGTGAGGTAGATCATATCAAGTAACTCAACAGCTGTGACAGGTTCATATATCACCTCATCCATACAAATCACTTGTATTGTCAGCATATGTTGAGAAGGCCAACAAAAGACTTAAAGCTTCATATTTCTGATATTTTAATCTGTCTTCCCCCTGCTTCCACAAACAATTTTTTACCCTCTTGTTCAGCTTTAGGGGGAAAGAAGACGATTAAAAGCCGAAGGTATTTTAGAGAGATTCAAGCCCCAGAGGACAAACGCTAAACGCAGCGCAAGGGAAGGATTTCTGCGGGTGTTGCCGAGGATAACCTGCCCCCTCTAGCGGCACAGAACGCTCGGCTGTTTCCGAGAGCCTTCGCCGGGCAGTGCCATCCCCTCGGTGACCTCGGGTTCATTGTCCCTCCCTGCAGGCTGAACTATCAGTGACACACGGCTGCGCTCTGATTGTGCTTGGGGTCGAGTCCCTTAGCGGCTGTACTGAAATACTGTGACAGACAGCGATAGACACAGGGTAGCCCCCCCTCGCCCCAAATACAAGGAAACTGCCCAGGTTCCTGTGACCTGGTTCTAATCCCTTAAACATCCTCCAGCTCTCTAACATACCCAGACTACTTCCAAATCCCTACTGTAGATTCCTCTACTTTCCCCCAAGCATCAGGGACAGCACCCTCCACCCTCCATGAGGTACATTCAGAGGTTGATTGAGGTGGGGAAGGAGTAGGTATTGCCAGCTAAATTCTGGAAAGAATGCATATATGCACCAACTTAATAGCTTTAGTGCTAATAAATTCCTGTTAGATAAAAAAAAGTGTACACAAAATAAAAAGACAAATTTAGAAGGCTGCTACAATTGAAGTGAATTGAAAGTAGGCAAAGAAAAGGTGATCTTTCATACCTAAATGCTTAAAATAGAAGTTAAGCATGATGCCATGCCTGTAAACCAACGCCAGTCTTAGTGGCTGTACTTATCTCTCTAGATAACAAACTCAAGGACTAAAGGATCAAGCCAAGTCAGGATAGCAGGCTCAGTTACCTTTGGAGATAAGGAATTCATTACTGAACAAATTTACATTTTTATGAACAACAGCTATACAGAAGTATCTCTGAGAAACTGAAGGGCATCTGACAGTCAGAGAAATCACCATGATGGATTTTAGATGAAGAATGCCAAAAGAAGTCTCCTTTACTACTAGGGAAGACAATATAAAAGCTGCTGACATTTCAAAGACTGAAAGATAAATTATTTTAGGTAGGAGGATTTTGGCACTGAACAGTAACATGTAGAGACTAACTTTGACTTAAAAACATTACAACAGGGTCAGGAGAATACCCTAATTATAAGGGCATTGTACCTGAGAATAAGTTTATAACCACATCAGTACCAATTACCCTAGTGGTAAGCTGTCTTGCATGTTTCCTAGAGCTGGCTTTTTTTTTTTAAATATGAAAGTCTACTTAAACATCAAAAGAAGTTAATGAAGTGTCTAACAACTCATCTCTAAGTTAAATCAGAGAATTTAGCTTGAAGGACTGGAAGTTCAACGATGTGCAATCTGTTGTGCCCACGTGGTCCAAGGAGAAGAGCACACAGCAACAGAAAAGTTCCAAAGGTCTCTCCTGAAAACAACGTGACACTGACCTACAGGCGTTCTTCCCTGGTCAAGTATCCGGTGACATTCGAGATGACAAGATCAGTGGCAAGAGCATGTTCAACCTCTTTCATTATACCCAATAACATATAAATCATCTCAGGACCTAATGCAGTGTGTACAACAAAATACCACAGAAGAGTTTCTGTTGCAGCTGATCCATCTAAATCTCGTGCTTTACTGATTTTTCTGTATTAGTCAAAATTTAATAAAGAATTACTTTAATAAAATCAGTTCAACCCTCCGTTTTGAAGTGACTATGCTGTAAACATATCACTAACAAACATGTAATTAACTAATATGCAATATACCTAAAATAAAAAGCTGAAAGATGACTTAACTACTTCAAATGAAATATCTCACATCAAAAGGTTCCATTTAATCAGTATCTATTGAACAAATAAAGCTCGTGTACACAGTACAACTTGTACTGTCCAAAATACAGACCTGTGTATGATTTACCTTGTGTTTAACCCCTCTGCATGCTAGTACTTTTAACAATTCTAGCTCACAGCATCCAAAATGGGTTAATGGGTTAATCATACCTATGCTGTCCAGAAGGGTATCATTAGAGAGTGTCCTCTGCCTAAAACCAGTCTTCATCTACTCAAAGGCAACTGCTGTTGCCTGCCTTTCACCTGGAGCTCAAGCGGTTTTAATGTCACAAGTACATTACCATGATGGACTAACTTAATGTCCTTTTCCATCCTCAGTAAGAGCATGGGACATTTGGTTAGTAATTCAACCCCTAAGGCTTTTGGGAAAAAAATCTTTTTCCAGAGGAATTAAATCCTCATTACCAGAATATATTTTTACAGCTTGAGATCTGTGAATTTACTAAAAACATCCAAACATTTAACACAGGAAAATTTGACAGCTGTAGATGTGAATTCATCTGAAACAGGTACATGATCTTACACAAGCATAAACAGCAAAAGTCTTTTGGGTATATCATGAAATAATGCAAAATAAAACTGATGTAATAATGGAAACAGGTAGTTACGTGCAAGAGCCTAAAGTTTAAAATAGTAAGGGAAAAAAAGGGGTGTTCTTTTTTATATCTAAGCATGCAGAAGAACACAAAAGGGACCAAATTGCCCACTATCTCTACCCTGAAAACAAGAAAAGTCAAAGTAATCCTACGGATCTGTATCTAATTTGGAAATGAACACAGATATTTAGGACGAACATTTAAATGGGGCATTTAAATTGCATTAGTACCAACTGCAGTTAATAAGAATAAAATAAGAAGAATTTTTAAGAGAAATTAATTTTAAAAGATTTTTAAATCTCTTTTTGCAATAGTTAGTCTTCAGACAAACTTTGCAATTTACAGAAGGCAGTACTAAAGAGCAAAAGCTAACATTTTTGCTTCAGGTATTTAACAATGAGACATGTATATACATTAAACAGTATATATGTAACATGCATGTATATCACCACATAAAAGCTTACAGTTCTTTGTGCTTGTCCTCTGCCAAGATTTGGTCATTTGGCTTCAGCCCATACCTTGGGGAAAAAAAAAGAAAGAAAAAAGACAAAGCAGTTACTCACATGATAATATGGCCATAAAACGTAGGCTTATAGTTTCAAATTATTAAACTATGTGTTTGTCAATTCAGACACCTCAAGTATTGCAAAGACAGCCACAAAACTTTCTAAAAACTTGTTATGTGTTTGGCAAAGTAAACTTAACATCACACAAAATTTTGCTTTATATCATAGCTTCAAAGTCTACTAGATATTTTGACTAAAAATCACTGCACTTCAGACCATGAACCATACATCGATTTCATAATTTGAATCTGACAAAACATGAAAGGAGGAATTACAGACAGTAGAAACACTAAATGTGGCTGTAGTGTTTCTCCCTGTACCAAATAAAACTATTAAAATAAATACTAAAATAATCCTGTAGAAAAAACATACTTTAACAACAGGCTATTTAGGAAAACTTCCGCAGTCCATACAAGCAATTTCTGATAAAAGTGAGTGCTTGAGAGAAAGAAACTTTCATTGCTAGCTTAACCTAATAGTTGATTTAGCAGAACAGGTTGCCAACACTGCCTGATGAGAGGGAAAAAAGAATGCAGTCTCTGCCAGGACAGCCAGCCATGCTGCAGCCTGCACTGTCACTCACTGTGCAAAACCCTTAAGGAGCAACCTCACTTTTGTTCTGCCTCACAGGAAAATCACCTGACATCTCAAAATAAATTGCTGTAGTATTCTGTGGGGTTTGGGCTTTTTCTCTTGGATTTGGTGGGGTTTTTGGTTGATTGGTTTGTAAGACCAATTCATAATGTAAGCAGCTAGAAGCCAAGCATCCATTGGACAACTCTGCAAACAGCTGTGTGCTCACACTGCAGAAGGTTCCCACTGTCCCCTCGTCCTCTGTTTTTGTTCCTTGCTCTAGACAACTGTAGAACTATGGGTTATTCCTCCTGAGGAAAGATTCTGGTCACCAACATCTACACTCAAGCTATCTTGCAAAATGATTTTTGTCTATAACAAATAGGCAAAATATCCTTTCTCTATTCCTTACAGCATTTTCTGATGATACTCTCTGAAACTCGTATTTTCAGCATCCATTTAAAATGCAAGCACTGATGCTGGACACATTCTCAAGCTCACTAGTGCTCACTGCATTCAGACATACAAGACACTGACTGGTTTTTATTGTTGACAAATGCAGAGTCCGCCCCAGGTTATTTGCCACAGTATCAAGCTGACTTGAATCCATTTATCCACTTTGCTGCTAAATCCTTGGTGCAGACACTCCTGATCAGGATACAGTGCAGCTCACCCATGTTCTCCTCCAAATGCAGGGCTCACGTTTAACTCAGGGTAAGCAGTGCTTTCTGTACAGATGCAGGTCACTTGTTTTAATTGCCCAATTTCCTTCATACTTTACCATCCTGTCCATCTTTAAGACACCAATTCTTACTGTTATGATCTTACATTTACTTCCAAGTTAATGTTTTCTGTAATCAACAGTATCAGGCTCTTTTTCTTACATGAAAAAGTGTCTAGCCTAATACCAGTCTCTTCATAATAGTGCTTCACCTCTGCAATATCTCCATTTGTCATGTCTCAATAAGCATTTCACTGATAGCAAATACTCATGTATCAGAGGAAATGCAAGGAGTTACCAGGAAATTCTAAAAGGAACATCTTTCAGAAATGAAAGGACACTATCTCTTCTTATGAAACTTGCAATCTGATTTAAAATTAAATCAGGTCTTTGTCCAAAGCATTTATCTGTTATAGACAGATATACTAATATGCAATCCATTTTGCAAATGGAGATCATTTTGCCCATTAACAAATATATCCACACAAAGTCACATACATTCTTCACTAAAAATTAGCTGTGTGATTTTCCTCTACCAGCAGTCAGACTACTTCAGCTTCAACTGAATAAAATTTTCTCTGCTGAGAAATAAAATCTATCTTTGAGCTTTTCCAAGCTTCCAGAATCCTTGTTACTACACTTTTTTTTAAACCATAATTTTACCCTCAAAGTTATTTAGAGGGGAAAAAACCCAAATAAATAAAACCTGTCTCTACTTATTCAGCCTAGTAAGTCAGCTACTGCAGAAATCATGTAACATATGGGGAATGCTGTTCAAGAGATATGTGATTCTGGGCTATGTTACTGACATACCACAGCGGCTGGGAGGGACACAGTTGCTACTCCTAAGGTTTGTAGAATGGTTCTTTTAGTGAACTTCAGCTTACACAATCTTTTTCATCACCACCTTCTTTAACCACGACAACAGGTTTTTTAAAATATTCATCCTTGATCCCTAAAGACATTGCTTTGATAGCAAGCTGTCAAAGAAAACTTCCCACGAAGGGACATGCTTGTAGAGTGCAAACTGTTATGAGTACTTGATGCATTAAGATGTATATTATATTTCATACACAGCTGCTGAACTATTTAACAAATTTAAATGTGCAACTAGCACAGTGAGCAGCTTACATAACATTTTCCCATTGTGCTTTACAGGCAAGATTGGTAAGCACCAGTTGGGTCTTCCTAACTGATGAAGATTAGATTTGTCAGAATTTCTCTAAAAAACATTTAGGAGCTAACAATAAGTGCAAAATTGACACTAAAGATAAGCAGTCAAAAATTTAAAATAAGGACATCTAAACACTCTAAGCAACCAGAACAACAAATTGGGTATATATTATAGATTTAATTGCCTGATATTAAATTAGTGAGTAGAAGAGAAGCATATATGCATGGAAGTAAGCAAAGGAATGATCACAACTTCATTTTTATCTACCCTGAAATTCGAAGTTCAACACATCCTAGAACACAAAATAATTATTATTCTTTTCAACTATGTAGTACCAAACTGTGATAGTTTCAAAATGTTGATAGTCTCTTCAGCACTGCTCGAGGTCCTATTCTAAAAAAGGCAACTTAAGGGTAAAAACATGCAAAAGGGTCTACAGCCAGACTGTAGGTAAGTGTCAAAATACGCTGCACTACCTTTCAAAAATGATACATTTAGGTGCTTTGATTTGTCCTTCACCAAGATTTTGTCTATTGGAAGAGCAGTGCGTGTTCAGACAGCTCCCTGAGAACGGCAGCTGTCCCCGAAGCCGGGCAGCAGAGGGTGGGAGTGCAGCACTGAGCACAGCGCACAGCAGCGGCACACACCCGGCCCCGGAGCAGCACAGCTGTGCCTCTGACAGCCACAGCTCCCTGCAGCCCGGGCAAAGCCTCCTGCTCCGACAGCAGCTGCCTCCCCAAAGCCGGCTCCTTAGAAAGCTTCCAGAGCCACAGCAGCTTCGTTTAACCTCTAGCTGTCATCGTACCATGGCCACTCCAATATACCGTATTCTAACCGATGTTCAAGTGTCCTAGCTACAGACAGTTGCCAACAGAAATTATAATTCTATCATGCATCGCTAATGACAGCTTAAATTTTAAGTTTCACAGTGCTATACATTACCTTTTCCAGTGTCAAGATAATTCTTTCAGACAGTATTCTTTCTGACCTTACAAAAAGACATGTTTACACATTGAATTTAACAGGACAAATGAGCAATCTCACGTGTCTGTATTTCATCACAAAACAAAGGCACAACTAATTATAAATTCACAACTACAGAAATCTCAAATGTTTTTCCTCTCCACAAGCCTGGAAATAAAGTAACAGATCCAGACTAAAACATTATTGCAGGCATTCTGAGGACATGGTATTGGGGAGTTAGATGGTGTTGAGGAAATTTGCTCTAAGTATGTCTAAATATACTCTCTGAAAAAAATGCCAAGGCCACTTGGAAGAGATCTATTCCAACAGCTAGAAGTACAACTCTGACCAGTACATTCTATTTGGTTACAGTATTAAGAAAAGGTGCTATATTCTTCACTTCTTCAAATACATGACTTGCCTAGCATTCACCTGTGAGTTTATCATCCCAATTTCAATTTCTGCAGAAATGTATCATTTTTATTATATGTCTGTATTGCATTTTTTTAAGCATACCAGAACTTTCAAGTTCAACTTCTGCAATACATTTCAAAGATCCTTCTGAAATAGTAATCCTGCAACTCCAGGATTTTTTATTTCCCAGTTCCTAATACAAGACAGAATGAAAATTCATGTACTGGGACAGTAGTGAGCATTTCTACTGTAATATTTTTATGTAACAAACAGCCATAAGACACAGTTCCCCTCAGGCTGCATCCAATTTCACAAAGCCTTAACCAAATTAAAAAGAAAACACAGCCTGCACAAAATATGCACTGCTGATAAAACTCCAAACATATACCAAGTAAAGATCTACTCTACCAAAAATTTCCTAAAAAGATGGCAAAGTTCACCTGTTTATAAGCCCAAAATGAAAATGGTGATGAGCAAACAGGTTTAAAAAATGGCAATAGAGCTTCATAGCTTGAAAACCAAGTCACCTTTCAAAATTCCTGACTTGAATCCACCAATCTAAGCAAAACCTTCTATAGAAACAGTAAGTAATAATTGCACAGGTATCAAAATTAAAATCAGCACATACGTGCTGCTTGGGCCAGAAGAGCCAAGATGAAATGTAGACCACCCACAAGCATGTATGAAAAACTGCATATGTATGACAGTAATATTCTGATCCCTATTTTCAAGGGAAAAACAAGACACTAGAGATAAAAGTATTTTTCTGCATTGACCATCAATATGAGTAGTCAGCAAAAAACCCCTATATTTATACTATTTCCATGATACAAAGCTGGGACAGTAAAGCATTCCAGGAAGACCTAAATATGTCTCTGCACAGACATCCCTCTGCTTTGGCTGATGTACAAATAAATACAAACTTCTTGCCTCAGTACACACCTCTGACTAACCTTGTTCACCTTTAAATGCACTTGGGCTTTGCTATTCCATAAGCTTATTGTATTTGACATGCTTTGCTGCACTTACTGCTTTAAGTATTCCCCAGATTGATAAAAAATTAAATACATGAAAAGGCAGATTTCCAACGTGTTCTTTGAACTTTGCAGAAAAGTCATCAAAAAAGGAACAGAGTGTGATTTCTCCATCAGACACCTACCACACATTGGTTGCATTAACTGGACAAGACAAGTAGATTTTATTTATACCAGGCTATGCTTCATCAATAAAAGAGGAAACCTTTGAAGACAGAGCTCTGCAGAAGCCTTTCTTCATAAATTTTCAAAGTAGTCATTGAAGAACCTTAAGGATTTCCCTATAGTCTTATTGTATTTCAGATAATCTAAAGAAGGTTGCATAAGAATGATTCAGCAATTGTGTTACTTCAACTTCCAAGTGATGTTAAGACTACCTTCACTAGTCTAAAAAAAAAAGGAAACACAGTCCTTTTTAATTTTTTTTTTTAATTATTAATCTTGTCAAAACCAGAACAAGGCATCTTTGGGACATTGTGTCTGCAGGTCCTTTTTCACTGTATATTGACTGATTTCTCTGCAGTTCTCACACCCCACGAGATCATTCAGGTCAAACACAGCTCAGTGTGAACCTGCCACAGCGGTGCATCCTCAGGAGCATTTACAGGCCAATGCCCACAGCAAGCCCAGCTCACAAGACATTTCTAACGCGTTGCATTTATGGGGGATGGGTACAGCAGCTCTGCCTCCTTCTCAAGCTCCATCTGCAATTTATCAGGCAGAACAAGTAATGCTGCCCTAAGTGCTAACTCCATTTCTTCTGACTTGATACAGAGATCAAAAAGTAGTAAGGAAACTACATTTCCTACAGTAGTAAAATAGAACTTGAAGTATTTCTGCGTTTTTGACAAGGATGCAGCTGCTTAGAAATTTGAGTTAAATCTAATGTAGCCTTACCTTCCCATTAGCCAAATAATCTTTTCCATGCACACAAATACAGTGTGAGAACCATGACTTGTATATGTTTGGATCATTACTTTGAGCTTGCTAAACCAGATTCTAGGCCTGTGAATTTTCCAAATCCAGACGGAAACAAAATAATTCAGAATCCAGACCATATCTGATATGTAAATTCAGCAGCCCAATTCATCATGGACCAGATGAAACTAGCTAAACAAAACTGAAATTTTCTGTGACTGGCAGATACAAGGACCTTCGTCCAAATATTTAAGGCATGTTTGTTTCCACCATTAAAAAAAAGACAAACCCCAACAGTAAAGGCCTTTGATTTATGTTCTGGAAGTCCCACTGTCTTGCCTGACTTGTGCTGTTTTTAGTCCACCAGTTTAATACGTTTACTTTGGTTTTTTCCCTGTAGATTCCATTGTTGCTTAGTCTCCCAGCTTCACCATCTGAAATGCACCACACTCTCCATTTCATCAAACTTTCTCCCCCTCTTTAGCCTCTGTCTCAGTCTGTAACAGGGCAGCAGGTCCTCCCTATCTTTTCACATTCGTTCTTGGCCTTAAGTTGACAGCAAAACAGAGACCTTTCCTACACTAATTCCTGGGTTCAGTGACAGCTCCTTATTTACTGTTACTTAGGGATGGTCTTGTAACAGGTTAGACCATTGTAGAAAAAATCCTTACTGAATAGAGACTGCTTTGTTGACAAATATAAAAGTCCAGATTGCCATCCCTGAAAAACTGAAAGATTAAAGATGGACTGTATGACAGCAATAAAACCCCAAAGAAAGCCTGCTTCCAGAAACAAATCCTAAGTTTTGTCAGAGTCCACTTATACCAACAAAAGAGGGAATTGCTTAAAACACCTTTTAGACATTTGGAAAATAGAACTGTGAGAGAATGCATAAATCAGATTGAGTTCAGCACGGATCAGTGCCAGACCCAACACTATGCCACACATGTAGGAGTGATCTAGTGTTAAGGACAGAAGCTACTGATGAAATCCACGGATGGCAGCAGACTGGCACGGGTATGTCACAACAACAGAGCATTCTAGCAGACTGTAAGACTTCAAAACACTAACACATGTGAAGCCAAATACGTAAATTTAAAGCATAAAAATTTGGGTGGGGCAAAGGCATCCCACAGAGTAGTACCTTGGAGAGAGGAAAAATGAGGTGTTATGAACAACTAATTCAACCTGGGCTTCCAACTCACACCAAGCATTTAAGAGAACAATGAGCTACTACAGAAAGAGGAACAAGCAAACAAACAAAACAAAAATTAGCAAAAAGACCCCAGAGTGAGCTGTCAGCCTCACTCATCATTTCATTTTCTTCCACTGTCAAACAGAAAAACTTGTAGCTAAAGTGTTCGGCTTCAGAAGAAGAAATGTAGTGGTAGTGGTAAGGAGACTTAAAAAATAGCAACAAAAAGTTAAGATATTTCTATCTTAACTTTCTATAGAATGTAGAAAATAAATTACTTCAGAGAAAATAAATTACTTCCTATTTAATAGGAAATAGATTGCTTCATAGTTATCAATGACAAAAAATCAAGTTTGGTTTGGGAAAAGGCATGTACATTGACGGGCAGAGAATTACACTGCTTAACTAAATAAAAGTATACTTAGGGAAAAAATTAACTGCAACTCAATCCACAGGTACTGGGCACTTCATTTAAAAAAAATCCAGACATTACACCATGCTATGGGAATAGACATGTCAGGGCTGAGAGACTGAAGGACCATCTTGGAGAACACACGGAACAAATTTCCTGTGTTTTCCTTTTTACTCAGTTCCTGTCCACTATTATGACTGGAGTCTTCTTTCGCTGCATCACTCCCCATACAAACCTCTCTTTTGCAGAAAAAAACCCTGGAATTTCTGAGTGAAAGGGATTCAAAAAATACTAGCAGAACTTTTTTTAACACATTACTTAGTATTAAGGATGGATTTAAATGTCAACACAGAATTAGCTTAAAATGACACTTCCGAAACCTAAAAGAAATACAGTTATTCATGTCATAAATTAAAGCATTTGTTTCCCTCATTTAATGCATGGATGTGATCACTACTTTAAATATAAAAATTAGTAGGTATTTTTTTTCTCATGTTCTTTTCTCTCACCCTTGGTCAATATTTTCCTAGTTCTTTCTGAATTATTCAGTGTAATAAGGTAAGACGCCCCACTGATAATATGGTTGGAAATCAGGACTTTAATCAGCTATTAATATTGTAAGACAGATTTAAAGGGCTTTTGAAATTGAAGTCAAAACAATAATAGGTTTAAATGATTAAAAGGGATTAAGAAAGCCAGGAAAGTTCAAAGCCTGTTAATCACCAGACTGTGAAAAACTATGATCATTAAATAGGGTCAGCCCTATCACTCTGGACTTAAGCATATAGAAGTGGCCTTGTCAAAACAGTTTCCTTAACTACAAACCAGGGAGCTAAAAATTTAAGACAGCTAAACACTCGCTGTATACAGACATAGGAAAATGTTTTTTCAGTCATAATTTTTTAAATATCTGACCACAAGTACCTTTTTAAAAGCTGTACGCATTCTACATTTTTTTAAAATTTGGTACTTAGAATTCTAGACTCATTGCACCAGTAGAAATACATTTTGTTGACCTTCAGGAACTTTATCAAGGAATAAAATATTAATTAAATTTCTGCAAAACTACAGATATTCTCCTTACAGACTGAACACTTAACATATTCCACTACTATTATTCCTTTGAGCCTTGAATGTTTAAGCCACTTCATTAGTTTCCCCTGTTCTTTTTGCACTGTTCCTGCTCTGAAATTATCATCTAACATTTACATACCTATTTTCTTCAACCAGAAACAAATACTCATTTGCAGTTTAATTGATTTTGATTATAAATACAAACCAGTTTCCACAATCATGTGGCAAAGTTTTATTTGCATAAAACTTACTGAAAAACACCAACTAAAGTATCATGTACATAATTTAACTGAACGGCTCCTTTTCCTATTTACCCACAATTATTTGTTATTATCACTTTCAAATTTATTGTTCAGACCAACTCCTACCAGTTCTACAACAGATCCTATCACTAGTACTGAAAATCCCCAAATGCTTCCCCTGCCCCATGAGGAGCTCTGCTTTGAGAATTTTACATATATATGCACACACATATACCTAATTCAGAGAAGGCACAGTAGTGTGGTTGTTCATGTGACCCCCAGATTGATATATTTCTTTTAAATATTGATGATTCCTTCTAAATAAAGACTAACTGTTTGCCATATATGAATAGCACTGCCAGCTACTCAATTTACACTTGAAAACAAACTCTTTGTCACCTTCTCAGAGAAGGCAGACTTACAGAAAGGCATCAGGATGAACTTCAACTGGCTCTACATCTACAATAAAATACAGGTTAATACTCTGGACACACTAACAAAGGTAGTAACATTACACTGCTGCAAACATAAGACCATGCTGGGCTCCATTAACACAAAGTACATTTCATAACTGAATTACAACTCTGTCCCCATACCAGATCTGTTCTATTTCCATCTCCAAAAAGAACAATGAAAACAGAATCTCTAAAATACAATTATTTTAGCATCTCTAATACAAAGAAATAAATGCCACATCAATAAAAATCAATTAACACAGAGCAAAAGACATTTATTTGTCAGTGAAGACCTCACAAATCACAGTATTACCCAGAATATTACCTTCAAGAAACAGAATCCTCCAAAAGGAAGGAACTGAAAGTTCTGAGGCTGTATTGAATCTTGATTGATATTAAATATTTAACTGTCTTCCAAATGCTAAGAATTGACCTTGTCATCTTTCATAGGGAGACACAGAAAAAGACTGGCGTATCCCATTTAATAAAATCCACATTGCTCCCATTTAGAAATTACAAGGAAACTAACAGCAAGCCTTACGTATCAGTTAAAACCTCTCATTTCTTTAAAAAATATAGTTTAAAATGTATTTTATTTTCCTGTTAGACAACTTTATCGATGTGTTTCTGCTTGTGACAGGCTGGGCTGAAGTACTAATTTCATATTACTGCAACCTAAATGAATCTCAGTGCTGTCTAAAAGCTGCATCTCTCTCACCACCTGTCTCTGCACCCAAGGGCTTACTACAGGACAGTCCAGCTTACCTTAACTTGAACAGATAATTGCCAGGGAGTTCATGTACCTTAATTTGCCTTCTCTACAGATTATTTTTAACAATGTTTAGGGCAAACAGAAAGCTACTGACGAATGTTACAGCTACTGCAAAATTTCAGCCATGCTGAAAGAACATATCCAAGCCATTAAAGTCATCAGCTTTCTAAGAAAAAGTAGCATATGGAAAATGGCAGAGAACGCTTTTATTTTACTGCACTGAAAATTTTGATTTTATCCTGAAAAATGAATGAGCAATACCAAGATGGAGATTTAGAGAAGTGTTCTCGAGAGATTAAGTCCTTGCTCTGCTGCCACTGGGGCATACCGAGAACTGCAATTACTGCTTCTGGGAAGAACTGTTCCTCCCTTTTGCCTCAAGACATCGCCACTGCTTAGGACATTAACTCTTCACCCACAGTGGAACCTGCAACGTCAAGTCCAGACACGCAAGGGTCTGGCAGAGGACAAAGACACTGACTGAGGTATTTGGACAATTCCTGTCACTTTAGGCCCAGATGAGCGTTTTGTCTCAGCACTGGTTGTAGAATTACATACAGAACTAAACATGTCCTGACAGTTCTGTTTAGAACTTTGGCTGTTGTTTAACACTGCCCCATATAACATCACAAGCACATTTCAAAACAGCCTCAATGAAACACACTGGAACACACACTCCAAAAGTGGGAGTTATTGCAATCAGATTTGGGGAAAGGTCTTTGATCTCTTTTCTATACAGTAACTCTACAAAATAAATCGTCAGGAGACATGTGAGATTCTGTAACAATGGGAAATCAGGGAAGAATTAATGGCAGAAATCAGAAGTTAAATGTGTAACTTTAGTTCTTGTCTTGATGCAGAACAGATAAGGCATGCTAGCCTGAAACCACACAGGACACCTGGCCTAATTTAATATTCACAGGTGAGACTGCATGCAGCCTTTACCAGTCTGGAAGTGAATTTGGGTATAGCTTCATTCCTAATGAAGGAAATTCACTGTACACTCCAGACTACAGTGACAGCCTAACGTTACACTAATCTATATTACCTACCTTCCAACCAGTGGGAAGTTTCTGGTACTTAAAAAGAATAAAACCCAGCCTCAAGACTGAAGAAATAAATAGCTTCAATAATACAAGAACTGAAGAAATGTTTGTGGTATGGTTTGTATTTCTGTGTCTTCATGCTACTGTTCCCTTGTTACAGCTTATCATGTTAGACAGTCATGCTCCCCTTCCCACTCTGTCCCATGCACCTCACATTCCTACACTGAAACTGAATCACTCTTGCTGTAACAAAACAAGGGAAGAAACACAAGGAAAAAAAATCATGGAACAATCTGCTAAAATAATCACCAAAAATTGTTTAGCCACTGCTGCCCCATATTCATGTGCCATAAACCCACAAGTTTCAAATAGAATTAAAAAATGAAAATAATTTGTATGCTAACACATTGAAGAGAGGAATCAAGGGTTTGTAAAATGAAAATAATCTGTCCCCAGCTCAGCATTTAATCTGAATTCATAAGGGAACTGCAGGCTTCATAATATGCTGGTCTACACCACCACCAGATCTCCTGTAACTTGGAATATTGATGATTCTGCCCTGACAAAAATAACGTAAAACAACACTCAAACAACTAGTTTATCCTCCTCCAGCTCTTGGCTAAGGGAAAACAAGAACACCAGTAATTAAGAGGGAGACTGGCTGCTCCACCCTTTCCCTGTGGCTACAGCAGAGACCACAAGGCCAACACTCCAAAAAGGAACAGCAAAGCACAGAGCAGGCCTGGCAGGGCTCTGTGCTGAAGACCAGAGGCACAGGATCAGGGATCTTCCGTGGCAAAAGCACCTCACAGCTTAGGTTACAGTCACCTGTAAAACTGATGTGGAATCTGCACTTGTTCAGGAATAGCCTGATGGAAGAGCAAGTTACTAAAAAGAAATGTTAACAATTAGTATTTCATTTCAAAAGGAAGGACAAAGTCTCTCTCTTCTTGATTAATGTAACTTGGGAAGAAAACCTGTTGAGATTGCATATTGCCTGACCTGAATGAAGCAAAACTATCAAGTAATAATGATCATTATAATTCACTTAAATATCTAGGCTTTTTAGAAACTGAAATTTTTAGAAAGATGAAGGTATTCCAAGTACCTCAAAAATGTTATCAGTAAAAAGCCATCTTTTCTAAAAGATGACAGATCAATTTCATCTAGAGTAAAAATCCTGAGACTTCATCAAATAGTTGCTAATTTTTCACTGGGCATTTCTATTCTTCAAGTCAACAAGGGACCAACTAGTTTCATGTTATTACTGTAGCAGGAAAATGCCCTTTAATCTGTACTATGCTGTTGAAAATTTTGGGTTGGACAAGTAGAATGGGAATGGAAAACAATATGAAAATCACATCCTACTAATCTGTAATTAAAAAGAATGCCTGAAACCATACACAGAACATGAATCACAATTTTTGTTTACTGTATCCTAAATAAAAAACCGTCTCGTAATCGTGCAATCTGGAAAGTCTAATATGCAAAGTTTCTCAGTACAAACAGCAAGAAACACATTCAAAGAGAAAGTTCTACCACTGCTTTTAAGCTGGATTCCAGTTCTCTATTGACAAGACCCAGCTTTTTCCATGAAAGGTATCTTCAAGGAAGAGTATTTTCATTTAATTTTACTGCCCAGTTAAAACCAGAGATACTTAATTCATCGACCTCCTTCACCTAAAGCTCCTTGTTTGCATTGAAGAGGCAAATAGAACCCATTATTTCATCATTTGCCTTGTAATGCAAGTCACCAAGTTTTGTTAAACAAATTTTCACTTGTAAGCAAAGGGAAAATACAGATAAGCTCTGTTTGTGTGTGTATCTGTCATGTGCTTAAGGTTATTCTAAAGAATACAATTAGTCCGTTAACTAGACATGTTCTACTGACATTCATTAAATCTACAAGTCTTCTGAAGAATGGGAAAAATAAAAGAATAATTCATGATTTATTACTGAACAAATATCTAAGAAAGTGAGAATGTACAATAAAGAGAAGAGTGGAATATTTCCCATTCATGGACATCTTACATTCTATTTTACACGTAAATATGTAGTTACAAGCTCCCCTATAAACACTGCTCAAACCCTGTATACCTGAAAACATCACAGCTCTCCGTGCAATACTGTCACTCCACAAGTAGATTTTTCAAACAGCCTTTTCTGAATGAAGTGTAACTAAAATCTTTCACTCATTTGAAATGTATATTTAACTAAATGCACTAGGAGAAAGCATTAGGGCTGTAGAAAGCTTTAACTATGTTGTCAGGAATACTACCAAATTTATAGACATATTAGTAGGAAGAGGACCTTCTTAAGACAGCTATTGTTACCCTAAGTTTTTGCAAGTAAACATTGGACTTTTGTAACAGTCAGAGGATGCAATTGGGCTCAGCAGCTTCAACTATGCTGTGTTCAAACCTTGAGATCAATTAAATGGACTTCTACAGATACAACTGAAAACACAAGGTAATACAGCCTTCAGCTATTTATCTTCTCTGCCAGATGACCCAATGCAACAGATACTTTCAGGATTAATCTTTCACAAGAATTACTGCAACAGTGGAACACCATGCACCAAATTATCTGCTGCAGGGGGAGGAAAAACACAGGGGCAAATTTTCAGGGAGCAGTTTTAAAGTTTTTACTATGTACTTTCCATACCTTCATCACTGCACAGAACAGTACACACTAATCCAAAACACACAGCACTGCGACAACTACTAGACAGAGAATAACCCTGTCTCAGCCAAAACCCGGACAACAGGTAACAATTCCCAGCTCAAAGCAATACAAAATCCCATTAAGCTCTCCCCAAGGGCTGATGAACAGAATCTAAGGTAACACATTGATGAAACTGAAAGAGCTGCACGTCTGAAGAGGGAAGGGGGCCCCCACTTAAACCTAGCAGCAAAACCCATGTTTGCAGCTTGTGCATTCTTGGATACTGCAGCCTCCTAATACAGAATCACCATTTGTCCTTCTCATTTTTCAAGCTCACTCCAGCATGCGTTTTTGGGGAAGGGTTTGTTTTGCATTGAAGCCAAGTTTGGTGAATAAAGAATCACCTCTGATGGTCTAAAAGCTATTTACACCTTTAGCCACTTTGTAAGAGTTAACGGCATGAACAGCCTTTTGATTTTTTTTTTTTTGCTATGGGATGTTACAAAGGCTTCTGTTAGACAGGAGCAAAGGTAACAAACTGAAAATGTTGAGAATAACACAAGGCACAGTTTATACAGACCAACCTAAATTTAACACAAGTAAGGAGAAGTTTTTCGTCATTGTCAACTGAAGCTGCTTCGCAAACGTTTTCTCAATTGTAATGTACATCTTCTCTTTTATCATGGCAAACACTAAAAAAGCTTCACACAAGAATGTTTAATTTACTAGATGTTAACACTGTTGATCTATTATGAAATAATAATCAACTAACCCATCACCTTCTGCCAGTAGTTTGCAGTGAGGAAAGGTAAAGGATGTTCACACATCCTGGGATCGCCAAGAGTGACCCAACCACTTTCAGTGCTACAGGCAGCACACTGCAGGAGATCAACATCCATACTTGTGAAATTATAGATCACAGTGATAGCACTTCTTCCTTCACTGGGAGATTCTCTTTTCACATAGCAATCATTACCACCACTCCAAAGACTCCAATCATTCTTCCTTTCCTGTTTCTTCAAACCTGTTTTTTCTAGTGAAGAGGAAAAAGAATATAAACCCATTTCTTGATTTAAAGATAGTTTGTATTTATACCAGAGAAGGCAGAGAAGAGAACTAAGGAGCAGATGGTAGAGGGCATGAAAGTTATAAAAATTCCAATCTTTACAAAGCATCCTCAATGAACTTGTGCAAAGATTGCCACAGACCCTAATTTTAAGGGGGAAAAAAGACCTAAAGAGAAAAATACTTGTCCGCAATAGAACTAAAAAGTAATCTCACAGAAACTTGTAATCCTGGACCATGACGGTGATAAAATAGTCAGTCTGCAGGTTATAACTATAATGGAATTTGGCAGCCTGAGTAGTAAACATACCTCAAGTTATGAGATCATGGCTCTGGTCAAGAGCCCAGAAATTAGAGTGAAATACAGCAATATGATTCTTAAAACCTGCTGTGATAAATAGAACATATATCCTAATTTTCTCCTGTATCTCCACTCCTTTTTAAGAGCCTGGGCTGGAGGATATTTACATGCTTGTACAGGTGCTGGCAATTACAGATATTTTCCTTGCCTTCCCTCTGAGGAGATAGGGAAGATACAAGGTTTCACATATTGAGACTTTTCAGGACTGGCACAAGAGTTCTGTCAGTGTCAATTTGCCAACATTGATTCTCTTCTCCTCCTCAGCTCATGGAGCCACAGGCCCAGCAAGAGAAGGTTTATCCATACCATGAACACACATTTCTCAACCACTGAAGCGCACCTGAGGTGACAAGTAATGCCCAGATCTCTACAGCCTAAAAATTAACTATATTCAGTGTCAAAAACTGAATATTTGCAAAACAGAGTGCTCTAGGGAGAGCAGTGAAACACTTGCCATCTCCCAGCTTTCAACAGCAGGACACTGGAGTATTTACAGGAATCAGCAGTACTGAGTTTAGTGTCTTAAAATGTCATTGGCATGTTAATCAGAATTTCTTTGCCCATTTTAGCAGAGTTTAATATATGTAGTGTGAATTAAGTTATTTTTAAACGCCTGTCGCAGTTAGAAGGTAAAAGAATCATTCCTGTTAAATGTGTGAGTACACCAAAAGCTTTAATGAATACCTGTTAGCAAAGTTATTTTCACAGATTAGCATAGCTATAGTTAGCAATTCACCCACAATGTATTCATAATTCTTCTATTACTTTCCCCCTCACACCAAGAAGCTAGCTGCTCTTTGAGCAGGTATCCATATCTTGATAAATTAAACAAAAATACTCTTAGGTAATGGAGCTGATGCAAACTAAAACGAGACCAAAAAACCAAAACAAAACCACATTTCTGATATTTCTTTCATGTAGATACTAAAAAACCCAAGGACATATGGTGGACTATATTTATTTCAAGACTTCCTTCTAGCTCTGTAAACAGAAACTAAAGTGGTTTGTGGTATCACCAGTTCTCAACAGTGCCATCAACATTGCTAACACTTTTCCAGATTGTATCCCTAGGAGTGGCAAGAAATGGGACCAGAAATCACAACTCCATCGAGGCTAAAGCTTTTGTGGCTCAGGTAATGCCAGGCTGCTGACATGGTCCAAAAAGCTCAGATGGGCATGGTGAAGTTCAGCTGTGATATAAATTAAAACTGCCTCTCCTAGGAAAGGCTTAAAGTCTAGGAAGGACTTAAAGCCCTCCAAAACTTGTCAAGAGAGCAAAACACTTTGGAGATTAAACCCAAAGTGTCAGGGTTGTGCTAACCACTCAAACCAAAAGTACCCACCCATCCCTCCAACACTGCTCATTTCCTCAAACCAGCATTACATGGCAGCAAACTGTTTAAAATCTGCAGGGGTAGGACTGCATTATATGTTTATTTTCAGGTTTATTTACAACATGGATTGTAGGCCAATTAAATATTGTTTAAAAGACCACTTTCGATATTTCCTTATGCTGTTTCAATTTGCACTTTCTTAACAGAAGTTACAAAAATAAGCTGTTTACAGGACTTATTTTAATACTGTCGTTTCATTGAAAATATATATTGATTAAACTTGCAACATCAAGTCCTTGATTCTGAACAAAGGTATTTATTCTTAAAACTGACTGTACAAGAGGTGGATAAAGTAACAGAAACACTGTAAAAGTTAAGTGTATAAAATTCTTATGTGTGTTTACCTAAACTTATTTCCCTAAGCTACCTTCTCAAGTCAGAGCCTTGCTGGCCCCATTGAACATTCCCATTCCCACCCAGTAGAAGAGGTGAGAAACAGACTCAAGGTTGTCAAGATACCAAAACTGACACTACATGGCTAGAGATGGGTGCATGTCTTGCTTGACAAGAAAAAAGAGACTACAATGACCAACAATTTCTCTTTCAAATGCTTCACAGTCCTGAAATGTCTGTGTTCTTGCACCTCCCTGCAACATTTGAATAGACAACTTTATTGTAGCAGTTGTTCCACAGCTACATTTTTTATTTTATCTCCCTTGACAAGCGAAGGAAGCGTAGGATCTGATTCCCATTTCAGGAAGAGCTGCAAAAGGTAGTTGGACCTGGAGCAGAAACCAGTAGAAACTCTTGCTGGTTTGTTAAATGGACTCCACTGCATGCACTGACAAACAGGGAGAGGGATCTCAAATCAGGTGAGGGAGAAGGTAAACACGCTCCTCATTTTGAGGTTATTACCAGAGCTCTCACGCTATCAGCAGGCTCCTTGTGAAACTGCTTATGGCCTTCAATAATGCAATACCCCACAAACGCATTCTGGCAGTAAGGAATTGCTCACAGAGCACATGCTGCTCCAGAAGATAACTTAATTTGTCCAACAGTACTCAAACTGGAGTACATAAGACTTCTAATGTTTAAATTAAATTTAATTCTGCACAGGGCATCACATACAGTGAAAAGCACAGTGCACTCCTGAAGGATTTCAGTGCTGCACTAGAGATCCCATCATCTTATTTATGTCAGCAATTTACAAGGATTAGTTGGGGAGAATTGTTGGGTTGGGAGAAGGGCATTATTTATTTTTAGAGACTGGCTTTCAAGTTATTTCAGTGGAAACATGAGGCAGAGAATTACACAAAATTAATTTACTTTTTTGAATATTCAAACCATAGACCTGATTTCTAAAGTTCCAGGTGTTTGAATTTGACACAATCCATTACATTCCTGTATTTTGTTTCCAGCTTACAACACAGAGGCTTTCACTCCAACAAACCTTAAGATGAAACTCGAGTGATGAAATACTGATGACAAATTATTGCTATTAGAAGCTGCAGAACAAAATATTTGTGGCTGACAGTACACATTCAAAAATAAAAACTCTGCATCTGTTCTTTATTTGGTGATGTTGTTTAGTTTTGATGTAATGCTCCCATTACTAATCAAACAAAGAACAATTAAAGAAAAAAACCTAATAACACTGTAAAACTTAAAGAAAAAATTGCAAGCACTCCAAAAGATTGAATCAACTTACAGACCAGAGAAAAAGTGGCAACAACAATAAGTAATGGAGCCCAAGCAGAAAGATTTAAAAGAGCAACAGTATTTTACACCTCTGGAAAAGACAGATCTCTAAGCTGGCTCAAGAACGAGTAAGCTTTATGCCAATTAAGCAATCCAGCAATATGGTTATATGGATGGTAGCATAACAAGAAGGCTTAAGATAACAGACAACCTGATAAGAGGCAGTCCTGTTCCTGACTGATAAACTGGAATATTTTTTTTAAAGGTGTATTTGCACAACTTTTCTTGGTGTGGTACAGAAATGGCCTATTTACCCCATAAAGCTCACTGAGGAAAAGTAGAGTAAAGTAATAGTAAATCAAAAGTAGCACATGAAGATTTGTACAAGAGCTACCTAAATCTTACTGAAATTGATGACTCCTTCCAATTAAAGACTAACAAAGACAGCATGAGGAGACTAGAATAAAATAATTAAAAACCATATGAAAACACTGAAGGCTTTCACAGATACCACCATCACAGTTTCATGTGCAAGAGCAAGAACAATCAAATGACAGATACCATGCTGGCTACTTCCAGCACAAGGCCAGAATCCCAGAGAGGAGCATAAACACAGCATTACACAGCCAGGTAGCCCTCCATTTATTTATAGGCATCATCCTGGAAACAAAACTGACATCTAAAAAAAATACATATATATCAAGGCTTACTTGTCAAGGAAGTCCTTGTCCACAACTGCACAGATATCGAGCAGAGGGTTTCCCATTCCAAACAGGACATTTTCACTGTAAGAGAATCAATTATTTTAAGTTAGCTTTGCACTGGTTTATTGTTCCTAATATATGTAAAGACTTTTTTTAATTAGAGAGAAAAACAAAAAATACACATTTTGCCCAGCACAGTAAACACACAGTGACCTGGCATATACACAGAGTCAAATCTGAGTGAAGTACCATCCTACAGTGATCGCTGATTAATACACAGCCTGCAATAATGAACATATTATTCTGTTAAACTGTCACTTACTCAGATAAAGAATTTAAGCTGCATGCCATGTTTTGGAGTTTTAAAGGATGACATTCAAGTTGTAATACCAAATTTTAGACAGGGGGAGCAATCACACCAGGGTCATAAGAATTTCACTGAACTCAGTTGTTGGGTACAAACAAATAATTAACAATTTAAGTCTGTTCTAATAAACTGAAACAAAGAGACTATGGATTCTGCATTGTCAGCCATTTTAAACAGTGCAGCTGTCTATTGGTAGGTTGGATGTACTTCTCAAGCAACTTGACATTCATTATCATGACTTCTTCCACATAGAAAAAAGATACCAAAAATTCTGTCAACAGTATTTTTGAGAAGGATAGCCTTAACTTTTTTTTTAGATTAATTCAAAAACCATGTGTTACATTTTCCTGAATAGCATATACTTGGGTGATAATGCAGTAAATACCAAAGGATTAGATATGTGGCTTAGTGTCAAGTAGGAGTGAATGCAGCTGCTCTCTAAAACTACATCCAAACCCATCACATTCCTTGCCAAACTAACACCTACTGTCTCCAGCCAGCAAGGCACACCTGTGCTCCGGCTACCAAAGGTTGCTTCAGTGTGACCACCCCGACAGGGTTTGTGTGGCCAGGGTTTGGTAGCCAGGGGGCTACAGGGGTGGCTTCTGTGAGAGGCTGCCAGAAGCTTCCACCATGTCCAGCAGAGCTCCAAGATGGGCATGCTGCTGGCCAAGGCTGGCCCAATTAGAAATGATTGTTAAACCTTGGTGATAACAGAATTAAGAAGGGGGAAAAAAGTTATTGGGCAGATGTAATGAGGCCAGAGAAGAGCAGGGTGAGGACATTTGAGAGGAACAGCTCTGCAGACACCATGGTCAGTGCAGAAGGAGGGGCAGGAGGTGCTGCAGGCACCTGAGCTGAGGTTCCCCTGCAGCCCGTGGTGAAGCAGGATGAGATCCCCCTGCAGCCCATGGAAGAGACCCACACTGGAAAAGGTGGATGCCTGGGAGAAGGCTGGGACCCCACAGGAGGCCCGTGCTGGAGC
Source organism: Prinia subflava (assembly GCF_021018805.1). NCBI lineage: Eukaryota > Metazoa > Chordata > Aves > Passeriformes > Cisticolidae > Prinia > Prinia subflava. The sequence goes on along the minus strand of NC_086255.1, from coordinate 20,705,624 downwards.
CCCCTGGCAGGGACCTGCAGACCCATGGAGAGAAGAGCCCGTGCTGGAGCAGGTTCCCAGGTAGGACTTGTGACCCTGTGAAGGGCCCATGCAGGATGGGAGCAGCCTGCCCTTGAAGGACTGCACTCAGTGGAACATGCTGCACTGTGGAAAACATGATTAATAACCTTGATACTGAGACACAGCAAACCATGCTTTAAGTATCCTAGCTTTTGTAGCTTTCAGGATGGTCCTTTAGAGCCCATCTCACTGTAAATAAAATGTGGAAGAAGCTGCTTCATGAAGATGGAGCCAGAAATCCAGCTCGCTCCTAAATGGGATAGTTAACATCTGCTTAGTAAAAACCTGTAAGACTGACTAAATATTTCAGTCAGCGTGACAAATAGCACAGCACAACCACAAGTTACACCTGGCTAGAAGACAAGAAGAGTGAGAGACAGATGACAGTTCAGAAGACATAAGGATAAAGGGGATTGCAGCTGAAGTCACAAGACAGAACGTTCTCTCCATTGTAAAAGCTAAGTATTGCATAAGTAGTACTATAGGACAATGAATGAAGTCAGAACTTTTCAAGTGTTGAATGCAGATTTGTCCCAAGCTGTATGTTCATGTACTTAGTGTTTACCTGATTCTCACATGCTGCAAAATTCTACACATCAACAGATTTCTAACTACACTTAAGAAAAAAAAAACCAACATATAATGGATAACTTCTGCATAAAACAAGAGCCAGCACTTTAATGGTCAGTGTGCCAGAAAACAGCAGCTGTCTTTAAAAAAAAAGTCTAAAATACAGCTGACATGCTGAGGTCACCACCTATGAAGAAGTTACCACGTTCAATAGAAAAGCAAAATAGAAGCTACCAAACATTCCATGAGCTGTGGGCTACAGAACCTGCAGGTCAATGTGTTCAAAGCAGCACAAGAGCAACTTTGTGCAGGAGCTCTATGAAGCCAGTAACATGCACACAAACTCCTCACATGTCAGCAGCAGCAGGAACTAGAACTTTCAGTGCCATTTATTCCACACTTTACATCACATCTAAGTCCTGCTCATTCCCAAGCCTTTCTTCTCCCACAATATTTTATAATCATCTCCATTCAACTGTTCCAGAGGCTGTATGCAGGGCGCCATTTGGAATTAAGTTTTAAAAGCCAAGGTAGCTATCTTTAGACTAGGAAGTTCAGAAACATTCCACTTAAACTTCTGGGCAAACTCTCCTCCAAATTCAGTATAGTTGTTTCTCACAACTAAATGTAGGACAGCAAAACCTGACAGCATTTTAAACACATAAAACTTTGAGTAGATTAACACTGATTTCTGTGAAGAAATCAAGTTAAGTGCTATAAACTGTTTACCTATTTTTGCAAGTAATTAAACACATAAAATAGCACACACTAAGCTCTAGCTGTGTATCTTCAATTAATATGCATTACTACATTTTTGGTTCTTTCACCTGGGTGTTAGAATTACCTAAGTCCCAAGACACTAAGAACACATAGAAGTCCCAAGAACTTCTATGCTTAAAAATACATATTAATATTCCATTGGAAAAACAAAGAAGAAAAACCCATACACTCCACTTGTACTGGGGACTGGAGTTGTGTCTTTCCTTAACTGTCACTATATTTGACAAAAATACTTTTATAGGCAAAATGGGAAAAGTCTAAACAGTTCCTAAGTTACAAATTTTCAAAAGTCACCAAGCAGATATTTAAGAGGTTGGACTCCATCTCAGAGGTCTTTTCACACACAACCGATTCTATCATCCCCAGTGTGATCAGCATTTTCTAATACCAGCTTTGTGAACCAGTCTGGAAAGTCCTACTGTTAGAGAGGAAGACTTGACTGTATAAATCGTTTGCACGTTCAACCTGACTAACCCAGCACTGGCTACATTTAGTGCGATGCAAATCACCATTACCCTCTTGAGGAGCTGCAAAGTCTCTGCACTGTTATACCATTGCACTTCTTGTGGCACTACATGAGGTACAGCAACTACCTGGCTTCAGTTTGTTTCTCAGTAAAAATAAAAAAAAAGGGGTTTTTAATCTTATATACTCTGTAAAGCCACGTAAGCCTCTGTAAAAGCATAAAATAAAGCAAGTATTTATGATTCTGGAGAACGCTAAATTTACGAGACTTCAGAGCAAAAAACTGAGTTATTAAACTGTTATATTCTCAGCAAGTTGAAGACTTTGAACAGTAGATTTGAACTTTATAGACCTCATGTTTGCTGTTCAGTCACACTGGTCATCTGCAGTGATTAGATTTCAGTGATTATTTCCAACCAACTAGGGATAAAACACAGTGAGGAAGCAGTAATAATTTCCTGAAATTTGAGATTTATATATAGGTTATTTGGGAACACATCTCTGCCACAGACACAGAAGACACTTCTGTAGTCCCCAGCCTCCTTGAGTCTCCCCAGTCCCTTCTCTTTCACTGGAGTACTGGTATCATTCAAAAAGGATGTTCTTGTTTAACCCAACTAACCTACTGCAAAAGAATATCTGGATCACCTCTTCAAGAAGCAGGTGACAGCTCCTTCACCTGCACAAATTAAGTGCATATATCATTGACCACACAGTCAGCATCTGTGTGTGTATATGCACACAGACACACCAAGAGAACATATATGTGAACAGGATACATACCTTTTAACTCTAAACTACAAATAAGATGTTCATACAAATCTAAAAGTTGTTTGGACACAAAAATACACCATCCATCTAGCAGGCAAAACTACAGAACAGTAACTACAGGAAGCGTTGATGTACATCACATTTGCACTCATAACTATTGACAAGGAGCAATGTATTTTGAGTTTGGCTTTTAACTTAGGACCACATGAACTGTGAGTTGCAATTACAAGTTCAAGCAATGTAACTCATTAAGTATGAGTAAATCTTCACCTATTAGGCATTTTGTTCAGACATTACCAAAATGACTGATTTTACACAAATGGCCAGTGTCTCACACCTTACTCTCATCACAAGTGGCAGAAGTAATAAAATGAAACCAAACTGAATAAAAACAAAACAACAAACTCTAACAAATAAAAAAGAACCCACAAAATCAGTACTGAGCTACTCTTGAACCTTTTTCAAGAAGTCAACAAAATTAACTGCAACTGAATGATCTGGAAAGCTGTGTCCAATCTCATGCTCTATTGCTGCAGGCATTTTTTAAAATATGGTCCTGATTCAAGCTGGCTGCTGAACATTAGCAGTACTATATCCAACTATCACACAATATTGTTATCATCCCATGCTGCTGCGCACTTCCGTGGAGAGCAACATCAGAATATCAGTGAAAGCTTATTATTAGTTACTGGCACAGAGACAGGGGAATATTTTGGGCCTTTGGATACTGGCAAGTCAGAAAGCCTTAAACATGACTGAGACATCTGAGTGTGCAATTGCATGGCAGCACACTGTGTACCTAGTCTTCCTTTTACAAATTTAAAATATCATCTTGTAAGATCTAAAATATTAGTATTTCTAAAGAGTTTCACTATGCCCTTTAATGTAAGGCAAAACACGGCATGTTTAAAGCCTGTTCTCAGCATATCCATTTCAGTTTAAAGCCCCATACAACACAAGATTTGAACTTACCAATAATTTATATGTGTAGCTAAAGCACAACAGCAATAGTGTCAGATTTATAGCACTCAACTAGTTATAAGCTCTCAACTAAGAGCATCCTTCCCTCATCCCACACACCCATGTAACATCATTACAAGTAGGATGACACTTACTGTTAACCGTAACTCATCTAACACAAAAGTACCTCAGAACTATTATTCCATCTTTCCAGAGTTCAGACAATCTTCTTGCATCATTGGTCAGCAAATCACTTTAGCATATAGACCTTAAATATACAAGGCAGCCTGCAAGACTGCTCACGTGTTTTCCTGACATAGGTGTTAAGCAAAGACAGTATTTGGCTAAGCAGTTACACAATTACATACTGACTTAGAGAAACATCTTCAGTGAAGATTTCATTTATTATGAAACTTTCGTAGTCTTCTAAAGTGACAAACTCACAGGTTTCAACTTTGAAAACAAGCCTAAAAGCTTTGGCCTTATGTAAGCAAGGCTGCCGCAGAAAAAACTGTTCCACCACTACCCAGCTCCTCACACAGCTGCGCTAACTCCACAAGCTCCAACAGTGAAATACTACTGCAATTTCAAAGTTACCGTCTCGGTCAGAAGCAGAAAAATGAAACCTGATACACAGTTTGGAGAGTGGAGAGAGGAGATGGGAGAATTGCCTTGAATTATCAAATTGAACTTGGAGTCTGCAATGTTAGGCATTTCTTTAGCAGCCGAAGACCTGATCAAAGGTTCCCGATTGACTTCACAACATAACCCCATCTTGAGATGAAATGTTGGGGGAGAAAAACTATTCCCTCTTTTCACTGAATGTTATGTTACGGGCTTGTCACGCTCCAGGTTTTGCTGCGAGGCTGATAGCACCACAGCTCCAACAGCCTGCCAAGAGCCTAGCCTGCTGTTAAGACCCTGCTTCTCATTATTGGGGATTCTTTTAAAACCTGGTTGCAGTCACGGCAAGCTACAGCGAGGGTTTAGGGTTGCACCGCGGCTGCCGGAGCCCCTCCATACGCGTCCTCCCACGCCCACGGGCGGCGCCCCGCGGCGGGCGGCGGCCGCCCACACCCAGGCGCTACCTGTGACAGCGGCACCGCCGCCGAGAGACGCCGCACGCAGCCCCCGGCCGCCGCCCCGCGGATCACCTGAGGGCCGGCCCGGCCAGCGCTGCTCGGGGCTCTCGCCCCCGATGCCGCTGGGCACCGGCATCGCCCAGCGCCGCCGGGAGCGCCGGCCGGGCGCGCCCACCTGCCCGCCAGAAGCAAACGCGGCGCCCCGGGAGCGCTGTCCCCACCGGGCTGAGGGGCCGGCAGCGCACCGGCACGGCTCTCCCGCCTTCCTCGCCCCAGGGGAGCGGGCGGGCAGCCGCCAAACCAACTCGCGGCATTGGGAGAGGGATGGGACGAAGCTGCGCTGCCCCGCAGCTGATTACACAGCGGGGAGAAGAGCCCGGCTGCGGCGGAGCATCGCGCCGGGCGCCCCCGCCCCGCCAGCGGGAGTGCATCAGCACCCGTCGCACCTTTCCCCGGGACGCGGGGCTGTGCCGCGGACGCTGCGCGGGGCTCGGCGTTACCTGAGAGTGGCCATGGCTCCACGCCCGCCCGCGGCGGAGCCCCCGGCAGCAGCACCGGCACCGTCGCCTCTCCGCCCGGCGCCCGCGCCTCAGCCGCGACTGAGCGCCGGGCAGCGCTCGGCCGGCCCACCGCGCGCCCCGCCCCGCCCGCTCGCGCGCCCCGCCATTGGCCGGCGGCCGGCGGGGGCGGGCCCGGGCCCTGCGGCGGCCGCGCGGCGCGAGGAGCCGCGGGGCGCCGGCCGCGGGCCCCGCGCCCCGGTTCGGCTGCGCCCGGTACCGAGCGGCGCCGCCCGCCCGGCACCCCGGGGCCGCTCCGCCGCCATCTTTGGTACGGGCGGAGAGCGCGCTCTCCCACATAGCCCCTGCTGCTGCTGTCCCCTCCGCCAGCCTCGGCGGCGAGTGCGGGAGACAGTGACAACTGACCGAAAACCAGAAAAGTTTCGTGGCGGAGCGCAGAGGTGCGAGGCTCCAGCCGCACCGCCCACAGTAAAGATGGCCAGCGGAGCCGCTGGCAGCGCTGCCCCCCGGGTGTCACGGGGCCGTGGGAACCCAGAGCAGCCCCCGCCCCGGCGCTGTCCCGGCCGCGGGCTGACGCCCGCCCTGACACACGATCTCGACACGAACGCGCTTTTGTTCTTTTCGTTTCACTGCGCCTTGGGACAGACGCGAAGCCGCCCTGAGTGACCTCGCGCGGAGCCAGCCTTGGCCGCAGGCGGCGGCCGCCGGGCCGGGCTGCCGAGCCCCGGGGCGCATCGCCTCACTGCCGGCTGCCGGAGCCCTGGCAGCCACCTGTGGAACGCAGCTTCGGGTGCCCAGCCGGCCAGAGGGCACGACTGGAGACACGGGGAGGAAAGGGCAGCCCGTCATTGCTTACCCCCTTTTCTGATTCGCCTGACATTGGCAGGAGTGCCGCATGAGAAAGGGAAAACCTCGCTAAAGCCAGGTTTCTATCGCCACTTTGACAGCCTCATTTGGCTGTCAAAGTTACTGTCACGCTGTGCAGATTTGGCACTTTGTTAACTTACTAACACCAGAAACACTGATTCATGAAACTGAAGTCAATAGGTTGTTTTTGCCAAAAGTGAATCCCACATAGTTAAGTATTGCTGTGTCACCTCTAACTAAATATTTAAACTTCAAAACTTCGTAATCCTGTGGTTATTAGTCTGAAGTTTCCCTTCCTTTCCATCTACAAAATGGGAATACTGTACTCAGAAAAATTAATGCCAAACTTTCCATCTATTTCTGATTTTGGGGTCTCTCAGAGGAGATGATGCCAAAATATGACACACTGATGAAGGTCAAGGACCTGCATTGTCATTCGAGAATAACAGGAAAATTTATGCTCAGCATCTGATATAGGACAAATCTAGGTTCTCTAAATCAGACACTCAAAATATAATCACCACTTATTGAACTCGGCACAAAATTCTCATTATTGAAATGTGTCAGGGGTCCTGAAAAGTCAAATAGCAGTGGGAAACACATCCATCCTCTTACTGTTAGAGCAACACAAGGTACAAGAGGTCCTCAAATTCTGAGGGAGGATTTTGAACTCTATTGAAATGCAAATACATAGATACATAATGGCTGTATCCTCTGATTCATGTTGAACCATTTATTATGTCTAGTTTAGCAGTTTCAGTGCTTAACAGCCAAACCTCTGTTTTGTAACCTAGAAGGTGGGGGAAGAGGATCCCATCATCAGCAAATATAATAATAGCTACATAACTTGTTATTGTATGTAACTGTAGAATGCAACTGTCTTCTTGGTTCTGTCACTGCATTCAAAAGAATAAAAACATTTTTTTAATCTAGTTGTAGATTCCCTCATGAATAATTGCCTGATTCTAACAAGCACATGAAGATATATAAAGAAAAATAGACATAATACTTCAACATGAACTATATTTACAGTAACTTGCAACATACAGCTGCATATTATGAATAGTAAGCTACAGAGTAAGATGCCAAATGAAGTACCATCAAATGGTATAAGCATATTTTCTCTAAATACTTAAGCATATTTTCTCTAAAAAATATCAACATCTTTTCATGGAATAGCATGTATGACACCTCAACATTGGTCAATAGCACTTTATAAGTGTCCAGCTATTCCCTGTGCTCAACCATCGTGCTTGTGCTACCATACAGGTTCTAGTGCTGCTGACATCTTCGAGACACCACCTATCCCTACCGCCACTCATCTCTGGGCTTTTAGTCATCTGCCAGGGAACTGCTAAACATCCAGACCTAACCTGAACCTAAGCTGAGAAACAGCAACCAGGGTATCCCTGGAAAAATGGATATAATTTATGGTCATTGAAAGATGATGTGCCCCAAGTTCAACTCACAGCCCCACCATGTATGTGCTGGGCAGCCAGCCTGAGTTTGCTCAGCCTTCCTGACTCCTGACCTTCCAAACTCGCTCTGCTTGCATGGGGCAGCTGACCTTGCCTTCCCATGTGATTTGGCCTCAGAAATCCCCCCGAGAAACATGGAATTCACAGCTTTTGCATCTAAAAATATATAATAACTCACAGGGTCTAGCCACAATTTCTTGACTGCTTTTGTTACTGTAGAGCACAGAAATCTTCATGACCATGTAAGTTTCTGTAGATATGATAAACAACTTCCTTGAATGATTTCACTAAGATGTTTCCTTTCAAGTACACTATGAATCCAAAATGAACTCCACTCCTACCTGATAAAATAACTGGCAGGCATATGAGAATATCATACTTCATTGAAGTAATCCATGAAACCCTACACATTATATATTTGTAACTTGTATATCCAAGAGATAGGCAATCTAGGCCTCAGCCTTGGACTAATGTGTTATGTTTTACACCACAAACATTTGGTATAAATCTTAGAGTTTACAATATATAAACAAAAAGTTCTCTATTAACCCTCCTATCTTCACTCAATTTCTTCAAAGTACAAAAGTAAGGTTGATCTTAGATAAGCTGCCCATCTGTTTGCAAGACAGAAGGGTGATATTTTATGTAATAGCCCCAGCAAACATTATAAAATAGGACTAGTGAGCAAGTCCACAAATTCTCTTTCAATAACAGCATTTTGCAGAAACTTCTCTGCAGAGAGAACTGAATATCTTGCAACATAAAACCAGATGCATTTTTAGCTTGTACAAGTTCTACTTGAAAAGTATGAAAAATCTTCTATTATTTTAAAAATTCCACAACATCATCCCATTTCTTTTCATGTAGCTTCACAGAGTATTCAGCTATAAAAGCAAAGTCTATAAATCTGATAACTCTTCAGCATATTGCAGACATCTATACTTTCTTCTATTTTATTCTAATCAAATAGCATAGCCCTTGAGACAGTTACAACTGCTTTGTACCGCTGAATGTACAACAAAAAAACCCCACAACAATCTTTCACTGTAAATGAAATCCCAAGGTAGCATAAAGCCAGAAAGCAGCTTTATCTTACCATCCTTCAAGTGCAGAACAGCTTCGACTGTGGTCAAACAATCATTATGGAAATTATTACAGCTCAAAATGGAAAAAATCCCTTTCCCTTCCCTGAAATCTGAGTAATACCCAAAGACCTCTCTCCTTCACACAAAATGCGTTTGATATTATATAAATAATATTTGTACTACTATTATACATTATATGAATAATAAATTTTTAAGAATCAATGTATGTAAATAAAAAATGAACAGCCTTGAAAAAAACATTGTGTTCACATGGTATCTGCAAATTCAATTTACTTTTTTCAAGAAGATAAGGTTTTCCAATACACTGTCAGCAAATAGTAATTAATGACCTTTAGATAGCAACCCCTTCCTTGCTTCTGAAACTGGTTTTGTGAAATATTTGTGTACCATGCCTGTGTAAGTAACTACCAAAATTCGATATCACAACCTTGAATCACAAGCCAGAATTTTGCTTCCAAGATTTCCACATGAAATATACCTTAGCAACAGCAGAGTAAGGCAAGCTCTCCTTTTACAGAATTTCACATTGCTGCACTAACACCATAGTCAGCTAATTATACATTCATTCAAGTCTCTTTCCTGGACATCTTCCTTGTCTGTTTATCAGCAATATTGGTAGATCCAATGAGGTGTGTCATCCTACACAAACTGTTCCTTTGGTTGAAAAAGTAGGAACTCAAATCTCAGGGTTTCAAGGTTCAAGATGAAATAGGACTGTTTACACTGGCTGCTCTCTCGAGGTAATCCAGCCTGCAAGCAGCCTCAGGGACAGAACCAGCCTCAGGGACTCAAGGGAGGCATCCACAGGGCACAGCTGCACCTTTCTGCAGGGTACTGGCCAAGGCTGTAACACAAACTACTCTTGTGGTGTGACTCTGCTGGCCAGCTGGGCTGCAGGTAACATTAGCGAAGAGAGAAAGAGAGCTTGTGGTCCAGAGAACAAAGAGCTTTCCCACAGCCTCCTTTCCTCAGGTTACACACTCCCTACTATAGAGCAAGGAATTACTTCAATTAAAAGGATGAAACACCATGGCAAGCTTCTCCAAAACAAGAACACAAAACTGTGGAAACATGACACACGCTGTGCAAAATCCCAGAGGATTACATCAAAGGCCAGGTGAAGACACTTGTCAATGGTAATTTGAGAGTTACACATCTGAACAGTGGAAACCAGTGCCTGTGCTGTAAGAGCACAGTAGTTTCCATGCTGCAAGTCATTCCGGTTTTCGATATATTTCTGTCAACATAGCTAGGAAGGGAAGGTAACTGCTGTTATGTCCTAAATAAAACAATATTAGCAAGCTCTGTTGTAGTGTCTTCAAGCGTATTTGTTTGTCTGAGTTCTAAAGGGGACTAATTATTCATCTGAAGAAAAAGTCTATTGCTTTAATTCTGGAAACAAATGCAGCAAAGTGCTTGAGTTCAGATCTTTCTTTGACCTGAGGACACTACAAGTACCAACATGGGAAACATTACCTGTCTTTGCAGATACAAGAAATAGGAAAGTAAGAAAACTATAAGCCATGAAGACAAAAACTGAAATGAATACAAATGGGGAGCAAGGTGAAATTAAAAACAAACAACAAACCAAGATATAAAAGAGAAGGGAAAATTATTTACTAAATTCTAACTGAAAGCTTTGTCACAGCTAACTTACAATATTCAGAATCTTCTTTCATTTATAAAGAGTTGATGTAGGAATAAGCTAAATAGTCAGCTTATTAAGAAAAATAAAAATGTGTGAAATTAGCAATATTTTTTTAAGCCGCTAGTATCGAGCTTTCTAAAATCTAGTGGAATGGGAATGACAAAGGACTGCTTTTGATAACAATAATGCACAGAGTATTTGATAATTTATTCTTATAAGGAAGAGATGTCTAACGGTAACAGAAGAGGAGGCATACTTTGTACTTTTAGTATGAACTATTTGCCAAACTCAATGCTTACACTGTCCTCATGTAGATAAACTGATTTGTTCAAACAACTAGCCACGTCATGACTATTCAATCAATACAGCAGCTGCAGGACAGCCAGAAGGTCATAATGCAGCACAGGGGACTTGACAAGTTTGTGTGCAGAAGGAAAAAATGAACATGCATATTCCTATACAGACACGTACATGTAAGCTCAAACATTTCTACAGAAAATGTCCAAATTCTTTCATAACTGTACCAGGTTGTTAACAGAATCTGCTTGTGGTTTCACAGACTTCCCTAACAAAACCAAATATAAAAGGACACAAGTTCTTAGTAATTCTCCTCTAAAGTAACACCTCATGATGTTTCTAGCAAGTTGATGCTGCCATGCAGTGACAAGCCATTTGCAGTTTTGCAAGCCCATTTTCTGCTCAAACAGTGCAGTTCATACACATACAATGATGTTCTACTTCACACAGCAGAGCTGCAGTCAGAAGCCCGAAACAAGGCAGCGCACATTAATGGCCTTGCCTAAAGCCCATTGGTTTGTAGGGGGGATTTGCGCCCGTCAATGAAGACAATGCAAAACCTGCCGCCCAGCAGATGAATGTCAGCACAACACATTGTTGGGCTGGGAATGCCAGTGTGGGTCTCAGGCTTTGTGTGCTGCTCACTGGGTGGCAAAAGCCAGCCATCCTATGCTGCTTTCAAACAAGTGTAGCTTCCTGAACCCAGTCAGCTTTGCCTACCTCATGAGGGAGTGATATTTGCTTTCCTTTGTCTGAAACGGTCTAAAAATGTATCCATGAAACCTCTATGAAGCCACTTCGAGAGAGAAAATGATAACGACAAAAAAAAGAAAACCCAGGGAAAGGAAACATTTGCTATTGTTGATGAGGTATGGCTTGTATTGCATTGCAGAATTACATTTTTTAACGTCATTTTCTATACTGAAATGGTTTTCATGATAGTCACAGGAAAGGTTGGGGTCGACATCATATGGGAGGATAAATATGGTACAACCATCCTTGTTGAATCCATTAGACATGGTCTTCTGAAGAGGTGGGAGAGACTCAGATCTACATGTTGAGAACAAGGAATTGTTCTCTACAGTCTCCTCAAATTCTTGGTATAACAAGTACAATGCTATTCAGCCCCAACATTTTCAAGTGATTTTTTTACTTCTTTTCTAATCTCTAGATAACTGTTTCCAAGCATATCTCGCAGTGCTTTGCATTAACAAGTGAACCTTTTTACAAACACAGCCATAGAACCTCGACCCGTCTGGTACCTTCCCTAGCGGCCTTTGAGTGCCACAACAGCACTCAGCCAAACACGTTCTTGCCACTAGGTTCAAATGAGTGCTGAGGTCTGCCAAACCTAGTCCAACCACCAACTGCTTCATGAGTTCAGCCTGTGGCACACAGCACACATCAACTTCATTTGATCACCAGTTAATTATGGCATTTCTCCTCTTACGAAACAGAGCTGGGGCCTATTTACACTTTGTCTTGAAATAACTTGCAACAGAATTAGCATATGCAAGTTCTAACAACGTTCCTCATGTTTTATCTATCATACCTTACAGAAGTAGTATCTGCAGTTTAGTCAGTTGTTACCCGACCATGTCACCACTGCCTTTCATTCCACTGCAAACAACCTTTAAATTTTTAACTCAATATGGCAATAATATTCTCAAATTTAATTTTTTTTTCATGTTTCATCTTAAAATGCTGCTTCCTGTAATAAACTTTATAAACAGAAACATTGCAGCTGCCAGTTTCTTGCCTCATCTTGCTTTAGAGGCCATGGAGATAACTGTTGTTTTCTGACTACAACCTTATCTTGCATGCCATTTATTTGCTTTAAGAGCTCAATTGCATCTTCCCTCTTCTACTACCTGCAACTGAGCTCGTCAACCGTTATTAAACCTGAAAAGTCACCTGGCAGCCAAAGAAGCAAGTACCATGACTTTGACAAATTTAATAGGATTATCTCTTTCAATAAGGACATCAGTACCAAAAAAGACTGTTCTCATCTTAGTACTGAAGTACATCCCTTTTATGCTATATTTGAGTGAGTTATTAGTTATCAGTTATCACCAAGATAATTTTGGACCTTTCAAGCCTCATGTCAGTAATTCTCTCCATGCACTGAACACTTGAAAGGAAGTCAGCTGTCTTAAAATTAAATTCATATCTGAATAATCCTGAGAAAACAAATCTGAAACGGCACCAAAAAAAAAAGCTGCTCTACAGCTCTCAGTACTCAGAGTTCCCATTTTGACTGTGCATCCTTCATTAAGAAACCTTACATTTTTCTGTTAAGACATTTAAAAATAAATGACTTATGTCTGTGCAGGCCATCATTCAGATGGGATTCAGTGCTATTGTACTGTGATCACAGAAATGAGGAAGTATAGTAAATCGCATAGTTTATTTCAATACGAAAATATTTTGAAATATAGCACGTGTCTTGAAGAAAACATAACTGTTAACGCGGATTTTCAGTGTCCTGCCCAATGGGGACAGAGACCCTCGCACGGGTATTACTAGGAGCATTCTTCAGTGGCTATTTTCAAAGGGGAGGCAGACGGAATGACAACCCCAGCTGTGCTCCAGTACGGGGGCCACCGCCGCGGGCAGCGTTCCGTTTCACCGCACTCCCTCCAGATGCTCAGCAGCTCATTCGCACTGCCCGAGCCGACCCCGGGGCACAGCGCGGCCCCGCGCCGCCCCCCGCCCCTGCCCGGCTGCGGGGAGCCCAGCGCGGCGGCGCCCGCGGGCACCGCCGGGCCCGGGCAGCGGTGCCGAGCAGGAGCCGGGGCGGGGGGACGGCCCCGCCGCCGCCTGCACGTGCGCCCGGTGCCGCGGCGGGGCCGCCCGCACCCCCGAGCGCAGCCCGGCCGAGCGCAGCCCGGCGCGGCGGGACCCTGCCGGCGGAGTCCGACCGCACCGCGGAGGCGGCACGCGTCTCGCCCTCCGCCGGGGGCGGCACCAGCGACCCTCCGGCACCCGCAGGGGCTGCCCGCGAAGCGGAGCCCGTCCCAGCGCCCGTTACCTCAGCTGTTTCTGCTCCAGCTTGAGCTTCTTAGCTTGCGGCTCTCCCGCTGCCATCTTCGCGCTGGGCGGCGTGCGGCGCGCTCCGCTCCTCTCGGCCCGCCCGCCGGCCCCGGCCCGCCCCGCCGATCGCGCCGGCACCGCCACCGGGGGGCGGGGGCGCCGGGACGAACGCACGGCCGCGCCGGGCGCCTGACGGGGCGGGGAGCGGATCCCGCGCCGCCCGCCGTCCCTGCCCAGCCGCGCGCTGCCGCGGCGCCGGCCCGGGTGGGTTTAGCGCCCGGGGGCCGCTCCCGGCTCCCGCCGGCCGCCGAGGCCGAGCGGTGCCGAGCGGCGGTGAGGGGCGGCGGTGGCAGCGGGGCCGGCGGGCCCGCGGTGGGAGGGGGCCGTGCTCGGGCGCTCGGCGCAGGCAGCGCCCCGGCCGCCCGCGCCTCCCCCGGGGGGCGGCCCCGCGCCGCCGCCGGGCCTCGCCGCCATCTTGGCCGCTGCCCCGGGAGCGGGACGGGCCGTGCCGGGCCGGGGGAGGTACGTGGGGCGCGGGGGCCCGGGCCGTGAGGGAGTGGGGCGGCGCTGCCCTCGCTCGGGGGAACGGGATCCCGGCCAGGCGGGAGCCGCCCGCACCCGGTCCCGGCCGCGCTGGTTGGCCGGAGTGGGGCAGGGGCGACATCCCCGTCAGCGGCGGTAGCGGTAGGCTGCCCCGCAAATCCGAGACTTTCCGGTTTACCCGTTTCCGTTGGTCGGTGCCCATTTAAATACAAAATCGCTGCTGTGTTTGAATAAACTCCCCCCTGTTCCGTTGTTCCGGGCTGGGCGGAGGTGCGGAACCGCCCGGCAGGAGTGAGCAGGGCCGGGTGAGAGCTCGGTAGCGGCGGATCTGCAGCCTGACGCTCCGGGATGAGGCGCAGGGGTGAGGGCATTGTGCCCGCCGGTCATTCCCCGTGGCTGTCAGGGCAGACAGGACCGGCGGGAGGGCCGTGCGGGAGCCGCCGTTCGCGGCACAGCCCGCAGCAGGGCCGGGCCCGGAGGGGCAGCGCGGGCGGGGAGCGGCGCCGCTCACCTGGCTCGATCTTCGGCAGCACTGCTGCAGCCATGGTGTCTGTATTCGGGCTGTTCTCGCCTGATTAGCAAGGGGCCCTGTCAGTGCGGATCTGCATAATATGCGCTGGCAATAAACCCTTTATCATCCACCTCTATGCACTGCACATCGCTCCTGCCCTGTTCGGTACCCAGCGGTGACTGAGTGGAGATTGTCGCTTCTTTTCTTTTGTTTCAATTCAAATCTGCTTTGAATTAGTAATACACTTACCATCTTTAGAGTGATGAATGGTTCGTACCCATTAAGTGTTAATCAAACTGGAGGAATAGCGTCACCAGTCAATGTAGCTTTTCTATAGCCAACCAGGCAAGAAATCAGACTTGAATGATGAAAATTTGTGTTCATAGCAGGCAGACTGCAGTATGGGAGAGGAAAAGGTATTTTGCTTGAAAAGCAAAACCAATTCAGTTTCTCATGCAAGAGGTAAAATGATGGAAACGATGTTTTACAAAAGAGCTGACTACGCCAACCAGAGAATGATTCTGTTGTGGGAGTTCCCAGCAGGTTTGAATCATACATAGCTTCTCATTTATTTATTAAAGAGAAGAAGAGGAAATATCTGAATGACGTTTCTCTGTAAAAAATGGCTCAGGTTTCATATGTGCCGTGTTGTGTGCTAACTCAAAAACACAAGCAAACTTGGTTCTTTTGGGGGAGAAATAAAAGGAACAAACAGATTCTTTACTGCCTGTGTGCGCATATCTAAAAATTTCTTGCAAATGGCAAATGAAACCTGAAGAATACTCCATGCCCTCTACTGTTTGATTTTGCTGGTTTTATTCAGAAATTAAATTTTCTATTGTGCAAGACAGCTATGCACCAGCTAAGTCCCAGGTATTCTCTCATATAAAGATCTCCTTACATGAAGAATCTTTAATCAAAATCTTGTCATGAGGATTCAGAAAAGAGAAGTTGAAGTTCTTGAGGTGAAGTCTGAACAGTAGGAGATGAGTGGTAGCTGTAGTTCATGGCTGTAATAATGGCAAGAAACCGAATTAAAATTTGTTTAAAATATAAAGTTCCTTTCCCTTACATCACTTTAATTTTTCCCCAATTTACAGCTTCACATATAACTTTAAAAAAATTAATAGAGAGAAGGCAAGTTAAATCCTTTTTATGCTTATTTAACATAATATATAAAAGGCAGCCTTTTAACAAGAGCTTCTTAGAAAAAGGGTGTTCATGAGACTCATTCATACAGGATGAAAGAATTCGAGTGCTGCTTTGCTGTGTCCTCCTGGAGGAGGAGAAAGGTACAAGCAGTTGAGTGCCTCCTTTCTGCCCTGTTTGGCCTGGTTGGGGCAGAGTGCACCCAGGTTAGGAAGGGCGGTGATGCACAGCAGAGTTCAGTGGTGCTGGCTGGCTCTGGTGGAGTGTTCCAGTGGTGCATGGCTCTGTGGCACTGTGCTCATCCTTTCTGGAACCTGGAGTGCCTCTTCAAAGACAGCCTGTGAAGGAGAGTAAAGCTGGTAGCACTATTGCTGTGGCCTGTCAGACTTACTGGAGGAGTGAATTGGGAGAGCATGGTGGAAAACGTCTTCACAAAGAGCTACTGACTTGGGGCTTTGATATCCTAGGATTGAATCCTGCTGCCTTGTCCATTCAGAGTTCTTCATGGTTTGCCTGGAATATGAGCCAAATTATCAATATTTTCCTGAAAATACTATGGACAGTAAATGTGTGGCGTGATACATTGTCTGTGTCCATTTGGCCCTATCTGTCTATTCAGTACTGCATTCAGAGTGAATTTTTTAAGCCGTCCCTTAGTAGTCCTAAAGCTGCTGGTTCAGATGTAAGTTGTCTTTGAGATATTCTACCTCCATGTAAAAATGTAGTTTTAGCAATGAATTTTTAATTGTTTTGGTGTGGTTTTTTTTCCTAAGAAACTCTTGATTTTCCAGCTTTTACAGCAAAGCTTTCTATTTTTGCAGGTCCCAAGGGGAACTGCAGTTATTCAGGATCTAATATTGTTTGATTATTCAGAATTTAATATTGTTCTGTTGACAAGAGATGGAACTCTCTTGCCAGCAGTTAGAAGATTTATACTAGAACTAAATTGAACAGAGGCGCCATGCAAGCGTATTATTGGAAAGCTCATCAGACAGCACATGAAATGCACAAATTCTCATGCAGGCTGTAATTGCTATTGGTAAAAGAACAGAGGAAGTTGCAAATTTTGTTATGGATACCAAACACTGATTTAAGACAACTTCAGAGTATTCTCAAAGGACTACTTCCTTTTAAAAACAATTTCAGAAAGTTACAGTGTTTAAATGAGAGCAAAGATAAACAAATATATGCTGAACATCTGGGAAGCAAAGCATTCAGTCTTTAATAGGGATGATCTTGCTGATAAAATATGTCTGAGTAGTTGTACAGACACAAGCACTTCATGGTGTTGAGTAAATACAAAGTTTTTCTTCACTAACAGAGAGGGGACAACAAGCAGTTCTTAAAAAAGGTTGCAAAAATGTTTTTACTTTGATATGCAGATACCTAAGCTGTAAGCATCTTATATGTAAAAAGATTCAGGACACTTGAGCAGCATCATTAAGACACAAAAACAATAACAGGAGCATAAAACCCCCAGAAATTACAGATCATTAATGTTTAGTAAACCTGAGACTTCCAGATTTATCAACTTGAATCACAGCTGCTAATGATGTGTCAGGTTTGTCCTGCCAATTACACAATATATCAGAGCTGCTATGTTGGTTGTCTTGGAAGTATTGTTGAGGGGACTAATGGGACTTCTCTTTATTAGGTTTGCTGGTTTGCAAGCCAGTGAATGGGTTTGGGGAGGTCAGGGACACGTTTGTGTCACATTTTGAATTTATAGGAAAAAGCTAAAGTACTGACTAGCTGATTGTGACAAAAATACGAGCTTTACAATAGAAATAGAATTGGCTATTTTAGCTTATTTGTCCAGATTACTTGAAGCATTTGATTACTTTCCATTCACTTGTCACTAGAAGTTCATTTCCACACTCAGTCTACCCCCACTGATCCTTCCACCCTTCAGAGCAGCTATGCCAAGTTCAGGGAACACTGAAGCTGTGGAATAGTTTCCTAGTGATGGTCCTGTTTGGAGCTGTTTTCAGTAATTAGTACTAGCTCTAAAGGGCATTGCAGAGGTCAGTGATAAATTCCTCACTTCGTGATTTCCAAGCTTTGAATGTAACTCAGCTCAGTGTTACGGAAAAGCAGCTGTTGACAGTATTTCCGCGTTAATTACATTTTAGAGTACTTAATTGTAGCTAAGGACAAGCATGTGCAATCAGTCTTTTTTTCCCATGCTCCCAGCATCTCTCTCTTGCCAGTGAGCTCCACTTTTGTCTTGTGAGCCTGCTGTGACTTTAGTCCAGATGTGTCCGTGCCAAGAATTTGAAAATCAGTAACATTGCAAATCCAGATTTAGTCAAAAGAAGAGACATGGAAACAGCTCATTGAAGCCGTCTTAGTTAAAATATGTTTGTCTTCTGTGTGGACTTCAGATTCAGGTGGGATGGAAATGACAGAAGAATCACGTGGAGTTTTGGATGTCAGAGGAAGGATGGGAAGAGGCTGTGAGACTGCAGGGCTGCTCGTTGCTGCAGATCCTGTAAGGTGCCTCACAGTCAGGCAGTAACACAAAAGGGTGTCAGTCTACTGAAAATGAGCTTGAGCAGTTTCCTTTGGCCTAGATGCAAACAATGATCCATGTACACCTTCAGTCTGCTCTTAGGTAGCCTAAAAGCAGAGCAGTGGGAGGCATGTCCTTTCAAATAGTCCTGGAAACACCTTCAGTACCTCACATGGAGTAGTTGTATGCTGACATCTCAAAGTGGTGTCTGTGTACACTGCTAGAGGGAGAAGAATCTCATGATTCCTCAATTCTGGTGATGTACTTTTGCTACTGTTTCTTGAAACTTAGGATCTTTGTTTCAAGACCTTTACCCTCAAAGTGCTGCAGCCTTAACACACTTGCTGTTGTCTGCACATGTGAGGAATCTTGACGTTACTGGCTCGATTTTTTATGTTCAGCATTTGTCAATCTTTTTTGCTTTTCAAGTCTTATGTTCTGATGAGACAAGAAAGTCAGGTACTGAGAAATTAATTCAGGGATCTCTACATATCTGAAATGAACTCTGGCACTCAAAAATAGAGTAACAGAGAAATCTTCAGTATTTGGAGCAATGTAAGTAATTTTTTGTTAAATAATACGTTATATATATTGTGTTGATATTTTGTAGGGTTACTAGTTCTGAGATATTCAACATGAAATCCATTTTTAATCAGCTGGTGCCAATTGCTTGACAGTGTATGGGATAAATCAAATTACTTAGTCATGTGTACAATAGACTGATGTCCACACTGCCATAAGAGCGCCTTTATTCTGGGGAGTGCACCGACTGAGCTGCCCTTGACTGACAGGGCAGGGCTTGTGCCCTGGGGCTGCCTGCTCTGCACTTGGGCTGCAAGGAGAGAGCTTCAGTTGTACAGAGCACTTCAGATTAGCAGCAAATTAGCATACTGCTAAAACTTGTGAGGGAAGAAAGGAGTGTGTGAGAGGATGTGAAGGGAAGTTTACGCTAGAAGCAGAATATGTATCATGGGAAATCGTGTAATCCCTATCTTCCTACTTAGAAGATAGGGTAGGCAAGCAGGTGGGATTTTACTGCTCAGTTTCCATAGGTACTACAAAGCTGTCATCTGCCAAGCGTGGTGCCCTGGATCAGTTTGCTGCTCTGGTTCGCCGTGAGGCCACAGAAACACTGCCATGAACACGGCTGGTTGGGGCAAATGAGTGAAGAAGGGCAGTGGTCAAGTACTGCCTCCCCTTCTGGCTACCCACGCCCTCCCTTGGCTGCATGTTGAGTCATGGTCTAATATCCTAAGGGGAACTTAGGGCAAAAGAAGGGGCCCTGCTGTTACAGTCATTTGGTGCAGCAGGAGCTTGCTGTGATTGTGTGGTTTGCTGCACAGCTGCCCTTGTTAGAAGTATGTTGTGACAAATGCAGCCATTTCTGGTCTGTAGATGAATAGAGTCTGGATGAACATTAACAGAAGCACAACTGCTGGGGCTTACAAACACTGTCTGGTACTATTTGTCAGAGTAGCATTGGAAGCTCCTCCAGAACAGGCTGTGGATCAGCTCCTCTGAAAGTGAACTCTTACCAGTGCTGCTTGTACTGGACTCTGGGATGCAGCTTTTTGTGCATTTAATAGGAAATGGGTCTGATATTTATTAACAGATATGCTATTGTGTCAATTTGAAAATGTATAGAGATCTATTCTAAGCTTTATAGCTGAGCAGCTTCGTATGTGTGGGCAGCCATGGTGTTGAACAATACTGACATTCAGTGGTTGATTATACTTGCCACCAGTGTGTGACTGTCCAGGAGATTTTGGAAGGCTTTAATGTTCAGCACTGGTGAAATTCAGAACATGTTTACTTGAACTGGATTAAAGCAATTGTGTCAAGGCTCCTTTATAAAAATGCTGTGCTCACAGTATTAAAATTGTCTGGGTTTTTTTAACAAACTAAATTAGTTAATTAAACTAGATTAATTTGGTCCAAGAGAGATAGCAGAAGCATGCAGTAACAGTTTGTAGCTTTGCTTCCTTTACCACTTCTAAGCAAATTTGCAGTCACAGTTTCTAAAAGAACTTCCCTTTACATTCCGTCTTGGCTTAGATGAATATTTTTGTCCACCTTTTGACTATTGGTCTTTTTTTGTCGGCTCCCAAAGACAGCGTGCTCTTGGCAGGAGGTATCTGAGACCTGGCATGGCCCCAGTGAGGATGAGCACACTGCTGTCATGCATGTGAAGGAGCAGCTGGAGTTTAGAATTTGAAAAGCTGGATCTTGGCTCTCTTCCCACATCTGCTGACTTAGGTGGAGGGACATAGTATGCTGACAACCTTCCTGAGCTGTCCTCTTTCACCGTCTTTGGTGAGCTTTGGAAGACATACTTTTGTCAGAATCTGGAGGGCCAGACCATTTTTCATTGTTACGAGTGTATTGGTAGATGAGTTAGCACTCTGGGTAGTTTAGATTGAGACACAGCAACACAAGCTCACTCTGGTGCTTATTCCAGTATTTTGGAATGAGATTTAGTCATACAGTGTTTGGACTCGTTCAAATCTCTGTGGGACTGGGCCATGTGCATTAGATGCTTCCATGCTATCTTTACGTTAGTGTGCCAGAGTTAACAGAGAAGGAGCGAATTTTATGTGCATTTTAGGACAAGATGCTGGCCAAACATGATAAAATTAATGAAAACTATGGTAAGTTTTTGGTAGTGTGTTTGGCTTCTCTTGGACATGCAGAGTTGATGATGGTCTTCCTGTTTCAAGGTGTGGACACCCAGTAATTGCCTGGTCTCTTTCCAGTCACGTTTGAATTCCTTCAAAGACTAACTTTCAGTTCTGGATCTCCATTGCTATCACCCGCCCATTCCCACCACATGCCCTGTGCCTGCTGTGGCACTCTCTGGCAGTGTAATAACTTGCATTAGGAAGCTGATGTGACCAGCAGCTCCTTTCGCTGGGTCAGTTTCTGGCTGCATCATTTTCCTGATGTAGATAATTGCAGAGCCGCAGACCCATTCAAATCAATACATGAGAGGCAGAAGGGAAGAACAGCCAGTGCCAGGGGCAGCTTCCTCAGCTAAGATGAATTTATGCTTGACATTGAGTACCGGGTTAACTTCATCCTGAGAAGCCGCTGTCAGGGTTACAGTTGGGTTTCTTTTCCAAGCCCCAGTTTTCACAGGTACTTATTTCTGTAAGAGGATCATTATGCTGCAGGTCAGCCAAAGCATTGTATCTGTCTCATGTAAATGCTGAGGAGATACACTGGAGTCTGCTAGCATTTGCCTCCTCTGTAGATGCAGAGATAATAGTCTATTCAGTTTATCAACTAGTTAATTCACTTACTATTGCATTGAAAGTTGAGAAATAGACTTGGAATTCGTTTTTATAATAGGCACATAAGCTTCTTGCTCCATGAATAAAATGAAGGATCAGCAGCTGAAGCATGTTATTTGTAAATGTTTATAGAGATAAGAAAAAAATTACATTCCTTACCTGCAGCTTATACTCCCCTTTTACATAAGTGAGTTTTTAAGTGAAAAACATTTTATATAAACATACTTCATGCATGCCAAGCACATTTGAGGCAATTTTATTCATTAAATCAGATTTAAATGGCTAGTTTTGTGTACTTCTAATGAATTCCAACCCTTTACCCAAGTGCAGCTTGGCATGGATCATAAGACTAATCTGCCAGCAAGTAAAAAGCACTTTTCTGTTTCGACAGCTGAAAGCTGACAAGCTAAAGAGCTGTATCTTTAAGACAGAGCAATTCCAAGTTATGTGGGCAACTGCCAGGCCAACTGCAGTGCCATAGGAAACCTTCTGTACGAGTAACTCTTTCACGTCGGCAAACACGTCTGAGCGAGCGCCAGCTCCTGGGAGCCAGCTCCTCTTTAAGGAATAAATTGCAAACACCAGATAGGGATGAAAGTGGAAAACGAGGGGGCTTTCTTCATGCTTGTATTATGATATACATTAGCAACTTAATCCAGTGGCAAATACTTTTTGGTGGAATGTTCTTCTGAATAAAGAAAATGGAATTCAAAGAAAAGCAACAAAGCAGATCTTTCTCCTAAATTCACGGTGCGTGTTAATAAAGAATAACCATCGTAAGAAAGGGAATCTGGGATAAGAAATGTCAATCCACACATGCCTTTGTTTATTTTAACTTCTTTTAATGTGTTTCCAACAGAAAATGATCCACAGCCTGTTTCTTATAAACTGTTCTGGTGATATATTCTTGGAGAAGCACTGGAAGAGCGTTGTGAGCCAATCTGTGTGCGATTATTTCTTTGAAGCTCAGGAGAAAGCAATCGATGTTGAGAATGTGCCTCCTGTCATCTCGACTCCACATCACTACCTCATCAGCATCTATCGGGATAAAATCTTCTTTGTGTCTGTCATACAGACAGAAGTGCCACCGCTCTTCGTAATTGAATTTCTGCACCGAGTAGCAGATACTTTCCAGGTGTGCCACCATTCAGTGATTTTAAAATTCAGTGTCTGAGGGGGGCCCACAGGGAAGCCAAAGAGGGACTCTTCGTCAGGAACTATAGTGATAGGACAAGGAGAAATGAGTGCAAACTGAAAGAGGGGAAATTTAAGCTAGATATTAGGAAAAAGTTCTACACTGTGAGGGTGGTAAAATAGTGGATAAACAGGTTGCCCAGAGAGGTTGTGGATGCCCCAACTGTAGCAGTGGTCAGGGCCAGGTTGGATGGGGCTTTGAGCAGCCTCATCTGGTGGGAGGTGTCCATGCCCATGGCAGTGGGGGTTGGCACCACCCCTTAACACTCTGCGTTTCTATGATTTTAAAATAACTTCAAGGGATTTTTTTGTATAAACCTTTGTAACTTAAATAGTAGTACATCACATTATATTATTTCACTGTTCATACTTGTACTTATTTTCAGTTAGGCGATAAATATAATATTAACGATATGATGCCATCAGACTATAGAAATAGTCAGCTTAGGCACTAAAACGCCTTCATATATTGGAGAGTTTCTTTAAGAAAAAAACCAACAAACTTCTTTTTGCAAAGCTTTCTTCCAGGAATAAAAATCCTCTCTTTTGTAATCTCTGAATTTGTTTAGGATTACTTCGGCGAATGTTCTGAGACAGCAATTAAGGACAATGTAGTAATTGTGTATGAACTTCTAGAAGAAATGCTGGACAATGGCTTTCCACTGGCAACAGAATCTAACATACTGAAGGAGCTGATTAAGCCTCCCACAATTTTGCGCTCTGTTGTCAACTCCATCACAGGTATGAAAATACGTAATTTCAGTAATGACAGCTGCTTAAAAAAAGAAGCCCTATCGTTCCTTGTAGCTAAAAATTAATATATTGGTGTGAATCTGTAAGGTGAGAGCACTGTCCTGCCACTTCTCATCCACAGGAGTTGAATAAAAACAACTCCCTCCTTATTTGCAGTTTACACGTGCCCCCTTTGCTGTCCTCAGGGGCACTGCCTGGTTCAACCACAGCTGCTGAAGTCCCTCAGGAAGAGCAGCTCCTAACACAGTCAGGACATACGGGAGACAGGTGCTCTGGGATTGGTACAGAGCTCACCCCAAGCCTTGGATAACTGGGGGGCACTGGAGAAGGTTAAGCATTTTGTGAGAAATCCTCATAGGAAGGATATTATAATAGCTACCTAATAAATCCCTGACGGGTGGGAGCAGACAGCATGAAGGGAAACCTGTCCTCATGGTCCACCCTGCCCCCACCACTGTGCAGCACGTGGATTCATATGGATTTGATTTCGCAACTGATTTCAGGCTCTTGTAAATGGGTCTGTCTCGCAGTGATGAAGCCAAATGTCTGTCAGCTGAGCTGGAGGAATCTGTTTGTCTGGCAGGGTGAAGGGAGGTGAGCCATGAGGTGTCACATGGGGGCAGAGATGCCACACGGTCGCCTGTACATTGTGTTAGAGAAGGGGAGCAGTTGGGCTGCAGGGCCACACACGCAGTACTCAGAGGAGCTGGTCTTTAAGGCAGTAGATATGGTTTAGTCTTGGAGTATAAATCCCATTAGTCTTAATTTCTGTTATTTGGAATTTAGTTAGGTTTTTCAAATGTGGATCGGGATGCTTGTATTTACACATATGAAAAAATGACATTAATGGACGAGATGTACCTCTGTAAGAAGAATTAAGACTCCTGAAACTAAGGGTTGCAGCATCAAATCCTCTTGTTTTATCTAAAGCCTTATTAAAATTCCCTAGGAGCCTAAAACACCTGCCCAAGGCAGCCTGCATCTTGTCACTGTCAACAGCTCAGCGCTGAGCAGGTGGAAACAGCAGCCTGAGAGGTCTCCTATCCACCTGGCCTGGCAGCACTGCTGCACCCTGCAAGGCTGCTGAGGGACAGACAGTAACTGCTCCTCTTCAGAGATGCAGTGGGGACTGCATCTCCTCCCCTGAGTTATAGCACATACAGGGGGAGTGGACTTTAGGATGGATTTGTTTGAGTAACTACTTCTGCTAGCTCAAAAGAATGAAAATTTCTGTTTTCTGCTTGCCAGGCTAGGGCCTGCCCATGAGATTTTGTAGAAAGGTACCTGCTGGCCACCAGCATCTCAGTGAAGCTGTTTCATGTGGCAGGACACGCTGCCGTGTTCATTGTGCGAAAGGGCACAAGGCAGCATGAGCTGTGGCAATAGCCCAAGACCTACTTCAATAGCAGAGGCAGTTGTTTCCACTGTGCTGGCATTCTAGCATCAGTCACCTAAGCCTCAGAAGTGATAAGATTTTGGGTTTTTTTCCTTTTTAAAGTATCATCAATTTACTTTATAACTAGGTAGCTCAGGAAGCCTTCTTCTCATGCTGGATAGAATTGAGAATCAGGAGCCAAGGGTGAGAGCAAGGCAGGCAGGGACAGTGGCATCGTTGGTCAGGAGCCCAGAAGCTGAGGCAACAGGTCAGGGACAGGATCAGGTGATAACAGGTCATCTCCAGCTCAGTGATTGCCAGTAACAGCCACCAGGATGGGACAGGACAGGCCAGAAAGTGCAGTCTGGGCCGGGCTCTGGATGGATTTGACACATGGTCAGCTGTAGACATGACTGTCATGTTGATGCAGGGCAGCTCAGATGGGTACCAAGGGTGAGACCCTCAGCCTAACACAGCTCCAAGCAAAGATTGTAGGAGCCCTCCCTAAGGCTTCTTGCACATCTCTCTTGCTAATGACTCTTACCTGTTAATCACCCCTGAAGTCATCCAGCTCCAGTGCCTTCACAAATAACACTGCAGGGGCCCAGGCTCTAGCCTGCAGTTCTTGGGGACAAGCCTGACCTTGATTTTAATTCTGACAGTTGAAACACTCCTTTTGTAATTAATAGCTGATTTTGAGTTCCTTTTCATTTTTAAGGCAGTAGCAATGTGGGAGATACACTTCCCACTGGACAGTTATCCAACATTCCTTGGCGCAGAGCGGGGGTAAAATACACGAACAACGAAGCCTATTTTGATGTCGTTGAAGAGATTGATGCGATTATAGACAAATCAGGTAAGATGCCTTGCAAACTAATATTTGTTTCTAAAGTGTGTTTACATGTAGCTAATGATGTTTTAGAGAGAATACAGTCCAACCTTCTTATTTTTTTTGCATATGTTTTATATACATGCATTTATATCTTAGGTAGAAATATTCCACTTAAGATCATGAGCTTAAATGTATTTCTTCAGTTCATCTTAAAACAGCAACAGCAAAGTGCTCTGGGCTGTTTTGAGAACATCCACAAGAAGTATGTTTTCTGTTTGTATATCGATTATCTCATAATAGGTGTAAATGGAAAAAAAAGTAGTTGAAATGTGATGAGAAAATTATCTCCCATTGTTCCTGCCAACAATGTACTGTAGTCCTTGAAGGCCCTCAACTAAGCAAGACAAAATCCTTCATTAGCTTTCTTCTGATAGCAAGATAAACTTGGTGCAGTATTGTTTTCCTTATATTTAAACTGGAGCCAGATATTATGAAGCATAATAGTACTCCTTTCTTTTCTGTGAATGAAACGTATCATTTTCAAATATAAAAGTCTTTATTCTGAGATTTAACTTTGAGGAGGAACCTGATAACTTATATACCAAGAAAAAGGAAAAAAAAATATGCAGAAAGAAAGTTGCAAAGCTGTGGGCTGGAACCTGCTGTTTTGTTCAATATTGGGGCCAGCAGTTAGCAAGGGTGAAGACTGCAGGACGCCCTTTTGTGGTGGAGCTAACATCTGAGTATTCATTCAGTGCTGCTGTGGTAGCACTGTCAGTGTTGGTTTGGTTCTGTATCACCTCAGCAAATGCTTTGGCCACCGTTGGATAGCCTCAAAGCTATAGTGCAGCTCTCCCAATCTTGAATCTAAAAGAAGGGGGCCCTTACAGGGCCCTTGTGGAACGTGCTGATGACTGTGTTACTGTCCCAGCTGCCTAGGAGTCCCAGGAGCAGTGTGAGTGCCTATTCTGAGAGGGTACAATCAAGCCCATGGTGAATTTCTGTGTGTATTTCAGGGGAAAACTGTGTGCAGCGAGTGTTTAATTTCCTACTGAGGATCTGCAGTAGTCATAGCTACCCTTTTGTGCTCTGATCCTGGGGAAGAACCCTTCTTTATACCTTCACTAGGACTGGGCTGGATAAGGTTGCTCCCCTTGAATAGGGAAGTTATCTTGTTTCATAGGGATATGGTCGACTGCTTTAACCTGAAACAAGATCCCTTCTTCTCAAACAACATATAAAGCCACCATTTCTCCTTCCCCTTGCCTAGATGAGCCAGTGTCTACCTATCTTCTAAAATTACCTTTGCATGTGGAGTTAATTAATTAGTCCAGAGTCCTGCCTATGCCTTTCTGTATGTAGGGGGTATTTCAGGAACTGAGCATTTCCTGGGTGAAATACTCTTGCTTTGGGGTTTGGAGTTTTTTGTTATAGATTTATTTAAAATCAAGATGAATATTTAATTTCATTGTTAAACAACAACAGTGTTAAACAACCATTACTTGTGAAAGCCGAAGTTAATCAGAGCTTTATAGCACTTAACTGCATTTTGACATAGACTGTTTTGGTGTGCTTACAATTCCCTGCACCTCTACACAACTTGCTCATTTTCTGGAGAACAGGGGACAGGGATGAAAGAAAAGATTCAGGTCTGATGTGTTATGAAATTCTTATTTGCTTATTGCTGGCAACCAGTTCAAGCACATCCAGTACAAGTCCTGTGTAACAGCTGGCACAAGTATAATGAACCAGTTTGGGACAGGCTGTTTGCTCTGCTCATGTATTTTAGCAAGCTGCCCAGGACACAGGTAACTGGAGTGACCTTTCCTAGCTGGGCTTGGCATGTTGTTGAGCGTTGTGCAAATGTCATCTGTGCCCTCTAGCTGCACTTCACCACATCTGTTAGGCCTTTCATAATAATGTTAAGTCAAGTGTCTTGTTTTTGCCTGCAGGTTCCACAGTCTTTGCAGAAATCCAAGGTGTTATTGATTCGTGTATTAAGCTCTCAGGAATGCCAGATCTTTCTCTGTCTTTCATGGTAAATTCAGCCTATATTTGGGAATCTTAATTGCTCAGGATTTATTTTTCTTACTGATCAGAGTTAAACAACTTTAAAATCACTATCACTATTTCATGTGTTACACATATGGAAAGTAACAAGTTTTGCATTATCCTGTAGAAGCTGCATTGTTCAGTAGCTGGGATGG
The DNA here is from genome assembly GCF_021018805.1 of Prinia subflava. Lineage (NCBI taxonomy): Eukaryota > Metazoa > Chordata > Aves > Passeriformes > Cisticolidae > Prinia > Prinia subflava. The sequence continues at coordinate 20,677,623 of NC_086255.1, read as the reverse complement.
CTTTTGCTGTTCATAAACATTCCCTGACAGGAGCTGCTGTGCCAGCTCAGATCAGCAATGCTCCTAGCTCAGTACCATGGCTCTGATGATGGGTCCTCAGAGTGTAACAAACAGGCAGTGGTAGTGTTCAGCAGCCAGCGCAGACTGCTGCTACCTGAGGAGATCTCCCTCACCCCTTGGCACTCCTTGCAGAACCCACGGCTGCTGGACGACGTCAGCTTCCACCCGTGCATCCGCTTCAAGCGCTGGGAGTCGGAGCGGGTGCTGTCGTTCATCCCTCCGGACGGCAACTTCAGGCTCATCTCCTACCGCGTCAGCTCCCAGAAGTACGTTCCCTTCCCGCCTGCTCTCCCTGCTGCCCACCTCCTCCTCAGGGGGATCAGCCTGCCTCTGAAATGGGGGCGCTCAGCTCCTGGCTCAGCTGTTGCCCCATCCCCACTAAAAGCAGAAAAGCATTTTTCAGTGACTGCAGATACTCAGCAATCATTTTTCAGAGCAGTAAATCCCACGGGACAGCGATACAGGGCTGTTCAGTCCTAGGGACTGCTGTTGGTGCCAGATGCTTTTTGGGTAAGTCTCTGTGCACAGGGAGGACTCTGAGCTTCAGGACACGAGTAAAGCAAAAAAAGTCCAAACTGCAGATATTTTCAAACTAAAGCCTGATCTGACTGGTGGCTCTTCTCAGACTTGGATCAATGAGATTACTGTTTAAAAAAACCATCAGAAGAGAGAATAGGACAAGGTGTTTGAAAGAAAATAAAGAAATTTTTTTTCCTGTGATTCTCTGCTAATAAAATAATTTCAGCAATGATGCTGAAGAGCAGAGTATCACTTCACTTATCACTTCTGAAACAAACCAGTTCTAACTTTTGAACACCTACTAGAAACACAAGAACCATTTATGAGAAAGTGCTTTAATTTTTCAAGCAGAGAAGTAGCCAGGATGCATTCAGCTACTGTCTTCTCTTTTCAGCTTAGTGGCAATTCCTGTATATGTGAAGCACATGATCAGTTTTAAGGAAAATACTTCTTCAGGAAGATTTGATGTTACCATTGGACCAAAACAGAACATGGGGAAAACAGTAGAAGGAGTTGTCATGACAGTTCACATGCCAAAGGCCGTTCTCAACATGAACCTCACTGCTACACAAGGCAGCTACACATTTGACCCAGTTACTAAAGTAAGTCTTACATTTTTATTTATTTAAATATTGCAGATAGCATTACTACAAGTCACCCATTTTGCAGAATACTGGAACAGTGTTCCACACTTGGCAGAAAACTCTGTTCAGCATATGTTTATGAATTAAAAATTTACCTTTTAAATCTGCTTTTTCAAACTTAGATACACACCAGCTCTGATTTTTGACTTGGTCAGTATCCTTTTCCTTCCCTTCCTCTCTTTTCACCCACTATCATCTTTCCTTAGTGGATGCAACAGTATTTTGCTGATAGTGTCAGCCATGATATATTTTGCAATACATGTTATAAATGTGTATTTTTCTGAAGAAAATGCACTTGCCTTGAGAAAGGGTAGACAGAAAAATTGAGAGTAGGAGATGAGAAAAAATTTCTTCCAAAAGTTCTGCCTAAAGACACACAGGAAAATAAAGTGTCTGAAAAAACATGTCTTGGATTCCTGATTCCTTGCCTCTGTGTTGGGGTTTGAGACCTAAATTTCATAAAGCTCCTGAAGCCCTTTAGTACCCAGGAGCCATTTTGCTGAAAAGCAGTTTGAGCCAAACCCTTCTGCTGGCTCTAATACCCTGCTCTGAGCTTTCTGCTGCCCTTGGAATATCTCAGTCAGCAATTCATTACAGTTGTTAGGGAAAGCTCTCCAAGCAGCATTTTGTTTCAAAAACTATAGACCTTGTTTTTAAAAGAAAAGCACAAACAAAAAAATACTTTAGGTGTGCTTTCCTCTCTGCAGAAATAAGTTTTACTGTGTTTTTATCAACAGCTGGAATAACTAGGTGGATTGAACGTGCAAAAATTTTTAAAAGCATAGAGAATTGAGGTTTTTCCTGCATTCATGAGTTTGTGATAAGAACAAACAAACCACCTCATGTGGCTGAGGAAAGGGCGTGCTTGGTTCCACATTTCTCCAGTGAGTGTAAGAATCACTGGCAAACAAGGGAGCTTTGAGGAAGTTAGTCTGGCTTAGACATCTCCTTTGGTCCAGTGCCTCGCTCCTGCCCTCCTCATTGCTGTGTTTAAGTTTCTGTGGTCTTTGTGCTGGTCACTGTCTTGGCTTCACAGATCCATCACACACACCAGGGTCAGTTATCCTCAGCAAAGGGAACAAGGTGTTCTCAGTGTGCAGGCCACACTGACAGGGTGAAAAAAGGCCCCAGGCCTGCAGGAGCCCTCTCCCAGGCACTGAGGTGATTCTCAGGGCTCCCAGGCACCTCTCTGTACCCAGCCTGCAAAATAAAAGCTGGACGCGAGCTTGACCTCATAGGCTGTTTCCTAGAATGGTGCTACTGCTATTCTCTCCTTCCTGACAAGGTGCTAACATGGGATGTGGGCAAAATTACCCCTCAAAAGCTACCAAACCTGAAGGGCATCGTGAACCTGCAGTCTGGAGCCCCCAAGCCAGAGGAGAACCCAAGTTTGAACATCCAGTTTAAGATACAACAGCTTGCAATTTCAGGTGAGTGGGGGGTATGACATGAAATTGGTGCTGGCAGAATGAGTTGGTGTAGGAAGTGAAGTGGGAAACTGTTAATCATTTAACTGGAGATGCAGATCTGAAGTCAGCTTGGTCCGAAATGATAAAGTCTGATTTAACCAAACCTGACAGTTTACCTTGCTGGAAATTGTGAATTCCCAACTGTTTTGCTCAAGAAAAAACTGCAAGAAGTATACAGAACAATGGATTTTTCTTTGTTGACTGGTGCATTAAACATGCAAACGTATCCTTTAGTGAAGATGGATGGATGATGATTTAGTGTGCTGCTCCTGACTTGCCTTGTACCACACTAAAGCTCTTTCTAGTGGTCATAAAGATGCATTAAATTTGAAGAATGCCCCTCTTATTCTTTCCTTCTGGAGCTGGTTAGTTTTCATCTTTGAAACAGTCTGCAAGTCAAAGCAGAATGAAGTCTATAGGGTAATTGCAAAAGTAAATTTAAAGCAGACGAGGCCTCAGTCTGCAAACACATCATGTGGGTTGTCCCTGTATAAAATGCTTCTCCAAGCAAGCCTTGCAGGGCTGAGGCTCTGACAGTGCAGGAACTCACGTTCAGAGAGGAGGAGGAGGAGGATGACTGAAGGCAGCTGATGAGAGTTGGTGGCAGTACCTGTGGTACCTTTCTGGACAGGCACCAGGCTATGGTCTTTGTGGCCCCTAGACTGAGTAAACAACAGGTCCTGTGTCAGAGCAGAATCCTGCAGTTTCCTCTTAAACCAGCTTAAATCTAGCAAGATAGAGCTGGTCCAGAGGCTGGACACCAAAGATAACAGACCTGTGAGAAAGCACGGAACAACCTGAAGCTGTAGGTAATGAATAGCTACTGGCCTTCCTCAAGAACAGCAGAGGGATTGCTGATTCTTGCAATTCCACCTTGGAGTGAAAAGAATGCTGACACTTGTCCTTTGCTTCATCTCCGTGATGGGAAAGGAGTGCAGTGTACAGGAGCTGTGCAAGATAGGCTCGGTTGTTCCACAGTTCATCTCCTGGAAGGAGATGTTGGCTTATGGAGTAGAAGAGAAACAAGGTAGTGCCCTGCCAAGACAGCCATGATTAGGTGACAAGAATGTTCTCATCTGCTGCTTCAAACCACATGAACTTGTGAAAGGAAAATGAGATTCCTAACCAATGCTAATGTGCTTCAAGACAGCCGGATTTCTAATCAGACTGCTGTGATTCCTAGAATGCTGCTTTTAACTTTGTACTTGTCTCTGTCTTTTTTCAGGACTGAAAGTGAATCGCCTAGACATGTATGGAGAAAAATACAAACCTTTTAAAGGTGTTAAATATATTACAAAAGCAGGAAAATTCCAAGTCAGGACATGAGAAGATGCTAAGAGGAAATTCCCCTTAAAAAAACTTGACTGCTTAGTGACTTATGTTGGTTAGGTGCCAATTAATTAATAGACACTGATTAGTTTGGGATCAAAGCATTTGTGCACAGCAGCTCTTAAAATGAAAGCATAGCTTAGTTTTTCTTAATATGGCTTTAAAATAAGGTACTTTTTTTCTATTACACTTCCACTCTTTTTTTACTGAATTGTTGTGCTGGTGAATAGTTTGATATGGGCAACCCACAGAATGTTGCAAACACTACACTGCCAGTCAGATACCAAAGCCCTGAGGTCAAGCACATTCTGAAGGCCAGACAGGCCACTGGAAAAGTCTTCTGGTGGCATCATGTGTTGCTGCTGCAGCTGCCTGCAAAGAGAGCCCAGTTCCACCCACAGCCAGCTGCAAGCTGGCACTCCACAAAGCAGCACATAAATCCCTTCAGAAACTGAGAGCAGCAGTGAGAGGGGCAGGGGTCCCCCCGGGGCCTGGGACATTGCAAGTGTCACTCCTGAAAAAGCTTCTGATGAAGTAAAAAATAATTTGTGTGTTGTTTACAAGAAATCGCCTTTCTTAAGAAGCATTTGCCTTAATCAGCTTTCATTTCTGCCATCTGCAGATGAGCTGATAAAAATAACATCCTGCATTAAATCTGGGAGGTGATTGTTGCTTCTGTAATCTACTTTCTTTCCATTCAATCTCATGATCCCCATCATTTTTTTAAGAATACAGTTGCAGAGAGTAAGATCTATTTTTTATGTGAAGCCTTTGCTTTGATTTAGATGTTCCACTTGTGTGAAGTGGATGCCACCAGATGTGTGCAGTGTGTACCTTCGAGCGTAGCTTTTTAGATAGCACAATAGAAGTGTTAAGTGTATTTAATGGTTGTGTGCTTTAATGTTCTGAAATAAAGGGAACTCTACTGCAAATATGTCTCACCTTATGAAATGTTCATGCTCTTGTAAACTATTCAGGATGCTCTTAAGCAGGAGCGTCTAATACACCATTAAACAATGGCTGTTAGCTACATCTTTACTGAACTTGATCACTGTGCTTAGAGTTTTAAAAGGCTATTAGGAGCATGACAGGTAAAGTCCCTTTCGTAGTTCTTATTTTTAAATGGAGAACAACTGTTTATGATATTTCAAAGACTGAACAGTCAGAGCAAAGCTGACTGAACTTCTAGTTATACACCAACAAAAACATCTCTCTAAACCAATACATACTCCAGAGCAGCTATCAAGTTCCAAACCATGCAGTTGGTCAATATTAATTAAGGGTGGGATACTGGAGACCCTCTGTTTCTCTAACCTGTCTGGCTTACAAATCAATGAGTAGGTACGAGCTTTGCTTCAGATGAAGAGTAGGAACCAAAGTCACGCAGTAGTCAAAATTTCAAATACTGGGACAAAAAATGATCCAGCCTGGAAAGAGGAGGGGAGATCCATCTGAACCCTGGCAGCAAGGCAGCACGGAAAGATATGAGCATAAAGTCTCTATTTTTAACTTTGGTAATATCATTAGGGTAAACTTGGCCACATAAACAACATTTGAACATTTTGAATTTCTAAAATTCCAGAAAATAGAACAGCACTAGGAAGAACCAGCATCTGGTAAGATCTTCCATTTGTGTAGCCACAACCCTGGTTATTAAAAGCTACCAGCTTTCTAGTCTGCCTTTTTCAATGCATCCATCAATTCAACACTCACCCTACAGTTCCGCTCCATTTCAGCAAATGGCATCCTTCAGTTACAGTAAGTGTAGAAGAAATCTTGTCCTCAGAGGTAACTGGTAGCACCCCAAGCTGGCATCTGAGCAGCTGGAGCTGCTCTGCATTAGCAGCCTGCAAACGCTGCCCCCTCGGCCTTTCAGAGCTGACACCGTCAGGAGGTGTCAGAGCTCCAGCCGTGACCCCGGTGCTGCCTCCGTGTGGCACGGGCTGGACACGGCCCGCGGGCACCGGGAGGGGCCACAAGCGCTGCTGCCGGGGAGAGCCCCGCTCAGCACCACAGCTCTGCCTGCAGAACTGCACTCACCGTGGGAACGGGTCTGGCCACACGGAGGAGTTGGGTCAGGGAAATGCTTGCAGGTGTGTCAGGCCAAGACCTTTTATTGGACAGGTGCTGCTTCCTTCTGTATCCGCAAACACTGGAAGCTCAGCTGCAGAAGGGGCCCTGTGTTCCTGTTCTGTTTTTAAAAAAAAAGCACCAGCATCTCTCTGAAGTGTAGAGTTTAGGGAACCAGAGGATAGCATTAGCAAGGAATTACACCGCCAAGTTTTGATCTCCCCTTCCCCTCATGTCCAGATCTGACAAAGGTGGTTGTCTGTCAGAGTCTCATCTTTCAGATATGGAGAGAACTGTGTGAACAGTACAAAACTCTGAATTCTATCAATTATTACTAAATACCCTCTGGCACTATGGGGATATGTTTGGTACTACAGTACCCATAAACACTGGTTCCACCAAGTCAGAACATTGTGTGCTGGTAGAAATTTTTAGCAAGAAAAAATGTTTATAAGACATTCGTACAGGGATGAAGGAAATACAGCAGGGGTTTCACAATAATCACCCTTGCATTCAGTTTGAGAAGTAAAATTCACATTAACAAGATGCTGGTCAGAGTAGCAGTTCCTCCCTTACCACCAGGATCAGGCCAAGGCCATTGCAAGTTTTCACAATAGAGCAGATCTGTTATGCCTCAGGAAAATCACCTGTTCTCTCCCACTGAACATAGCTCCCAGTAAATTCTTTGATTACTAGTTTGACAGGCACAAAACACAAAACCCTTTGTTTCATCTTCTCCTGTTTGAGGAACTTTGCACTTTCTTTCTGATCAGAACACGTAGAAAGAACTGTTCTTTTGCTTTAGCTTTTTGCTGCTCTTCTTATTACAGCATCATCCACTGCTGTTACCATTAACACTCAGAAGCTGATATTTGTACAAATGCATTTTTATTGTTTTAACAGAACCAAAGAAAGGTTGAAAATATTAGACTATACAATACATTTTGGTTTATAAACGAAGTTTTATAGTGGTAAAACATTTCTAAGTGACATTCATGGTCTGGTTCAAATTTTTGCTGCACTTCAGGTCTGAAGACCAGTAGTGTTCAAAACTGCAGTAAATTGCATAAGGTGGACAAGTATCTCTGCTTCTATAAACAGTTCGAGAACTTAGAGCAAACATTCTGGAAGAATATCAAAGGCAACCATGATTCAGAACTCTCCTGAAAACATTCCTCAATAAACAAAAAGTGATCTTTGGCATAAACAATTATGTATTAAAGGCATTAGTAATATTGCATTAATATCATTCAAGCAACTAAACAGTGATGCTAAAATAATAATAATTAAAAAAAAAAAATCTCAAAGAGAAGCCTGGATGGCAGGAGCAGGATGAAGGGATGTGAGGAGCATTGTAAAGCAATACAGGAAGACTATTTAGAAAATCCCTTTAAAATAATCCCTACGTATTCAGTGTTATGTACTATTAAATAGAAATTACTACATTAAAATTATGTTAAAGATCTGATATAAACCAACCAAATGCATCCAGGTTAAGGCTCTGGCACCCCTTCCTTTCTCTTCCTGTTGCAGGTAACTGCAAGGAGAGAGTACTAAGGAAAGATCCTAAGTACCAAATATTTCATAACACCCAGACACAAGGAGCAAATTCGAGACGAACACGCCTTCTCTTGCTGAGGTCAGTTTGAGACAGTTGTATTATCAACAGCTTCACTTCCCTTTTTAGATAACAGTGCAATGAGGGGGATGGAGGGGAGAAGGTCCAAGCACAGAGTAACTGTTGTAGGCAGGTAGAGGACAGCTGGCTGTGCTGTGTCTCTTCCTTGGAGCTGTTAAGACTGAGAAGTTTTTCCCCAAGGACACTTCTGTTCAAGGTGGTTTGATCGTGCAACAATTCTCAGCAAATTAAGAGGATATTATGAGGTCAGTGATGATTTGGGCAAAAGTCTGCAAGTATTCCTTGCAAATGTAGAAACTCATTCTCAAACAAGTTTTCCTTTCTATGGGGCAATTAAATGAATGTGTATGAATATATATATGTGAAGGCATATTCAGTTATGGAAGGATAAAACATCACAAGTCTATTTTAGTAAGGGGAGGGAGTTTAGTTTTATTGTTGTCATTTTGGTTGGGATTTTTTTTAAAGATACAGTAACAGTTTGTTCAATTCACTTGAAAAAAAGATTTTGAGACTCCAAACTCCACAAGCAGTAAAAATAATGAGGTATGTGCAGCATTAGGAACCACCATTTGCTGGTAGCCACCACCTTACCTAGGGAGGGTTTCATATCCCTGCAGAGCTCAGGTTTCAAAAAGCTTATGCATTGTTGGAAAGAGGAGCAGTGAGGCTAAAGGTATTTTTAAATTGAGTATCTTTATCTTTTAATTTTCTTCTTGAGCAGCTGGAATAACATTAGGGAGGGAAGAGGGAAATAAGAATAATTGTATGTGCTCATTTGGTTTTCAAAAAGGAGGAGCCAGCATGTGGCATTTCCTGGTCCTGGACATGCAGTTAAGTTAAGAGAACCAGGATTTTTCAGCTCAATACCTTGCTGAATTGAGCAAGGAAAGAGTTCCATGATTTAAAGTCTCTAGCCATAAGGCTCAAGTCAACAGCGTGCCTCTAACATCACCTGCAAAACCTTTCAGTACAGTACGAGAGTTCTGAATGCCTGCCTACAGGCTGGCAGGAGGGGGCAGGGACAGCTCCAGTTCTGTTAAAGTACTTTGCCAGGCAAGAACCAAAAGCAAAAAAAAAGGCATTTCAGACATGGAGTTTTAATCCCTGGTTTACAACTGTTCTGGTGCCCCACCTTCCCTTCTTTTAATCAAAACCCCCACACCTTCCATCATTTCTGCATGATCTTAGAATAGCCCAATAATTCCTGTTGAGAAGTTGAATGTTTCTGTATCAATGATTGTCCCTAAAAAACTGCCAAGTAACCAAGTGTCCTAAACTCTCAACACAAGCGTAAAGTGAGGTCCATGTTTTACATCATCACATGGAAACTACTGGAATATACAGTGCATAAATGAAATGTGCTTCTGGGAGTACAGAATTCACTAAGAGAATCTTGAAAAGAAAAAAAAAAAAAAGAACTGTCTACTGTTGGCAGCAAATTAGAGGTGTTGGATATCAAATGTGTTCCAAAGACATTTGAAATGCATTATCTTATAATTCATACCCTTAGAATGGGGCATTAGCATAAGCTAATCTTCAGCTCATGTATACAGCACCTTTTGCTGTTAATATATCTCTTCTGTTTCCAAAAAAGGCATTTTATGTTACAGAAAACAATACTAATGTGGCAAGTATTTACTGATACCATGGGGTCTTTCTGACCCAGCGAAGAGTGAATCCAGCATCTGTTCTTATCTTAATGGATGCTGCTTCAGCTTCTCTCACAGTTTCCTTCACAGACTGCATGAGATTCTGGGCATTATGAACCAACATCTCTGTTGCCTGTCAAGAAAAAGAAGAATTTCCAATATATCAGTAAATACCATGATTAGGACAGTAGCATGTAAACTCTTTGGGCACAAAGACTCCCAGTACAAATACATTAAGTCTGCTGCCTGAAACTATGAAAATGTAAGTGAAGTAGCTCTCCCTGGGAACCAGCAAGTGTTATCCTGACCCGAAACAAAACTTTCCCATTCCTCACCGTGTATTTGTGCAAAATTTGAATACAGCCTTAATGTCACTAAGCAGAATAACCTCTCTCGGAAGCCAAAGCTGCGGGATTTCTCCTGGAAAGCTGCATTGGGAATGTAACTGGGCTGCAGGGGACTCGAGATGATGTTGGAAAATGAACGTTTCCCCTGGAATCCACCCGAGGGCGCCCCTGCCCCTCTCCCAGGCGCAGTCTGCGGGGGCGAGCCCTTCCCTCGGCTTTTTACTGCGCAAAGCAGGAGATCACCGAGCTGCTCATTGCAAAATTGGGACCCAAGCAGCTTTTTGGCGTGTTCCTCTACTAAACTGTAGCGTTTGAGCCAGAAACCAAGGTGCTGTACTAAAGTTACCTTCCCTAAACAGCTGAGGGGAACTTTAACATCAAGTTCCCAGAACACAGGTTGTGTATTTGTCCCCATAAACGTGCTCAGCAATTCCATGCTACCATCATCAGCCTTTGCACCTCTTACCTGTTCCGACTCCTCATCACTGATATTAGTTCTGCCCAGCATGGTAGCTTTGACAGTGGAGAGAATTTTCAGCTGTGTACTGATGGTTGGGATTCGCTCACAGACCTAAGTAACAGGGAGAAAAAACACTTCATGTTGTAAATTGAACCAATATATTATGCATCTAGTTTTTTTAAGATAAACATTTCTATTTTCTTTTACTATTAGAAAATGAATGAGCACAGAGATGATTCTATAACCATCAAGACTACCTAATAAATATTGGTAGGATATTTGGATCTTATTTTAGTTTCTTTCGGAATATTTGGGATGGAGCCGGCATTTTTCCATTCTTCCTAATACTCCTCAAATGTCTGCTTGGTTAGGAATACCATGATATATATATATATATATGTATATATATATATTTGTCTGAGACTGAAAAAACTTAGAATTGTTGCATTTCTGGTACTATTCTTTGATGCAAAGGAATGAGTGAATAAAATACAAAGCAATGCAGACTTAGGACAGATCGGTATTTGTAGCACAGCATTTTTTCAGAAGTTTTTTCAACATCAAGTTCTAGCTTTACAGAATTTATATTCACATAAATAAATAAATAAATAAGTCAATGAACTCGCAAGGGAAGACAGCCATGGTTTACTGGCACAGGTGCTGTGCTCAGTCCCCCGGGAGGGGCGCGGCGCTGGCGGCGCTCCCGTTACCTGCAGGAGGTTTGTGCGGATGCGCTTGTCCGTGCACTGCTTGGCCACCTCCTTGGCGAGCCGCGTCACCTCGTCGGACGCCTTGGCGATGTCCTTGGCGCACTGGATGAGGGCGCGCTTGTTGCCGCTGCCGCCCCTGACCAGGCGCGACATCTCTGCCATGAGCAGCGCCATGCGCTTCGCCGCCGCGATGATGTCGTTGCCCTGCGTGAACAACACGGTCACTGCCCCGCCCGCACCGCCGCGCCTCGGGGACAAACCCTCACAGGGTAAGGACGGAGGAACCGCTTGGGAACACGGAGAGGTTTCTTCAAGGAACAGGGAGGAGCTGCACTAACTACGCATTCCTGACTTTTTTTTTCTTGACACTCAAGGGAAAAAAGCTCACTTCAAAACTGAAAAAGAAGTCGTAAAGTGTTAGTTTGTCCATGGAATGAGTTACTGCACTGATGACTAAATTTTTAGGATAAAGCATGTTATTAGCATTTGAAATTCCAGATTTTCCCCCAAAAAACATCTTTTAAAACTAAAAAAAAAATTCTAAACAACCTGTTAAACTATTTATAACAATTGAGCATGAAATTTTCAGTGGCATCTGAAACTGAAGTTGTTAAAGCATGAGCTGTGCTGCTAATAATACTAAAGGATAAATGGAAGAGAATCTGATACATTAAACTTTTGTCACTGGTAATGTGGAGGTGAGATGCAACTTCTACTTTTTAAAAAGTTATTCCTTGAAAATAAATCTTTTTTGAAACAATCTCTCCCTTTAAAGTAAAGTCTCCAGGAGAGAACATGGGTTATTCAAAGATAATCTAGTGATGTCTCTTATATTAAAATCAAGATTTCTTATGCATCAAAATTTATAGTCACAGAAATACATCTGAGAAATGTTTGATATGTGAATTAATTGTGACACCAAAGCAAAACCATTTCTCATACACTGTTCCAAAGAGAAACCTAGTACAAGGGAAAGCAGACCTAGCTGATTGATTGTTAGTAGTCTGTCAGTATATTCAGTATATTTAGCTTACTCCCTTTCCTAGAACTTTGTTAGTAAAAAAGAGAACCATTTGGTGCTTTGAAGCATTCCTATAGTGTGGATGAAACAGTAGCAGGGTGAGTTTAAGTATTAGCACATGCTTTCCCTGGAATAATCGCACAGATAATGACCACGAGGTTCAGAGCAAGGAGCACACAGTGAGAACCAGCTGAGCCGGGGTATGCTCTGCCCTGTCACACACTGCTGTGGCTCACTGGAGCCAGCTCAGGATGATATCCCGGGCCTCTGACAGACACAGCGACCCAGGCAGCTCAACTGCTCATTACCGTGACCTATTAGCTACACACTTTGCTACTGTAACCAGTTAGGAGATAAAAGAACACAAAGCTTTTCCATGTTTGCACGTAGAAGGATCAGTGTCTAACAAGTTATCCAAGCACCCGAATCTGAAAAGGACAAGAACATTTTTAAAGCCCTTTTTATTAAAATGGTTTAGTATAACTATCTACATAATAATACACACACCATACATATGCACACTCCCCTAACTTTTGTTTGTTATGGGACACCAACCTTATTTTTTGCAGCATGCTATGACAAGTGCCCAGTCTTGCAAACATTTGTGCTTAGACAGAAGACAGGCTACGTGTGAATGTCTGAACCTCGTTAGATTTCCACTGGTTTCATATAGACAGGATCTCAATTCAGCAGCTAACAGCATTCAGTGCAGCTTCTTCAGAAAATTCTCTCAAGACCAGCATTTGCAACACAGCCCAGTGCAAGCCAGCAGTCAGGCAGTCTCTTCCATAAACACTGCCACACAAAGCCATTCCTGGTTGGAAGGGATGTTAATTGACGGCATCAACTGAGGCCAAGCACAATAGACACCTTAAATGACTTCTTGAACTCTGTTACTCTGCTGTATCCGGAAGTCATTAGGAAACCATTAACCATGGCTTCCAGGTAGCCCACGTGAATGGAAGAAGGAACGAAGGGGAGGGAGACAATCCCTATTACAATTTGAAAACTGCCATAACAAAGAAGACCAGGCAGATGCAAAGGGAGAGGAAGTCTTTGAATATTAATAAGTGACCCCAATCAAGCTTCAATCCGGCACTGACAAACATCTAGCAAACTCGTGAAGCCACTCTCAGTCCTTAACATGAAGTGCAGACACACTTATTCATTCAGGATGGGCCCAGCGGGGATCAAGAGTGATGCAAATGTGTCAGCGTTCCAAGTGGCCGATGCGCGCGGATCAGGCCCCGGGGACTCGGGAGTACCTTACTAGACCACTTGGTGGCTTCCCGATGTAGAGACTGAGCAGCAGCCAGAATGGGCTGGTTAACGGGCTGATTGGTTGGCATTAACAGCAGCTCAGGCTCGTAATCATCTTCAGTGTCATAGGGGAGAGTGAATTCAACATCTGCATCATCCTCCTCATCTACATCTACACCAGCCTCAGCCGCTTCATTAACCACAGTCACATCGCGCTTTGCAGGTGGCAGCAAGGGTGGAGAAACAGGGGACAGTTAGTACAAGAAGCAGAATTTGGTAGAAGAGCACAAACTGAGCAGTTTTAGTGACCACAACATCCTCTTGACCTCTCAGGATCTGACAAGGCAGCTCTAGATCAGGTCAAGGGGAGCAGGGGAAGGAATATAAGATTAGCAGAAAGAAACAAACAGTTCACCTGTGAACCACAGTTACCAAAAATATTAAGAAGTTATAATTCAAATATGCAGCAACATTTTCCATTGGAGCACTCAGCTTGTGCAGACAGAGGGTGACCCACAGAACAACATTTTAGTGGCAGGTCGACAATGAAATGAATGGCATTTCTGTCCAATGGAAGCTGTTCTGAGTGCACAGCAGCTGATGACTGTGGCACTTGTGCAGACACAAAGCTTTGCATGGAAGCCCATTCATATGTGTGATAAGAGCAGACAGCAGCAGGAGCACAGAAAAGCCACCGACACTGCTTGCTGTAGAGTGAAAAAGCAGAGATGGGATGGAAGACACTGGAGAAGTGAGTGCTGAGGTACCACACAGAACATGTAAAAGAGCAACACAGGGCTGGAAAAAGAAGAGGTGATGTTGAATGCCATGAATACTGTGAATATTGCAGTTCTTAAAGAAGACTGAAACGAAATTGATTTAAAAAGAGGATTATGAAGCATATGATACTGTTTTACCACGATATGTTGTATCCATTACCTTCAAAAAAAAAGAGGGGTTCAAGCAAATAAATTATGTTGAGAAGTTCTCAAGGAAGAGGTAAGAGGTATAACAATATAGGCATTAATAAGACAGGAACATTTCAATACAAAAGTAGTCTACAAGTTTACTAACTGTATTTCTTCAACTAAAGCCAAGAGCAATAAAAGTAAAGGTACCCTTACCAAAAACTGCATTTGCAACTGTGTTTTGCTTAACATAGAGCCTTTTCTAGGAAAAACCCCATCTTTGTCAACAACAACATACAGGAATTTTGGAAGTTCTAACACTTGTAAGGCCAAATGAACTCACCTTCAAAGGCAGCTTTTATTTAAGAATCTAATGAAAAGTATCCATATATCCCTTATTTTCTAGTTTATCCAAATGAGGGGAAAGCCAGGGACACTAAAGTAATAAACATTGTTCAGCTGGTGTCCCATGAGAAAAATGGAGTACATGAAAGCCCAGAAGCCACTCAGTGAAGAGCAGCTTTTGTAAAGAGAGACAAAAACCAGATTTTCATTCTTAGAAGAATGAATGATGTTATCAACATTTTTTAACAACAGAGTACTTTCCCCCTGCCCCCTTTACTACAGGTAAAGTACCAGTAGAATAAAGTGATCAGCAAAAAGGCAGAAGACAGTTGACACACAGTCCATTGGGACTTCACATAAGCAAGACCCCATGGTTCTGTTTTTCCAGGTCTAGCCCACACTCCTCAGCAGCACTGTACATCAATCCCTCTTCAACCAATCAGGAGAGTTCAGAGACTACAGAAGTGTTTTTAAACTTCTTCTCCCAAAACAGACTGAGAATAACTGAGCTCCTATTGCTAAAATGACACTGCTAAAAAAGAATTAGGACAGTTGCCAGGCTATCTTACTGGATTGTTTGTCTCAAATTGAAGAAACAGCAATGAATACAGTGTTTTACAATCTAAAGTCACTGAGCTTGGAGGTGTTTCATAATCAGCAAGGAGTTTAAGGTCTTCTCTCTGGCTTTGCACTATTTAATTAAGAATGCATATAGTATATATATGGTAAAAGCATTTTATTACATTTTATTACTCTGTATTGTTAAGTTACCAGTTCTGGGATTCCAACATCAAAACATCTTTAGGAAACCAAAATTAACACTTTCAGCCTCAGAATTACCTTCTGAGATCACTAATACCTTCCAGTATTGTCCCTTCAATAACAAAAAAATGTGTTTGGTATATCCAGAAGCACAGGGAAAACAGAGCTTTGGATTTTGGATAACAGACACCCAAACAGATTTGCAGAAACTTCTTTTCTATTCCATCTGTGCTTCCAAAACAGATGTTCCTTTAGCCCAAAGCACTGAAGTTGATTCTGTAAGCTATTCAAGTTCATCTCCTTACTCACCACATAATTTAGTGCAGAGAAAGGGTGAGATTATAAAGACCAAATTCTGACCCTTAAATTTACACTTGCAGAAGCCTAAATCTCTGAAGTTCTTACTCAGCATTCAGCTTCTGCCAGAGGAAAAATGTTGGTCTTGGGGGAAGGAGGGAGCAAAACGAAGTGATATTAGAATTTATGGGACTGAAAAATTCACACTTCTTCGTCAGCACTGAAATGGGAAGGAAATTCAGGATTTCAGTGACTCATTCCAAAAAGGAATGAGACAAAGCCACCTATATCTGGTAATTTTTCCCATCATAAATGCATCAGATTAACTGCAGAGTACCTTGCAGCTTCTTGAGAATTAAGCAAATCAGGTCATGAATCCTGCAGCTGGCATCTGCAACATCCGTATGGACTTTTCCATGCAGACTTTTCAAAGTCACTTTAACACAGCAATCAGCTTGTCAGCTTGCACAAGCATGAGCATCAGTGACTCTCTAGGCAATACCAGCACCAGGGATCACAAACAGCTTAGCAGACAGAGCGTATCTGTGTCCCCAGGGGTGTGTTAACAAAGCAGTCTAGCAATTCTCAGGACTGTTGACCTTAGTTCACTCTGATCTTGAAAGGGTTTTAATTTATCCTACAGGAGATTTTTTTCAATTTAGTCTGTGAAAGACACTGTCATAAGATGAAACGCACTGATCCTGAAAATAAAATTAAAAGAGAATCCTTTGAGCACAAAACACTTACAACAATTGCTTACCTTGCTAGACCATTTCCGGGCCTCGTCGTGCAGCTGTCTGGCAGCCATCATCATGGGCTGATTGATGGCTTCTCCCGCCTTTTGCTCCGGGAACTCCTCATCCTTCTCCTCAGGCGGCGGCGGCCTGGGCGGGGGGACCTCGCCCTCTGGCAGGGGTGGCTTGGGAGGAGCCAGCTCGTCAGTCAGCTGAGGAAGGCAAACATCTGAGTGAGTGCAGTGAAAACAGCAAGGATGGAGTAAAGGACACTGTCATGGCAAGACAGGACTGTGTGACCTCAGGTCTTTTCCAGTTTGTCAAGTGCTTCCTGTTAAAGAAAATACCATCTTTTCATCTTGCCTTTTGAATGCTGGATTGGTATTTTCTAGACTTGAGGCTACTTGTATGCATGGCTGGCCAGACAATACCTTTTATTTCTAAGGAATAATAATACACTAAAGTAATTTCAGTGTAATCCACACGTCAATGACAACTGTGTATTTTATTACAAACTATCTACACTTACATGAAGGTGCTCAAGGTCAGGAGGAGGAGGAGGAAAATCTGGTTCCTGAGGCTGGAAGGCTTCTCTGACTTTGGCCACAGCTCCCAGAATTTTGTATCCAGAATCCAAGAAACTCTTCTGCAAACCTGAACAAAAATTTCATTACCAGTTTAATACCAATTTAATAGAACTTGGTAATATTTAGAACACTACCCCCAAAAATCAGTTCTATAATGTACTGTGCCAAGTACACTTATATGTGTGTTTAAGAACTACCAAATGGTTTACAGCAGACTTGCATGCTTGAAATGTTAGTGTCATATACAACATGCATACAGGAAAGCCTCAGCTGAGTAATAATCACTATCAGTAACCAAAGTAATCCCCTAAACAGCTTTTAGAATCAAAAAACTATATAATATTTTCTTATATAAAGTAGTATTACTTAAAACTAGTAACAAATGCTTCTAATTAAGAACACGAAGTCACATATCATACTAGAATGCTGAATCCTTTTCCCTTGAATATACTAAAGGCCTTTGATTGCATTTGGGAACAGCAGGATGCAGCAGTTAATGGTGTGAGCTTGATTTCAGCATTCTGAGATGTAAGTGCACACCATATTTACATAAAAGGAGATACACAGCTGTATAAGAAAAAATGAGCACTACTTCACACCATCTCCAGTCAATAAAAGGCACATTTTAAATTAGCTGAATCCTTACCAGGATCAGAAATATTGCCTGCCACAGCTTTAGCATCCATTACCATGGGTGATATAGTTTTGCTCAGCTCATCAGAGGCTGCTTTAACAGCCTCCCGAAATTTGGGGTCTTCGGAATTTTCCACCTCCCGTTTTGCGACCAGCAGGATGCGGTTGGCTCGTCTGGCAATGCTGGTGGCACCAGCTACCAGCATCTGAGGCTGCATGTTGGCCATTGCAACTTTGCATTTATCCAGGTCCTTCTTAATGGCCTCTTCTGATGCATCCAGCAGAGATTTAGTATCAATGGCTTCATCCACCAACCCTAGAATAGAAGTTAAATACATTAATAGTCTAGTTTCGTCTGTAGAAAGAAATGTTTGGTATTCCAGAGATAATTCAAAACCAGAAGTATTTTAAAAGTGGGGTGTGGGTAAAAGCAGAAGAGGGCATGGAAATCAGACCAAAGTACTACTGCAGTTTAACTTCAGATTCTGCTGTACCTGTGTGACAGGTGCCATGGTGAAGCTCTTGCTCCCCTACCATGGAATGTGGTTTCAGTCAAGAACTGGCTAGCACAGTATATGCAGCAGGGATTCTTTCTTCACACCGAATTTCTTTAAGCATA
Organism: Prinia subflava; assembly: GCF_021018805.1. NCBI lineage: Eukaryota > Metazoa > Chordata > Aves > Passeriformes > Cisticolidae > Prinia > Prinia subflava. The sequence continues at coordinate 20,659,558 of NC_086255.1, read as the reverse complement.
TTCAGTACTTTTTGTACTCTCCCATTCATTCCAAAGGAAATATCCCTTTGAGTGTGCTTTTTACATAGGGATGACTCATAGTGACAAGGCAGTGAGATTTAAAATACCCAGGATTTAATTACTGGGATGAAGGAGCAGATAGTACACAGCCAGCTGCTCAGGTCAGTACAAAGGACCTGCTCCTGGGAAGGACTGAAACATTTCAGTGCCTCAGCAGGATCAGTAGCTTTGTCTTCATCTCTGTGTTCATCCAGCTGTTACAGTATTTGGAATATGTTTTCTTTCCTTCAGTTAATTATCTGCCCTATTTCAGCATGCCAAGATTATACAGAAGAAAACCTCAAGCTGTCACAGTGATATACTGCTAGAATTGCAACTGCAATAAAAAATGATAGTATTCCAATTTTCCCAAAAAAGAACAGGATTTGCTCCTCCATAGCTCAGTATTTACAGATAAGAAGCCAGCTATTTTGTGTATCCTGTAACATATACATATTCCTGGAGTCAGAACACATTCCCACTTCTCTGAATTTATTTTTAATCAGTCATTATTCTTTGCATGTTTCATCAATCCAAACAAAATGGAGAAAAATCTACACGAGCTAGTTAGCCACAGGTAGGCTCTTCAAAAAAATTCCTACTTTACCTGTCATTTTTTCTACATTATCAATCCATTGGTTTTTCATGGTCTCAAAATGTTCATAAGCAGCTTGATTCCCAGGATTTCTCAGGAGGATACGAGCTGCTGATACTACCTGCCAACAGAAGACATTTTTAATTATCGGCACATATCAACATTACGCACATGCTTGAAAATGCATTTGTTTTTTCAGGACTGGATGTGTAGCTCCACATTTGAAAACCTAGTTCCTTAGTTCTAGTGCAACATCCAGCTCCTTCAAGATCTACCATACTTCTGAAATGAGCTGGCACAAACACTTTATTTTCTGGAACTTCAATTACATACTAATTTATCTTATAAACAACTCCTGAAAGCACTAAACTACAAAACTTATTACACTACCAACATTTAGGTAGAAGTTTATTTAGGAAAAAAAAAGCAGCATTTTTTCCATTTACATACTTTATGAAGCCTCAGTTCATTTTGTTTCAAGTATAAGTCACAGACACTTCTATCCAAGAGTTGAAGAATAAAACATGTCATTTGACCATTTTGTTCTACTTAGTATCACGTGTAGAAATATTTGCCATTTCCCTTTCAAGAGTGTCAGCACTATGTTCCTTGTGGGTATTAACAACTTGCTTTGAGAACAGGAGCATCAGGAAAGTTCCCCAGAAGTCACCCCCAGCCCGCTGAACAGCCCTTCCAACCCAGCAGGCACCTGTGGGGTGAGTTCCCGTGCTGATTTCACCGTGGCCTGAATGCCCTCCACAGTAGTTTTATTGGCAGTGCCAACTGCAGCTGCCTTTTCTGCTGTGGCTCCCAGCTTAGCAGCATGATTTTCAAAGTTTGCTGCTCTTTCATCAAACACCTAGTTGTCAGAAGAGAAAAAAAAAAACATTAAAAAAAGCCCTAACCTCCTTAACAGAACACACAATTTCTTCAAAGTGTCAGAGATGCCTTTGTAACATCCCCACTTAACTCATCCTGAGAGGATGCAAAGGGACACAAAAGCTTTGAAGGCATTTGGTTTTCTTCAATCTTTACATTACCAGACTTGCTTCTTTACTAACTCAATGGGACAACTAAGGAGACGTATATATACTTTATAGCTTCAAGGTATGAAGTTCAGTAATTTCTGATGACTACTGCTGCAAGAAATACTCTATTAAAACTATTTTAGCTCAGAGATTCTTCTTTAAACCCATAATACAGAAGTAACTATATTTGAAAGACAAATAAAGGGGTTTACACTAAAAATTCACACTGGGAAAAGGGAAAAATTCCCTCCTTTTACAGTTCTTATATATTCAAGAAACAGAATACCTGGAACAAAAAGCTATCCTGCCATAAAGCTGAATTCTCCAAGCCCTTAGAAATTATTTTGATCATGTAGCCAAAGCCCAAAATAGTCAAGCAGAACTGCCAGACACTGCATTTTAGGTACTTCATGTGCAGCCAGTGGCTTTCAAGTACAGGAAACAATATGCAGCAAGAGAACAGGTTTAATCTGTTGATTAATTCTGGCATGAATTTGACTATTGTAATCAGCTTGTGCAATGCGTAGATATAAAAATGCAACAACTAACGTGTTAGGGATTTTTGCACAAGAATTTTGTAGCCTGCTGAGGGCAATGTGGTAGCTACAACACAGGGAGACATTTTTGCCATTTACTGAAGTCAGGGACAACACAGTTACCAGGGTTATACAATTCACAGGACTCTGGAGAGGTTTGCATAGTAATCATTATGTTGTCAGAACTAATAAGGATGTATTACAAATTTGAGAAAAAAATACCAATTCATTTTTCAGAACACCGATTTATTTTTCAAAATACCAATTCAGGTAAAATTAAACAGTAACTGAAGCTTTACATGGAAAGAAAAGACCACCTGGGTATACTTGCCTCATCTCTGTTGGGAGCATCAGAAGGAGCAGTGGCTGCTACTGCTAACAATTTAATAGGAGTTGTGGTGTCACTAAAAACATCAGAAACTTCCTGAGTCATTGCTTCTTGCATTCGTGTTTTAAGATCCTTAAAAAAAGTGGAAAATGGTTAGCATATGATAGAGGGATATAAAGTTGTATGGGTTCAATTCCCATAAAACTTTCTCTTGCAAAAAAGTCCATTCCAATGGCAGACATTAAGATAAAATTACATTAAAAGTATGACCAATGAATCACCTTTTACATAATTTGAAATATACAAAGCTTACATACCACTGCTTGAAGCAGCATTAGAAGCTATGAACAGCATGATTTGGGACCTTGCCCCTCAAATTTGCCTAGCACATATTTTCTTTTAGGAGAGACAAATTTTCCTTCTGAACTGTTCATTTGAAATGAACCCCTATGGCATGATAACACGGCCTTACCAGAAAGTTTCCTTTAAACACCAGGTGTGTAGCTGCACTTCTGTTTTCTCGGGTGCCTGGCACACAGCAGGCCTGCCCAGAGGAGTGAGTGAAGTCCTTGAGTGCAGGGTGTGCTTACCTTGAGCGAGTCCTGCAGCTGCGCAGCAATGGCCCGGGCCTGCGGGGACTCGCCCTCCCCGCGGGCAGCCAGCTCGGCCAGCTGTGCCGACAGCTGGTCCACGCGGTCACACTTGGCCAGCAGGTCCTGCCGGTACGGGCCCATCATGACGTTGGCCAGGCGCCGGCCTTCGGCCACCAGCCCGCGGATGGCGGCCTGGCCTGCGGGGACACGGCACAGAGGCTCACTGGCAAAGCACAGGCACCGCCAGCGCTGCGCGTCCCAGCGCCTGGGGCTGGGAGAACGCTTCTCTGCCTCATGGAAAAGATCCTGTGCAGTTTATCACTGCATAGTTACAGCCCAAAACCACATCCCTGGCCACAGATACATCCTCCTTAACTAGAGTGCTCTGACAAAAACCAACCATGGCAGATGTCAGGTATTCCTAAATAACTGATCTGTTGACTCCAAAAAAAAGCACTTGCAAATTCCAAACACTGCAATTCATCCTCACATCATTAGAAGATGAGCAGCAAGAGGGGAAGAAAAGACAAGTAGAAAACATAACTTAAAAAGCCAAATGCCCTCTCCCAGAATTCCACAAGTCATAAAGTAAGAAGTGCCAAGTAGTCTGGATTGGAAGGGTCAGTGGGGATAGGGAACACCTTACAAAGCCTCTACAGTGTGGCAAAAGCTTTTCTGTTAAAAATACTTATTTTTAGCATGGGTAATTTCCCTCATTCACTTCCAGATGCTTCCTCCTCATTCACAGGAATGTAATTCTCTGTTCTTTCAATAATACAAAAGCAGTATTCTTTTAAAAGAACTCATCATGTTAACTCCATCAAAGACCTACTGAAGAATCATTTTAAGCTAATGCTAACCCACAAGCAATCCAAGTTTGTGATGAAGCTTAAAATTACTTAGGAAGTTGTCACAGCACCAGACTATCCAAGAATCACTCAGCACTGCTGCCATCTTTTATATTCTTAATTTACTTTTCTTTTGAGTAACCTGCCAAATGCCAGCAACTCCTGAACCAGTAATGTGCTCACCGAGAGCATACTCGATAAACTGAGGGGATTATCAGATCCCCTTTTTCTTTAATTACTAGCATTCTCCTCAGTTAACCCAGAAACCATACAAGTGATACTTTTAGGTCAGGTTTATGAGTGTTTTTCTCTTCTCTGAAGGACTTATTTACTCAATTTGCTGGAGTAGGTATAAATTCAAATTCGAGATACAATATTTGCATAATAAGAAAAGCAAAGAGCAATCTTAAGTTTGTCTTCTCTATAGCACATGTTCTTCCATTCTTTAGGAAAGAACACTAAGAGAATCATAGGTCAGCTTAGTTCTTAGTAATTGCAATTCTTAGTAATTGCAGCCAGGATTGGCTATAAATCTTCAAGTCTCTGCACCAGTGAAGATTCAATTGCATCCTCAGCATCTCAGGAGCAGCAGTTTCCACCACAAACATTACTAACAGGTTTGATTCTAAAACTGGGGAGCAAATCACCAAGAAACACTTACCTACTCCCCGGTCAGCGACCGTAGGATTGTCTATCCACCTCTGAGCTTGCTCAATCTTGCCCTCCAGATGGACAGCTGCTTTAACCGGCCTCGTGTTTGCTACAGCCCTGTTTGTTTTGGACTGTAAATTCTGAAGAGATGTAGCTATTTGCTTAGCCAAAGCACGGGCCTCGGGAGAGTCGCCTTTCCCACTAAGGATTTAAAAAAATAAAGAGTGTAGTCATGTAAAGATCATTTACAGATTATCTCAAATTCAGCAGGAAGACAATAAAAGGTACATGGCATTTTTAAATAAGGTCAAAGTTGACACTTGGGTTGAGACTCTGAGGAGCAATTCTCTGCTGTGGTACCTGGCCATGACATTTGTTCAGCACAGCACTGAGGAGGGGGAAGGCATAGGACTGTCATTGCCAATGCTGGTGTAAGAATAGATTTCCCATTTCCATGGCAGTCTTATAAGCAACTGCAATTATGCCATACAGATTACAAGCAGAAGAGTAAGCAGCCACAGAATAAAGGCTATATATAAACTTGACAAAAGGTAGCATATTAAGACCTATAGCAGCTAAAGCTCAATAAAAACTTGATTAAAGCATCTGACTAATGAAGCGGGAAATATAATTATAGCTATACTGCAACCGGCCTTAGGTGAAGACTACACTTTGTACAATAACTCTTTCTCCTCTCAAGCAGCCCCTTTGCAAAACTGATACTGAAATGTAACTGCTGAAAGTCTTATTTTTTGTACAGTTTGCAGTTACAGCTTAAAACACTGACAGTGATGGAAATGGTAGATATTCCACCTTGATATTTAGTAAACTGCTTAGCAAAAACCAGTGATGACATCCATCTGCGTAAACAAACTTATATTTCCTTGTTGTTTTGACAGTACAAACAAGCTCACTTTTGGCTTCAGTTTCCTTCTCAAATATTCCATAGGCAGTAGAAAGAAAATACTTCTACAGAATACATCTCTGGTTACCTTTGTTTTTTAAGGAAGCAAGTGCAAGCTAGGCTTTGAGACAGAAATCACTAGGCTGAACAACTAAAGGGTTTATTTTAATCACCAATATTCTGATCTTGCTCAGCATTGTGAACTGCATGTGAAAGTCATTCAGATAAATGAATGGTGATGAAATAAATACTTACTGTCGTCGCAGATCTGACAGCTTGGCTGTCAAAGCAGAGATTTCCCCCAGGGAACGGAGGATATCATCTCTTTCTTTAGGCTCCTCACACAGCTCTGCAACTTTCCTTGCTTCAGCCATAATGCCCCGAATGTGCTCCTCTCCTTCACTGCCCCCATTGGGATCTGCAAGCCAGTTCTTCATAGAAAGAAGTTGTGTACAAGTGAAGATAAAAATAATGTTTATTCTGTACATGCTTTTATAGAGAAAGAAATACCTATACAGCTTTCAAAATTTTATTTAACAGAAAATACTTCTCAAAATCGATTTCTGGTTTTTAGCTACCATGAAATTATTCTATTGCCTCATAGTTTTTCTATTTTGAAAAAAAAAGTCAAACTAGATAAAATCTACCCAAAGATTTTACATTCTCTCTCTCCACCCTCAACATTTGGTAACAATATTTTAGAAGCAAAACTGAATCACTGCCTTTAGAGACTGATGATGTGACTTTCAGAAAAAAATGAAAACAGATGCTCTTGAGCTCAGGTTGGTACTTTCACAAAGCTCTTCCTAAAAAGTCCCATCACCATTTCATTTGATACATATGTAATATTAATATATCTTTATATAATGATAATAGACAATGATAAACATTTCGATAAGGTCCATTATTTGATGACCATCATAATCATCACTGGGTAAGAGACTGACCATTGAGGGATATTAAGAGTAAAGGATCAATTGAAAGAAAATGTAGTTTCATTAACATCATTTCTCTTCTGTCATTATTAATATAAAGTTCTAAATCCTGAATTCCGCTCCCAAAACAGAGCCCAAAGAAAAGGCTTGGTTTTATCCACAACTAAGTCTGTTCAATCTGGAACTCTATTTTTTTCTTTAATAAGATTAGTTTATATGCAAATTTAGGGTGTTCCATCCTTTTAATTTAATAGCCTTGAAATTTTTAATAATGCCAAGTAAGTTAGCAAAAAAGATCATCAACTGAAACAAAACTCATCATATGCTTAATTACTATTAATTATTACATAAATTACTGAATTTAAGATTTTTCCTTGTTAAAACAAGTATCCTTTCTATGTTCTTCCTATCAAGTAATCGTGTTTTGGAAACAAGTGCAGTAGTTCAGTGTAAGAGCTGTAAGAGCAGCAATGTAATCACATTCTGAGGTATTGATTAATCACTGGTGGTACCTGGGCAGCATCAATCTTCTTGGCAATTGCCTGCTTGGAGTTGGTCATGGCCTCCAGCTTGCGGGCTGCGTTCTCCACTTTGGCCGTGAGCAGGTCCAGCCCCTGGGACACCTGCTGGGCCTTCTGCATGGCCACGGGGGTGGCACCCTGTCCTCTGCCCCAGACAAAAACAGCACCACACACTCAGTTCAGCACTGACAACTGCTGTCTTCCAGTGAAGAGGCAACAAAAGCTGGTTATGAGGATTCTCAGCAATTATTGCAAGAGATATAGTGTTTAATCAAATTTTGTTTCCTCCTCCTTACGGAAACAAAAAGCAACTGAGGAACAGAAGAAGAGATAAAAACTAAGAGCATATTTTCCCTATTCCAGAATGCAATATTTGGCATTCTCAGAAGAATAAACATTTTTTAAGTGTCAAAAAGTAAAGCTATTAAAGTACCCAGGACAAGGCCTCTTCTCTCCTCATTTACAGACTGTGGCAGAGAGTCAGAATCTGCAGGAGTTAAAGTCTCGCCACATCTAAGTGAGGACAGCAAGTCAATAAAAAATAAATATGAAAATAAAATGTCTTAGCTGCCTCAAACACGTGACACAGAAAGTTCACCAGAATTTGCCAATGAAAGATAAACAACAACCACCACATGTGATCTAACATCCCAAAAAACACCTGAAGAGTAGAATATCCATGTATCTTACAGTAACTGGGGTATAACCTACTTGGAGAACAGACTTCACAGGAGAGTTTAAAATTTCCTTTCTGCCTAAATTTGGAGGAAGGTTGTGTTAGACAGCAAGCAAACTCAGAATTATCTACTTGAGCAATTCTGATTATCATATTATACAATTAAAATTTCTCTTATTAAAACATATTATTCTTATCAGAAAAAAGAGATTGAAGGAAAAGAGGTAAAATACAGTTCTGGCCTGCTTTTCTATGGGTTAGGAAGTGAGGAGTGCACATAAAGCATTTTCCTAGCCCTTGGGAAGTGTCCATCCCAGGTGAGAGCCTTACCTAGCCCGGAGGTCAGCCAGCTGATCCGTCATCTGGCCCAGGGTCTTGCAGGTGCCCAGGATGTCCCTGCGCTCCTTGCCCGCACACAGCTCTCCTGCTTTGCCAGCCTCATCCAGGATGTGGCGGATGGCCTGCTCGCCAGCGTCCCCTGAGACACAGCGCCAGTCAGTGCCACTCACACACATTCCCGGGCACATCACAGAACTCCCGATACCGCGCCACGTGAACTGCGTCACGTTCAGTCGTGGAAGTACAGTTATCAAAAATGGAGATACACACCCAAAAGTTCACAGCCAGCTTTTACAACTGCATTCGTTTGGCTTTGATTTCAGAGCAAGTCCATCTGATAAGGTGGACATCCAAATGGACCAGGCCTCTATCGAGTTTTATTTACTTCTAAGATACATACAAAGGTAAATAAACCCCTTACATACGTAAAAGTCATTGCAATTAAGCGTGTTTATGGCAGATTTTCATACTAAAAATTTTTTGTCAAGACTGAAAGAAAAACAGTTAAAGAGATTCTGTTAGGGAAATCTCAAGTTATAAAAATTTGAAAATGCAAAAGAAGGGATTTTAAGTATTAGCCACGGCTGCAATTAATTAATTACTGTTTAATTCAAAAGTTTTTAGGTTTACTGCTGGAATGCAAATTAAGAACATGTATGTTCCATAGAATACATATCTTTTATACCACTGAGAAGCAGCAAAACTTTCTCAGTCATTAGACACAACTTGTTCAATTCCCAGTTTCTAAAGAAATTAATAAATACAGGCTCCTTAAGAATGATCCACTATGTAAGCATTATTAATGCTTAAAGATCACTTTGTCTCAAACAACAGAAATAATACCTTCAAAAATCAAAATACTTTATGCTTCTGTTTGTGTTTAAATATTACCTGGAGGTGCATTTGGATCTCTCAGCCAACCTTTTGCCTGATTCATCTTGGAATCTATTAAGGCTAAAGCTCTCTTCATGGCTTCAGTGTCCTTTACAAAAGAGAAACCAGCAAAATTATTCGCAAAACAAAACAAATCAAAGCACAAGTATCAACGCAACCAAAGCTGACAAAGGTTCTAAAAAGCAGAGTCTGCTTATAAAAACACATTCGTATAAGCAGCTCAAAACCCATTTTCAAACTAGCAGGTCATAATTGCTTATTTCCAGTTAGAACAGACATTTTCATTTCACTCAAAATGCAAAAATTATGCATGCAATTTTAGTGGTTTTTTCTATTTATATTCTAGTGCTTTAATTTCTAAAGTTGGAGCTCTAATAAGCACACATCTTGGAGTTAGTTCCATTTTACATCAGGGCACGTAGAAGAGTTGTGATGTAACTGGAATATCCATATCTGGATATCAGCTAGTGAATTTTACTGCTTACTTCAGTGTAAGAGGCTGCACATCTGCATTTCCCACCTGCTCTGCTGCCTAAAGTCAAACAGTTACTGTTCACAGGAAAATAAGACCACCAGCTAATTTCTGGAAGTCTCATATATGGATTTTAATGTCTTTGGAGATAAACACACGTATTTACATGTGACTGTTTAAAACTCTGAATTCCCCCACAAGAGGCACCAAAGAAGCTGCTCCTTGCACTATTATGCCAATACTACCCAACCCCTCTGGCTGCAGGGGAAACAATCTCCCAGTTCTGATTTCTCTGCAGTCTGAACACTGCTCATGTGCCATCCCTCCACTAGAGGCCACAAGTTTTCCATCTCACATAAATGGAAGGACAGTGAAAATAGTAATAAGCACCTAAGTAAGAAGTTGTGGAAAAGCCAAAATAGCTTTTTACCACATATACCATGGAAATCATTTGAAATGCATCTCAGATCCCATGATTGGCATGGAGATGACAAAAAGAAGCCTGGCTCTCACACAGCATCTCAATCAGACTGCCCATGTGCCGTGCTTTTGAAGAGCAGCCTACTACCATCAGTGACCAGTATCTTGCTACAGTATGTGCTATCCTGACAACTAAAGAAATGCCACATTTCTATGGAGTTGTTCATTCTGCATACTTAGTTTTAAAAATACAGTACTGAATATTCTGGCATTTTTATTCAGGCACGTTGGTGTGTCAGCTGTTTGTAAGGTGCTAGAATATAATTCAGCAATCAACTTCCTAAAATGTCATGTGGTGCAGCTGAGTATTTTTGCAGGCTCTCAAAACACAGCCTGAGAGAGAGCACCAAAAGCAGGATTTTTTCACCCAGATGACTGGGTCTCAAATCTAGAAACTGGGTCTCCAAGCTTAGCTGGGATATATTTGAACAAACTTCCAAAAGGTAGGGATTTGCAGCTAGGCGTGAGAGATGGGCACACTATTTTAAAAGTCATCTTCTCTATAGCTCAAGAATTGTGCATTCAGTGTATGATAAGAGACAAGCAAATATTCATTGAATATTCAAATACAGAGGCATCAGTGTATATATAAATCTTCCTAGCTATGACAGTGGGCGTTACTGTTTTCTGTTGTTTATATCAGGCTGAAGGCACTTTGGTTTGAAATGAATGGTCTACGTCAGGCCTGTCTACCCAGAAATAATTTGAAACAAGGAACTGATTTTTTTTAAAGGCAACAGATGTTTCTTATTGTGTCAATGAGATGATAGGAGTGGGCAGAGAAAAGGAGGGTTGGGACCTGTTTTGGCCCCTCCCTTTTTACTCTCACGGGCTTTTGTGTTGTCTCAGCTGCCTGCGGAGTTGCAGTTTCAGCAGAATTACGTCAAAGCCTCTGAATCTAAAATCTAATATCTGAGGACAAAATCATGGGTGTTCCAGCTTTTGCACTCATGATTTTGTCACTGCCAGCACTGCCTCAGCAGCACCAGGATCCATCTGCCCTGTCACATGAAGTTACATATCTGGACCGCTCTGCAGGGGCACTCTTGCTATCCTGTGCTCCTCTGCACTCGTGCTGGCAAAATACTGTCCCCTTTTCCCATTAAAAAAAATCTGTGGAAATACTAGCACAGCAGTTGAAGTGTTTCAAGACAACTGCTCTTAAAGTACCAATTTCCCACCTACACAGGCCAAGGAATCCCCTCCAGCTATAGCCTGATAAGGAGTTCATTGCAGCGAGCTGAGTAATGCGATAGAAAACTAGAATGCATCCTTGACTGGGTTTGTTGGCACAGCACTTCTGTGTCTGCCAGAGCTGTGTCTGCTGTCAGATACCTGGCAAGCAACAAAGGTGTAGCCACACTGAAAGGGCTGGACTTACCAACCAATTCAGGCTATTAAGAAAGTAGAAGGAAGACAAAAGCAGCAACATTCAATCTAAAAAAACACAGCAACTTGCTCAAGGTCTCACTGCCTGAAAGTGTCTTGATAGTCCTGATTTCTGTAGCTGTTTAAATACCTTATTCCTCCCGTAAACAGCTAAATATGTTTAAATTTTAACTCTTTGGGATTTGCCAACAGAATATTAGTTGCAAGCATGATTTTTTTAAAATCCTACTGCTCTTTTGCAAAAAAAATTTCTGCAGTTTTATCAGCAAAAAGTTGATTCTTTCCCTCCTCTCCCTACCAACAGTTCCCCTGTTGCCAAAAGGAATTCCATTAACAAAATCAGCACTTACATTTTCAGAAGAGATAAACTATTTCAGTTAATCAAGTTAAACAACTAGGGCAACACTGTCTGAAGGGAAGAGAGCAAGCTGGATTTTTTCCAAACCAATTCCTAAAGCAAATACTATTTAAGACACTGCTATGCATCAGTTCTGCCACTACCAAGCATTTGAGCTTATTCAGGGCACAGGTAGTATTGGCTCTGCTGTGCAAACGAACAAAATAAATCCTACACAATTCCTTGCTGGATGTAAAACAACCTCTGACTCAATAGAGTGGTCTAGTCTAAGGATATCTGATTTTCATGACCAAAGAAGGCAATGTTGGAGGAAATAGGCAAAGCGAGTGTTCTGGCAAGACAGATAGCTTAGTCACCATTCAGAGTTCAATCCTGTAAGATATCAGATATTTCTCAGCTTCTTACTCCCTCCAATTCCATGGAAATGAAAGATGTTTGAATTGAGTATTACTTCAAATTCATTTTTAGATAAACACTAATAATATACAAGAGAATCAAATTCCTCTGTAAAACTAAGAATTCAAGGGAAAAAGTTCAAAGCTATGAATGAAAACATAAATACAACTTTCCCCCAAAAATAGTATTTCAATTCTGAATCACCACTCTATTTTTAAAATCCAGTGTAAGCAGAGATTACTGCAATCCAGTAACAGTAATGTGCAGAGTCCACAAAGACCAACAAAATATTTTACAGCTACAACTCCTACAAAACCTACAACACCTACAGCTTTGGCTCCATACCTTGTTCATTCTCCACTCTCTCTAGACAGATTGTGATAACTCAAGGTATAAATAACTCAAGATAGAATAATAAACATAAAACCAAGTCCAACATCAGCGATAGCATGTACTACACAGACAAAAATTCAAGGCTGGGCATCCCCAAACACCTGACTTGATATTCCAGAAAAGCAGGGGGAAAATCTTTCCTTTGACCACCAGGCTCAAAATGCATGCAACAGTGACCTCAGCTACAACTAAACAGCTCCTTCATCTCCCTCCCAGCAAAATGCTAAGTCAGTTGTGATTATTAGCAAACGGGTTTCTGCTTCTTCATCCCACTGTGTTTTTCAATTCAAATGCTTTATCATCACTGTTGGATTAATGCTCAGTGCTACAGTTCCAAATCATCAAAAGCAAAATACAATTAAAAAGTTCTCAGTTCAGAACAGAACGATACTTTGATTGTACTAGTCCACAAAACATATTTATACATTAAGCATAATGACCAATATTTTCCATTAGGAAATACTGCTAATATACCAACTGTTTTCTTAATTAAATACTTTCTTCATCTGCCTCACCAGCAATATGAATAGAATTTCCTAAGCCTAAGTTGCCAACTCTTTGCAACAGACATTTTTCTTTACCACAAAAATTCCAAATCTGTTGCGTAAAATAAAACTGTGCTCATATTTCATAACATACAGGAAAGCTTAAATCCAAAAATAAAACTGACCTGAAGAAGTACCCACACAAAACTGCAGTTTTAAGCCTAGACCTAAAGGACATGAACCATCTGAACTGAAGGAAGGCCATGGGTAAAACACTATGGAACAGACAAATTTCCTGACTGAATAAAGCTTTCTGGCCATGCAGAAAGCTCATTCCTGCATGGCTGGACCCTTTATTTGTCACTACAGAGACTCATAAATGAACATAAAAGCATTCAAAAAGAATGTGCTGTAAAATCTTGCCCTAAATTTAATCAGATTCATAAAGAGTCTTAATGCAGATCAGCTTGCAATTCCCATTCTCAGTGACAGCCAATGCTACACACAGCTAGATAGAGCTATTATCATCTTTTTTAACTGTGTATACATCCGTAAGTATAAATGCCAGTGTCACAGCTGGCACACAGAGAAGTTGCACAGCACACAGTCTGCACACAGCACAAAATCCCACAGACATGCTTTTTTGGGTTTAGTACCAGGTAGAGGTGGAGTGTGTAGAAGAAAGCTTACCTTCTAAAGGTGAGAAAGGGTAAGAAACAGGACAACAAAAACAGAGATGCATACAGTAGTCATAATAAGGAAGTGATAGTGACAAAATAACTCGAGGCAAACTAAGGGTCAAGTGCCAAACAACATAGGCCAAAGTGATTTTATATCTTGGTTACATCAGTGTTAGATTTCCTGCTAGACTTTGTTTACTAATCAGTCTGGCTTCAGGTCTCAGTAAGTTTTTTAATTATATTTATGCTTATTTGTTGCTCATAGCATTAACCCTTAAAAAAATACCTTCAGCAATTTACTTCCAAGTACTCAAAAAGAACTTGGCAGGAATTTCAGTTATGCAGCTGCATTTATTTGTAAGCCCACACCACTTATGATTCTGACTGCCAGACCTGCTTTACAGCCTTCCAGACACTTCAGTAGCATCAGTATCACTTCAGAGCAGCACTTAGCTCCAGATAAGTGGCTGCAGTCACTCACACGCTGAACACTGAGTTGTAAGGAACCAATCCTGTCCATAAGTCAGCTTTCACAGGCACCAGACTTACCTAGAAACCCTCTTCAATCTAACAGATTTCTTTGAGACAGGACAAAAACCTGAAATTTACTCTTGTGTCCAGAATAAAAATGGGGCAGGGAGAAAAGGGGCAGGTGTTCAGAGAAGAATACCTCAAAATTAATTAAAATTTTTCAATTCTAAGCCTTTTGCACAAGGAATATGACAGTAGCTTATCTTTTCTAGCAGGAATCTAGAAGGAAAATCACAATCTCACTTATGAATGCCTAGCTATGAGACCAGTTGAATTGCAGAGAATAATAACTTTTATACTTAAGTTTCCTATTAAATTATTATCTAGGCTAGTAATACACAGGGAAAATATCCTTCTCTGTGTGGAATACACTATATTCCAGGACTTCCTAATGATGCTGAAACTAAAGCATGAATAAATCTGTCTTTTGTTTGACCACTGAGTTGCAGTAAACCACTGAACCACCTTTAAATGCCACACTAGTTTAACTTTGCTTAGCGAGAGAAAGCTCATTTTGAAAGATACATGAATATATTTATCTCTGAAGATATTTGACCTTGAAGAGATTATATGATGCTATTATATCATGTTACAAAACTGCTGCATAAATACATACTTCAGTGGTCTCAAAAGCACAAGTTTCCAAGGGTAAAAGACAGTGAACAAAAACTAGACTTCTACATACAAATGTAGATATGGAAATACCTTGCTCGCCCAGGCATCTTCATCCCAGGAAGTGAGTTGCAATACACGAATTATTTCATTTATCTCAGCACTCATTTTCTCTACTGTGAAATTGCGATTTTTCAAAGCCTCTTCTATTCCCTGGCTTTTAGAATTTTTTGTGGTTACAAAAATCTTCATAGCTGTGAAAAATACCAGAGATGAGAAAAAGGTATATCAGACCAATCAGTGATCAAGCTGACCTTCTACTGTATTTATATGGAACATTTTCTTTTGCATGGAGCATTTTATCTCAAAGAGATGGTTGTTTTAATACAGGAAGCAGAGTTACTTGCGACTGGTTACAGATGTTGAAGTTATGTTTAATAAACATAAGACATTGGAACTCCAGTTCAAAACAATAATTCAGAATGGCATTAAAAAACAAAGCAAAAAATACCTGATATAAGTACTGGCAATAGCTCCTTCACTGTATTCATGGAGTTTACCAGCATAACCCTATGTTCCTGATGAGTTAATTCCTGTTGTCTCTCGTCAATCATTTTGGCCATCTTTGTCATTCCTAAAGATTAAAGTAATTGAACATTGAAACACTTGAGATTTCAAAACAAGAGTAAGGCATAATGATTGACGAAAACTATATTGAAGTTAAAACTTTTGTATTAGCAGCTGTTGCTTTAAACAGATTCCAGAGGCTTCAGAGAAGTCCCCTATTCAAAACCTAGCCATTATGTGAAATAGAAAGGACTACTCAGAATTCTTGATTTTAAGTCCTATCAATAAAATAGGAAAATATTTGAAATTACTGTTTTAAGACATGAAGCCACTTAATGAACACTGGAAGCTGATTTAAGGAGGGGGGAAGGGTGTCGTCTTTTCTGTTAAGATTTGATCCATGCCTTAAGTAAAGGACAGAAAAAGGAAACATCAGGATTTTATTTGTTTGCTTGGAGGTTCTACCAGAGGTCAAGAACTGTATTTATTTACACTTCATATTTGCTAGAAATATTTCTAGTACCCTAGAAACCTGGAAAAAATTAAATTTATTCTAGAGCAGATCTATTTTCAATAGCTAAGATGTGTGTGAAGTTTACCACACAGAGCACATGGAAACTTCTGACACAGCTTGATAAAAACTGAAGGTGATTTAAATGAGTGCAGTTGTGGTCCTACTCTTTCTCCTCCAGGGTATAAAACTGGAAGGAAGCTGTGTATTCTTTGGCTGAATTACCTTTCTGCTGGCTAGCATCTAAGGCACCATAACATTGCTTTGATGATATCACTGTAGTAGGGTCCTCACAATGACAGCACAGAGAGGCAAGCTGTGCAGAAGCACATTTCCTTTTAATGACAAAAGCCTTAACAGGTAATCACGTTCCCCTCTCTACTTCCAGCATAAAACCTGTAAGCACTTCCTTGACTTTCAGTGTACCTGCTCGTACTCCCATTAATTATAGAGCACTCACAGGAATGTTAAGTTCATGTGCCCATTAATGTAACCACAAGGAACAAGGACTGCGGGCGTTCAGTTCTGTGGGCACGGGCTGCAGATGTTGAGCAGCAGCCAGCTCAGGCAAAGACAGAGCTGCTACAGCAATCCAGAAGCACAAGGGTCACTATTTATTCAGAATACCATGAGTTTAGAGAAGATAATCTACAATAAAGATAACAAGTCTACATGTCACTCTAAGAAACTAAGACACTTACCCAAGACCTCTGTCATACATATGTAACAGCAAATTAAGTCTGTGAGGTTCAGTGAAAAGACCCAGCTGCTTGTAACTGAGCCCAACAGAGCCAACTGAAATCAGGGAAAACTTCCATTTTTAAGATATGAAAGACAATAACCACAGAGAAACTAAAAGGGTATATACCAAGTTGAAGAAAAAGTTTCAGGGAAAGAGAAGATTGCCCTTTTGTTTTATCTTTTCCTCTTCAAAATGAGGCAAAAACTATTTCATTGAAGGTAATTTCTGATGGGAAATAAAAGTTTAGAGAACACTGTAACTCCATATGGAACTTCGAAGTTTTTCCACATCTAGAAACAAGGTCAAGTATACACATGTTAAATAAAAACAGGATAATCTACAAACATGCTCTGTGCCATGACAGCTCTTAATCATTTCATTTATCACCTAGCCACATTACACATGTATTTATAAAGTACTAACTAGATTCCTGCTGGTTTTATATAAGCATTCTTTATTTCAGTGTAATTTTAATTCCAACATCTTCCTACACTACCACCACCACATCTCGATTTTACAGAATGCTTTTGTTGAATCCCTTAGCAACTTCATGCTGAGGTTAGAAATAGCAGATAGATTAATGGTAGGTTTCCTCTGAGCAATAAAGAGATAGAGACAGCAGCTCCTCACTTACCAATCACTTTCACCACTGAAAGTGTGAGCTAACACAGTGAAGTAACAAGTAGTGAAGGAGCATCAAAGAGCAAACATAGAATTTCAATAACAGCTGGCTTTTGTATTATGCTTCAAGACAGCTATTTCTGCAACCTCATTTAGATGTTAATACATGACATGTAGCCTATACTATTCCAAGAAATTACTACTGGGCCTAACTATCTCAGCCAGTGCAGACATTTTATCAGCTTAATGGGTTTTATATCTGTGAGTGCTTAGTTACACAGCTTTTTCATTTTTCTTTTTGTTTTAGCCTTCCTAATGCATGCTTACTTCCTTCACAGTATAGGAAAAGTACAGCACATATCATTTACCAACATCTTCTGCATTCATAAAAGAGACTGTGAAACAGAAAGAGTTATTCTTTCCAATAGAAACCTCCCAAGCAACTGCTTTACCATTGTCCAGTGTTCTAAAGTGGGGTAAGGAAGGTGCTGGAGGAAAAACTAAGTAGTGGAAAAGACTATACTTAGTATATTTATGAAAGACCGGAGCAAATCAAACCTGGCCCTAAATTCTTTGTGTACGTCACCAGATCCTCCATTGTCTCTACAACTTCCGCCACAGTCAGATATTCCAATATTCCTTTGCAGACACGGATGATTTTACGGACCTAAGAGAGGAATATTCCATTAGTTCTTAGGTAAAGCTAAGTTAAAAAGGAGCTGTCAGGTGAATCCCACAAAGCATTAACTTCACAAAAGTCAATTCATTTCCTAAACACTAGAAAGAGAGATTAAAAGCTATTAACTTCCTTGAAAGTCCCGTAATACTTCCATTAAAAACCATTCCAGAGCAACAGGCTAACAGTCCCACGAGCTGGTTAAATGAGACAAGGATGCCATGTTAGACTACTCAGAACAGCAAGAAGTGCAACACAGTTCCACAGGTAAACAAACTGTTGTAGAATTAGGACTGACATCTGCATTTCTAACAGCATGAGCTTTTTTACTCAGAAATGAGCAAGACTTCACATCCCCAGAAAGAGCATCAAAACTATGATTTGTAACAAAAAAAAAGAAACAAAACAAAACAAATTTCAAACACGAGAGATTTAATATTTCCTTGCAATTATGGCTTTTTTTACACATGAGGATGGACAAACAGCACTTCTGAGTTAGTTTTTGGCTTGTGCAGCAGTCAAAACGTACCAACTGTTACATTTATCAGAATACATCTTCTGCCTGACTAGCCAGTCCACATTTGTTTTACCTCCCATGCCCCAAGGCAAATTAAATTGCCAGAGCTAATGAGCCAGACAAACAAAAGAAAGTGTTAGAAAGTGGCTGAGGGCTTTTCAATGAAGGAATACAGAAAACATAAGGATCACTAATGGGAAGGGTGAAGGGAATACAGAAAAGCATCAGGAAGACGTCAGACAGTTGATGAGATCTGGCCTATTTGAGCAATAATCACAGGCAACACCTAAACATTATGTCATGCAAAAATTCTCCTAAGAAAACAGAGCAACAAGTCTTAAGCTCCTTCTGACAGAAAGGAATGCAAAATATGCTTCCAGCCAACCTAAACCAGTCAAAACCTCATTAATCTATTTAATAGTTTGGTTTAGCTAATGTAGTTAGGGGGACATTTTAATTAATAATACTGTTGTGCAGGCCCTTGTGTCAGTCATGCTGGGATTCCTACCTCTGCTTCATCGAACGTCAGGAGCAAGTCAGACGTTCCCGAAAGGATTCCTCTCGATCCATCAATGAGATAGTCACGGGCTGGTACTGAGTAAGGATCTGCTTGCAGCATCTGCGCTGCCCGAACAAGTTTGGTGCAGGCGTTCTCCACTCTGTGGAAAGCCAGCAGACAACACCTGCTGATTAACTTCTGTCTGTATGGCAACAGGCTTGAGAAAATGTTGGGTTTGTTTTTAACTTTACCATTTGAAGCACTGCAAGCAAACTGATCATTCTACACCTTTGCAGTTTAAAAGGCAGGAGCATTTATTGTATTTTTTTAACAAAAGGTCACCAGCAAGCATACAACCCAGTTTTTCAGAAGTCACACAATCTTCCCATGTATGGAATGTCTGAAGTACCCCTTACAGAGCACACAGTGCAGTGTCATTAAGAAGAGCTCCCAACCCAGCAAATACCTTACATTCCTCATGACAAGGGCAGGGAAGAAAACAATTCTTTTTTTAGGACTTCACAACCAAACTTAACTTTTATCAGCCTTGTATATACATTGTTATTCAAATAGCAATTGCTATTAATAAATATTAAATGACAGCTACACATTAGGACAAAATAACATCATTTTAACAAAGACACTGTGCTCTGCTCATTGAAGCTGTAGTTCAGGTCTTCAGAATGTTAACACTCATAGAGAATTTTAAATAACCACAAAATGTAGAGGGGTAAAGTACAATGTTCAAATGCAGCTTGCAATTCCAGACATAAAAACAGAAAGAAGATTTTGCAAGATATTACAGTATGTAACTACAGTAACACAAAAGGTACTTACAATAAGAAGATGAGCTCTGAAATTAGGTTCCATCAAACCATTTCACATAACAGTTTTAAAATATCAACAACTGGAAGACTGAAAATATTTTGATTTTGTTCTCTTGTAATTACTTTGTGACTCCTTTGGAAAACTAAAAATTCAGACTTCCCCTTCATGTTAGCTATGCTACTCATGACTGCACTTACTGACTGTACTTTCCTCCACTGTCTCCCATTTCATTTAAGTGCAGTGTAATACATCATGCTCTGTGCATGCGAACGCCATGTGCTCATTCAATAACAGGAGGTTCCAACAAACATAAAACACTTTTATTACAGCAATGCTACCTCTTATGACCACTTCTGCATGCTTGTCACTTAGCCCATTTTCTACTGGCCACTTGGGCACACTCTTTTATCATACTTTTATTAAAGTACTTTTAGAAAGTTACAGTTAACCCATTTTCCCCTCCATGTTCTTTGCTAACACAAGCATTAGAACTTAGTGGTTACATCTAAATTTAACTAGTAGAAATAAGACACCCACTACAGAAAAGAACACTTTTGTCCAGAAGGTAAAGTTTTCAGCTAACAGCTCCCTAGGGTAGATCATACTGGACCAGCTGCATTATCATAACCTGCTCTGTTTGGGAGACATCTGCTCAGGGTATCAGATGGCAGGGACTCCTCACTGAGCAAGAAAATGCAGAAGGACTTTGAGGCAGGAAGTGGAAATGGTCTGCTCATTACTATGCAACGCACTTAGTTGTGTTATCAAAGTCAACTGACTTCACTAAATTAGATTTCTGTGCTTGCTTCTCACATTTATTCTTTTCAACTCTGCCAAGAAAGGGATTAAACAAATCACCTATTCAGCAGCTCAGAGCTATAGGCTCAGAAATATTTAATTTCCTACAGTTTAATTTCATGGTTATCTGTTTAATACTAATAATTATCTCAAGGCTGGCTTTTTCATTTGTTGAGAAAAGAATTAACATAAATGTGTATTACACCAGATGTCATTAGAATTAATGAAAATAGTGTTTCTAAAGATTCCAAGTTTTCTTTTACAGTTTTTAGGGTTGAACCTCTTAAAGGTAAACATGAATTTCAATAGTATGATGCCTATTTTGTATAAACTTCCCAATGCACTTAAAATACTTCAGGAGTGTAAGTTGTGTACAGGAAAAGTATAGTGATGTTTGAAAATCAGACACATTTCATGCCCTGCAAAGCACACATGCTAGGAAGCGAGAGATTAGGAAGAAAAGGTATTCACTTACTTCCATTAAAAAACCCCAACCAACCAAACAATAATGCAAATGACCCCTAAAAATGCAATGAACCACTTGTTCTATCACAAGAACCAAACGTTCCGAAGTTTCGAATGGAAGTTCATTGCTGTGGTGAAGTTTCTAATCTCTGTACTATATTGCAACACAAAAAACCAACAACATATCTTAATAAAAAAGTGTATTTATTTTTGAGGCATGATTACAATAAAGCTATCTTAACACCAGTCAAACTCTTTGTGGAGAAGACACTGGTCTAATTATATTTCTAACCATACTACTTAGGGTAATCAATCAACTTCAGTACTGTTAAATATATTCCTTACAAAACATGAGGGGAAAAAAAAGTAGCTTATATGCTAAACTATCATTTTAGTTAGTAGGTTTTAGGATTGACCTCTGCTTTTCCTTGAGTTCATTTTCCAGTTTAACTACTACAGTTTAGATTACTTGCAGTTCTAGAAACAAAGTAAAAAGCAAATATTTTACATTAACAATAATTTGTTAATACATGTACCAGCAATGCAGCTACAGCTTGGCTACCAAAATGTTAACATAGAATAGCACTATTGCTTGATTTGTTAAATGAGCTTGTACATGCAAGTTAAACAAATTTTTATTCTCAGTGTAAACAAATAGTGTAACCCTATTCTTTGCCTAGAGACTGCAGTTCTTCACTTCTTTATAAGAGAAGCTTAACAAGTAATAGGAACACAAGGCAAAACATCTGATGTAAATTACATGCATTACTTATACTCCCTGGTGATTAAGACAATTAAGATAAAGACCTCAGCAATTTTTAACTCAAAGTCAACAGTTCCAATGTGGTTTATGTCAGTAGCAAGTGAAGGGATGCATGATAGCTTTTCAGCAGCCAGCAAGTTATTTTGCTGCACAATCACACTCCTACTGAAAAGCTTCACAGATTACCATAACATATACTTATTATGAACCCCCAATGCCTGTATCAAGTCTTTCGAGGCAATAAACAGAACTCTCCATCCTCCAAGACTGGTGATCCTTTTGACTGGAGGAAACACCAACAAGGTGTTAGTATTGTGTGTTAGTAATGTGCAGTGCTAGCATTTGTGTACTGCTTCTTACCCATCATCCATGCACCAGTACAAACTCTGCTGGAGCACTCCCTTGGAAAGGAATGCCAACTCCTGAACTAATGCTTGAGAAACAAAAACTCCTTCTCAGGGGAAAAAAAATCCTCATCTATTTTAATTCTTTCATCGAAATTCTGTCCTTTACAGCAGTAAAGGATAAGGCTCCCTTTGTAGCTCACCTGTGACTATCATTTTGATAGTCACTGGGGATAATTCATTTTGATATAAACTCCAGATAAACAAAAACCCACAAATGAAACATGTTATCATTCATAAAAACCATTCACATTCTTAACTCATGTTACTGCATCTAGGATGGTAAGTACTCCATGAAGTGTCATTACTCTGACAGCTTTGGTTCCATTATATCACAGATCACGGAGTCATGAACTGCTGCAGAAAAAGTCCTTGCACACAGCATAAAGTGGTACTATTCAGCAGTGCTTGTGTCACATTTCTACACTAATTTAATTATTGTAGACTTGCAGAAGTTGCTACATTTAGATCAAAGGCTGAATACAGTATAGCAATTTAAAAAATCTCCTTTCCTTAATCCCTTACTCGAAGGTGGAAATTAACTAAAAACTCCCTATATCCTAGAAAATGAGCACAACCAAAATTACACGTTTGCATACAATTCATCAAGAAGCAAGAAAAAAGCTTTGATCTCATTTCATGAAATAAACACTCCCCTCAAAAAATGGAACCCCCCTACAGCCACAAAGATCAGACACCAGGAACCCGGCAGGATAAAACTGTAGTGGATTGTATCAAAGGCCCATTTAGCTCAGTATCCTGTCTCCAAGAGTAGCTGCAAGTAAAAGCCTAAGGAAGGTTAAGAACAGGATAAGCATTTATCATACTTCCTCTAGGCACTCTCCCATCCTTCAACTATTTTCAGTTCTTGAGACTTCCTGCAGTTTGTCTATTTGATGACCCACAATGGATCCCCTCTAAGTACTCAGCTATTAACCTCCAAACCCACATAAAGAGTTTTAACAGTACACTAATAGCTATACAAAGGACCTCTCCCTACTGCTGGCTTACAAACTGCTAGCTTAAAGCAATTCCTCCATCAAGGTCTGCACAGGACAAACACAAGTTTTCACCTTCTCCACGCAACTCATACTTTCTCAGACATTGTCTGGGCCTCAGTCCCCTCTGTCACTTTTCTCAGGCTGAAGAGTTCCAGTTCACTCAGCTTTGCCTTAGAAATAATTCTATGCCTTTGTTCTCCAAGCCCTCCTATGAGCTTTTTCCAGTTCTACTACAATCTTTTGAAAATTGTATGACTACCAGTATGTGTAATATTCAAACTGTGGAACAAAAATATACTGTGACATTTTGATCTCTCATTCTTTGATGTTAAACCTAATGTTTTATTTACTTTTTGACCATTATGAACAGGTAAGGATGCTCTCAGCAACAGCTCCAAGACTTTGCCCACAGTTCAACCATCCTTTCTGCCATCAGACCTGTGCTCTCCCAAGAATGCATAATTTCAGATATTTAGAAGTCATTCAATCCACAGTTACCATCAAGTCACTTCAATTAATAAGGCACTGTAATTTCCCAGAGTCATCCATTAACCTCTCTGCCCCGTGTAAGACTTGGGGTCGTCACTAAGTACTTTTGCCTCACAAGTCAGTCTGATCTCCATTTATTAACATGGTGAAAAGCACAATCCAAACCAAGAGCTCCACAGTCCTACTGATTTCCTCTGTCCATTGTCAGGGATAACCATATAATCTTTTCTTCCACTCTCAATTTCCTCTCTTTCATACAAAAATTTTTCTAATTACCCTGCAGCTACTTCACCTTCTTAAAAGCCTCTAGACCCTGCCAAGTTTAGAAATCAGTGTCTACTGTATTACCTGGACTACCCTTTTTCCTGTTTGTGGTATTTCTAAGAATACCAATAGATTTATAAGGCAGAATTTCCCTCCGCAGAAACACTGCTGATTCACCCAAAGCACACTATATATAGGTGAGGTCTCTCTGTTCTCTAATACACTATTTCTAATAATTTATTCCAAAAGTACATCACACCTACATATCTCCTGTTCCCCAGCCTTCCCTAGAAAGTTTCTCAGGCTGTAGCATCACTTTGATTGACATACTAGTAGTCTCAAGTGACAGATTATTTTGCTAATAATTCAGCTATTTCTTCAACTCATATGCTAACACCCCCTGATCCTAAGCATTATTTTAACTATTCATTTTGTCAACCTACAATGCAATAAACTAAATCCTTATTCACTGCCTACCATAAATTTTCTCTTTAGACATCACACCCTTCTCCCTTTTATTGTTTTTCCCTGTTGCCTCAATGCTTTCCTGTTTTGACTACCTGCCTGTTTGGTGTATGGAAATAACAGTAAAATACTCAGTAATTCTCTATAAACTGGACAATGCCAACAAAGAGGTTTCTATAAGTAGTAGATTGCAGAGGCAAGTTACTTCAACAGAAGTCTGTCAGGTGGCAATAAGCAGCTTAGGAATTCCACAACAAGGTGTGATGTATAATTCTTAAGGCTTAAGGCAGCAGAAGGAGAAAGTCAGCTGTCCTTTACACCAAGACAGAATTAAGAATATCTGCTGTAAGGGAACTGTCTACTCCACTGTCTGCAGTAAGTCACTGCTCTTCAAATGTCTTAGATTTCCAGGCAGGTATGCCTATACTGACAAATTCACATTTTCCCATCAGCCAAATAAATAGAAAAAGACTAAGACACCACATTGTCTCCAACAGTTTAGGCAAACCTAAAGATGGAACACAGCTAAGTACCATTAATACTCTTATTTTTTGTTATTATTTTCAAAGGAAAAAAATACCATATATATGTACTCATATATACAGAATGTAACAAGACAAATCTCTGCTGCCAAAGAAGTTGTTCCTGACATTGGAACAGGTTTCTCATACACATAATACAAAGATTTACAAAAAAATTTGTTTACTTGATAAATGCTGGTGGCATATCCCTTTTCAAGATTTGGTCTTCTGTTGTCTGCACAGTCTCTTTTCCAACCTGCAGGAGAAAAAAAGACATATTTTAGAATCCAAATTTCAATGTCAAGGCCAGATAAAAGCAAATACTGAAATAACACAAATGCTTTGCACTAATGACAGCTCCTTTCACTAGGTTCTTGTTGCTGTGTCTACTTTTGAGACCACTATATACTGTGGTTAACCTAAAGCTTTAGAAATCATAAGTTGTTTCCTATCAACATCTCTACTAAATTAAAGGGGGACACACAAACACGCACTTTTCCTTCTTCCTACTCTCCATAGAAACAATACTATTTTTTCCTGCACTTAGTTGTAAAAACTTAATCTCTGAAGGTTTCCCTCTGTCCTAATCTCCACAAGTCAGAAATCAAATTCAAAGCTAGAAAGAATTACCCCCCCTTTTGCTAGCAACTTAGTCTATTAGAAAAATGTAGTTAATTACTGAGAATACATCCCACATCCACACCATCCTTTAGGCAAAAAATAATTATGCAGAAGCCAGTAAAGAAAGAGGGTAAGATCTGGAGTTTTCTATACACTAGCTCTTGTGTTACACAATAGAAGTCTTTATAATTGGTAGCTGACTCTCTGAACTGTGAGATCACCAACTTGACAAAATATTTCCAGCTCTTTTGTTCGCTGTATTTTCCAGCTGAATAAGCTATTCAGAAAGGCATCACAAAGCAGAAGGTCTTTATACCAGACACCACTTTGTGTTAAGAGCTGCCAGACCTGCTCAAGCTAGACAAGATAGCCCTGAAAATCCCTGATCAGCTGGTACTTAAAGATTCACTGGGTTTGGACAGAAGATGCAGTGTGTCAGTATGCAGAGTCCTTGCCAATTCTAATGCAGTACAGCCCTCCAGAACCACTGTTTCCTCGCAAATTTTTGCTGCTTGCCAAAAACTGTTTCCCTGGTCTGCCCCTTTTCAGAGGAACTTCACAGAAGTACATTGGCCTGAGTATTTTATTTACTTCAAACAGATTCAGCCTAGCCTACTTCATTTTTTTTAAGTCTATTACTACTACACTCACAACTAGCCACACAGATACTAAAAAGTAATTTAAAAGCAAGAACAGTTAAAGATGTTGAATTTTATGGTAGGTTTCTGTCCCTTGAACACAAGTAGGTTCACCAACAGTCACGCACTGTCCTAGTGCACAGCACTGCAGTGTTGCTTTGACCCCTGAACTCCATGGCAATGCCTCAGGAGCATGATTCTAAATGCATCTCATGAGCTGCCCGAGAGTGTGCCTGCTTTGTTCTAATTATTTCCATTGCTCTCAGGAAAGACATTCTTTGTATTTCTCACAAGTTCGCATGGATATGTGCATGATCAAGATAACACAAAAAATTGAGTAATTCTCAGTAACTCTGGATTACACAGTTAGACAAAAGGTTCTCACCAGGTAAAAATGAAGACCAACACTTCATTTACAAGAACCATGCCTTCAAGATTTATTTTTCTGCAGCTTTACCAACCTGCATATAGTTCAGTATATTGAAAAAAGTATAACTTTAAAGAATGCAAAAAACCAAAGCTTACAATGTGGGGGGCATGTCAAGCTGAAGGTCACTTTAGCAATTGCTATTTTATATTGGCCAAGTATATTAGACCATACAAAAAGCATTTCATCACTCAATCTAGAAAGGATAAGTCTCTTCTATAAAAGGATAGATCTAGGTTCAGTAGTCAAAGCAGCATTATTAACTACTTGTAGGCAGATTTATATCTACTTTATATGCCTATACATGCACACACACATATATATATTGTATATATATATGGACATTTTTTGCTATAGCTAAACAAAGTAGCTGTATAGCTATCTTCAGTCTTCAAATGGAAGTAACATATAGGATGAGTCAACTCCTCTTCTGTTGTCTGGGGGTTTTCTGTGGAGATTTTTAACCTCAAAAAACTGTCCTCAACTCCAATGACATTTCTTTTCCAAGTCCATCCATATCCTCAGCACTGTATAGCACATAGAAGGGACACAGGACTTCAAGCAGCTTTGATGATGTCTCAAAAAGGTCCACTACCTTTCTAGTAAAAATGACTTTCAACCTCTTTTTAAGCACCAACACAGAATGTACTCCTGAATCTGTTTAAATACAAAACCTTCTTTGCATAGTTGTTATTTAACCTTTCCAGTTGTTGCTTTTTGCAATTGTAGCCAAGGTATAGAAATGGCATGTGAAAAACAAACTTACTCCTCATAACAGGTAACAGGAAAAGTCCCAAAAAATGAAGACACATTCATGAGTAAAAATATAAAATATATATAAAGAAGTTTAGTTGATTTTCCCTTCTAGCTTTTGCGGTTAGAGGGTTTTGTTGCGTTGTTTCCTACTTAGTTTTCATAAGATCCTGTTTCTTCAGATTGAACTTTACACAGCCTAAGCAAATTTTGGACCCACTGCAGTGTAACACAAGGTAACAACTACCCTCTCCACAATCCAATACCAAGAAACGAGGATTTTTTTTTTCCTTGAAGATGTAGTATCTACACTTTCCTTATTTCAGACAGGTAGCTTGTCCAGCTTCATGTTAACATAAAACAATCATCTGAGAAACACATCTTATTTCTAGCCACACAGGAACATATGTAGAAGAAACAACAGAATTCCTACATGGGTTGTAGATATTCTCACCTATTAAGATGATCCTTCCTTAACATACTGGGAAATGACAGTGATACAGAAGCTTCTGCTATTACACAAAGTTGGAGTGACACTTACTCACTGTTCCAAAGAAACTGCCCTGACTAACACGCCAAACCGTAATTTCAACACTGCACATTACAGAGTAAGGCAAGCTCTCAGGCAAACCTTACCAAGACAGTTCCCTAGTTACAACTTCTACACATCCATATTAATTTCCAAACTCTTTGGAGATTACAGACAGATCAGTTGAATAAAGAGTGAGCTACTTTCCTTCTTGCTCTGTGCTCAAAAAAGCAGTGAACCAGAGGCAGACAAGTCAAGAAATTTAAAGGAAATGGGATACACAAAAGTCAGAGGGCATACATAGCCACTGAAAAACTTTCTAGGAATGTAACTATAAGCAGGAGGAAGAGATTGAGATTTCCTGCTGCTTTTAGCTTTTAGCCTTGTTTGTAAGTCTCCTGCAAGTCCTGTTTGCCACTGACTAGTAGAAAACCAGTATGCTTTAAGCTTTCTGATGTGGAGAATCTCTTCATGGAGAAGAAAGAAAAGGTTTTCATCAGGCCAAGTTTCTTCCTTACAAGCAAGTTTGCATTTTTTTTGTCACGTCTGCTTCTGTTGCAGGAAAAATAAGACAAGGTCCCTTGCCCACCTTCTTAGCCTGCTAGATGAGATAAACTGTTCAGTGAGAAGGAAAAAAATTTCATCTTCTATAATTCTGTAAGAGTTTGTTTAAACAGACAAGCACCCAGTAATATCTAACTCTTTTTACTTCCGCAGTTTGAAAGTAAAAACTGCATCTATCATATCAAATAAAAGACACAAATAATTACAATGGGAGTCCAAAGTTTTTTGTTGAAGGGTCATTTTATTTTGTTTATTTTTTTAAACAAAGATTCTTCTGAATGCCTCTGCTGACAATACCGGTTTGACAATTTGCCAAATGCTGGAAATGACATTTTCCTCACAGCTTATATGATTTCCCCTGCTAAAAGGGAAGATGACCTTAGAAGAATTAATTCTTGCAATGTTCCAGAAGCTTAATTTAAAACATCTGTCATTTTAGCAAGGAGTCTAAAAATATTCCCTCATCATCATCCAGTGAACACATAACAACCATGGCTGTTACCCCCACGTCTCCCCTAAGAAATAAGCTACAGTATGAGTTCTGCTTGACAAACCCTAGTGGCACACAAAGCGATCTAGGTCCATATGCTGTAAAAGCAACTTTACCAGAGGACAACTCAATAAAAATCCACTCCCTGGTTAATGCATTCTTCCATATCTTGCAAGTTTTCAGGAAGGATGCGACAATAGTAGGAGCAATAAAACTCAAATTAAAAATTTATTATTCACCATTTCAGCCCTATCAAGTTCCGTGCAACTTCTTTGCCAATTTCTTTAGTTGTTTTTGTGCAAAAATGAAATCAAGTATTCGCTTTAATTCTACAGGGACAACAGTCTCTACATTGCACAGCCACATCTAGAATCCATCTCAAAATGGAATTACCAGTACTTCCCACACATCCTACAGTTTAACAAAGTAAAACTGACCTAGATCATGTGACTAGGAACAAAGAATCAAGCTGAGCTAGAAGCAAGCCAAAGTTACACCAAACTTACGCTAACTCCTGGCTGGCATAGATGACATATTTCAGTCTGGACTGAAAAAATACAATGTGGGCAGAGAGAACAAAGTTTTTATGAACAAATTTTTAATTCAAGTTCCATGCTGAGGGGATCTTATTAGCACATGACAACATAAAGAATATAATGACTGAAATTTATGATATCCTATACCTTTCAGAGTTCACTCCTCGGACGAGGTTTGTCCACAAAGGGCCTAGAAAGGAGGCCCTTTATCCCAAATTGATTCAGAGACCACTGGCTTAGGAAGGGGCAAGAGCTCACTAAGTATTTCACAATTTTTCAGTTTCCCTTTTGTGAAACCAGTATCAGAGACCAATTACAAGGAAAGGTTTTTGGAAGAAGCTCTGGCAGGAAAGAGAAGCAAAACAGGACTTGGTTGTTTATCTTTGTTCTTGTCAGTCACAGTAATTAGATTGCAACCTACACTGTCCTTACTTACACAGTCAAGATCATCCAGTTGTTGGTATTCCCATCTATTTCACTCAGCTCTTTTAGAAATACAGGTGTTGAAGTGAATGTTTATCATGCCCTAACCCTTAGCTGCCTTAACCCATGTAGTAAATTTGTCAAAACAGGATTGTGTACACCCCAGCATAGCAGCCTGGTATCAAACTTTGTCAGATGCAAGTCAAACAGCTTTGGGGTACATCACAAAACTACTTTGCCTCATCTGAATTTGTAAGTCACTCAAAATTATCATACACAACCAGCTTCTAATCAGTAAAGACAGGATTTTTGCAAACCCTGAACAGAAAAGTCAAGCAATGTTGAAGTGTTTTTAGAAAAACCAAAGTGAACAGGTTTACAGTCAGTCCTCACAATCTCATCCTTCTCATTTAATACAACTGAATAAGCAAGTCTTAAGCTACAAGTTTTTTTTTTAAAACACAAACTTTTGTTTTTCCCTCAAAGGCTCTCAGAAGCCTTTAATGAAGCAAATTTCCAATTTCTTCATCATTCTAATCATATTTCTTCGAATTATAAATAGGATTGATATGTCACTTGCAATTCGTGAGTTTACCACTGGTTTAAGAAGCTCTAGAGTTTTCTAATTCTCTGTAGAGAAATAGGCCAATGCAATTAGAGATGAAAAAGTGTTCAAAGAAATGTGCAGCTAAATTCTCCTCAGCTTTTAGTTTACACAAACGAACAATGCACATATCCCCGCAGTGAACCAGGCACAACGCTCAAGAGCCTGCTGAATCAGAGCCCATCCCCTTGTCCCCTCAGCCAGCACAGGGGCTGTGTTCTGACTCCTGGCTGTCTCACTATTGCCCTGGAGACTGCATTCCAGCCATAGCACGGTACAGTTCCAAAGTCATCTGGCAAGCAAATTACAACACACCAGCCATCTGGTCCCCAACAGCAGCAAACTGACCTACCTGTCTGCACTGATGATTAAGAAAAATTTTACTGGCTTAAGGCTAAGGAAATCCTGCCGTCCATAAAAAATACAGAACTATGAAACAAGAACCATATGGAAAACAGAAAGCAACATCATTTGGATTCCAAAAGACTGCTTCATGCTGCTAGTACCTGCTTACTCTGTTACCAGCACAAGCTGAGGCCTGGATGGTTTGGCTAATCACAGGATTAACTTAACAGAAGTTGAGTAAACACATACTGATTATATGATATTTTTGACAGAACTACTATAATTTGGAAATTAGTTCTTTTATCAAAAGAGGAGTGTCTCTTTCCAAACCAGTATTTAAAATTACTTTAGGACATTATAACTGTACTTCAGTCAAATAACAATTCATGTAAGTCATCTCTGACCCTTGGACATTTACAAAACTCACTAGGAAAAGTAAGACACAGCAACTGTAGTGTACAAATGAGATTGAGAGCTGCAAACAGCTGCCTTTACAAGAAAATCTAAAGACACCACCACATACCAAACAGCATGCAGACTCCAAAAGCTATTCCAGCTAATTTCCATGTACTCAGATCTGTGGTCAAGAGTTTCAGAGCACCTCTTAACATAAATCCTGCTGTGCAGGTGTATACACATATTAGTTCTGTACTAAAAGATAACATGATTTTAGAGCTAAGTTCTCTCATTATTTTGAAAACTTGTCTGAAGAACAAGAAACCAAACACCATGATTCTGCTGGTAGATTTACACCATCTTTGACAATATGCTAATATCTGCATGTTGCAGATGACTATGGTGAATGAGGTCCTGCCCCAGTAATTGAGATGTATCCTGTCCTCTCAGCATTCCAAGTGTCAAGTCAAGTAGAAGCATGCAGAGAGTTTACTCATCTTGAGGTTTTTTGGCCCTGCTAGCACAAGAGTAATACTAAGAAGTGTCACCATAGGAAGTGAGCAGATGATATCAAACGGAAGGCAGATTTGGTTCCAGATACAGAAGGGCTGCCTACAAGAATCTGTGATTCTGATACAGATAAATATTGTACTGCAGCTTCTCTAAAGCAACCCAAGTTACAGCTACACATAGATAATAACTGAGTCTACCTAGTCTGGTTTTTCCCTTCATCAGAAGGATAAACTAATTTATTATTCTTACACAGATCACAACCTAAGTTAGTATTCCATTTATCCCATGTTGGCACAGATATTCAAGAAGCTGAAAAAGACAAAATGTGTCTATTACTTCTTGAGTAGCTGTCAAATGTAGAACGGTAGTGCGGTTTCTTTCTCTACTGTTCTGCATCTGAAATTTACTGATGTAGTAACTGACTGTATCAGCTACGAGGTAAATGTCCAATGCAACTGCCTTAATTTCCCTTTACCATTTAGTTAACTACAAAGTATGTTGTTTCCTTTTATAACCCATTTTACTTCTTGAAAATACTGCTGATTTGACAGGGTATTATCAGTGAGTGAGTGAGACACTTTAATATGCCACTACTGAAAATGCAGGATGGCTACCAGGCCCTGGATTTTAGGATCTTCCAGTTGTTATATGTTTGTACTGACTTCTGAATACCTGAGTGTTCAACACTGTTTTTCCCTCTTCCTCAGAAAGAGCAGCACCACTTCCCTTATCAGCTCCCTCCTATAGCATCAGTTCCAGACCAGAGAGCAGATTTTTTTTCCCCTCTAAGTTCATAGCAGGAATGGTTTCCTGCAGGAAAACAGAATATATAAGCATGAGAAAGAAAAAAACCCCACTCATCTAGCATTCCTTTATTGATAAAGTGAATATTTTTCTCTGGGTTTTCAATATATTGAAAATATTTTTATACACTCATTAATATATAACTGAAGCAACAGAAATTCACATCATTAAATCTTTTGGCATAACCTATGCCACAGCAAATGTATCTTGACCAGCAAGACACACACTACACACTGTTTTATAGCAGTTATCCACCTTCTGCAGGACACTGGACAATTTGTCTTTCATAAGTCTCACTTACTTGACTAACAGCTAATTCTAGTGTGCACTAAGTTCATGGTGTAAATCATTGCTCACATGTTAAATGTAATCTTCTAATTAGCTGCAACAGTATCTAGTTCCATTAAAGAGAATTTAACTAGATATGGTAGGCTGCTTTCCAAGGGACAATTTTCGTTTACAGCACCATTGAAAACATGTGTCAGAAACTTGGTATCATGTGGTTATTTTTCAGCTTGATTTTGCTTTCAGTGCTCATGACCACTTAGACCAGCTCTGCAAGGAAGCCAGCACATACAAGATGACCAGCTTATATGCTGAGTCACCACAAAGAATTAGCAAAGTATTAAAAAGTAGCCACTCAGCAGAAAGAGTTGATAGAGAATATTAAAAATCAAATAAAGCAGTGTCTGATGCAGCATTACTTCCAAGCTATTAAAATTAATTTTTAAATCTTAAGCTTACTACATGTTCATATAACAAACCACTATCACATTTTAAAAAGCTTTAAAACCAACTACTTTCAACAGCATTTGCTTTTTCTTTATTGACCCATACTGAAAAACAATATACTTTGAAGGGGCTAAGGGTTTGGGGTTTTTGTACTAAGAGGTTATAAATTATGGCATAGAAACAAACCTTATCAGTGTAGTCAAAGTCATACTAAGGGATGACATAACCAATAAGAGCAGTGTAATCCAATTCCTAGTGGTCACTAAATCTGTTGAGAATTTTTATCATTTAATTCATTCTACAGATCTAATTTCTCTCTCAAAACAAATATTATTTTCCATATATCTAGAGTAGAATTTACTCTTAGCCACTTTTACAGTCAGAACTCAGCTGGTAAAATAGTGTGGCTGAAGCCACCTTACTTCTAAATCAGTGTTTTGGACTAACATTAATATACATTACATTCTATTCCTCTATGTTCATCCAATTAAAACATTATGAAAGCATTACTCCCACCCTTGCAGTCCCTACTGGAAAGCCAAGCTCACATAATACTGAAATCTGTGGCAATTCTTTATACCAATGGATTTGTTTAGCCCTGTGATTGTAGGCAGTGTTCTGCACATGCTTGACAGGACAGACAGACTTTATCAGTAGTAGCTTCACGTTAGAGCTATACTCAATTCTCTTTTGGAGCCATGAGGGAAAATTCGGTAATAAAGCAAGCAATGTGAAGGTTACAGTCCAATGCCACATAAACACATAGGCTCAAACTGCTTTTTTAGTTAAATTCCCATGATTGGCAAAGCTGGTCAAAGCCTGGGTTCACCTCTTGCATGCAAAATGAATAAATCTGGTAGTTCAGAAGCTGTAGAGAAGCAAAGCCTCTATAAACTGGTCATACAAACAAATATTTAAATTTGACATTTAATCAGAAAAAGAGATGAGAAAGTTCAACATCTTTAAAACAACAGCTTTTTTTTTTTTCTTCTTCAATACAATTTGTTAGCATTTTAGAACTCCATCGTGCCAGGCACTCCACAAACATACAATATCATCCATTTTACATACAACAGTAAACCACCACTGTCACATTACAAGAAGGTTGACAAAGCAACTCCGCAATAGGAAAAATATATTGAAGGATCACCCATTTCTAACTGTTAAAATCCTCTTACAAGCTTAACAGTACATCAGTTACTGCTGCAAATCCAACTAAAAGCAACTCCTATAACAGGAAACTACACTTGTTCCCAACATGTTGTCATATTTCAGGAAGGTGCTTGAAATTTAATCGCAACAGAATGAAAGAACAACTTTTCTGAACAATCATTATGCTACATTTAACAGAAATACAAGGGTTTGGGCCATCTAGCAAGCTAACAGGAGAGTCTATCTGGAGAAAGGAATCGCATTCAGTTGTGAGAGCAAATTCCAGATCCATCACATTTACAAACGCCTTTAGTTTATTACCTCCATTGTCATACAGTAACCAAGCCAGTTTTAAATATTTTGGTGATGCTTGCAATTAAAAGGCATATACAGAGAAGTTTGCCATTTGTGACACAAGAAGTGCAAGACAACTATTTAAAAATCTGCTGCAACATTGCTTTGTAGTGTTAGTGACCACTTCAGGGTCACGAAGAATCTTTAGGATTTGACTACTCTGTGTAACTGGAGAACAGGCCAGATTTTCCAACTATATCCCCCAGCCCCCCTCTAAATTGCCAGGGCAAAGTTGTTATGCAAGAAATTTACTTGCACTTGACAGATAAAACACTTTCTATTCCATGGCTTTGAACTACAATCATCTCGGATGTCAAGCTGGGAAGAGGAGGGAAAAAAAAATTAAAAATCAGGTCAACAAAAAGCTACATTCCCGTCTTCCTGCTGCATGGGCAGTGGGCTGGGCTCAGCTGGTCTTGAAAGCTCAAGTGCCAGAGGAAATCTAGTCTGAGAGTTAAGGAATGCGGGTTTTGCCAGCATTAACTGAAGAGAAATTAAAGAAATGCCATGGTATTTTTTTTTTCCCCAGAGAAAAACTGAAGTCTAAGTGAAACCTACCTAAAATTTCTTGAGGTTCCCCCTCACCATGCTTTGATTTTTTTGAGAAAAGGGGAGCATTTTATAGGTGTGGCAAAAACACAAAGAGCACTTCACTTGCTACAGTTAAGCCAGTGGTTTGGCAATTACTAGCCCTTCACAATCCATTTTTTGTCATTGTATCAGGACAAGCTAAATAAAAAGTGACCTTTTTGCTACTACTCTGTAGTTCGAGAGAAACCCATTTATTCATCTCTGTTACTCAGCACAACTATTGTGCTGCAAAAGCTGCAAAGACTGCTAGGCTCATGAAAGTGATATTTCCTGTAGTCCAAACACTAGTCAGTTTAATTTGTTAGCACACCTAAAAACCTGTAAGGGTTATGTAGTAATTTGAAAAAGCAGTAACAGAGCCCACTCAACACTTGGAAAAAAACTTATCAAGTGTAAAAACAGAAGCTTTTGAAGACTTAGCTGAAGGGCAAATAGACACCTGTATACACATTCAGAGGTTGAAATGGAAAGCATCTTTTGTGATTTATCTTGACCAAAACCCCCTATGATTTTAAAAATAAACAGGCACACCAATACAAGTTGAGCTTCCAGTGACTTCCATCTGGGTGCTTGATGCAGCAATATTTTTCTAGTGATAATTCTTTAAATAAATATTCAGTGCATCACACACTTCGTATTAAAAACCTTCCCTAAGCAAGTACATGAATGTCTGTTAGCAAGGTTGCCAGAATTTAAATAGGAGGGTTGAACATGGCAGCTTGCACACAATGAACACAGTATTTTTTTCACTCGGTTATATATTATATCCCATTTTGCACTGAAGAGCTTAACCATTCATTGCCTATGAACAGATGGGTATCTTACTCATTTATAAGAAGTCCATTTTTTCCAACCATAAGTATGTGGTCACCAGGAACCAAATCCACCCCAAAATGCTCACAGCTCACAACATATCTCTGTCTCATAATATGAGACAACTATCAATCTAGATGAAGTCAGTTTCTGCTCCTTCTGGCAAGTATTTGTGCAGGTGAACAAAACAAAACCTGCATAAGAGAATTTTATTAATGTTTCCCTCATCTAAAACAGTTGCAACATGCAGCCTCTTCCAAATTCAGACGAAGTTTGGGAGACAGGAGAAGCAGCACCTCAGCTGAAGTAAGTTCCAGATGACAGCTTTTCACAGCTCCCCTGCTTGACAGGAAGAGTCAGACTTCAGAAACTGAAGAGCTGATACCCAGCAAATGGCTGAAAGATGACAGTGGCCAAGGAAGTTGATATGGACTTTCCTGGCTCAGCCAAGCTTCTGATTTTGATGCGCCCACTCGAAAAGAAAGGCTGAGAACATTCATGTGCCACCACATAATGACTTCACTAAGGTGACCAGAGTGCCTCTCATCAGCTCAGGGGTGCAGAACTCACCACTCATACTGCTACTATGGCACTTCTGTGACTACAATCATTTATGAAATTAATGACCACAGCTGTCTTCTTGCCTGCTTTTCAGCATTTAAGGAGGGCCAGGCTTGTGTCTAGTTCATGCTAAGGTTCAGCTACTAAAATGAAGCTCAACAAAAAATGCTAGTGTAAATACAGCAGCAGCAAAATAAAGACTAGGTAAAATGTGGGCCCACTATGGGATAGGTGTGGGTGTCTGACCACAAGACAAAGAATTAAGTACTCAAATTTATTTACCTCTGTCTTTTCTGAGAATATCTGTTTTTGCAGTCCCAGGTCCCCAAGATACCCTGAGAGCTTGGTACAAGGAAATTAAATATTTGCTGAAAGAAGCTCAAGTTACATTTGTTACTCTGTGGGTGTAACCATTGATGTAAAGGCAATGCAACATTATTACAGTAGGTCTCTTCATAAGTATCCTAGGCCAACACCAACAAAAACAACTTGTTTCTTTTCTCCATTCTTCACTGGAGAAACCCAACATGAATCATCAGTTTCCTACCCTTCCCATGAAGTCAGAACACTGGGAAACTGTTCCAACACATGTTTTCTCAGTGAGAGAAAGGGTTAGATATCATCATCAACTAAGAGTCAATGAGCTGACATTTTCAGAAACTCTGGAAAGGCTTTGATAATGAATAGGTTTTTGGGGTTTTTTTGCTTTTGTCCCCTTCATTAGCTGTTATTGTTATCCATTGTTCATTATTCCTGTTGTACATAGCTCTCCTGAAGCATCAGGACAATATTGACTTCTGAATAAGAGATATGTTACAAAGTGAGTTGTTCAATATATTTTGACACAAATCTTTGTTTCTAGTCTCAGGATATGGGCAAGTACAAGTCAAACCTCAGTACACTTCAATTATTAGGCTAAGTGAGCAAAGGAAAGGTTTTCCCCCTCTACTGATTCTCTAGTCAGTCTTTCATATCCTCACAGATGCACTAAGGCCGGATTTACTCCAGGGACAAACTAGACCTACTTCCAAGTATTATGCACATAGAGTCATGCCTCCACTCCCCCCCTCCCAGTTCAGCTTTGAGCTGCTGGGATGCTAGGCTTGTGTTTGGAAGAGACACTTCATGGAGAAATGTCTGTAACTGAAAAGAAGATCCAGCCTTCATTTGATCATTTCATCTCCCCATGCAGAAGTCATCCTGTATCCACAAAGTATCTTCTAAAATGAAGGTAGCTGCAATATTCACTCATCTGGTATATTTAGATGGCTCAACACAAGTTGTTACTCTAAATTCCAATTACAGGACAATATTTAGAGTTAATTCTCTCTTACCTCTTGTCATAAAAATTAAGTAAGCAATTATACAACTAAACATTACGATTAATGTAGTGGATAAACTTTTAACAGCTATACAGTTACAAAATAAAAGACACTTTACTGTTCAAATTCAGTAACAACAATACTCCTATGGCTGTGTTTAAAGATAAATGCCAGGAAGGCTATCAGTTCACAGAAATTAAGAACTGTGGCTGCAGAGAAGTTCTGTATCAAGGTCTGCTTCTCAGCATTTGACTGAGCAAGTGATAGAATATCACTTGTGCCACTAAAGAAAAAAAATACTACATTGCAATGTTTCTTAGTTCTAGTTTGCCAGTCTGAGTTGCTTTTCAGTGTGAGTAGTATCAAGCCAGTAAGACTTAGTAAGACAATGCAGTCAGAAACAGGAGCTTAGGAGTAACACACACAAGTCTGCAACAGAGAAGCAGGGATAAAAAGCTAGTCTTCCTTGTATGCAGAGTCACTATCAAAATTAAGCAGTACTCAAGGCAAAAACTGACTAGGATTGGCCTATTCCTTTGACAAATCAGTTAGCATCATTTCCAGTAACTTGCATTAAGACCACATTTGCTAACATATCTTTAAAACCACTGTTTGAATTCACCCCCTCACCCAGTCCTCTCAAAGATTGGTTTCATCCATACTTCAACTATATTGGGAATGGGAAAACACTTGCAAATTACTCTCTGTTCTGAAGGTACACATTTCTAAATCATGTTTTGTTTGGTTAATTTTTTATTAATCTCTAAAAGGAATTCCACATCTACAGTCCAATATCACTATGTGGAGAAAACCATCTTATTTCAAAGTACAAAGCAAAACTACATCACTCTCTAAAGTTACAAGACATTAGGAAGAATAAATTGCTAAAAACACTGGTCCTTAACACAGGTTAAACTCCTCCCACATTGGTGTAATTGGCTTATGCAGAAAACAGCATTAATAAGTTTTCCAAAGCAGGAATGATAGTCACCAGATTTTTGGCATATGGAACTTTTTAGTCCAACTGCCACTTAAGGACTATCCATTCCACAACAATAGTCTCAGTTTTTATGTCCAAAAAAAGCAAGCTGCATATGAGGAGACATTCACCATCTCTATGTACATTTAAAAGAGAGAACAAAAGATTCCTTTTAAAGCTGATGGAGGAGACTGGAATAAATTAAGTATCCAAACACAATAACAGAACAAAGAGATTATTCCATTCAAATCAGTAACTAATTAATCACTTATGTAAAGATGACTCCTAGCAGATAAAAGCAAGAAATAAGTTTATGATGAGCTTTTGTTATTACAAAGTTGCTTTCTGTCTGAGTAATCACTCTTCTCCCAGCCCCTCCCATACATACACTCTAATGGGGTTTATCCACTTTCTCAGAGCATATGGCCACAGTTCCCACAATATGGCAAATGATCCCTGAAGAAATTGCTGTACATTGAAGAAGCATGTTCTAATTTTAAAAAAGGGGGAATTTTTATTATTTGTAAAACACTAATCAGTTTTCTACTACTCATAGATAAGGCCTAGAAAGCAGCAGTGAAAAGATATTCTCTTATGAGATCTTCAAGCCTATTCTAGTGCTCATTCACTTGCCACTACGTTTGAGTTCTGCAGAGTTCAAATGATCTGCTCTTTTGACCGTTTCTTTCAGCTTCAAAATGTAACAATAAAAAAACTGGAAACGGGGAGCCACAGATCTATACACATCTCATGACAAGTTACAAACATCAAGAAAAAATGCAAAATACACAACCCCCTTGAGAGTCATCTTCTGTGCTGCGCAGAAAATTCTACAAGGAAAAAAAGCTCATCTTTTTCCTTTCTTTTCCATCCTTTTCCAAGATATATAAACATATTGCAAGTTAAATTTTCCCCAAAAAAAGAGCAACACTAAGCTGCTCACAACAGCTCACTCCTCTCTTTGTAACCTGAGTTACAGGCAAGTCAGCTATGCCAAAAGAAAATTTAGGATGATAAAGCTGTTTCACCATCCACCCTCCTCAACAGTCAGACCATTTCTCCTCATTCCAAGTGTTTATCTGTGTATTTGACTTTTGCTGCTGGAATAATGACAAGGATTTCAAGGCAGACTGCATTCTTCACAAATTTATTTTAACAGGTGATTTCCAAGCTGGTGGTTTGCAGGTATCAGTAGGCAATTTACAGCCTGTCCAGAAAAATGGACAGCCCTTTCCAAATGGCCCTGCAATCCCTTCTCACCTGTCAGAGGCCCATGGATACACAGCCAGAACACGCCAGTGGCTTCAGGTAATCACTGCTTCTTCCTCTGCTAAGGTGAGATAGGGCAGCTGCTATAGCTACACTAAATGCAACACTCCCACAGCTAATTTTTTGTTTGGTTTAAACTTTGTGTCTCTGCCAAAGTACTGGTATCAAATCCCATCTGCTTTAAGAGCTATCTGGGTAGTTTTAGTTGTGCCTAGATGGGGTGGGCTTCAGCTGGTGGTAAAGACACTGACCTCACAATTCAGGAAGTCACAAAAACCTTTGACACGTGTGACTTTGACCCAGTACTACAGGGTCTTGTTCCCATCAAATACAATTTCCAGTCAAGCCTAATCTTACTCTAGACTGCATTTATTTACATTTTAATATAGTACTTGGCCCACACTTAGTTAAAAGAAACATCTGATAAACCCTGACTATGAGACAGGAGACTTATAATCTGAAAGACCCTTCTTGATGATTAGCCTGACCTAGTCAGGCCTGACCTAGCTAGTCACAGTTAGTAGCTGAGGTACAGAAAGGTGTCAGTAGTGCTTTGTCAGCCTCCAAACCTCAGTAGGTAAATACAGCCATATCACAGCACCCAACAATAACACTTTCTTGAGAAATGTGCTCATCAGCAATTTAATAAGGAGTAAAGCAAGTTTTTCCCATTAAAAATAATAATAGAAACTGGATTCATATAGACACTTGTGAAACAGACTCACATATAAAAGGAGAGCACAGAGGATGGAATGGCAGAAGGTGCATCATCAAATAGATAAGCAGTGTTTTGTCAGAGCTGATCTCTGTCCTGAAAGACTTTAGCCACTTCATTTGTTACCATTAGTGTCTTAAATCTTCCACTATGATTATTTCATAGCAGTATCACTTTGCTCAGATGCCCAAAGCTCTACGAAAATGAAGGACATTAAAACGACATAAAAGGACATAAAAGGGTGAGTCTCAAGCTACTGGTCTGAGGTAAAGCAGGTCAGATCTTTCAGACCATTGACCTGGTTCAACAGCTCAGATTCTGAAAAACCAACACCTCCTTGAGCTAATGAACCTGCCCCAATATTTCAAATTGTGTGCTTCCCAAGTCCCTCCTACTACCTTAATTTTCATGCAGACAATTACAACCAAATCTGTCGAACTCAGCAGCTTCACCCATGGCATTGTTGGTATTTGGCAGAGCAACAGCAGCCCTGCTCTGAGGCAGCTCTGTCTGCAACAGCAGAGAGAAGTGACCAGAGTGGGCTCTGCCTGTACTGACAGAATGCCAGAATCCATACACGGCAGCATGGAGCTTACAACATCAGAGTAGAATTTGCTTTCTCTCTTTGGCAGTAATATAACATTGGTCTGAACATAAATGCTCGTAAATTCAGTACTGCAAAGTAGCAATTTTTTTTCTCCTCCATCAAATAAAACCATATATATCATGTGTGTGATTGGTTTACCATTTCTGCATCATCATCAGCCATCCTTGATAAAAATCCTTGCTTTTAAAATAGCCTAAAAGTCTGAGGACTAAAAAAAACCCCAACCAAACCAAACCCAGAAAACCAAACAATTAGGGGAAAAAAAAAAAAGAAAAAAAAAGCCTGAACAACTAGAAATACAACACATGGTTCATTTCCTCCCTGGGAAGTTTGACTAGTTAGAAGTCAAAATTTCATTTCACTCTCCTCTGAACTAATAGGCTATTTAGCAAGCTCAAAATTATTCCCTGCCTATTAGGTAACCTTGACTATTATCCACTACCACCACCACTTCTGTTGACTTCCAGTGTCACATCTTTTAGCTAAAAGAAATACCAAGTGCCAACAATCCCATAAGAGGCACACATCCACTACAAATAGAAGCCAATAAACAAACATTAAGACTTCTAGTTAAAAGAAGGAATAATTTAGTACATTCATAGTCTTGTGGTATCTGAAGCCTCTCCCCCAAATTCCTGGCTCCAGTCAAAGTTGATTTCTGTGCAAAAAAGCTTCTGATGCTTACCTCCGCACTATGTTTTTGCACAGGCAACAAGGACTTTACCCCACAGTTAAGAAATTTCATCAAAATACTTCAAAAGTATTTGAGAATTATTGTGCAAAAGCTAATCCCCAATAGAATATTCAAGATGCAGTGGAAGCAAACTGTCACATATTGCAAACAGAATACCAAGGCTTTCTTTGGTATTTTACTACAGGAATGACTAATTTGTAAAGATTTCGTTTCTCCATTAAGTTCAACAATGACTTGGACTATCTCTTCTCCAGAATTAGTTTACATTTAGGTCCTGACAAGGAAGTATCTCTATGATAGGTCTACTGGAGTGTACAAACTTGACATTAAAAAAGTCATGTAACTTAAGATGGCTTCAGGCAAACCTTAAAATACAGCATAACCATTAATGACAGAAAATACAGAAATACATGCCAAAGGAAAAGCTCTTGTGTAGAGGTCTCTTACAGAGTCTCCACTCTCTTATACAGTCAGGGTATTTAAGAGGAAGACCCCCTTTTGGCTCATCTACTAGTCCTAATGTAAGACCCTCATATCTATCAACCTCTGCTCCATCCTGAATAGTGTATTGTGCTAACTCCACCTCAGGAATGTTCAAGTTATTGCACAGAGGTACTTCCTTATAGCCATATAGTAATTTCCTAGCCCATTTCCCCTCACAGTACATCTTCTAGGCCTTCCACAAGAATGGGTCTTAAAACTTCAAAACCCCTACCACCAATTACATACAATAGCTAAATCAATTAAATACTGCATTTTCCAAACTACACAATCCTTACTATAGGCTGGACAGCTGGACAGTAGAGCTGCTGTATACAAAAATTTATCACTAAAATCTCCCTGCTCCTCAGTACTTTTCTTTATGTACTTTGTGATACTCACACTAAGAACCCTGAGCAGAGAGCACGCAAGACAACGAGCCAGCAGCTACATGATTCTCCTGCTTGCCCTGATAACTCCATCTTTGCTGTCACCTGGGATGCCACCACAAGGCTCGTAATTCGAGAGCCGGTCTGCACAAATTCTCCTGCTCCTGTGAAACTGCTGTTTCATCAATCACCTTACACTCCAGAGTGATGCATTAAAAACAGAGCTCCAGATAGGAAACAGAACTTGAATTCTGCATTTTTCCAAACGTAGACAGAGCTGTATTTTAATAGACCAGGGCATATTCCTGGTAACTACCACCTCAGTTTACACCACTTCTATTTGCTCATTGTGAATAAACACAGAAAAAAATAATTCAACAATTTTTCCTTTTATCTAACTAGCAGGTAGGAAGACAAAAACAGAGGCTTCCAAAAGAGTCCAAAATTAAAGAAGAGCTACCATTATCAAGCTGCAGAAGGAAACTAATTCTATTTCTGCATTTCTCTAATAAATGAGACTTTATCAGATCAAGTTTCTTTTGAGAGAAAGGTGAGGTGGGGAAACATACACAACCCAGTGTTACAGGGTTTGCTCAGAGAAGCACAGCATTATTCCAATGTCTTCCTTTCAAGGAAAAGTATTTCACAGCCTTCACCCCCTCACAGCCAAAACACCTACTACATCAGTGATAGCTGCAGAACAAATGTTCTTCATAAAAACATGAGTGTCTGCTATAGTCAGCAAGAAGCACAAGTATTCTAGACAGTCTGTAATATTTATAGTCATGGCGACCAGGAGACATAGTTCCACTGTAGTAAACTGCAAATTCTCAAAG
Source organism: Prinia subflava (assembly GCF_021018805.1). Lineage (NCBI taxonomy): Eukaryota > Metazoa > Chordata > Aves > Passeriformes > Cisticolidae > Prinia > Prinia subflava. The sequence continues at coordinate 20,615,607 of NC_086255.1, read as the reverse complement.
TGGCAAGTTATTCTAGCAGGAGCAAGTACTGCAGGCCAAAACGTGACAAAACACATCACATACATTAGTCATCTTGACAGCTTCTTATGCCCACAAGCCTCATGATTTCAGTGCTAAAACATTGGTTAACAGTGACACAGTATTTTAACTTGCATAGCTATTCATTTTAAGGCAAAGTTTATTGGCAAGGGCTATTACTTGCCAGGAGTTACTTCAGAATTTTACAGGATTCAAAATGAGCAAGCAACATGTGATGTTCAAAAATTAAGCTAGTACCTGTAAACAAGCTTAATAAACGTGCAAGGTAAGTATAATCAGGTAATTTTTAATGCAGTAGAAGAGTAAGCAATGTCACAGTGCTTTCTATATCAAAGAAAAAATTTCTGCCTTGCAACAGTTTGTTATTCTTTTGTTGATTGTAAGAGTGCTAACAGGAACTAAAACATTTCAAATGTATTAGTCACTTGCACTCCTCATACTGCAGTGTCCATACTGCAAGTACTCCGATCTTAAAGAGACAAGCTGTGCATAACTGCTTTCAATAAGCCGAGAGAGTCAGGCCAGATTTCCGTCACCTTTAGCTTCCCACAAGCAAACAGTAACTCATACTCGAGGCTATGTAACAAGAACAATTTACAGCTCCAGACTTTGCCTGGAAGCCACAGGTCTGTCCCGCCTCAACTCCGGCACTGATAAGGAACGGCCAGCCTTCACCAATTTAAAAATGAAACCCAAATGCCTGGAGGTTTGGGCTTCGTTATGGGTTGGGATTTTCTAGATAGGCTCACGCCAAGTAAGTATTTTGCCTTTTATAGCGCATACACTTAAAATAGGAGTTTCCTAGGCAGCAAAGAACCACACAGCGTATCAGAGCCATCCATGAAGCGTTTCGGGGTGGGTATGAACAGCACAACTACCGCGCTTCGCTGCACTTTAATGTGATGCCGCTCCTCAGGTGGGCAAAGGCTTCGCTCCGAGACGGCGAGCAACTCTCTGTTGGGACAACTCACTGCTCCGCAGCACGGCTCTCCCGGCTCCTTCGCCGGCCGGAGCGGGAACAGACCAAAGTGGCTTCCAGGCGGGAGCCTGGACAGAGGTCTAGAGAGCCTTCCAACTTAACCCTTTCCCGGGCCCCGCCACGGCGCCCGGCCGGTCCTGGCGGGGCGGGACCGGGACACCTGTCCGCCACAGCCCGGGGGGCGGGCGCCGCCGGACTCCCAAGTTGGTCGCGGCGGCCAAAGTCGCTCCCAGGAGAAGGCGCGGAGGAGGCGGGCCGGCCGCCGCTACTCACCCGCACCAGGTTGCTGACAGCGGCCTGCACGGCCGACACGGGGGCGGTGAGGTCCGGGATGGCCTTTCCGTCCACCTCCCCCTCCTCATGCATGATGACCAGGTGGGAGATCTGCTGGGCCACCGGCTCCAGGATGCTCTCGATGGTGCGCGTGTGGAAGACGGGCATGGCGGCGGCGGGGTGGGGGGCCGGGGCCCGAACTCAGCACAAACTCCTGGCAAACTCTGTCCCTGCGGGCTGGCGCCCCACAGAGAAAGCCGCGGCCTCCGCGCAAAGAGGAAACGGAGGAAGAACAGGATACCAAACGACCACTCCAAGCTCCCCTCGCCCCGGAGCGGAGTGCGGCACACGGAGACGCGGCTCCCGGCTCAGCTCGCGGAGGCGGGACTCGAACTCGCTGCCCTCCTGCCACCCGCTGGCAGCGCCCACCCCGCACTGGCGCCGCTCCTCAGCCAGGCGGCGGCTTTTCAACCGCCACGGCCCGCCCCTCCCGCGGCTCCCACCCCCGGCCGCTTCGCCCAATGGCCGAGCCGGGGCCGCCGCTCCCAGTGGCGCAACGCCGCGTCCATCAACATTCCAGAGCCTCCTTCCCCCTCCGCCCCCCGCCTTTCCCGCACCACCCGCCTTTCCAACCAAGCTTGGTTGCGCGGGCGCTGGTTTCCCAGAGTCGAGATGACGTCAGACATTCTGGTGTCCATATAAGGAGACGATTAATGCCGGGGTGCCGGGATAGCGGGGGGTGAGGGCGGTGGGATTCCTGCGCCACGCCCGCCGCCGGCGCAAGTTCGCGTCGTTGGGCTGAGGCGGAGCGTGACCGCCTGGCCGGGCGTGTGGGGCTGGGCATCGCCGAGACGGGGGTGGCCGAGGGAAGCTGGCGCTGCTGGCCGGAGCCGTTGTCCCCAGGCGCTGCTTGGGGCGCGCCGCTTCGTGCAGGGCGTGCGTTCTCCCCGCAGCCGGCCCTGCGCGACCCGCCCTGGGCGCAGCCCTGAACGCTTCCGCCCCCGCTGAGGGAAAGTGGCGAGAGGCTACGGGCACCGCTTCCCGCCCGCGCTCCGCCTCGGGGAGTGAGGGCTGCCCCTGCCGTGGCTCCCCGCGTGCCGCCCCTCAGGGGCTGAGGGGACATGGCGGGACAACGCTGAGGCGGCGGCGGCCCTGCGGGGCGGCACGTACGGGGAGAGTGAACCTCGGCTTGGGTTTTACCGCTATGACTGGTGGTAACAGCGGGAGCTTGTTAAAATACACTTAGGCGAGTGGCGTGGTCGGGAGAAGGAGTACAACCCGTAGCCAGGAACATAAATCTGCGGGTTCCCGTAGCGCCGCTGTGGGAGCGTGGCTGCCAGTCCCAGCACAGCCCGCCCTCCGGCGTGCCCCGGCCACGGTCTCTTGTGGCACTGGCAGCACTCGTGGTAATAAAATAAAACGTGAGTAAGGAGTTACGCTTTGCACTTCTTACTTTCTTTGATAAACAAGCACAAGTTCAGATTCGGAAAGTTATTGCTGGCTTGTATGTGTTTTTATCCTTGTGCTGCTATTTTAGGCTATAAATCAATGTCCCTGTCAGACTAGGTTGCAGTCTGAAGTGTTCCAGAGCAAACAGTGTGTTTTCTGTGCAGTGTTTGAACACAGCCACTCCCACCAGCAGACTCGGGGATATACAGAAAGAGCAATTAAATCAATAAGGCTGGAGTGAGTCAAGGATCTCTTTGTAACTTACACCAGTGTTGTCATGGTTGGAACTACAGGGACAGTTACAAGTTGTAGGCCTAAAAAGCTATGAAAAACAGATTTTGTGCCGAGTTAAGAAATCTTAGCAACACCTTTAGCTCAGAAGTTATTTTGGCTTGGTTTGTTTACTGTTCTCTTTTAGTATGATGGAAATTGTATTTCTCTGTGTGCATTTATTGAATCTCCAGTGGTAGGAGTCACAGTACTAATTTCGATGTTGTACAATCCCACTTGTTTTGGAAAGAGGTATACTTGTAGGCTCGATAACAGATAATCAAATCATGCTATTGGCTTGCAAAACATAATTACAGTATCAGTCTTTCAGCAGTAATGAGTGTTTTGGGTTACTTGAACGGTGTGCACTGTAAGAGGAGTTTATGTTGTTTGTATTTGCTGTATAGCAGGTACCATTTTTAGCATACACATGCCTAGCAGTACCTCTTCCACATACTGTGGAGAATAGATAAAAATCCTTCTGGACAGCAGTGTGCAGGAGCTGGGAATTATAAAAAGCAATCAGTCCGTGTCTAATAATCTGCTAAATTCTGTTTCATGAAAGTATGCAAACTTAATAAACCCCACATATTTAGTCACTTGTGGGACTTGCACATAAGCAAAGCTGTTTGATTAAAAATTGTTGCTTTAGATTTAGGACTGTGTGTACTGACTTATGGCAGAATATGTATGTTTATGCATATGACTTTCAGGGGAAGGTGTTATCTGATCATTATAAAAGGCTGATCTGGTGGCTCAAATATGTATGGAAATTTTTGGTGGCCTCCTGAAACTTTTACTGCCTACAGGACCAAAATCTGTACTTGTATTTGGGATGTGTTGGTATTAAGAGTTTGTTTCACAGTTTCACTTATATTTGTGTAATTTTTGCCCATACAAAATTTAAGTTTTATTCTTTGCATTATGTGACTGTACTGCATGCCCATCACTGAAATTTCCTCCATCCTGTTGGTGTGGCTGCCTAATTTTTGAAGCCAAATCCAGCAAAATTCCATGCAATTAGCAGCAATCTGTGTAATACTGCTTTTCTGGTTGTTGGTTTGGGGTTTTTTTCTTTTGAAGTACTAAATTTACGGAGTTTTCTCTTTCTTTGCAGTATTCACAGCTGCCACATTGATGGCACTCATCGTATGAGTAACAGCTTTGAGGCAGGTACTTTTTTCAAAAAGTTCCGTTTCTTACTGTGATGTTGCTTCCCCGGGTTCTTCAATAATCATTAATTCATTGGGTCCTAGTAGATGGTTAGAGAGTAATGCTAGGTTTTATATTTTCTGTTTGTAAAGCTCAGGATGGAAACGTGTGATTTCTTTTCTCCTCTTCCAATATGGTATTACATATCAAACAAAACAAAGGGATGCAAAATCTCCTTTCCTTTCCATACGCTCAAATTGTTAGCATTATTAAGAAGTAGTATCTATTATTAGTATGACAGTGGTGACCAGCATCTTAAATAAGTTAATGTGCTTAGAATGAAAGAATTAGCTTTTAAGGCGTTCTTTCCACATCTTTTACTGTTTCATACAAACTCAGGTGAGTCCAGTTAAAGCCATTTCTGCAGAGAACCTGATGTCAGCCGACTCTCCTGCTCACAGAAGTCTCCATTGTCTTTAGGGCCATAATGTCTCTCTGACCCAAATGATTAAATAAATTCTTTTTTTCACGAGTCTTTTAATGAAGGAAAGAAGTTCTCTCTTTACTTCCACTGAGGTAAGTGAGATGCATGAATACAGAAGCAATAGGCTTAGGTAGAAAAAGAGAGGACGCTGTGCTTACAAAAAGCACAATTGCAATGCAGCCCTGCCACTGTCTTTTGGAGAGTTGTGTATCCCGTGCTCTGGGTACACAGCACTGGAGCTGCAGGTGGCAGGAGCTGTGGAACTGAGCCGTTTGTCAGGAGCTTCATGAGCCTGCAGTTGTCTGCAATTATAAGGTATTTTGCTGGTATGATACTTTATTGAAGTGAATGTGTCTGATAAGCTCAAAGCACTAACCTCCATTTTACAGCAGTTATTTAATCATCTGATCTTGTTCCTTTGCTGCACCGACCTCTATTTTTTCTGGGTAAAAACTAATTAGCTACCTGAGGAAATATACAGAAATGCTATATTCATATATTGCATAAACTGGGTTGTATAAATGTCTTGATCCTATGAAGATTTAAGCATATGTTAAAATTTAAGTTTTAGAGTCTCCTTTATCAATTTCTGGAGAATTGGAGGCTACTGTTGATCAGAAAACGTTCTGCATTTCCCTCTTACCAAGCATTAACTTTGGGTAATCTAAGGAGTAAGCAATGGATGACTAAATTTTAAGTAAAAAGGGTTTGGGTTTTTTTTTTACTTTCTGTGGTAACACCCACCTTAAACATAAATTTTAAGTTTGTCATGAGTTTGTTGTAGAATATATCAGCATTACTATACTGATAGCTCTAGTGTGTAGGTGGCTGGCATAGGAGGAATAAGTTTCATGCCTAATAAATTACAACCTTGGAGAAGGAATGAACAGATTGCTAAGGTATTTGACAGAGTAACTTCACCACAATGGCCTGTAAATGTGCCTTGCCATTATTTAGCTGACTTTTGCCATGAAACCAGGTTAGGTTCTGTTTAGTTTTGCATCTTGGCTGGCTGTGTTCTAGGAACTGCAATGACACCAACACTTCAGAATTTTTGTACCCTGACTCATCATCAGTCACCATCTGAGCTAGATGGGAGCAGCCTATTACAGCTGGAAAATTTGCATCACAGTTGTCACCCAGCTCCTGACTCCAAACTTTGTTTCATCACACAACACCACTGGGTTCCCAGCTGCCCTTCTGTAGCTGTGTTCTGTTGCTGTGCAGTCACAGTGGGCCCTAAGTCAGCAGAGAAGGCTGCTACCAGCCTTCTGTCTCCTGCAAGGGGTTTCTTGCTAGAAGGTCTGCTGGGCAAGCAAGAGTGCAAATGTAGTTCATTTTTTTCATCTCGGTTACTGTACTGAACCCAAAACTTTTTTTTAACTACACTGCATTCCGAAGTGGTTTATTGTGGAGTAAGTATTACACCAATTGTAACAACAAAATTCAAGGAATGTTTTTAAGAACGTGAAATATGTAGAAAAGAAAAACATTAATTTCTAGACATGAAACATGTCTTTATTCTAGAAACTGCCAACTAGGGATGAGGTTCAAAAACATTTTTCAACTTTTCTTCTAAAAAATTGCAGGTGAAAATATGTACATGAAAAGCACATATGATAGTGTGTGTGCAGTTAAAATTATACAGTCTACTCACAGTAAATGCAAACAAAAAGTCTTTCTGCTCTTGTGCTAACATTACTATTAACCTACAGAAGATTTTGGTGTTTCATAGAGCAACAGGTGGTTTTCAGGTTCTTGACTCACGTGCTGGCTCAGAACTTGTCAATATAATTGACTACCTGGTAAACAATCCAAGTGCCCTGTCTACAGTAGGTGACCATTTTAATGGTCTAAATGTTCATTCTGCACATAGGGATTTTGGTTAATATTTATGGTCATTTCTACACACTGACACAAGGAAATTGAGGCAAATAAATAGAAGATGTCAAATGTGTTTAAGTTAATAATATCAGCAAATACTAAATGGCCAAATTAGACTTTAAAGAGAAAATGCTAGATAGCACTTAATTTCTGTATCAATTTATAAACTCCCTCCATCTACAGTGGAGATATAAATCCACAGAATAAATAGACTTTTCTGACATACTTTTGAGTTTCTTATCTGTGTTGTATTCAGTAACACGTCTCAACTAAAACTCTTCAAGTGTCTCAGAGGAGCTTCAAGTAATTACAATAGAGAAAGACAATTAACCTAATGCAAAAATACTCCCTTCTTCCTGCCCCCAGATCCTGATTTTGCAGTTATTTTCATATAAGTGGACCTTGTGCTTGGGGAAAATTCAGTAGGACTCATTGTAAGATTGCTTTGTGAACCTTTTTGTTCTCCGTTCCGTAACAAATGCAGTGGCATTACAGAAAGGACAGTGTGTATTCAACACTGGCATTCATGATTTTAAAGATCGTGTAGGGTTTTTTTAGGAGAGTTTAGGAGAATTTTATCCTGCTGCAAAGGGAAGAATTCAGAATGACACTGATTCATGCTACATTAATGAGCCTGAAAAATCTGTTCTCATGGCATATTACGTCCATAAGTTTTGTTTTAGAATCTCTTCAATATACCAAAAACATGATCATCTTTCTCTTAGTCTCCTCTACAGCTAGATTCCTAGCTATTAAAAATCAAACTGTGAATCTCTTATCCATAGGAAGATGACTGTGTTTTGCCTTGCTTTCCTGGAGATATCAAGTTTTAGTGGCATTTTGCTCCCTTCCACAGGTGACATTGCTGTGTCAGTATTCAGAGACAGGAGTGAGAGGTTCATAAATCCTGTCCTAAAGGAGCTTGACTATAAACTATTAGTTCTGTTAAAATGTTTCAAATTAATTACCATTTAAGGCATTATATGCCATACAATATCATGTGTTCAGTGCACTTACAAAGGGCAACAGTTGATTAATAAAAAATTTAACATTTTTTGAAATTAGGAGCTGTTTGGGTTCTGCTGTCTTGAAGCTGCTGGAGGATGAGAAGCAAAAATTATGGGCTATTAAGTTTGCTGCAAATGCCCTGAAATGCCAGGGGTGAAATGAAATTCCTGTTTTGGTTTTGGGCTCTGTGTATAGAAAAATGTCTCTGATGCCAGGCAACAATGTTTTCCATGTGAGTTCTCCACTGTTGCATACTGTGTCAGCACTGCCAACTCAATGGTAAAATGTGTGCAAACTGGTGCTGAAAGAGGGGCCATAGCCTCAGCAATGTCCCACTGAGCAAAGCACACTGTGCTTGTGAAACGTTGCCTCCTGAGACAAACTTTGTGCCTTCATCACAGTTCCCCTTGCAAAGCAGTTAGCCAAGCCTAGAGTCACATTTTTCACTCATACTGTATTTGATTTACATCAGCTGAAGGAAATGGTAATGTGCAACAGTGACTCTGGAATTTAAACAGAAACCCACAAGGGATCTCCATGCTGAAGGCCAACTTCCAAATATGGGAGAAGAGAAGCAGCCGTAGTAGCCTGGGAAGACATCCTCAGCACAGCAAGGGACAAAGTCGTTGGAAGTATATGAGCTTTTTGGACCTTGTTCAGAAAGGTAACTGCTGTCATGTTTCAGTCAGAGGGATGGAATGAAATACAAATACTGTGATTGCAGAAAGGAGCACGGTTTATGTTAGCTGTCTGGGCCTGAACAACAGAAGTGCAGCTATTTTTTTCAATTTTATTTTTAAGTGTGCAATAGTGCACTTATTCCAGATCCAAACGTGTTTCTAAATTCTGCCAGTATCAATCTGTTGTGATCGCAGTTTAATCAGGAAAACCCATAAGAAAAGCATTTGTGAGGAAATTAGTGGGGCTCAGTGCCAGGTCTGGTTGAAATTCTGCCAGAACATTTTCTCTCAATAGAAATAAATTCACCAATATTTAGACCCCGCTTTCTGCAAATTCTGATTCAAAGGCTTGAGAAGAGCTTTTAATATACATATGGCCCCAAACACGTAAAGGCTCAACAGATTCTATTTGCTGGTAGATTCATTTGTATTTAGCTGTTGCAGATTTTTGAGGCTTCTGATTTCTGTGAGCAGCACTAGCTGTGTGTCAGCCAGGCACATAGAGAAGCAGTGACCTATAGGCCAAAAGGCTACAGAGCCAAAGCAGCAAGGGAACTGAGAGAGCAGGGGAGTGCAATGTGGCTCACATTTCCAGTGGGCTGCTGTTTACAGAGTTCTCTATAAGTCGTTCCCTTGTTCACTGCGTTACAGACAAGGCTTAGGACCTTTTGTTTGCATGAAGATAAATCTGTCTTTTAGAAACAAACAAGGAAAATTAAGCCGAAGTCTTACAAATTGAAATACCATTAGAAAAGCCTTCCTCTTATGGATATTGGCTTCTTATGAAGGAAAATAATTTGTAGGCTATTTTTCATAGTGACTGTGAAAGAACTATGTGTTTTTTAGAATAACTCAGGCAAGAATGGCTGTGAAAGAGACAGGGTGCTTGTTCTGGGACACTGTCAAAGTGAAGGTCGGAGCAATAGGTTCTCTTTTTCTTTTTAAACTCCTTAAAGGAAATATCCTGTGTTCTGTCAGCATATGAGAATTGATTGCAATGTGTTTCAAACTTTTTGAACGGACTCTGTCTAAACAACAATTGAATTTGAGTTTCTTTAAGGTCATATGGCGGTCCATATAAGAGTATATGATTTATATGTCATTAAGTAAAGCATCAACACTTTTCAGGTTGATCAAAAGTGCAAGCTGTAGTGGAAAGGACTCCTAAATTTCAAGTCACAAGTCTCTCAAATTAGGATTGTATGTTAAAGTTGAGTGATCATAGTGATTCTGCTACTGTGCCATCAGTGCAAGATATGGCAGCAGTGCTACTAAATGACACCCTTACCTCTCAGAGCTATTCAAAATAGGAAATGTAGCAACTTGGATAAAGTTGTTTCTGCCTAACTGAAGAGATTTTGGACATTATTCTGTAAGAAGATGTGGATGCTGTTTGGCAGATGTATTTTATGCCTCAAAAGGCTTAAACCCTAATGCCTGATTTGATTCGACTTTTTAGTGTCCATTCCTGTACATGATCATGGAGTCCAAAAGTTAATTTGCAATGTAAAAGATTCCTCCTCCCAGTACATGCTAAAAATGTTCAGACTTCATTTGAAGAAAAAAAAAAAAAACACCAAACTTCAGTAGAGATATTTTCACTATATCATCATCAAAAAAGTTATTTATTCCAAAAGCTTATATGGAAAAAAATTCAAAAGCCATGTGTACAAATTCACAAATAAACCCATCAGGGTCTATTAAATACATAGACACACAATTTCTAGTTCAAATCCCTATCTTTAGATTTTTCAGCTGAATTCACATACTTTGGGAATTGTTATTTTATTCCTCCCCCTGTTTTGTACTCTTTCATAGACATTTACTGTTGACCACCATCAGGGTCAGGATACTGTGCTAGATGACACCCATGGCCTGACTGGGCATCGTCACGTTGTTCTTGTGAAATGGTTCTGCTCTAGCACCTCTGTTCATGAGAGAAGGACCAAAATTTGTGTCAGGGCAATAACTTCAGGGTGAAAATATGGAAGTAACTTGTTATCTGCTGTTCCTGTTACATCCTCTTTTCTGTGACTGAGCTTTTCCTCTCCTAGAATTCACTGGTCTCTGTTGCAACAAAGATATATATTGTATAAACACAGTACAGTTCCCATTTGATAATTAGTGATAATGTGAGGGAAAACAATGTGTGCTATGTCATCATATCCTGGCACTACAGACAACATGGACACAGTGATCCGAGAAGCACAGCTGTGGATCAGGTTATGGAGTGGGCTTGCATCTAGTCGTGGGGCAAGGACTGCTTGCTCAACAAACATTTACATGTCATGCATGCTTTTATCATGCGAAACATGAGCTGTAAGAAAAGAATTGTATGTATGTTAAATATATGCACATTATATATTAAATATATGTACATAAATATCTATATTAATGCATATATTCCCATACACATGACTGACATGCTTATCACAAAATGGGTAAGGCTGGGAAGGGATCACAGGTGAGGTCATCTCATTCGCCCTCTCAAGCAGGGTCTTCATAGAGTGCATTGCACAGGATTGCATCCAAATAGTTCTTGAATATTTCCAATGAAGGAGACTCCACGGCCTCTCTGGGCAATCTGTTCCAGTGCTTGGTCACCTTCACAGTAAAGAAGTTCTTCCTCATGTTCTGGTGGAACTTCCTGTGTATCAATTTCTGCCTGTTGCTTCTTGTCCTGTTGCTCAGCACCACCTAGCAGAGCCTGGATCCATCCTTTCAACACCCTCTCTTCAGATACTTCCAGACATGGATGAGTTTTCCTCTCTGAGTGTTTCCTTCTCAAGGCTGATCAGGCCCAGTTCCCTCAGCCTTTCCACATAAGAGAGATGATGCAGTCCCTTGATCATCTTTGTCACCCTCTGCTGGACCTGTACCAGGAGCTCCATGTCTCTTGGGTCCTCAGGAGCCCAGAACAGGACACAAAGCTTCAGATGCCCCTCCTTAGGACTGAGGAGAGGGATGGGATCACCTCCCTCAACCTGCTGCAGTGCTCTTCGCAAGGCACCTCATAATACTCTAGGCTTTCTTGTCCATAACTGCACACTGCTGCTCATGAACATCTTGTTGTCCACCATGACCCCTGAGATCCTTCCCTGCAGAGTTATTTTCCAGCAAATCAGCCCCCAGCCTGTACTGGTGGCAGTAGTTATGGCACTCTCTGTGAAATATTTTTCATGCATCTCCTTTATGTAAGTTGGGAGTATAAGCTTATGGCATCTCTCTCAAAAAAAGAAGCCTGGAAACAACTTCCCTTGGCTTCATGCAAGCCAATTTTCAATCAAAATGTCTCTGACTAATACAGCCTAAAAATGCTATGTGTCTTTAATTAAGTTTGCATATCTCTTGGAGACTGGGAGCAAAGGCAGAGAGGATATAATGCAATAGAAACCCTGGGAAAATTAGATCTGAAAATGAGGTAAAGAAAACAGATTCTGAACACAGGACTGAGACAAGGAGGAAATTTATTTTGGGAACATAATTTAGGCATTCTACTGACAGGACTGCTTTGAGTAGCTGAGAGATTTCAGAAAAGGAGATTTTATTTTGTCCATGAAATGACAGTGAACATAGGAAACAAGCTTTCTATATTTTAATTTCAATTTAATGATAAAGGAGAGGAAAAAAAAACATGGGTTAAAACTGAGGCACACTTCAAGAAATTACACACACACATACACACATCTGAGTACATACAGTTCACATGTCCACAACAGAAACCCCTTGGGATGTCAACTTCCTCCTGCTGCTGTAGGAAACCAGTACTTCTATAACTTTCAGGAAGAGTTTAAAATAATACCACTAAGTGTATTTCCAAATGTGAGTTTGAGCAGGGAAGGCCATTTGCTGCACTAGCTGTTGTCAGGAAGGCTCTGTAGAGGCAGGGAGTTTCTGAGCACTAATTGTGGTCCTCGATGGTTATGAAGTGTATCACCGTGGCACAGCTGCTTTCCAAACCTTGCAGCTGAGCCAACCCTGGGGCGAACATAGCAACCTTCACCACTGAACACTGAAGTCTGGTTCTCCTTTTAACTGTCTCATTGCAGAATACAGGAGTGTTAGTTAAATAGCTGAAGTACAAAGACAATCATGGTTTGTGGAATTGTGAGGCTCAAACCCTAAGAGCAAATGTCCTTCAAATGGCTATGGAAGAAAGGGCTCCAATACTCTGAGGACCCCTTTGATTGCAGGTTAAATGTACAATGCCAAGATGAGATACAAGATATCATTTGCCACATGTTATGATGGGAAATTAACCTGCCAATAAAAGAGCAGATGTCATTGCATGAGGCCTGTCTTGCATGGAATAGGAAAGAGATCATTATGTCCGTGACATTGATCAGGGTTATCAGACTGATAACAAGGTCATTGAATTTGTGCATTTGTGGCAGGCTGTAAGAAAATTTAAGTCCTATTCCATACCAGCAAACAAATGTCATTAGTCCTCTTAAAAATAACAACAAAAAAAAGTGAGTGCAAAAAGAACATGAATATATTTTTGAGAACAATAAGATTACAGATGCAGAAATCCAAAGCACATATGCTGATTTTTTAGTCGTGAGAGACATACTCATTTTCCACCAAGCCTCTAAGTGGGTGCAAGCACATGAACACAGAGATGCTGTGTGAGGCGTGGGGGACCATGGCCTTTGCACTGAAATCCAGCAGATCATGTGGCATCGTGCAGCAGGCTGCACTGGAGGAGGAAATGTTAACACTGCATCCTGGCTGCTGCCATTCTGCTCTCTCTGCCCACAAAATAGGAAGGAGTAGAGTTCCAACTCAGACCTGTGTTTCTAAGATAACATTTAGAAAACATTAAGAAAAGAGCAAATCTAAAAAAAAAATAAAATACATACATCCCCCAAAAAACCCCAAACTCAACTGAAACCCCCTCACCAAACCCAACACACAAACAAACGAAAAAAGCAAAGTCCAGCTGACCCACAAACAGCCCAATAGGCTGAATCTGCATAGCTTAGATTCTGCTCAGGGTCTCCCCAGTCCAGGACTGGAACTGCAGGAAGTGCATCAAGGCAAGAACTTGGGAGGTGCAGGAGCAGAACAAGAGGAAGTGTGGACCTGCAGAGAGCAGAGAGAGAAATCCTTAGTAAATGCTGGACAAGAAGAACAACAGCTGCCAGAGGCTAAGGGTTGAGATGCCGTGTCCCAGAAGAGCTATGTAAAGAATCTTGCCCAGCACCTGTCCTTAGTGTCCCAAGCTTGGTTGTTCTGTGATAACATCTAAAGCTGCTCATAAATATAGGGAAAAAAAAAAAAGACAAAGCAAGAAAAGGCAAAACATAGAAGCAAATAAAAGGTGAAAAAAGAAAAGAAACAAGAAAAGAAAAGGAAAAGGAAAAGGAAAGAAAAGAAAAGAAAAGAAAAGAAAAGAAAAGAAAAGAAAAGAAAAGAAAAGAAAAGAAAAGAAAAGAAAAGAAAAGAAAAGAAAAGAAAAGAAAAGAAAAGAAAAGAAAAGAAAAGAAAAGAAAAGAAAAGAAAAGAAAAGAAAAGAAAAGAAAAGAAAAGAAAACAACAATGATAATGACATTTATTTGGAAAGAGTCATTTAGGAAAGATTCAACTCTGGCACAAGCTCGGACCAAAAAGGAAACCTGAGGAGAAGAGTAGCCATTATGATAAAATAATTTGGGGTTTTTTTACTGATAACAAAACAAAAGTGTATGCAAACCAAAACTGAGTTATATTCAAAATGGTGATAATTGCCTCCAATGAACTTTGAGCCTGCTATAAACTATTAAATACTCTTAAGTTTACTTTGAGTACATTTGAATGTACAGACACTGCAGGGAATCAGCCATGGAGCTGATAAAAACTACAGCATGGAGAAGTGAGCTTCTTTGCTCCATATCCAGTGTGTGGCTTTCCTTCATCATCCAAAATCAACGGAGTTTCTTTCTACTTTACTGCTTTTTTCTACTTTCACCTTCTGCTCTCTGTAGACTGAATTTCAAGCAGGTCAGTACACGGGAAATAAGTTGTCACTGCCCCCTCTGCCTGCAAAATCAAACAGGTGGCAGCTGACCCCTTAGAAATGTATTGTCCTGCAGGTGCCATGACCTGAAGAAGGCTTTTATGGTGAGAAGGGGTAATTTGGCACTACTGCAAGTGCTACTGCGCATTTTTCCATATGCGTGGAATGCTCCAGAGCTTCATGAAAGTCTATAGGCTTTCTCTTTTATCTGTCCCAGCTACCATCCTGCAGCCACACTGAGTTCAGACTTCTTAGTATTCCAAAAACAGAGAAAGACACCTTCATTTGAGATAAGAAATAGAAAGTACTTCCTCTGTACATTTTCCTAGGAGCACAAATACTTACACAGGCTTTCCACAGGAAGGTAGCAGTTGTCATATAGCTCAGACCACTAACCCCTCCAAGTCCAATCAGACTGTGGCCAGTCCTGACACTTTCAGAGGAAGGTTTAAGAAACCCCACTTAGGAATTCCCACCCATGGTAGGAGACTGTGAGTGTTCTTTTCACCCCAATAATGTGACAGTGAATTCTTCCTGTTATTTTTTGTTGTAACCTGAAGATAAAGCGAACTTCTTTTGCACATGAAATAGTGCTGTCAGAATTTAGATGCATTCATTCCCCTACACAGGAAAATCCTGTTCAGGTGAGATATCTACCACATGCTACATGATTCACATACTGGCAAAATGACATCATAAGTATTTGTATTTACAAAACTGATGAGCTCACAAAACTCCCATTAGAATCTGTAAGAAATACAAATACAACATAATGACTTGAGATTATGAACAGTAAATACTACTGTCTTGTTGCTGCCAAAATTTACAGTTATGAAGAAACTGGAAGTATTGTTTAGCAGTAACAATAATAATATCAATTTATCTGCTGGTAGATTGATCTCCATGTTTGTGGATTATCTGTTTTTTTCAGCAAGTAATGGTATTGCTTATATCTATTGGTATACTTTTAAAGTTCTTTCATTGTATTTTTCAAAGGGTGGTTTAGATATTAGCTAATGTGTAGTACTCTCTTCTGAGGCTGGCATGGGATAGGTCTTATTTTAGAAAAGAAGGAACTGAGACTTTCTAAAAATGAACAATTTTTCCTTCTTTAGTAGTGCCTGAAATTGCTGCATCATATTTTTAGGCTTAGTCTGTCCTGCCTCTTTTTGAAATATTTGACAGCACTGTCTCTAGATGCTTTCATTTTATGTAATTTGACATGAACAGAATAATTACGTCAGACTCAGAGGTGTCAAGAAGTGGTCTCTGAATTAGTTTTACAGACCAATCCTATTATGGGATTTTAGCCAATGGTTTTGGATACATCTGTGAATAAGCACCTGAGTCCCAACAACCCAAGGTGTTCCACACTGTTCGTTCTATTCTGCCAGTTCTGGGTATTCTAATCTAATTCTTTTGACCTCTCTAGCTCCAGTAATATACATGGCTGAGAATCCATTCTCTTAAATTCTTAACTATAGGTGTTAGATGATGTGAGACTACTTATGTCTTGGCAGTGTCTTTTTCTCTGAGTTCCCATTCTTGAAATGTTTGGCATAGTTAAAGCTTTCTTACATGAGGGTGATTTGTTTACTCTGTGTAAATTGTACTGTTGTAAGACTTCTGCATAGCTCTCAAATGTTTACCTGAACATTTGAACATATGAAGAGTATTTAATATATGCTACTAGTTTTATATACAAATGAGACCAAAAAAAGTGGAGCTTTTACCTCAGTCTTCCATAATTTCTGCATAAGCCATTATTTGACCCAGATTTCCTAAGTACTTAGCCCAACTTTGCAAAATTTTATCCAAGTCCTAAGCACCCAAGGAAATATCTATACTGAAATCCTCATGTCACTGAATTGATAGAATGCACACATACTGTAACAGACCAAGGAATTTACCCCTGAACACAGAAAAGAACTTCTGTGACCAGGAAAAAAAAAATCCGGAGACTCTTTCCCTGTTTTAGCATTACCAGAACTAATACAACAGAAATATATTTTTAGGTATGTGCACATTATTCCCGAACACATTCAGTCTAGACTTAAACACTTTTGACATCCAGAGGCGCTCCTGGATATTACAAAGGGAGCTGTGAAGTAGAGCAGGAGCTGCCCTTGGACTGTGTACATAAACACTTTGAACATTACTTAGTCTGGTTAAAACTAAATCCAACTTCTTGAACCAAAGAAATTTCTTCTGTAGAAGTTGCAGGTAGTAGCTCAGCAATAGATAAGGTCAGCAGTGTGTGAGCACAATAAATAGTGCTATGGTGAACACAGTGCACAGTTTGTGCTGGCTAGAAAACTGCACAGAGCTTGGTGTGCCTCCGGTTCCTTTGTGAAAAGCCATAAAGGAATAAGTAATGTGTAGGAGGCTTTACAACTGTGGATGGAAGTTGGGGAATATCCATTCAGTCATGAGGTCACTGGTGAGTTTTAATATCTTCCAAAATATCAACTCGGGTCTGCAAAGCTTTCTGACACCCTGGGAGATGACAAGCAGCTCACGTAGGACTCTCTGACAGAATTTATCTAGTCTGTGACATTCCAACTTGCTTCTTGGTAACAGTTGTCTATTACTGTGACAGAATTGTTATTAGCATCCTCCCGAGAGGTGAACATATCCCCTTAGTTGTGTTTCAATCCCTGAGAGGAAGCACCTCAGCAGGAGTAGAGGGCAGTGCAGCCTATGCGCTAACAGTTGTCACAGCATGCAGAGTAGGGCTGTAAACTTTTCCTAGCAGATCATTTATGCCATCTCCCCAGCAATTCTAGGAATAGTCTGCCCACTTCACATGGGACAATATTAATTTTCCATTTGCTGAAGAACTGGACATACCAAGTATCACACAGAAGGCCAGCAGAAACACAGATACTCTTGCAGTGGAAATTGTATAGAGTTACTATGAAAAAAGTCAGTAAGGTGGTGTAAACTAATATATTATTTATGTGTTGTCATCTGTAAAGACACAAAGGCCTTGCCTTTGTTTGGAATTAGGCCTGCAGACACTGAGGCAGAGGAAACAATACAGCTTCCAGTTCTATAACAGAGTGCTTTTCTTGATCCTGGAGACATCTCTGCTCACACTATTTTTTGTTCTTGTTTCTTGGGAGTTTACCTTGTGCAGGAACACCAGAAACTGTAGCTGTGGTTTACAGACCAAACAATGCCCTAGATTTCAAATGAGCTGCAGTGTTGCAACAATGTGCGCTGTGACAGGGTCAAGAAGAGCAACACCTCAGGGTGTGCAATTCATTATGAATGAGACAAGAGTTCTCAGTTCAAATTACTTATATGAAGTAAAGACTTTTTAAAAAGAAGTAAAAATAGTTCATGTGAATAAAAGCTGGTTTAAAATCCCCTTTAAAAACAGATCACCTTTAATGTGTTCAGAAATACAGTTCATAACTTTTTCTGGAGACTCAGTGACAGGCTCCCTTCACTCCCTGTGTATCATCCCTCCCATCCAGCCCATTGACTAATCTACCTGCCAATAGCTCACAGTCTGAAACAAATTCATCACCCACATCTGTATTGCATAGGCCATAGCTTTCTCCTGGACCTGACAGTGGTGGTGCAAAAACAGCATAAAAGCTGAACACTAATGCAGACAACTCTCCACACCCACAAACTTCAGGCTCAGCCAGATAAGCTTAAAAGGAATTCCCCTGTGACTGCATTGTCTTCAGACATCAGTAGTGGTTCTTGTTTGATGGCTGGAGTGTTGTTGTCAGGCTTTCCTTTTGAGAGGTACAATTTTGTCTGCTTATTATCTGATAAAAAATCTGCTTTCATTACATCAGTTTAGGTAGTTTTCTAATCTCAGCTAATTTAACATTCATTTTTTCTGACTACAATTTCAGTTCTTATCTTAGCATTTGTATTACTACTACTAATTGAACACTAGTTCTCAGGTTTTCTAATTATTTAATGTCATAAAAACTCTTAAATATGCCTAATTCCTGTATCTCATTTGGGGAGAAAAGCTCAGAAATGGGGAACTCTAATTCTAAAATCCCAGACATTAGTTCAAGTCGCAACCCTTAATTAAAACACTACTCTTAATTACAATACTACATTACTTTTCAGGATCTGACTTACTTTCTGCTGTCCTCATTAAATGTTGTAGTTCATTAATGTATTTATTTTGCATTGGGCTTATTGTTATTAGTGGCCAGCACCAGCCTAGAAAGGGATTCAGAATTTTCTTCTATTTGATGTCAAACATTTTTGTACTGTGGATAATATCGACAAATCTAGTGCAAAGAAAGTTGCTGATATCCTGGTGCCTTCTGAGACTTAATAATCTCACAGATGGTGGCTCCTAAAACATATCTTATTACTGCTTGGGAAATGAGCTTTTCAGTACAGAATGCTGGAGTTCATAATTCTGCAGAAGTTCCTGGTTTTCATTGGGGTCCTCAAGGTCCTACAGTGCTTCCCTTAACAAAGACTGTCAGGGAAGCTGTATTACCTTCTCCATCTTCAGCTGAAAGCTGTGTGATGGCTAAATGGCTAAACTAGTGTAGAATATATCAATCATCTTTATGATGGTTTTTGGAAATATTTCTTTGAAGGGTCAGGCCATTTGATGGTTGAAGAGAGTTCATACTTTTTAAAGGACTGTTCTATAGTTCAAGTCTCCAAAGGAATTCTGACGTGGCTTTGGAATGCTCTGTATTTGTGCATTGGTACATATCTCAAATCTTATCTGCTTATAAATAAAATGCTATTTTTGACAGCTACTCCTACATATTTTGATTGGGGAGTGAAAGCCAAGAAATGTTTTCTTCCTTTTCATTAATTCCTTGCAGTAAAGAACTCAAGTTAGGAACTCATATTAGGAAAGATGCAATGTGAGAACCTTGTAATAAAGACTGTCTGTTTGCAGCCTTGGCATTCAATCAGGAGCCAGAATAAAGAGCACATTCTCAGAGTGGCATATAATATGCAGGTACTATAGAGATAAAAGCAGAAGATTCCAACTTTTCTCACCAGTGTTCACAGGTCTGGTTAGGAATAGTCCTTAAAAAACAAACCAACCAACCAACACCCCCCAGCCCCACCCAAAACACACACACACACACTCACACACACACACACACACACACACACACACACACACACACATGCACACATGTGCTTGGGTTTTAGCTGGCCCTTACAGAAGTAGTGAAACTCCTAGTACAGAAAGAACCAGGTGTCTTTTGCTTGGGACAGTGCCTCTAGTGGATTCAAATACAAATTCAGCCCAGGCTTTGGCTTGAAGTTATCTGAAGTAAACATCAGCAATTAGGAAGCTGTTGGATTTCAAATTTTGTGGGACACTGAGTAATTATACAGAATCCCTAGATTACTACAGTCTTTTGAACAACCATTGATTCTAGCAACATGTGTAGACAACTCAGCAAATATTTCCTCCAGAATTCTTGCAAGGGTAGTGCATGCATATTGCAAGCTTTCTCCTCATCAACACCAGCCGTGATAACAACATAGTTATCAGAAATGTTCTGTATTTCTGAAATCTGTACATCTACACTTGCTGTCATACGCAAAATAGGAGAAGGATTCAAAAATAATAAAGTTGAAGATTGCTAAAAAAACAAATCAAATCCAGTTTAACAGCAACTAAACCCACAAAGCTTTTAACATCAGATGTTTTTTGTTTTAGTGGAAGAAAGAGATTTGGGATCTTGCAGCATCAAATCCTAGCTTTTCATTCCACTAAGTGATCTGTGAAAATACTTTCTGTGATCTAAAATAAGACCTGCAGACCGGAAGTGTAAAGACACTGTTTTTCTGTGGGAAACCAAATGCAGAATCAGAGTTCCTTGAGTCAGGCTTTTTGCATTGTTTATTTGGAAAGACCTTGGTTTCAGTTTTTCTGTCAATGTAAGTCATACAGGAAGAAAACTGTTCAGTGTGACAGCTACATGGAGAAGAATTCCTTGTCCTTGCCCTGTTTCACTTGGTTGTTACTGGCTGTGTAACTGGCCAATGCACAAATGGTCTATCCTGCCACTGAGAAAAGCCTTGAGGCAATAGCTGCTAGAGATATTAAAATTTGGGTTTTTTCCTGTTTTCCTTTCCTTTTGACAGAAATATGATGCTTGTATCTCTTTCAGACTAATCTATTTTGAAGATTTCACAGGGTTTGTTGTTATGCTGACATGCTCTGCCCCTGTGAAAAAGTACATATATCAGAACTGAGTTATTTTTGAAGTTTTAGTTGCTATATTTTTTCCTGCAACGTTAAAGACTAGTTCAGGGTCAGGAATGCCCATCAGATAGAAGAGAAGCCTGTAGTCCCTTTTGGAAAGCAGTGCTGTCTTGCTGCCAGGACCTTTGCCAGAATGTTTTAGGCTGGAGCACTGGTGTCTCTCATATGGGAAAGTGAATTTTTGCCTATCAGTTACAGCTGCTGTGTGTCGCAGTGGTTACAGGTAATTTCTTACTTTGGGGGAGAAAATGGAAGGTGGGAAAATGGGGCATCTGTTAAAATCCCTAGAAAAGTATTTCTTGGTTGGTACAGAGATCAGGGCCCTTGAAGACCGCCCAGGAACTGACTCTAATTCACAAGGCTCAGCACCACACAACTCCTCAGTAGGCCACAGGTCTGGGACAGTGCTGAGAGCTCGTGGCTGTGTGTGAGTGAGGGATCTGCTACAGCCCTGCTGGGCATCAGGCTGAGGAAGCTTGGGGGGTTCATACTGCCAGTAACTGTGGGGAAGTGTGGATATGAGGAGTAGGGTTAGGCCTGTGTGTTGGTGCAGTCTCCCCTTTGTCATGGTGCAGCTTCTGAATTGTTAACAGCCAAAGCTGCCCCCCACCAGTTTTCTGTCTTCCTGAATCAGATACAGCTGAACTATGCTCTCTCTTGTGCTTTTCTTGATTCTTGCAGTTGTACAGTGCTAGGATATTTTCTTGAGCTGCCACATTCCTGAGGCGAATAAATCCTTCCTCCCACTCTCCAGCTCTACTGTATCTTCCTTAATAGGGAATCTTTTATGACAAACCCAAAACATTTTCATAACAGATCTCATAAATGGATCATTATATACTGCTGTGGCTCTTTTTCTGTATACATACATTTGACTTAACCTGCAGCATTATCAGGGCAGAAGCAATACCTCATCATGTGATCTTTATCTGTACTGCACCTTTTTTTTATACTAGTGTGCATAGTTATCCAAAATATTGCAATTACTTTGTCTTATCTCTCAGTGGTAATGGCGATCTCTGCATTAAATAGAATTACTGTTGTTAGTGTTTTTTCAGATATATAAATGCCATAATTTTATGACCCCAGTAGACAAATCATGTTTAAATTCAGATACATTTGACTCATCACATAACACTGAAGAAATCTGAGACTATTTTATATATATATATAGATATAGATATGCACACGCCTCATGCAAATTGAAAAGGTATTATTTCATTTCACTTTAAAAGAGTCATCAGCAAATGTGACTGTCCCAGTGCTCACTGATATGATGTTGTGACCAGCAGGAGGGAGAAGCATGGCTTAAACAAAGATCTATGCAGACATTTTCTTATGTCTAGAAAGCAGAGCTTTCTGCTGCTCCTACTCTTGTGATGTCTTCCTCATAGTGACATATTTCTTGAGATTACCCAAAGAGGACCAACATTACTTTCAGGTAAAATACAGAACCAGAGTCCAGATTTTTGTTGTCTCTTTCAGCTCCACCTCTGATGTCTGTCTATTTTCAGACAAATCTGAGCCTTCATGGCTGAAACAGGTTTAGCATTTACACAGCTCAGGGCAATGAGTCACATCTTGGTTCTGTTCAGTAAAGCACATAGAGTTCATCATGAAATACAAAGTTATTTCCAGACAGGGCCCCTCTCTGAAAAATGTTAACAGGTGGAAGCCCTAGTAGATAACCTAATGTCTGCTCTTCAAGAGAGGGTTATTTTTACCCCCAGCCTCAGTTTGGTGAGTGTACCATGCAATGATATATTGCATTTATAGCTGGAATGCTCTGGAGTGCCATGTCCCTCCCTGTTTGTAAAGCAGAAGAGGCAAACAGTCTGATAATGTGCATGCATTTGTGCATTCGTAACACCTACATGAGGACAATTTGATTTCTAGGCACAGAATTAATTTGATCACTTAGGCAGAGAAGTGGGTTATGAATAGAGAGTGCCTAGTACCAAGTCCATAGCTGCTTAGATCAAAAACTGTACAAAAATATTTTTCATGAAAATGAAAATCTTTGTGAGGTTACTGATCACAGTAAGTTTACAGCCATGTAAACATGTCTAGAGTTTCATATGCTTATATATAAGAAGGAATCAAAGAAAAAAGATATTTTTCTCCCTTCATTCACTTTTTGCTTGAGGAAAGATTTTTAATTTGTAGCTTCCCAGAAAATTTTGCTTTTTTTCCCAGTGTCTAGCTTTGGTTTTTAATACTTGAAGAAACATGTGCCCACAAAACTGAGGAACTTTATGAAGAAATTTGAGCTGGTAACAGAGTGCAAAAGTCTTGTCTGGTGGCTGCATAGCTGAGGAAGAGGAGACTTGGTCACTTGTGGAATTCCCCCTGCCTCAGCCCATGTGGATGGGCAGTGACTCTCATTCTCCCCCTGGCTTGGCAGCTCTGGTCAGGGCTCAGCACAGTGACTTCAGTGCCTTTGACTGCACTGTCTGCTGAAGTACTTGAGGCCCCCCAATGTCCCCTGTGAGTGTGGGATAGCAGTGCCTTACAAAAGCATAATGCATTCCCAGTGTGCTCCTGAGAGAAAGGAGTCCAGCTTTGCTCAGGGC
This sequence comes from Prinia subflava, assembly GCF_021018805.1. Classification (NCBI taxonomy): domain Eukaryota; kingdom Metazoa; phylum Chordata; class Aves; order Passeriformes; family Cisticolidae; genus Prinia; species Prinia subflava. Next base: position 20,592,586 of record NC_086255.1, on the reverse strand, counting down.
CAGCTCTGTGGGGAAGGACTGTAGAAAAGAAAGCCCACGGCAGCAGTGTAAGATGGAAGTCCCATTGTGGTGTAAACAGAGTTTAGGTTTAGAAATGAAGAATTCAGTGGTGAATCACATGAACTCTCCTTCCCACTTTCTGAATACATTACAAGTTCTTAGAAGATTCTGTGCTAGGAATACTAAAAATTCTGCTTTTATTGGATTATGGATTGCATTGCATACCCACAATTGAAAAAAGGGAGGTTGTATTCTGTATGCTTCTAGCTAGGCCACTAGTATCTCTTATTGTAAGAGAACTGCTTTGTGTATTTTCATTTCTTGATCTTCTCTGAAACACCTAGTTTGCCAGAATGCCAAATAGAGGCATGTTTTTGATGAGTATCTGTTCTTTAGAAACTGGGCTGAGAGCCACAGATTTGCTTCCAGTGAACAACCAAACCTTCTTTTAATTTGATGACCTCAGTTACTGTTGTATTTGGATGAACCCAGACAAGTTTATATGTGAATTTGTCTGTCTTTCATTGCTAACCCTTTGAGCTATTCAGTCTTTTTAAATCCTTGTCTTTTTGGCTTAAAAGGGTTACCTCTCTATCCAGACACTTTCAATATTCTGTTTTCAGGACTTAAAAAAGCATTTCAAGGCTCTTCCTGTATTTAAGATGATACTGATAACTGCAAAGAAGTTTTTTAAAGCAAAGATTTTTGCAATATCAGCCAGCATACAATAGTATTTTTTATTCAGGTGTAAATGTGCTTAGTACCTAAAGAATATTGCTTGCATGTATTAAAATCATCTTTTCTAGGAAAGGACATGAAGCATGTAGTGAGGTTATCTGATGTCTTGCTGAAAAAATTCTCCACCAATAAAACACGGACTAAACATGGACTTGTAGAATGTCCTTTCAAAAAAGGAGAAATGATTCAATGATTTTCAAGCTCACATAACTAGAGACTGAAACACAGGGCAATAGCAATAAAATGGAATAATGTGCCTGAGTTCAGAATAGTCTGTGCTTCATGTAAACAGGCTTTGAGATGGATAGAAGAAAGTTTTGTGCTGTGGGCTCTCAGATTTTCAGAAGACTTTGGCATTCTCTCTTCCTTCCAGACCTGGGCAGTCAAAGGGGTCACCATTTCTGTACTGTCACACTGCAGAGAAGTGAGAGTTCCCTGATCCAAGCTGCTTCAAGCTCTATGTGTCTAAACTTCTCAAAAATTACTTCTCTGTTTATGATTAGCTTTTTTTCTGTTTTCAGTTCTTATTTTGTTTCAGCTTGAAACCAAGACCTTTGATGATTTCAACAGCCAAAAAAAAGACCTTATAAATAAAGAAAGTGTAAGTATAGTTATTGAATCTGGGAAGTTCTACAGAGTTTCAGTGATACTTAATATGTTTTTACAAGTATCCACATCTTTATCTTAAAACTTGTTGAATCAAGATGGTGATCATTAACTCAGCTGAATTTTAAGAAAGATAGATAGTGACATGAAAGGGATTATTTTCTTCCTATATTTTTCTTGGTTTTAGTTAAAATCAAGAGCATCACAGAACGTAATATATGTTTTCATTAAGTTCTGAAGCAGAAGTTGTTGTCTTTTACTGAACAAATTACAACTTTCATCTACTTGTGGAAATTGTTCTTAGAACAGTCCTTTAAGGTCATGGAGAGCCAAACATAATCACTTATTCTGGAAATGGTATCTGAGAGAATCTGAAATTGCCTGAACTTGTCAGCATAAGGGACTCTGTGCTTGCTTAGTGTGAAAAAAGTACAGCTACCATGAGCAGAAGGAGATGCAAGATACTTCATTTTTTTCTAAATTTCATGAGGTGTTGTACAGCACTCGTATAGGTGCTGTACTCTGGTAAGGTGGAATGGTGGTAGCATCTTAATCTGCTCCTAAATTATTAGGTAAACACATTCCTATGCCTTACCAGATATTAAAAATGTATTAGGAAATAGCAAAAATAGAGAGGCAGTTCAGCCTTCAACAGATTAGGTCTGCATTTCTCTGTGGTGGAAGACAAGGTTTCAAAGAAATTGCCCTTAACCTTTGGGAATCCAGACAGAACTGCATTGAACTTGCTTTGGTTTTAAATCCCTTGTCTGACAACTGCCCCTCCTCCTGCAGTACACAATGATGCTTACAGATCCAAAAGCTACCATATCCTTTACATCATGAAACAATCCTCTGTGCTTACTGTCAGTTCTACCATGGAGATGGATGCCAAAAAACTTGGCACTTTCCTCTCTGTGAAATACAGTATTTTGAGTTAAAGAATAGGTTTGCTAACGGATGCAAACAAATTCCTGAGAAGCAGCGCCTGACCTCTCTAGTGTGATTTTTTTCTTCCTATGTCTTCCTCCACAAACTTTGAGAAAATGCTTCCACTTGTCACAAAGCCTCCCTTGTCCAGATGAGGAGGGAATGCCCTCGTTTCCACCCTGAGGGGCTCCCTGAACCCCCCTGTCTCGCTGGCGCCCTGGGAGCAGCCCGACTAAGCAGAACATCAGATTCGTTCCAGGCACTCCTGGCTGCCAGCACATTGTAGGACTAACTTGCAAGGAATGTTCCCTTTGGCAGGCAGCCTCCTCCTGGCATCAGTGCCAAATGATATCAACCGTAATTGTTACTATTTATGATTTTTCTTGTTGCTTTTATGAATCACTGCTAAGACAGCTAGGTTATTCAAAGCTTTGAACAACCGTACAGTGGAAAACCTGATAATAGGTAGAGGATAGTATGAATTATTTTGAATTTAGTCTACGATTTTTTGAGCTGAGAGATAAAAGCATACTCTCCCTGAGCTGGGAGCTCCAAATAAAGGAAATGCTGAGTCTTAGGACTCCAGCATTGACACTGTCTTGCTATGTGCCCTGGAGAAGTTTCTTGAATGTCTCTCTTTGTTTTCTTTTAGTTACACTTTTCTCTATATTCTGTTAATTTGCACTTTTCCCAGCTGATTTTAAACGAATGTAAGCAAGCAGGTCCCCATGTAAATAAATATTTCAGCCCTGAGAATAGTGTCATCTGTGTGCAATGGGTCTGACTGTGTGTAAAACCCTGAGCTTCTCAGTGTGTGGATGAAATATATAGATTAAAATGGTAATTCTATTTTTGACTGAAACTAACACACAATTAAATATATAACAACTCTGTCCTATTTTGCTTTTCCCAAGTAAGCAAAATGCAAATATATTTGAAGTTCCTGTGGTGAACAATGCTGTAAGTGCTCAACAGCTCTGATTCAGGTTTGCACTTCCAGAAACCCTGGACATGCTGTCACAGGCATTCTGGAAAATGTTGAGTGAAACAGCTATGCATGCACAGTAATTCTGGCATGTCCTAAAAGCAGGTGACTGCTGTGCAAGTACAGTGTCATATGAATGCAGACAGTTTTTATCAGGAGGTCCCAAGCAGAAATTTATTTGTCCTTTTCTATGTGTCACAACTAAAGCAGACAGAAAAATCCATTTTCTGTAAAAGAGAGAACATTGTATGCGAGGTGCTCTGGAGGCAGGTGGGTCTGGATGCCCACTGTAACAGCAGAGGAAAATAAGCCCAGTATTTGGTGCTGAAGAATAACCTTCTGTAGCACACATGGGCCAGTAGAAACTTCTGTGGTAGTACTTGAAGGATGTTTTAAGTTCTAAAAAAGGATGTTTGTAAGTGTTTTTCTCCACTTTTTGTGATGGACTGTGGGAGAATATAGTACTCAGCTCTTCCTCCAATTCCAGTGTGTTTAATGCCTCTGAAATGATTTTATAAGAATAATATTGCTTTTTAAAAATTCCATACTGTTGCTGAGTGTCAATAATACTCATGACAGAGTTTGAGCTTTTCATTGCTTTTAGTTATTATTATGTATTTCATTCTAAATGCAGTACTACATATTTCATTTTGTAAATGAGTAGTACCTATCAAACATCACTGTTTATACTGGCAAGCTTGTGAAATACAGTATTTAAGCAAAATGCATTTTTTTAAAAATTTGAGATATCACAGGAGTACAAATCCTAATGTGGGTATATACTGCAGCTGCATATATCCCCAAATATGTGCATTTTCATCAGGTCACCCTAAGCTACATGAGGAAATGGGCTGTTAGCCAGTGTAACAGACAGACCACAAATATGAAGCATCTGGAGACCCAAGCAAGACAGCACAGCTACGTTATGCCATGAGGTCATGACACAGGCACAGAAATAGAAGGGCTGGTGGCTTGGAAGCAAGGGGCAGAAGGTTTGGGCTGATTAGGGATGCCTTGCTGATGCCACTGCTTCCTCTTGCCTTCAGACGGGCATTATGGCAGAGCAGGCACAATGCTTATCCTGTGTAGAAGAATGGGATATTTCTTAGTACAAGACATGGAGAGAAGGGGAAAAATGTTGAGGTACACTGTGTAGGTCACTCACTCCAAGGAAAGGAGGGGTAATGTTTTCAGTGTCTCAGGTAAGAAGACTGAACTCTGGGGAATCACTAAAATGCTCTGAATGCCTACACGGGGGCAGCAAGCAAACCCTTTAGGTCAGCTTTAGAGGGTGCAACCTCACTCCTGGTGTCCAGTACAGCAGTCTCCAGCTCTCTTTGCAAAGATATACAAGTTCAGTTGTTTGCTCTCCTGATCCAAGCCCATAAATGCACAGAATATTTTTCATATCTTATTTACTTTATTCTAAAATCTAGTTAGTGCAAAACTCTGAAAACACAGTTTTGTGGACAACCAATGAGATGCTTTATTATGATGCATTTTCAGAGTCAAGAATCAAAGGACTTTTGGTGTAACCCTGCCTAGAAAAAGTTGTAGTACAACTGGGAAATTGTCATGTTTTGTAAACATGAATTACAGAAACCAGAACCACTACATTCAGTTTGAGGCCATTCTGAATGAATGGATCTAGACATACTGGCATTTTAAGTAGTAACCAACCACAAACTTGGTTTCAGTTGTTCAGGTTCCTCTTTCTTTTCTTAAATCTTCATAATTCTTAGAAAACAGAATGCAGCTAGGGGAAGGATGGCAGGGAAGGAGTGGTTCCTTTGGGTCAATGCTACACTCAGATGGTTTTTTCTGTCTTTTCTAGTGAAGAAAAGGCTTTTCCAGAACTTTTTTTCCCCCACCCCAGTAGTAATGTTTCAATTGAATTACCATGTATGTTAATTTTCAGCAGTCATTTGGCCCACCCAGGAATGTGAGTCTTGCATTTTCCCACTGTTAAAATCTTAGAACTAAAACTCTTCCATATTTTAGCTACACTATTGAAGTGTATCTGTAATGTATCAAACTGCAGATCTATCAAACTGTCAGCCATTTAATTATGACTAGTTCTGATTTCTTATTTCCTTAAGTGCAACACTTGTGTTAGTTACTGATGCAGGCCACAGCACTGCTTCTTGTTTCCATCTCACAACCAACTGAAGAGAAGGAAAATGACAATAGGCAGGATACAGACTAGCCTAAATTTCTTAGGTTTCTATTTAAACTCATATTTGGGATCCTTACTGTGACAAGCACTGCTGAAATTAGGTGAGTTTACTGTGGTGATGGGGAATTGGCATCATTCTGTTGCCCTTGGTTGCCATAAATTGTAGCTTTTTCTAACACACCTTTGCAAATTGTACTGGTAATGCTGCTGGGCTGTCAGGGGCACTTTGCAAAGAGCATCTGCTGGAGTCTCCACAGGATGTAACACATGTGGCTTTGTGATCATTAGTTTCTAGCAGTTTTTAGCAACCTACCTGACTACATTTTGCTCTGTAGGAATATATGTTTAAATAGGCATGGTTTTTAATTAATGATAATGTCTTTGCTTGCTCTTGATGATTTAGGTATTTTCTGCACTTGAAAATTTCAAATTATTGTCTAGCAGGTAACAACAGCAGTTAAGTGCAGCATATTTAGAGCACAGATTACAAGGCACAGAATTCCAGCCTGAAACATCTGGCTGATAAATTGTGTTGTACACTAATCAGCATGTCATGGTAGTCGATGGCAAGTGCTAGGCAACTCTAAGGTGAATACATCACTATTTCTGTCTCTCCAACCTCATCTGTACAGTAATTTGCTTAGCACCTAGTAAGCTGTAATTTCCTAATTATCTGGAGAAAGATACAATTATCAGTAGGGAGAATGGTTCTGAGGGGAGAAATCTGAGTGTGCTTGAACAGTGTAAGCTGAAAAATTTCAAAATAATGTTTATAGTTTGGGAAATACATTTTTTTTACTAGGAGATACTGTTTTTCACATTGATGAGATAGCACAATAACTGTAAGAAGTGATATTATCTTCCAGATCCTCAGAATCAAGTTGTGATGTGGTTATTGTCTGATTAGAGGCTTGTAGAAGGAGCTCTATTTCCATTTCATACAAGAAGGCAAACATCAGACAGCAAATAAGCGTGTGTGGCACTTGCACATGAGAGATGTGTCTGTACACAGATGTCAGATTCAAGTAGATGGATAAGATCAGTAAAGGTAACTAAGAAAAAAACAACTAGCAGTGAAACACAGCTGTAGTTTGTTGTTTTTCTTCATGATTTTTATTGCTCCCCAATGGCTAAAAATTTTCTTGCTGTGTGAG